>NC_092378.1:34046714-34664214 GCF_030028105.1 Mobula birostris | reverse complement strand
TAAGCCACACAAGTCAGTTTTACAATTATTGGTAAAGGTGACACGAATATTAAAAGCAATACTGTTAATGAACAATTTGCAGATGTTTTCTTATATTTCTAATTGCCACTTAAACTTTGTAATTGAATGTTAACTGAACTGCAACTTTTATATTGTTAAGCGTCATTAAATAACTTGTGGTGACATTTTTACAGGGTCTTACATCCCCTAAAGAAATTGGGATAGAGGAGGATAGACTGAATAAGTTATTAGAAGAAAAGGAGAAGATTTTACACAAAACAACTGCACCAAATCTGAGAGCAGTTGAAAAGCTACAAAATGTGTGTGATAAGTTTGAACAATCAGTCCATGGTAGGTTCAAAGCAAAGAACCAATATCTTGATTTGCAAGAGTAACTCTATTGAATTTTTACACAGGAAACATTGGTAACTTGCTGGACACATGACATGGTTTTTGATGTGTAATGATTGAATAAATGAAACTGGATTTCTCACAGACTGAGTCTGTAAAAGGCTTTAAGTAGTTATATTAGATCTCCTTGCATCCTTCTCTATCCAAAAGAGAACAATCTCCATCTCGAATCATTTAGTCATTTTCCACTCTCTAAAGTCTTTCCTAAATGATGGCAACTTAAATTGTGACCAAGCTAGTATTTCATGAAGGCTTCCCTTGACCTTGTACACAACCTGATCCACTCTGTTATCACTATCAGCCTGGCCCTAAAACTTCAGAATCAGCATAAACATTGCCACAAGAAGATAAGTGTTGAAGCATCTAAGGGCCACAAAGCAGAACTTCTCAGACAATGTCTCATAAGTCACTTGTTAACACCCAGTCAACTGCCATTTATCAATGCCATTTGCCAAAGATAAAGAGGCACCTATAGGAAGGGGTCCAAATAGCACAGAAACCACAGCAACTCTTCTCCTCAGTTGCCTCCTAATGGCTGAAGAGCTGTTCCCTGAATCACATTGTGAGAACTTGTACATCAAGAAACATAATGATGTGATCTTCACTATTTAAGAAGTCTCAGAAATGTAAGTTTAAGTTTAATTGTCGTTCAACCATACATAAACACAGCCAAACAAAACTAGCATTACTCCAGGGCCAATGTGCAAAACATGGTACCAACATTCACACACAGCATAAAGCACACATAGCACATACTGTACAAGATAACAAGTACATATAAGATCTTAATAAAATACAGTCACACAAAAATACAGTCCAAGACCACAAGTCCATGAATATGACAGATCGGTAGCCGAACACAATACAGCCTGACTTCTGCTGAGCAAATGCTAGGGGACAGCACCAATTCCAGTTGGGACACTGTACCACGCTGCCTCAAATGAAGCAAATATATCAGTGGATCAGAGTTGCAGTACTCTACATTAACTGTCCAACAGACTCTTACGATCACAAGAAAAATGACTAAGATGATCACTCGCTGTTAGACTGCACACCATCTTCACATACCAATGTTTCGCTGGTGCAGGCAGCAGCATGATGTGCAGCAAGTCCAGATCCTTCAGTTTCTCTACCGTCGAGCAATGCACTGATGGGGTAGACCTGCAGTACTTTAAGTTGTTAATGTCCAGCAGGGTCTTGCAATAACACCTTTAATTGACTCAGTAGAAGCCGCTGCTTCAGCAGCCATTCCTGGTCTTTTTAGATTTCACTAAAGCTTTTCATTCCCCTGATAGGGATTCTCCAAAAACTAGGGTATCTACATAATCTCATTTCTATCTTACATGTATTTTAAGATGAGCACTACTATCTTAAAGATAAGACTGCATTAGTACTCTGACTCATTGTTTAATTGTTCTCACTGCTTTGCTACACCTGACCTTCAACAAGGTCCTCACAGTATTAGAGCTAGTCTTCAGAGCTGCACCCTGCAGTGGCTGCAACAGAATCAAGATCAGTCGATCCTCTGTAGTCAAGTTATAGTATGCAAATTATATTCATGTTTTCATACACACAGAGGGCCAAGTCATCATCAATTTATTCACTGAAGCATATGATTCTATGGGCCTTAAACTCAGCACTACAAGACCAAGATCTTTTGCTGATCTGTTCCCACAACACCTCCCTCCAACAATAAAGGTCCGCAGTAAAACCTTGAAAATAATGGGCCATTTCTCATACCTTGGTGAAGATAGACATGTCCATGAAATTTACCACAACGGTCTATCTGCCAGGGCAACAGTAAGTACAATGGGATTTCAGGATCAAGTCCTTGGCTTTGGTATAAAGTCATAGTCTACTGAGACTGCAATGATCCCTGCTCTCCAGATACACCTGCAATCTGCATTACCTACAGAAAGCACTTCAAGGCACTGTAAAAACAATCACCAAAACTGCAAAATCCTCCAAATGCACTGGAAGAGCAAGAAAGTTGTCGTCTTGTAGGCCTAATACTAGGTTGCCAAAAGCATTATTCCAACATTCCTGTTAATTCTTAAGAATCAGAATGGAAGCAAGTAATTTTTGATTCTGAAGAGCAGTGAAGAAGAAAAATAAGGTCATTGAACTTCTGAGATCATTCTGCCTATGTCCCTTCATTCCACGTGTTGATCTCATCAGCAGCCTTTTACATCTGCTATTCACTTATTCATGCAGAGGACCTCCTAGCCTTTATTGTCACAGGATTTCTATATTTTCCCATTTCTCAATCAAGACTAGTTTTGAAAACCAGGGTGCTCATATTCATCCAAGAATTAGGAGTGGAAGCTCAATGTAATCCTCATGACTGTAGCACCTTTCATAAGATAATGGCTGATATTTTACCATTGAAACCCATGGAACTGTGTTCTGCAATATTTTCTGTGTTTTTTATGAAAACTTATATTTTATACATTTTAGAAGCTATTACAGTTTGTTTTTATGTTTCTCATGTAATCCATTCCCTTTTTTAACAATGTCTTGGTATTTCTTTGCAACACTAAAATTTTCTGCATTCCCGAGTGTACTTAAAAACTAGTTTTCCTTTGATCTTATAATCTTACTTGATAGCCATGACTGGATCACTTGGGTTTTTTTGCCTTAAAGATATTATGAACTACATATTAATTCTTTAACCTAAAGGTTAGCCATTGCTAATTTACTCTCATGTCTTTAATGAAGTTTCCAACATTTTCTGTATTAGATTTCCAGCTTGTACAGTTTTGTTTGATTTTTCATTTACTGCTAAAATGCCTTGCCTCTGATTTGAAATAGGTATTAATAAGTATATCAGAGATCATCAGATAGTGTATAATTATTGCAGTATGGTTATTTTTCTATCTTGGTTTATCTTCTTTTGCTAGCATTTGACTTAAGCAGAAAGAAAGCTAGAATCTGCAGACAAGATTTTGAACAAGTCAAAAGAAGGAGATACAATTTGTTTAACCACTGTTTTGAGCATGTTTCAGTGAAAATCGATCAAATCTACAAGATGATATGCCAGAATAGCAGTGCTCAGGTAAGCAGTATTTCTGAAATTCAATTTTTACTACAACCTTGTCTGACAAAAAAAAAATCTGGAAAAAATCTTTGTCTTGTAGGATTAGGAGAAGGCCACTTGACCCTTCAAGCCTGCTCTGCTGTTCATCAAGATTATTACTGATCTTTTACCTTTTTGCTCTTTCCCTACTGTTTTGCTTTTGATTCCTTTAGAGCCAAAAATATGTAGTTCTCTGTTTTAAATGAACTTCATGACAGAGTCTCCACAATCCTTTTGGGTACTGATTGTCACCTATTCCCTACTCTCTGAATTAATAAACTGCTCCTCATCTCAGTTCTAAATGGCCTACCCTTATTCTGAAACTGCGCATTCTGATACTATGCTCCTCAGCCAGGGGGGACTGCCATCCCTGTATCTAGCCTGTCAAATCCATTAAAAGCTTTGTAAGTTTCAAAGATATCTTTTCTTATGGTGTACTTAATCACTCCTTGTATGGGAAAAGTTGCCACCCTTGAAAACATCTAGTGAATCTTTCCTCTTTGGCAAGTGTTTACTTTTTCAGGCGGGATACTAGAACTGTATCTAATGCTCTAAGTTCCTTCTCATGAAGGCCCTATATAATTGCAATAATACTTCTTTAATCCTGTACTCAGAATGCTCTCATAATAGAGACTATCTAATCACTCACTGCAGCAGCATGTTGGTGTTTTATGTAGAAGGACACTGGCTTTCTGATGGTTTTAATCCAAGGTTTTTTCAGAAGTCAGGAAAGAGGCACAAAGTTTATTGCTTCACAATCGTTCTATTAAGCATAAATAAAACAAAGAAAGTTGAAAATGTTCGGTAATTGAGGTCTAGTAAGTGAAGAGGGGAATGCAAAAGAAGACAAAAGATGATGTACCAATGTGGTTGAACGTTCGTATACCCATAGATATGAAACATTCCAATCACATTTGTAGATAAGAGTTAGCCAATCAGGATAGTTTCTATTCAAATAATGTAATATCAAAAGAAGTTTCTGGAGCTTGGACACACTGAATAACTGCATATACAGTATATACTGTGTCCACTAAGAAGCATGCTAAACAATTACATGTATATCACTAGTTATGTAAAATACAAACAGAAAAATAATTGTTAAACTGCAAAGAAACTAGCAGTCTAATCCAATAATCCCCACCCACCCCCTGTGATTCACACATTTAGGATCATTACGTCTGAAAGTTGAGGTGAAAGAACTTGAGGTATCTACAGTAGGTTAAGTATAAAATTACTTAAACAATGAGAATATTAAAGACTATATATTCAAAGTATTCATAGAATTATGTCATTGTTAGGCAGATTAGTAGACACAGAAGTCTAAACTATTTTTAAACTACTTAAAAAAGATCAAAGCTATGATAAAACATTAGTATGAATATTAGTGCTCATTGTAAATAAGGGAAATAGGCAAAAATATAACGTAGTATTAGAATGAATGTCACAATGTCCAGTAGTTCTCAACTTGTTCAAAGTCTTCTGTTTGGTTAGTGATTTGTTCACTGTAGCTCAGCAGTGTAGACACTGTGTCAAAGATTGGAGGTGCAGTAGACAGTGAGAAAGGTTTTCAGAGCCTGCAGAGGGACTTGGACCAGCTGGAAAAATGGGCTGAAAAATGGCAGATGGAGTTTGATACAGACAAGTGTGAGGTATTGCACGTTGGAAGGACAAACCAAGGTAGAACATACAGGGTTAATGGTAAGGCACTGAGGAGTGCAGTAGAACAGAGGGATCTGGGAATACCGATACAAAATTCCCTAAAAGTGGCGTCACAAGTAGATAGGGTCGTAAAGAGAGCTTTTGGTACATTGGCCTTTATTAATCAAAGTATTGAGTATAAGAGCTGGAATGTTATGATGAGGTTGTATAAGGCATTGGTGAGGCCGAATCTGGAATATTGTGTTCAGTTTTGGTCACTAAATTACAGGAAGGATATAAAGAAGGTTGAAAGAGTGCAGAGAAGGTTTACAAGGATGTTGCCAGGACTTGAGAAACTCAGTTACAGAGAAAGGTTGAGTAGGTTAGGACTTTATTCCCTGGAGCGTAGAAGAATGAGGGGAGATTTGATAGAGGTATATAAAATTATGATGGGTATAGATAGAGTGTATACAAGCAGGCTTTTTCCACTGAGGCAGGGGGAGAAAAAAACCAGAGGACATGGGTTAAGGGTGAGGGGGGAAAAGTTTAAAGGGAACATTAGCGGGGGCTTCTTCACACAGAGAGTGGTAGGAGTATGGAATGAGCTGCCAGATGAGGTGGTAAATGCGGGTTCTTTATTAACATTTAAGAATAAATTGGACAGATACATGGATGGGAGGTGTATGGAGGGATATGGTCCGTGTGCAGGTCAGTGGGACTAGGCAGAAAATGGTTCGGCACAGCCAAGAAGGGCCAAAAGGTCTGTTTCTGTGCTGTAGTTTCTATGATTACTAACACATTAACCATAGTGCTTGTTGTCCTCATCTGGTACCACTTTAGCTCGCTTGCAATGGCTGGTGTGTATCCACTTAATTTTGCCTTCTGCTTTTGCCACTGAGTTGGTAATTAACAGCAGTTGATAAGGACCTTCCCATCAAATTTTCAATAGTTCCTTCTGCAGTTTCTTAAACAGAACCCACTCACCAAGAATCAGGCTATGTCTTCTTCCTGTTGGATCACTCCAGGCAGCAGAGACCAGTTGAGAAGCAGACTGGATAGCTTATTTTTACACAATATTTAAACTGTCTGCCATATCAGCCTCTCTGAGATCGAGGGGTCCCATCAATGACATAGGACACCCTGTTACCACCTTAGTTTAATTTTCTAGTTGGGGTTGCTCTGATGCTATATTAGACTATAGGAAGAACCATCGGCCATGGTATACCTTCCTCATTATATTTTGTCGGTTGTTTGATAGCTCCATTCATTAGTTTGACCTGTCTTGATGACTCTGGGTGACGTAGACAAAAGATCTTCCAATGTTCATCAGTTGACGTAATTCCTCATAAACGTTCCCAGTGAAATATGATCCTTGGTCAGAGTCGATGTGACATAGCAATCCCCATCTCCATCTAGGAATATAGTCTTTCATCAGAGTTTTTGCTGTGTCTGGCAATGGCTTCCCTTGCTGTAATAGTGAAAATGTCCACTAAACTACAAAAAGTAGTGACAAAGATTTCCACAGATTCACCATTCTCTAGTTAAAGAAATTCCTCCTCATCTCCATTCTAAAAGGATGCCACTCTATTCTGAGGCTGTTGTTTTCTGGTTCAAGAATCTCCCACCATAGGAAAGATCCTCTTCACATCCACTCTATTAAGGCCTTTCACCATTCGGTAGGTATCAATGAGGTCATCCCTCATTCTTCTGGATCCTAGTGAATACAGACCCAGAGCCATCAAACAGTCTTCACATTACAAGCCATGCAATCCTGGAATCATTTTCATGAACCTCCTTTGAACCTCCTCCAGTTTCAACACATCCTTTCTAAGATGAGGGGCAGAAACCTGCTCACAGTACTCCAAATGAGGCCTCACCAGTGCTTTATAAAGCCTCAACATTACATCCTTGCTTTTATATTCTAGTCCTCTTGAAATCATGCTGTCAAGAGTAAACATGCCAAAGGTCAACTGATGTGAAATGATAAGATCTGTTTGGCTTGAGCATTTTTTAAAAATTATTTTCATTACTCCCAAGGAAGTGACATTTAAGGAGTTGGTATATTCATTTTTGCTTAATTTACTGATAATTCTCATTTGAAATAGGAATAAATCCTGTACTTTTCACATTAATATCTCTGCACAGTTTTGCTAGGTGAACTACCTAATCATTTGCTTTGCTCTGTGAAGCATTCTACATACATAGTTTCAGCCATTTGATATCATTGCTACATTAATAACACCAGACAGCAACATTTTTCAAAAAGGTTGCTTCCTCAGAAATTTTTCTGGTTCAGATGGACCGCTTGAAGCTGAACACAAATATAATTTCAGACTGAAATTATGTAGGAATTTGCAGAAACAAGTAAATAACCTTTATTGATGTAATGTGTTTAATTGCATAACAGTGCTAATGCTTCACAATAGTTCAATTAGGCTAAAATATTTTGTTAGTAATTTTTGTTTGTACTCAGTTTCTGAGGTTTCTCACTTGTGTCCAACAATAATCAGCCAGCATTAATGGATTCCAGTTGTCCTGTTGCTTAGGCAGATTAGGAGAATGGACAAAGAATAGGCAGGTGGAATACTGTGTTGGTAACTGTATGGTCATGCACCTTGGTAGAAGAAATGAAAAGGTAGATTTTTTTTCTAAATGGAGAAAAAATACAAAAAACTGAGATACAAAGGGACTTGGAAATCCTTGTGCAGGATTCCTTAAAAGTTAATTTGCAGGTTTAGTTTGTTGTGAGGAAGGTGAATGTGATGTTAGCATTCATTTCAAGAGGACTAGAATATATAAAGCAAGGATATAATGTTAAGACCTTATGAAGCACTGATAAAGCCTCACATGGAATATTGTAAGCAGTTTTTGGCCCCTTATCTTAGAAAGAAGATTCAGAAACTGGAGAGGGTTCAAAGGAGGTTCACAAAAACGATTCCAGGATTGAACAGTTTGTCATATGAAGAGTGTTACCTTATGGTCTTGTGATACCTTTTCTCCATGACCGCACTGTTCTGGTGAAACCTTTCACCATGGCAAAATTTGTAGGGAAGAAGTCTAACTGGGATATGGAAATTAATCTTTAGTGATAATGTTGCACTTAATTGTTTTGTATGCTTGAAGCATGTTGTCAACCAGCTGCACATAGTTTGGTGCTTTGTTATTTTCAACATCCTTGAATGCTTTCCATGCGATTTTCTCCGGTCCCACTAAAAGTTCTTTGAATTGCCTGTCATTGATGATGTGTTTGATTTGTGACAGCAGAATTAGTCCTTCCATTCTTGAACCCAGTAATTCTGCTTTTGCCTTTGACAACTCCAGGTCATTTAACTCAGATTGAGTTATCAGATAAGGCTTACTCTACCTAAAAGGTTCAAAATCTGTATCAGTATTAGTGTCATTTTCTATTCCTGGCTCTTGCATCACGGCATCTTTGCCTGCCTCCTCTAGACTCCACTACTCCAGTGGCTTCGGTACTGAAAAACTTATTGTCACGCTGCACAGGTCTCATGGCTGAAGGGAGAATGGGGTATTTAATGGCTTTCTTGTTTCCAACAGAGAAACCAGACATGCTGGTCAGACAGAAGTAGCAGTCTGTCACATGATTCTTCTACTCTCACCATATCATCGGGACGGTGAACAGCATTGACTCCCTCTAAGCCAAGCTCAGAGATGATAGCATATGTTGCGCAACAAATGTGAGGAGCCCAGGCTTTGTCTTGGTTGCCAATTTTGTATCCAAAGTTGAGTTCTTAAGCTTTCTTAATTAGAAGAGTTTAAATGTGTATTTGCCACAAATATAACAAAATATTGTGGCTGTTGCCACATTGGTGATACATTTTGCTATCACAAGTATTCCTGAAAATACAATTACTTTATTATAATGAGTATACGCAATATGATATGTGTGTGCATCCATGTGATCACAAAATGCTATACATGTAAACGCAGTGCATAGAACAGTGTGTGTGTGATGCTTTTATAGCCTTTCTAAAACCTGTCCTGCCATGCAGCATCCTTTCTGCCTAACTCGGTATGCCTGGGCGAGACAGAAAACATTTCAGCTTACATTGTCGGAAATATTTTAATTGACTTGAATTATGAATTAAAATAACAAATATAAACAAATTTTAAAAATGGTGATGGGGAAATTTCATAGTGATTTTTATAATCAGCAGCCTAAAATCCATAAGATTCACTCATAAGTATTCAGGAAGCAAAATCTTTTTTGCCTGGGGTAATTAAACATTAAGATTGAATAATCCTGAAAAAGGAGTGATGGGATTGCAGTATGGGTTTTATCCCTGTATTTGTGACCTGATTCAGGATGCACACAGAATTCACACTCATAATTTTAGTTTGTATCTAATTTAGTTACCTAAATGTATATCCATAAGCTCAGATGTTATTGCGTCAGTTCAACAGAGCTAGAACTGTCTGAAACAATATCTGTACCTATTCAAGAGGAATGCCCTGTCACCTGAAACCAGTGGTGAATGTTTTTTGAGCTTAGATGAAATTATAGTTAAGCAACAATGAAAGAACGTTCACTCTGCATATGTTAATAGTGAATCCATGAGGACATGGATAAAATTCCATGTGAAATTTAACAGCCCTACACGTTCAAGGTTCTTGTCTCGAAATAATCAGATTTCAGCATCACATGCAGCTTTATACATCACTTCCCTTAAACCACCTCTGGCATTCAGGATTACAAACTTAATAAACTTGTTCACACACTACTAAAAGTTCCACAGTTGCATATCAAAATCTACACACGTTGCCAAATGTTCCCTCTGTGAAAAACACATCATAAGACCATAAGATGTAGGAACGGAATTTGGCCATTTGGCCCATCGAGTCTGCTCTGCCATTTCATCATAACTGATTCATTTTTCCTCTCAATCCCAATCTCCTGCTTTCCCCCATATCCCTTCATGCCCTGACCAGTCAAGAATCTTATCAACTTCTGCCTTGTACATACTTAATTCTTGGCCTCCACAGCTGTCTGGCATCGAATTCCACAAATTCACTACTCTTTGGCTAAAGAAATTCCTCCTCATCTCCATTCTAAAAGGACGACCCTCTATTCTGAGTCTGTGTCCTCTGGTCTTGCACACTCCCACCACAGGAAACATCCTCTCAATGCCCATTCTACAAGGCCTTTAACCATTTGATAGGTTTCAATTAGATCACCCTTCATTCTTCTGATTTCCAGTGAATACAGGCCCAAAGCCATCAAACATCCTTCAAATGAAAAGCTGTTTAATCCTGGAATCATTTTTATGAACCTCCTTTGAACCCTCTCCAGTTTCAGCACATTCTTTCTAAGATAAGGGGCCCAAATCTTTCTAAGATAAGTGAGGCCGCGCCAGTGCTTTATAAAGTCTCAACATTACATCCTTGCTTTTATATTCTAGTCCTCCTGAAACAAATGCTAACATCACAGTTGCCTTTCTCACCACTGACTCAAACTGCAAATTAACTTTTAGGGACTCCAAATTCCTTTGCGCCTCAGATTTTTGTATCCTTTCTCTATTTAGAAAATAGGCAGCCTTTTCATTTTTTGTACCAAAGTGCATGACCATACACTCCCCAACATTGTATTCCATCTGCAACTTCTTTGCCTATTCTCCTAATCTGTCTGAATCCTCTGTAGCCTCTTTACTTTCTCAAAATTACCTGCTCCTCCACCTATCTTCGTATTATCTGCAAACTGTGGAATAATGCCATCAATTTCATCATCCAAATCATTGACATATAACTTAAAAAGAATCAGTCCCAACACAAACCCCTGTGGAACACCACTAGTCAGAAGGCAGCCAACTGGAAAAGGTTCCTTTTATTCCCACTGTTTGCCTCCTGCCAATCAGCCACTGCTTTATCTATGCTAGAATCTTTCCTGTAATACAATGGGCTCGTAGCTTGTTAAGCAGCCTCATGTGTGGCATCTTGTCAAAGGCCTTCTGAAAGTCCAAGTACACAATGTGAACCGATTCTCCTTTGTCTATCGTGCTTGTTATTTCTTCAAAGAATTCCAACAGATTTGTCAAGCAAGATTTTCCCTTAAGCAAACCATGCTGACTATGGTCTATTTTATCCTGTGCCTCCAAGTACTCTGAAACCATATTCTTGACAATTGGCTCCAACATATTCCCAACCACTGAGGTCAGACTAATTGGCCTATAATTTCCTTTCTTATGCCTCTCTCCCTTGAAGAGTGAAGTGACATTTGCAATTTTCCAGTCTACCAGAGCCATTACAGAATCTAGTGATTCTTGAAAGATCATTACTAATGCCTCCACAATCTCTTCAGCCACCTCTTTCAGAACCCTGGGGTATACACCAGGTGACTTATCTACCTTCAGACCTTTCAGTTTCCCAAGACGTTTCTCCTAGTATTGGTAACTTCACACACTTCATGACCCCTGACTCCTGGAACTTCCACCATGCTGCTAGTGTCTTCCACACTGCACTATTGTCAAAGTTTACCTTATGTACTTCCTTCCAGGAAAGGTGGCTTAAGTTGGCAGTAGTAGCAGACTGGAGGGCTGAGGTTCATGTTTTATCAGTTCACCATGCTGAAACAGGAAGGGCTGGTACAAGCTAAATTTACCTGTTCAATTTGTTAGTTGATCACTTTGTGGAACATCTCCTATCAATTCACAGAGGTGACACTAAGCCCATTAAATTTGATTTCTGTCTGTAACATTTGCTCATCTATGGCATTGGCTCAGCTTGTTAGTTTTAGTTAAACCCTTTTACCCTTTTCATTCCTCAACTCTCTAAGTACTCCCAGAAAACCTTGTTTAGAGCTTATCTACATTGTCACCCTAGTTTTACCTTATAAGAAATATCCCCACCCTCCTTGCAGCTTAACAAGCTCCATTTGTCATTTTCCCAGTTCAGACAAAATATTACTTGTCTTTCTTCCCACCGATACAGCCTGACTTGCTATTTCCAGCATTTTCTGCTTTTATTTCAGATTTCCAGCATTTGGAGTTCTTTTTGATTTTCAAAGATAAATTGATGTTAGTTTTGTTTTGTCACAATCGAATATGTGAACGTGGTTTCATAAGGTTATTTAGTTTGGTCTTGAATTTACCAGTTGCAGTAAGTGTGCAGTGAAATAATTAACAACAGGAAAGAAATAGCACAGAGCAATTTTTAAAAACATTTTTAGACACACAAGATAAGTGGTGCTGTTTTGACCATCGTTTAATAGCCATGTCTTATTGTACTTGAAAGTGGTAGGTTTTGAGAGCCATATCAGTCCTTGTCAGGGCATTCCCATAATGCTGTTTGGTAGGGAGTTCCACAATATGAACCGTTGCTGAAATAGAGAAAATATCATGTATTTCCAAGTAAGAAGGATGTGTAATCAGGAACCAGGTACAGTTTTACCTGTGTGTTTGATTCCCTTGTCCTTTTTGATAGAGATGTCTGGTTTGGTAAGTGCAATCAAAAAACTTTTTTGAGTTGCAGCAGTATGCGCTGATGCTTTTGCTCTCGGGTCTCTAGGATGATGTGCCTTATAATCACCTATAATAATAATTCAATAATTGTCAGGATGTGCACACTTTATTTTGTAGATAGCACTACAAGAATGTCTTAACCTGCTTCAATGACTATAGTCCAGCAGCACTTGCATCCATTGTGGTGAAGTGCTTGGAGCAGTTGGTGATGAAACATATCAACTCCTGCCTGAGAAGCGACTTGGATACACTCGAATTTGCCTAATGTCATAACAGGTCCACAGCAGATGCCATTTCATTGGCTCTTCACTCAACCCTGGAACATAACGCATATATCACGATGTTCTTCATTGAATACAACTCAACATTCAATACTATCATCCGCTCAAACTAATCAGTGACTTTATCATTCAGTGGTATCACTAGGAGGACCTGCCCTGGGCCCAGCACGTAAGTGCCATTGCAAAGAAAGCATGGCAGCGCCTCTGCTTTCTTAGATGTTTACGAAGATTCGAAATGTCATCTAAAACTTTTAACAAACTTCTATAGATGTGTGGTGAAAAGTACATCTGCTAGTTACATCACTGTCTGATATGGAAACACCAATGCCTTTGAACAGAAAACCCTACAAAAAGTAGTTCATACAGGCCAGGTCATAATTAAGCACATATACAGAGAGCATTGTCGCAGGAAAGCAGCATCCATCATTGAAGAAGCCAACCATCCAGGGCATGCTCTGTTCTCAGTGCTGCCATCAGGAAGGAGCCTCAGGATCCACACCACCACATTCAGGAACAGTTATTACCCACCAACCATGAGGCTGTTGAACAAAGGGGATAACTTCACTCACTCCAACACTGAACTTCTTACAACCTATGGACTCTTCGTCTCATGTTCTCAGTATTTATTGCTTGTATATTATTATTTTCTCCTTTTTATTTCTTTGTACTTACTGTGAATGCCTGCAAGAAAATGAATCTCAGGGTTGTATATGGTGACATATATGTACTTTGATAACAAATTTGAACTTTAAACAAACTGAAAGCATAGAGTACATGCCTTTGGGAGTGAAAGCTTTATTTCTTTTTATTGGATACAAGTGCGGAGTAACCTCTTCCAGCCCTTCAATCCATGCTGCACACCAACCCTGAATTTAACAATGACCAGTTAACCTACCCACAGGTACGTCTTTGACTGTGGGAGGAAACTGGAGCACCTGGAAGAGACCCACACAGTCACAATGAGAATGTACAAACTTTGCAGATGTCAGGAATTGAACCTGGGTCGCTGATACTGAAAGGCGCTATGCTAACTACTATGCTACTGTGCATACTTTACATTCAAAAAGAGTTTTAGGAGGCACTAAACGTATTACTCAGGGTATTTTTTAGAATTACTCAATTGTTCTTTTGACATGCTTATTATGAAATGGGAAAGCTTATAAATTAATTATCACTTTGGACAATATTCTCAGCCTCTGACCTGCTCTTGCAACCAGAGGGTAGGTAGCTGTACTAGTTAAGTTTCTGCTTAAAGGTGTCCACAAGAATATTCTTGGGAGATGTAGAGACAGACATCCTGTTCATTTTCAAGAGGAAGTGATTAAACTTCCTTACTAGAAGTGGTTATTGCTCCCCATTGGCACAGGGAAAATGTGTCATACCCATTTCTAAATGTTGCTCTGATCTTACAGATAATGAGCACTTTGTCTCATTCCCTGAAGGAAAGAAATTACCTTTAGGCTTTTGGTTATTGAAAGTTTCATGTAATCAATATTGCTGGAAAGGAATGTAGGGTATTGCTTTCTCTTCCCTCCTCTCATTTGCTGGCTGGAACAGAGCGTGTGTGATTAGCAGATATACAGGTGTCCCCCGCTTTTCGAACGTTTGCTTTACGAAACCTCACTGTTATGAAAGACCTACATTAGTTACCTGTTTTCGCTAACAGAAGGTGTTTTCACTGTTACGAAGAAAGGCAGTGCGCGCCCCGAGCAGCCACTCTCCCCCGGATTCGGAACGGCATTCTTGCCGACATTGCTTAATCACGTGCCTGTGAGCAGCCGATTGCAAGATGAGTTCTAAGGTATCGGAAAAGCCTGAAAGAGCTCGTAAGGGTGTTACACTTAGCGTAAAACTAGACATAATTGTTCTGATCGTGTTGAACGTAAGGACAAAGTGAGTTTGGCTTGTGGAAGTTGACGAAGATGATGTTGAAGAGGTTTTGGCATCCCATGACCAAGAACTGATAGATGAAGAGCTGATGCAATTAGAAGAGGAAAGGATAATAATCGAAACGGAATTCAGTAGCGAAAGTGAAGTCGTCCAGGAGCTGAACGTGAACCAAATGCGTGAGATTTTTGCTGCAATGATAAAGTAGGACTTTAATTTTGAAAGAGTACGTCAGTTTAGGGCATATTTGCAAGATGGTTTGAGTGCTTACAAAGAACTGTATGATGGAAAAATGCGCGAGGCTAAGCAGTCAAGCATACTGTCGTTTTTCAAGCCTTTCGCATCAGCCACAGCCGACGACGAACCTCGACCTTCGATATCGAGGCGGGTAGTCATAGGAGAAGATGAGCTGCCTGCCCTGATCGATGATGAGATGACACCCCAGTGTCCCACCACCCCAACCCCTGGGCCCCGGACAGATACCGATCCGCGGAGCATGCAGGGGTACAGTGGTAGCCGGGAGGCACACAGCACATCTTTAAGAAAAAAGCCAAAATAAACATGCTAATTAATTAGGTGCCGCCCGGCACATAGATATCGGCCCAGATCAGAGGCGATTTGTGCTGCCTCTGATCTGGGCTGACATTTACGTGCCGGGCGGCACCTAATTAATTAGCATGTTTATTTCGGCTTTTTTCTTAAAGATGTGCTGTGTGCCTCTGGGCTACCATGGTACCCCGCATGCTTCGGGGATCGGTATCGGTCGGCAGCCCGGAGGGTGGGGGCCACTGCACCACCCAGACTCCGACAACTCAGCCTAACACACCATCATCTGTGTGCTCTGCTCTGTCTTCCCAATTTCCGTAAGTGATACTACACTGTACATACGTTATTTCTACTTTATATAGGCTGTGTATTTTTACATGTTATTTGGTATGATTTGGCAGCTTCATAGCTTAAAGGTTACAGGAGAGAGTGTTTTTGCCAACAGTGCTTGTGTGAGATTTTCTGCCGAGAGGGCTTGTGTGAGATTTTCGCTACGAAGAACGGTGCCGGCAATGATTGTGGAAAAGTATTTCTACTTTATATAGGCTGTGTATTTATCATATCATTCCTGCTTTTACTATATGTTACTGTTATTTTAGGTTTTATGTGTTTTTTGGCATGATTTGGTAGGTTATTTTTGGGTCTGCAAACGCTCACAAAATTTTCCCATGTAAATGAACGGTAATTGCTTCTTCGCTTTACGACGTTCCAGCTTACGAACCATTTCATAGGAACGCTCTACCTTCGGATGGCAGGAGAAACCTGTACCTCTGCAGGGCTGTACAACATGGCCCATTCTGAATGGTTCACCTGGTTGTGTCGTTTGTATGTTCAGTCACATGACAGATGGGTTTCATTATTACTGTCATTTTGTTCTTATACCAAGTTCTTATGACAGCTGTACATGAGGAATATACCGGTGAGTAGCTACCACTTACCATTTTTCCCCTGAGTAAACTTTCTTTGTTTAGTACAGGGACTATAATGAGAAGACGCAGCAGATTTGCTTTAGGAAATAATTGTGACTTTTCCCAGTTCCAGACCTAAAATCAGCAATAGTCTACATCAAGGGTTCCCAACTTTTTTTATGCCTTGGACCAATACCATTAAGCAAAGGGTCCTTGGACCCCAGGTTGGCAGCCCCTAGTCTAGATTATGCTTTTCCTACAACTTTAGTAACCATGGAGGTTACTAAAGATGGATCTAGCTTTAGGAATAGCAAAATCTTATTACTAGAGCCATCCTCTGAGGCAAAATGAAATAGACTGAACTGCAAAGCTTGAGGCTCATCCCAAGCTTTTGGCAATTCTGCACTTACAAAAGCCTTTATAATTTTGTGGAGTGTTGTACTTTGCTGCTGAATTTAATGATGAGCTCAGCGGGAATGTGGGGCATCAAATGCTTTGCATCCAATCACCAGCTTGTCTCTATCCTCCAACGTAAGAGACAATCTCGCCTAAATAGTTGGGTAGAGGTAATTATATTTTGCCCTTTATCTTCTTACCATGGTTGCAGGTGAGTTGGACATAATGGATATGATAATTCTTTTTGGCCCCAGATCATCTCTGGGTTCTGTTGTGGAGTGTTGGATAACATGGGTACAATCAGTCATATCCTTTACCATGGAAATCACATTCCTGAATCTTCAAATGCACTCTACCAGTTGATACCAGCCCAAAGAGATGGAAATTAACTCTTCTCTCCTTCAGAAAATATCTACCTTAAAGCTTGGACATGCCTCCCAATAGCTGTTGACTGCTGCAGCTAAGATGAACGACTGCAGTTCTGGCAGTAACATCTGGCTAATCTTCCTGACACGTCTTGAGATACACAAACATTGCCATTTGGTCATGTAAGTAAAAGAGATGTTTCCAGAAAACTGATTGTTAAAGCCTGCACGTCAAAGTCTTTGTTCTTATTTGGCAGGTTATTATGTTTTCTGGGTAATCTCAGAGAGCCTGAGTATGTTGACTATGTCCCCCTTCTTTATAAACTATTGTAAATTCAATTAATATCCTAAGTTAGTCATCAGCACTTCATCATGGCACCTGAAGTTCCAACAATCTTAAAATGAAAATTCAGTCACGTGTTCATCATTAACTCTGGTCAGTCAGAAATAGTCCGTGAGCCGGTAGGGTTGGTTGGTACCATCTGAGGGGAATAATACTCGTAGTGATTTTTGGCAAGGTATTCATCTCTAGAGTTAGAAAATATGTGATAGCATTGCGCCAGTGGTAGCTTTATTACTTCAAATAAGTAGTCACTTCTTGTATATATTCCATATTAACATCAGTACAGCAGAAAATGTTATCCCCCCCCCACCCCAAAGTTAAAAAACCTCATTTGGAGAGATTTCTGGAGTTTTATCAATGTCATGATATTTTCCATGTTGTTGTATCAACTCAAAACAATCTTAAGCTTTTGTCATAGCATATAGAATTACAGTACAATGATACAAATGTAGGATTTCACACGGCCATAACCTAGGCCCCATTTGGTTGCAAAATGAATATATTTAATCAAAGACTGCTTTCCATACTTTCATAACCTATTACTGTAATAATAATAATTTTCCAAGTCTTCCACATCTTCATCTGAATTTTCCACACTCTCTGAGGTGGATGCCTGGTTCTCACAGTCTGCCAGTCTACACATGTCAGTATACCTGAGGCCATTTGCAACACACATACATCTTGGGAATGAACTTTTTTTTGGACAGTTACAGGCCAGTAGATCCAGGACAGCATCGGGTGCTGGCTGGCCTTCCATCCAGTGCACCACCAACTGTTCAGCTTCCTCTTCTTTCCATCTTCCATCTTTTGCCAACAGGGCTTGGCACTTGTGGGTCCTTCTCCATACATCTTCTCCGTATACCAGCCTGGTAGTTGGCTTGCTGTGCATGTTTTGTTAAGCGGTCCTTGCATGGTAGGAGTTAATGACTTTTGATTTCACCTTTTTTGGCACAGAAAAGATTATACCTGAGCTCATTGACCTTGGTGGTCAATGCTTTTGGGGCATACAGGAGACATGTAAATGCCTCCAGTTTGTCCATCAGGTCTGGGGAGAGGTCCCATTCCTGACCCAACTCTTAAGAATGTGTCCTGAGTTTCCCTGTTGCTGGTCAGAAGTTTTAGAGCACTTGTCTTCCCTTTGTCTGCAAAAGCGCTTACAGTGTCACATCCTGTATATGCGTGCAACCCGATTAGAGCCCTACAGACCTCTATGCCAACAGTCGCAGCAACCTTCCTGATGTCTACAAGCCTTGTACGGGTTCTAGTGCCACACTTCTGGAACAATGGGGCCTCAATCTTGTCACAAAATGCTAAAGACATGATAAAGACATCTGTGTCTTCTGAGCAGATCACTACAGATTGGTATCCCTCTCGTGGCATGGGCAGCATGGAGAAGTAGGTGGCCATCTGCTTCTTCTTGACACTGAAGAGCTGACACCTCCTCACTGTCTTGAGATGTGATTCAGCAACATTTGTCATTCATAGTTGCATGCAGAATCTTCTGTAGCTGTACTCCTTCTTCCTCCATTCATGGACTGTGGAGCTAATGAGACTATTTTTGTTACTGATTTTGGTCAGGAAGCTCCTCCACTGCTTCACCATCTGTGTGCCTGTGATACCTTGCAACTCATGACCAGTCTCTTCACCCTGTAGAGATCTTTCACTATTCTTGATAGAGTTCTCCTTGTATGTGTCAAACACAACACTTATTCTGCTACTCTGACTGCCTTCCCTCAGAGCCATACCCAGAATTGTCGTGGCAATATCTCTGAAAGTAACTTAGTCACCTTTCACTCTTTGGACCAAGTTCATTCCATCAACCACTGTAGCAGAGTTTCCTTGGAGTTGCTCTTCTACTGCTACATTTTTCTGCAAGGTTGTGGCTAAAGTAGCTTTATTTGTCTTTCTCAGCAATCCTTCTGGTGTGGACAGGGCACAGGGCAATGGTCCAAGGGGATGAGAAAGGATATCCTCCATACGTAGACTGCGCCCTTGTGCCATCACTATGATGCATCCAAACAAAGAACTGTCTGCTTTGAAGATGATTGCCCTCCCATTTGATTTCACTTCTCTCTTCTTACACATATCACTGAATGTTTTCAGTTTGTTGGTTTTCATTGGTTCATGGAATTTCTTTGCTGGTGGGTCTTCCTCCAGTCTCTCATCCTTGAAGGTTGCATAGCATTGCTCACCAATCTCATATGCCTTCATCAGGTCGGAGGCAATGTCCTTGGGGGCTGCCTTTGCCGTAGAGATGCTAATGAGGTCCCGCTTCTCTGCAAGTTGGTTGACCCATTCATATATGAGGCTAATCACTGCTGAAACTGCTTCCTCATCTTTCTGGATTATTGGCCGCTGTAGCTCCGCGTGACAAAGCTCTGATTTGTTACCTTGCACCATCACCCTTAACTGTCCCAGGAATGCACTGCGGTGCTCAGCTGTTATGTAGTAACACTTGATAGCTCCAGCGTTCAGGCTGAACCGTGATGTGCCTCCAGGAGTCTGTGTGTCTTCAGTAGCCTGGTCCACAGGGATCTGCCCAAAGGGGTTGTTACTTGACAGCTGCACTTAGAATTGGCCTGTCTTGAAGGCCTCATACACAGAAGGATTCTTCTCTGGGAGGTTCATCATCTGAGCAAAGTAAGGGGACAGGTACCTGGCATAATTCATCTTATCATAGGCAAAGCACCATAGGATCATAGTTCTTATAGCATGGAGGTGCAACTCCCAGGCCCCTCACGAGAGGTGCGCAGAAGCCCAAGTACTGTGTTTTCTACCATGTCAATGTATGAAATCCAGAATGCGGATAGCTCTCCATTGTTGTGATGGAGGTGTTCCAGAAAGTCTGTCCACAGGGTTATCAGCTCAGCTGAGAGTGGACTTTGCAGTAGATTGTTCAACTTCTGTTGGTTCAAGTCACTGGCCATGTCGTTCACATGGTCTAAGAATGATTTGAAGAAGCAATCACCGCTGTAATGCTATCACATATTTTCTAGCACTAGGGGTGTATACCTTGCCAAAAATCATTGTAAGAATTATTCCTCACAGATGGTACCGATGGCCCAAATTTGGGGTCCTGGCTCATGGATTAAAAGGACTCCATTAAATTTCTTGCAACTGAATACAAAGTTTGCCATGCATTCTTAATGCTTGGCAAGTTTAATCAGCCCAGTTTGGAATTGATTTCAATGAACATTGCATGAGAATAAATATCTAAATCTACTAGCATTAGTATTCCAGTACGTAAACAATTTATATATTTTTTCCTAAGTAATATGAATTGTGTTAAAAGTGGGTACATAGACCATTACAGCTCAGTGTAGGCCCCTTAGCCCACGATGTTGAGCCGACCTTATAACTACTCTAAGATCAATCTAACCCTTCCCTCCTACATAACCTTCCATCTATGAGTTTCTTCAGTGCCCCTAAAGTATATGCCTCTACTACCATCCCACATAGCCCCTGCTCTCTGTGTAAAGAACTTGTCTCTGACATCCCCCTCCATACTTAACTCCATTCACCTTAAAATTATGCCCCTTGTCAGATCATGAGTGAAATTGAAAATGTGCTATACAGTCCCATCTTCAGTGATATAATTCAAGCTCTCTTATTCAACAGAAACTATATCCAGTTTTTAATTTGAGGTAATTGAGGAAATATTCATAAGATACATCTAGCTATACGACACATTCATTGTTCACACTTAATCAGTGCAGTTTCTCAGACAAGGACAAAAAACATAAGAATCTGTTTGAATTTGCTAATTATTCTTGCTGATAATGTAAAAAGGGTATGGGGTAGGGTTAGAAATAAAATAGAAAATGTTAAATCTTAAATACAATCAGAAGAATTAAGACTGATGAGTTACCTTAGTTTTTTTTCCATATTTGTGAAATAATGTATTCCTTATGGTTACAATTCCACTTCAAGTAACAACTACCAGATGTTTTTAAATAAATGGTTAGATTCATAACCTTTAGGCTTAGTTATAGTTCCACATCATTTGAATAACACAATATCTGCTGTCTGATCTACAAGTCTATGATCGCTTCTACATGTTCATTATCCCTCCATTCTAATCAGGAATATTCCATTTTAATTACCTAATTTATAGAAAGTTCAAAGACATTCCGTTCCTCCTTAGGCATTCCTCAGTCCTGAGAACTCAGAGGAGCCTTACTTGGATGGTATTGGTTACAACTGTGTGGCTCCTGGGAAACGATTCATGCCTATGGATAACTTGTCAGGAGGAGAAAAGTCTGTGGCAGCATTGGCACTACTTTTTGCTATTCACAGGTAAACTGAAAATTTCCTAATTGTATTCTGGAACAATGACGCCTAATATCCATTTTTCTTTGTTAACTTGAACACAGTTTACCTCAAATTATTACACAGTAGTGAATTCAACATTTAACCAAGTTAACAATGCTGAGGACCTGGAGTTCCAACTGTAAATTCAATAATGGGCATAATGTGATAGCCACAAACTGGTCATTGTTACCAATCAGAACACAAAATTAAATAGATTAGGTTTGGAGAAAGTAGCAAGTTGTTAAAAGAGTAGGTGTAGTTTCGAAGATTGAGAATAGAATCCCATCATCCATGAGAGGCATAGATTTTTGGGCAGTGTTATGAAATAGAAAATAAAAGTAAGGTTTATTGGCCACTTTAAATTGCCACCAGTATGTATTATAAATGAGTAGAAGAACTTGGGCTGTAGTGCTGAGAACGTGGGAAAAATAGAAACAGTATTAGAATTAATAATGAAATATTATTAGTGTAAATGGCTGATGATAGGCACTGTCATGGTGGACCAAAGGTCCGGTTTCTTGACTGAATCGGTATGACTATGGAGAATTGCATACAGCAGTTGTGGGAAAATTCATAAATATAAATTTGGCAAACAGGAAAAAAGATTGCATATCACAGCAAATGAAGTTATGGCAAATAATATTTGTCAAAACAAAGTGACAAAATGGCTGTATGGAAAATACCTCAAGTGATATCAAATACACCAAAAAGAATTTACTAAGAAAAAATACTCAATTCAGAAGCTAGATCATTAAAATAATTAATAAAGATAAAATAATTTAACGTATTTTCTTTCCATTTACAGTGAAATGTGTGCTAGCAATGACTCAAAAAAAAAACTAATTCTGAATTAGGCACAAGGATCTGCCATATTTGTTTTACAGTACTTTGATTCAAAATCTTGTCCTTTAAGTTGGTAAAGTATGTATGTATGCCACTCCACTGTTTAAGAATGGGAAGTGGGAAAACAGAATCGTAAACTGGTGTTCCAAACCTTTGTTATAGGGAAATTACACTGACCTGCATCTAAGGATATAGAGTAATTTTGAATTGAACTGAGAGCCAGCATTGACTTGTGGAAGGTAGGTTGGGTCTGTTATTCAAGTGGACTTTCATAAAAGCTACTTGATAAAATCCTTTGTAGAAAACCATTAATTAGTAAAAGCTGAAATAAATGGAACTGATGGTGGTTTATTGATCTGACTTGAAAATTGCATAGTGTGGGAATAATTGGGCAAATACTCAAATTGTCAGGATGGGATGAGTAGGTTCCAAGATGGATCTGTTCACCATATTTATAAGTGACTTTGATGATGGAAGAGAAAGCCACATATCCAAGATTGCTGTGGCATTAGAAACATCTTCTGTGTCTCCAAGAGATGTTGATTTCCTGTACTGGTTGGGCCTTTGCTAGTGCTACACCAGTGCACTTCTCTTGGAGACCAATGCAGCTTTCTTTGTTGTTGAGCCAGTGCCAGTTGCATATGCCTCAAAAGTCCCATTCAAATAAATGGAAGACATCAGTTATTAGGAGAAGGGTAAGCAAAGCCTTTTAAAACTAAATTTATCTTTAGTGTGGTGAATAATTGTACTGTATATAATAAAGTTGTTCACAAAGGTTAAAATACATTGACAGGTTAGACAGCCAGGTAGGTTGGCAAGAGCAGGACTCCTCTAGCTGTCATAGCTATTCTATGAGTGTAATTCATAAACACAGAAATTCTGCAGATACTGTAAAACTTGACTAACATACACATACACACACACACACAATGCTGGAGGAACTTGGCAAGTCAGACAGCATCTATGGAACGGAATAGACAGAGGATGTTCCCATGACTGTTAAGGAAGGGGCAGAAACAGGAATAAGGTGGGGGGAGAGAAAAGAGTGCAAGCTAGCAGGTGAAGCGAAAGGCCGGTCAGCGACAGGAGGAGGTTGAAGTAAGAATCTTCCTCTTCATTTTTGGCACTGGTCTTTACTCTCAACAATTTTTCTTTCAGCTCCTCCCATTTTTTTCAAATTATAGCCATGGGCTCTATCTATGCCTGCTTTTTCCTCAGCTACATGGAACAGTGCATGTTCCAAGCTTGCATTGAAACGCTCCCCAACTTTTCCCCATTACACTGACAAATGCATTGTTGCTGCTTCCTGCACCCGTGTTGAGCTCATTAATTTCATCAACTTTGCCTCCAACTTCCACTCTTCTCTCAAATTTACTTCAAAATGCAAAGTAAATTTATTATAAAAGTACATAAATGTCACCATATACAATCCTGAGGTTCATTTTTTTGCAGGCAAACTCAGTATATCCATAATCAGTGTGTAAAAGACATCAAGATAAGCAAATACAAAAGAGAAATATTAATAATAATAGTAATAATAATAAATAAACAATGAATATTGAGAATATGAGATGAATCCTTGAAAGTGAGTCCATAGGGTGGTGGGAACATTTCAATGATATGGGGCAAGTGAAGTTATCCGCTTCGGCTCAAGTGTTTGATGGTTGAGAGGTAATAACTTCCTGAATCTGGTGGTGTGAGTCCTGAGGCCCCTATACCTTCTCCCTGATGGCAGCTGTGTGAAGAGAGTATGACCTGGGTGGAGAGGGTCCCTGATGATAGATGCTGCTTTCCTGTGACAACACTCCATGTAGATATTCTCTGTGGTGGGGAAAGTTTTGCCTCTGATGGACTGGGTAGTATCTACAACTACTTATAGGATTTTCCATACAAGGGCATTAGTGTTTCCATATCAGGCTGTGCCGTAGCCAGTCAGTATATTCTCCACTACACATCTATAGAAGTTTATCAAAGTTTTAGATGTCAAGCTGAATCTTTGCAAATTCCTAAGGAAGTAGAGGAACTACCGTGCTTTCTTCGTAATTGCACTTGCATGCTGAGTCTAGGACAAGTCCTCCAAAATAAACATTGAGGAATTTAAACTTGCTAACCCTCTCCGAATCTGATCCTCTGATGAGGACTGGCTCGTGGACCTCTGGTTTCCTCCTCCTGAAGTCAATAATCATCTCCTTGGTCTTGCTGACATTGAGTAAGAGGTGGTTGTTATGGTGCCAATCTGCCAGATTTTTCAATCTCCCTCTTAGATACTGATTTGTCACCACCTTTGATTCGGCCTATGACAGTGGTATCATCAGCAAACTTAAATATAGCATTGCTGCTGTGCTTAGCCGCACGGACAAAAGCATAAAGCAAGTCTGTCAGGATCATCTATTGTATCTGTGCTCCCAGTGTGGCCTCCTCTACATCAGTGGGATTGGGGGACACTGTGTCGTGCACCTTTGCTCTCTCTGCAGGATTTCACGCTGGCTTTCCATTTCTGTTTGACTTCTCGTTCCCATTCTGACTTGTCTGTACATGGCCTCAACTGCTATGATGAGGCCAAACTGAGGATGGAGGTACAGCACCTCATTCTGTCTGGGTAGCCTCCCATTTGATAGCATGAACATTGATTTCTCCCCCTTCCTCCATCTCTCCTTCCATTCCCTTTTCTGGTTATACTCTCACCCCTTCTCCTCACTTGTGCTTTTCTTCCCTCTGGTCCCTTCCTCCTTCCTTGGTCTACTTTCCCCTCCTATTAGATTATTTTTTTCTTCAGCCATTTACAGATTCCACTTATCACCCCACTTTATACCTTCCCCCTCATCTGGTGTGGTCTATCACCTGCTAGCTTGTACTCCTCTTCCCCCACTTTCCTATTCTAGGTTCTGCCCACTTATCCAGACCCCATGAAGGGTATTGAGCAGAAGGGTTTACTTATAAAGGGAAATAGATGTTTATTCCCCTCCATAGATGCTGGCTGAGTTCCTCCAGCATTTTGTGTGTGTTGCCTTTGAATGTAATCGGCTGCTTGATCTGAGGCAACTTCATCCCAGAGTACTGTTGAATCAGTGCTTCACTACTTTACCATTTGGAAGCAGCACAAAATACCAAGTGCAAAGAATATATTTTTGATGGAGTATTTCAGTGTCAATCACTGAGAGTAGTTTTGGTAACACCATCATTGTCCATGTTCAAAAGGCTACCACATGGGGCCTTCAGCAGGTGGTGAATTATCCAATATGAGGAATAAATACTCTTGACCTCGTCCTCACTAACCTAACTATCTACCTACATATATGTTCACGTTGGTGGAGATGACCATGACACGTTCCTGATGAAGTCAAGATCTCAATTTCAAGCAAATAATACCATGCATAATATTTTGTAGCACTAGAATCGTGTCAGATTGAGAAAACCTTTGATCCAGATCCAATGAGGTCAAGTGGGTTTATTGCTCATGTTGGAGAATTCACCACCTGCTGTAGGCCACATGTGAGAACCATATCCGTGAAGGTGTTGAAGATTTTACTACCAGTAGAAATGTATCCCATGCATTCTGTAAGCGTTCATAGAAACCACAGCACAGAAGCAGGCCTTTTGGCCCTTCTTGGCTATGCCGAACCATTTTCTGCCTAGTCCCACTGACCTGCACACGGACCATATCCCTCCATACACCGCCCATCCATGTATCTGTCCAATTTATTCTTAAATGTTAAAAAAGAACCCGCATTTACCACCTCATCTGGCAGCTCATTCCATACTCCCACCACTTTCTGTGTGAAGAAGCCCCCGCTAATGTTCCCTTTAAACTTTTTCCCCCCTCACCCTTAACCCATGTCTTCTGGTTTTTTTCTCCCCTTGCCTCAGTGGAAAAAGCCTGCTTGCATTCACTCTATCTATACCCATCATAATTTTATATACCTCTATCAAATCTCCCCTCATTCTTCTACGCTCCAGGGAATAAAGTCCTAACCTACTCAACCTTTCTCTGTAACTGAGTTTCTCAAGTCCTGGCAGCATCCTTGTAAACCTTCTCTGCACTCTTTCAACCTTCTTTATATCCTTCCTGTAATTTGGTGACCAAAACTGAACACAGTATTCCAGATTCGGCCTCACCAATGCCTTATACAACCTCATCATAACGTTCCAGCTCTTATACTCAATACTTTGATTAATAAAGGCCAGTGTACCAAAAGCTCTCTTTACGACCCTATCTACTTGTGACGCCACTTTTAGGGAATTTTGTATGTGTATTCCCAGATCCCTCTGTTCTACTGCACTCCTCAGTGCCTTACCATTAACCCTGTATGTTCTACCTTGGTTTGACCTTCCAACGTGCTGTACCTCACACTTGTCTGTATTAAACTCCATCTGCCATTTTTCAACCCATTTTTCCAGCTGGTCCAAGTCCCTCTGCAGGCTCTGAAAACCTTTGTCACTGTCTACTACACCTCCAGTCTTTGTATCATCAGCAAATTTGCTGATCCAATTTACCACATTATCATCCAGATAATTGATATAGATGACAAATAACAATGGACCCAGCACTGATCCCTGTGGCACACCACTAGTCACAGGCCTCCACTCGGAGAAGCAATTCTCTACCACCACTCTTTGGCTTCTTCCATTCAGCCAATGTCTAATCCAATTTACCACCTCTCCATGTATACCTAGCGACTGAATTTTCCTAACTAACCTCCCATGCGGGACCTTGTCAAAGGCCTTACTGAAACCCATGTAGACAATATCCACTGCCTTCATTTCATCCACTTTCTTGGTAACCTCCTCGAAAAACTCCAATAGATTGGTCAAACATGACCTACCACGAACAAAGTCATGTTGAGTCTCCCTAATAAGTCCCTGTCTATCCAAATCCTTGTAGATTCTGTCTCTTAGCACTCCCTCCTATAACTTACCTACTACCGACATTAAACTCACTGGCCTATAATTTCCCGGATTACTTTTCGATCCTTTTTTAAACAACGGAACAACATGAGCCACTGTCCAATCCTCCGGCACCTCACCCGTAGACAGCGACATTTTAAATATTTCTGCCAGGGTCCCCGCAATTTCAACACTAGTCTCTTTCAAGGTCCGAGGGAACACCCTGTCAGGTCCCGGGGTTTTATCCACTTTAATTTTCCTCAAGACAGCAAGCACCTCCTCCTTTTCAATCTGTACAGTTTCCATGATCTCACTACCTGATTCCCTCAATTCCGTAGACTTCATGCCAGTTTCCTTAGTAAATACAGACGCAAAAAACCTATTTAAGATCTCCCCCATTTCCTTTGGTTCCGCACGTAGCCGCCCACTCTGATCTTCAAGAGGACCAATTTTATCTCTTACAATCCTTTTGCTGTTAATATACCTGTAAAAGCTCTTTGGATTATCCTTCACGTTGACTGCCAAGGCAACCTCATGTCTTCTTTTAGCCCTCCTGATTACTTTCTTAAGTATTTTCTTGCACTTCTTATACTACTCAAGCACCTGATTTACTCCCTGTTTCCTATGCATTTCATACAACTCCCTCTTCTTCTTTATCAGAGTTGCAATATCTCTTGAGAACCAAGGTTCCTTATTGCTATTCAATTTGCCTTTAATCCTGACAGGAACATACAAACTCTGCACTCTTCAAAGTTTCCCCTTTGAAGGCTTCCCACCTACCAATCACATCTTTGCCAGAGAACAACCTGTCCCAATCCATGCTTTTTAGATCCTTTCTCATTTCTTCAAATTTGGCCTTCTTCCAGTTCAGAACCTCAACCCTAGGACCAGATCTATCTTTGTCCATGATCAAATTGAAACTAATGGTATTATGATCACTGGAACCAAAGTGCTCCCCTACACACACTTCCGTCACTTGTCCTAACTCCTAACAGGAGATCCAATATTGCATCCCCTCTAGTTGGTCCCTCTATATATTGATTTAGAAAACTTTCCTGAACACATTTTACAAACTCTAAACCATCTAGACCCCTAACAGTATGGGAGTCCCAATCAATGTATGGAAAATTAAAATCCCCTACCACCACAACTTTATGTTTCCTGCAGTTGCCTGCTATCTCTCTGCAGATTTGCTCTTCCAAGTCTCGTTGACTATTGGGTGGTCTGTAGTACAATCCCACTAATGTGGCCATACCTTTCCTGTTTCTCAGCTCCACCCATAAGGACTCAGTAGACAAGCCCTCTAATCTGTCCTGCCTGAGCACTGCTGTAATATTTTCCCTAACAAGCAATGCTACTCCCCCACCTTTCATTCCTCTGCCTCGATCACATCTGAAACATCGGAACCCTGGAATATTAAGCTGCCAGTTCTGCCCCTCCTGTAGCCAAGTTTCACTAATTGCTATAACGTCATAATTCCACGTGTCAATTCACGCCCTCAACTCATCCGCCTTCCCCGCAATACTCCTAGCATTGAAATATATAGACCTCAGAAGATTTTTACCACCACTCACAACCCTTCTATCAGCGGATTTGCTTGGACTTTTAACATCATTTATTTTCACCCCAGCCACATTGTCAGCTCTGGCACTCTGATTCCCATCCCCCTGCACATCTAGTTTAAAGCCTCCCCAATAGCACTAACAAACCTCCCTGAAAGGATATTGGTCCCCCTGTAGTTCAAGTGTAACCTGTCTCTCTTGTACAGGTCCCACCTGCCCCTCTTGTACAGGTCCCACCTGCCCCAGAAGAGGTCCCAATGATCCTGAAATCTGAAACCCTGCCCCCTCCACCAGTTCCTCAGCCACTTGTTCGTCCTCCAGAGCATCCTATTCCTACCCTCACTGGCACCTAGCACAGGTAGTAATCCTGAGATTACCACCCTTGAGGTCCTGCTTTTCAACTTCCTACCAAGCTCTCTATACTCACTCTCCAGGACCTCCTCACTCTTCCTTGCTATGTCATTGGTACCGATGTGCACCACGACATCTGGCTGGTCACCCTCCCACTTCAGAATGTCATGCAAGCGATCAGAGATGTTCTTGACCCTGGCACCCGGGAGGCAACAAACCATCCTGGATTCTCTGTCACAACCACAGAACCTCCTATCTGCACCTCTAACTATCGAATCCCCTATCACTACCGCTCTCCTCTTTTTCCACCCTCCCTTCTGCACTGTAGAGCCAGACCCAGTGCCAGAGATCCGGCTACTGCAGCTTGTCCCAGGTAAATCAATTCATGGCTCAATTTATTTGTAACATTATAAATGCTATAAAGCTAGAAATTTTATCCTAATTCAATGAATATTACAGAGGGTGTGCTGAGAGCAGCACTAAGTATACTTAAAAAATGGAACATGACCACTCAACACAAGGCTATATGCTTTTTCTGATTACCCCCTTTTTGTTGAAAAACTTTGCCAATCTACTTTGAAGGAAACATTACATAGATTGACTAGAATGACATTTAGATTCTAAAGATTAACTCACAGAAATGAGAAATTTATTCCTGAAATTTAAAAGGTTCAGCTGTTCAAAGTTTGGGACCTAGAGAATCAGATAGGGACCTATTTCTACTATTAGGGTACCTAGACTTAGTAGTGTGTCTTAAAAATTACAGCCATGATTGGTGAATTTTAAATCTAAATCTCATGAATTATTTAGACCTGTGAGGGAAAGGTTTATGGCATAAGGTCAGAGAAATCTGCCCCACGGTGATTTCACTGAATTTGTTGATTGACTAAATAATCTATTCCTGTTCCTAAATTCACTGAAGAAAAAAAACACATATATTTAAATAGATCTTTGCCTATTTCAGTTATCGGCCGGCTCCTTTTTTTGTGCTTGATGAAGTTGATGCTGCTTTGGATAACACAAACATTGGAAAAGTAAGTCATGTGCTGTAAAGATTCAAGATTGTTTAATGTCATTTCCAGTATTCAAGTGTAAATGGGAACAAAATAATTATTACTCTGGATCTGATGCAACACAAGAAATAATAATAAAAACTTTAAAAAAAACACAATAAATACAAATACTTAAGCTGGCTTATATACATTGATTGTATTTACATAATATGTTGCTAGGTACAGAAGTGTCTATATAAATTGACTGACATAAATGATAAAGTTGTGGTGGGGAGAGTTGTGGGTTGGGTTAGTGGGTGAAACCTTACTCCTTGGAGAAAGTATTTTTGAGTCTGGTGATCCAGGCGTGGATGCTCTGAAACCTCCTTCCTGATAGGAATGGGACAAACAGTCTCTGAACAGCGTGGGTGGGATCCTTCATGATATTGCTGACGTTTTTCTAGCACCTTTCTGTATATATGTCCTTGAAGTAGATTTCCCAACATTTACCAAAAAAATTAAGAATTCTCACTATTATTGTAGCAGTGTTAAAATGTTAAGACTGTTAAGATTTAAGACTACATAGAATTGTATCTTATTCCAGAATATTCAGGAATTATATGCAAGGCTTTTATCGTTCTTTGTGCTGTTTAACACAGCTATGTGGAATGCTGCAGCTCAAAGCAATATTGTACACATTTGATCGTGAAGTACCAACTCTTTCTAATGTGCTAAAGCTTACAAAGGGAAAAAAAACTTAAATGCATTTCAAATAGGAATGGAAAAATAGGGAAAAAATGTACTATTTCCAGAATCAGCTAGCCATTTATGAGCTATAGTGCCTCAGCTGTCATTTTCAAAAACCTTATGTTCCTCTGCTCAGGTTACAAATTACATCCGAGAACAATCCAAGAAGAACTTTCAAGTGATTGTGATTTCACTAAAAGAAGAATTCTATTCAAAAGCTGATGCATTAATTGGTGTATATCCAGAGGTACGGTTCCAATCAGGAAATTTGCAAATTTAAATAACATGTTTTTGAGTTACTGTTTTATGTTTCAGTATTGACCTTACATTATCGATTTGCTAGATGGGATAGATTCAGATCAGATTTGGCGGTTCATATTGGGTCTCCTTGAACAACTGTGGACTGTCAACAGCAGAGAACATAAACAATCTGTAAGCTCTTGGCCCGTTTTATCCTTTTCAATCATTACAACCAATCCAGAGGGTCTATATTCTATGAAGAGGCTGTAGGGCAAATAGCATGCATCACATATAGCTAAAATGAGGAATCAACCTGATGAAGCTGTAATATAAGACTTACAGATGCTTAATGATCCTGCAAGTTCCATCAAATTATATTAAAAATCTAAGTTCTACCACATCTAGTCATCAAGTAGTGAGGAAGGGAACTCTACAAATTCCTCTATTATAGCAGGATCCAGAATGTGAAACAAAATTCAACCAAAAGCACCAAGGAGATGATTCATTCTTTCCAAGGTTCATACCATTACAGAAGCTAGTCTTCACCCATTCCATGTATTATCAAGAAATGGCTAAGAGCACTATGCTTGGAATACAGGACCAGACAAGATCTGCAGATCATTACCAAATTTGGATTTTGCCAAGACTACTCAGCTTTAAAGCTCTTAGAATCCTTGGTCCAAACACAAACCAAGGAGCTGAATAACAGATGAGATGACAATAACTGTCTTGACATCATCAGTGACATGAGAGGACATCAGGGAATGCTTTTCATGCTTTTTGGAGGTCGGTCACTCATTACAATTCTAGGGCATTATAGGAGTTTCTCAGGGCAGTGATGTAGTCTTAACTATCTTCAACTATTTCAATGACTTTCCCATATGGTCAGAATTTAGTTCATGTTTGTGCAATATTCAGTATCATTCACAATTCCTCAGCAAATAAAGCATTTGGTACCTATATGCAGCAAGTCCCAAACATGGACTGGTAACTTAAGTAAACTTCATTGTCATAGAGTCTAAATCTGAGGACTCCCTGTCCAACTGCATTGTAGCACTCTTAAGTAAAATTGCTGCCTCATAGTTGAAGTGACCTGTGTTCAGCCCCGATCTCTAGTATAGACAATAGGTGCAGGAGTAGGCCATTTGGCCCTTCGAGCCAGCACCACCATTCACTGTGATCATGGCTGATCATCCACAATCAGTACCCTGTTCCTGCCTTCTCCCCATATCCCTTCACTCCACTATCTTTAAGAGCTCTATCTAACTCTTTCTTGAAAGAATCCAGAGAATTGTCCTCCACTGCCTTCTTAGGCAGAGCATTCCACAGATCCACAATCCTCTGTGTGAAAAGGTTTTTCCGCAACTCTGTTCTAAATGGTCTACCCCTTATTCTTAAACTGTGGCCTCTAGTTCTGGACTCCCCCAACATCGGGAACATGGTTCCTGCCTGCAGCGTGTCCAATCCCTTAAAAATCTTATGTTTCAATCAGATCCCCTCTCATCCTTCTAAATTCCAGTGTATGGAAGCCCAGTCGCTCCAATCTTTCAACATATGACATTCCCGCCATCCCTGGAATTAACCCAGTGAACCTACGCTGCACTCTCTCCATAGCAAGAATGTCCTTAAATTTGGAGACCAAAACTGCACACAATACTCCAGGTGGGGTCTCACCAGGACCTTGTACAACTGCAGAAGGACCTCTTTGCTCCTTTACTCAACTCCCCTTGTTATGAAGGCTAACATGCCTTTAGCTTTCTTAACTGCCTGCTGCACCTGTATGCTTACTTTCAGTGACTGATAAACAAGGACACCCAGATTTCATTGTGCTTCCTTTTTTCCTAACTTGACACCATTCAGATAGTAAACTGCCTTCCTGTTCTTGCCACCGAAGTAGATAACCCCACATTTATCCACATTAAACTGCATCTACCCACTCACCCAATCTGTCCAAGTCACCCTGCATTCTCATAACATCCTCCTCACATTTCACACTGTCACCCAGTTTTGTGTCATCCGCAAATTTGCTAATGTTACTTTTAATCCCTTCATCTAAATCATTAATGTATATTGTAAATAGCTGCGGTCCCAGCACCGAGCCTTGCGGTACCCCACTAGTCACTGTCTGCCATTCTGAAAAGGACCCGTTAATCCCTACTCTTTGTTTCCTGTCTGCCAACCAGTTTTCTATCCATGTCAGTACCCTACCCCCAATACCATGTGCTCTAATTTTGCCCACTAACCTCCTGTGTGGGATCTTATCAAAGGCTTTCTGAACGTCCAGGTACAGTACATCCACTGGCTTTCCCATGTCTATTTTCATAGTTACATCCTCAAAAAAAAATTCCAGAAAATTAGTCAAGCATGACTTCCCCTTCGTAAATCCATACTAACTCGGACCTATCCTGCTACTGCTATCTAAATATGCCGCTATTTCATCTTTTATAATTGACTCCAGCATCTTCCCCACCACTGATGTCAGACTAACTGGTCTATAATTGCCTGTTTCCTCACTCCCTCCTTTCTTAAAAAGTGGGATAACATTAGCTACCCTCCAATCTGCAGGAACTGATCCTGAGTCTGTAGAACATTGGAAATGATTACCAATGCATCCACAATTTCTAGAGCCACCTCCTTAAGTACCCTGGGATGCAGACCATCAGGCCCTGGAGATTTATCAGCCTTCAGTCCCATCAGTTTACCCAACACCATTTTCTGCCTAATGCGAATTTCCTTCAGTTCCTCCGTTACCCTAGGTCCTCTAGCCACTATTACATCGGGGAGATTGTTTGTGTCTTCCCAACTTGAGTTTACACTTACTCCCCATCCTTGCATGGGTTTTGCTTGGATCCTCCAGTTTCCTCCTACTTCCCAAAAATACGTGGGTTGGTAGGATGTGATCAATCTAAATTGTCCTTTGTGTGTTGGTGAGTGGTAGAGTCCGGGGTGGAGGATGAGAAGTGAGTTGTTTATGAGAATAAAATATCAGTGTAACAGGATGAGTAAAGATTGTAGAGACTTTGTTTCTGTGCTGTATGATTTATAAATGCATTAGAGTATCTTCAATAGATGAGCTGTAGTGATTCAAGGAAACCATTCATCAAAGTTAAATAAGGACACGGAATAAATGGTGGATCTAACAACATTACCAAAACAATAATTAAAGATATCAGATCTTAACATTTCCCCAAGGTGACAAAATTTTCTTGATGTACAAGTTAGGATTCTTTGGCATTCACCTAGCAGCCTTGTTGACACATACTGCTGGATTATAATGGGCCGTAAAATAACTCCACTGTTCCCTCTAAGGTTGGAAATCTAACCCTCAGTATTTTAGAGTCATAGAGAGATATAGCATGGAAAAGGACACTCTGCTTTCCAAGTCCATGACAGCATGAGGTACTTACTTTTGTACTCATTTTACCTTCAGCCATTTATTTTTCCCACATTTAAGGAAAACCAGAGAGTGGTAGGAGTGTGAAATGAACTGCCAGTGGAGGTGGTGAATGCAAGTCCAGTTGCAATTTGTAAGAGAAGTTTGGGTAGGATCTGAGAGCTATAGTTCATCTAGATGGGACTAGGCAGAAAATACAGATCAGCACAGATTGGATGGATTGAAGTGCCTGTATGTATGGAGCTGCTGTAATGACAGTACCCAAAATTCTACCAATCATCTATACATTGAGAGCAATTTACAGTGCTTATAAAAAGTATTCACCCCCCCCCCGGGAAATTTTCATGTTTTATTGTTTTACAACATTGAATCACAATGGATTTAATTTCCCTGATCAACAGAAAAACTCTTTCATGTCAAATTGAAAACAAATCTCTAGAAAATGATCTAAGTTAATTACAAATATAAAACACAAAATAATTGATTGCATGAGTATTCACCCCCTTCAAAAGGAGATACACCTTTAGCAGCAATTACAGCTTCGAGCCTGTGTGGATAGGTCTTTATCAGCTTTGCACACCTAGAGACTGCAATTTTCCCCCATTTTTCTTTACAAAAGTGCTCAAGCTCTATCACATTGCATAGGGATTGTGAGTGAACAGCCCTTTTCAAGTCCAGCCACAAATTCTCAATTGGATTGAAGTCTGAACTCTGTGACTTGGCCACTCCAGGACATTGACTTTGTTGTTTTTAAGCCATTCCTGTGTAGCTTTGGCTTTATGCTTGGGGTCATTGTCTTGCTGGAAAACAAATCTCCCAAGTTGCATTTCCCTTGCAGACTGCACCAGGTTTTCCTCCAGGATATCACTGTATTTTGCTGCATTAATTTTACCCTCTGCTTTCACAAGCCTTCTGGGGCCTGCTGCAGTGAAGCATCACGGTAGGGATGGTGTGATTTTGATGATGTGCATAGTGTTTAGTTTGATGGCCAAAAAGCTCAATTTTGGTTTCATCAGACTAAAGAACCTTCTTCCGGCTGACTAGAGTCTCCCACGTGCCTTCTGGCAAACTCTAGCTGAGATTTCATGTGAGTTTTTTTCAACATTGGCTTTCTCTTTGCCACTCTCCCATAAAGCTATAACTGGTGAAGCACCAGGGCAACAGTTGTTATATGTACAGTGTCTCCCATTTCAGCCACTGAAACTTGTAACTCCTCCAGAGTTGTCATGGGCCTCTTGGTGGCCTCCCTCACTAGTCCCCTTCTTACATGGTCACTTGGTTTTTGAGGACAGCCTGCTGTAGGCAGATTTACAGCTGTGCCATATTCTTTCCATATCTTGATGATTGACTTAACTGTACTCCAAGAGATATTCAGCGACCTGGGAAATTTACTTGTATCCATCTCCTGACTTGTGCTTTTCAATAACTCTTGCGGAGTTGCTTGGAGTGTTCTTTTGTCTCCATGGTGTAGTTTTTGCCAGGATACTGACTCACCAGCAGTAGAACCTTCCAGATACAGGTGTATTTTTACTACAATCAATTGAAACACCTTGACTGCACACAGATCTCCATTTAATTAATTTTGTGACTTCTAAAACTGATTAGCTGCACCAGTAATGATTTAGTGTGTCATATTAAGGGGGGTGGGGTTGAATATTTATGTAATCGATTATTTTGTGTTTTATATTTGTAATTAATTTAGATCACCTTGTCAAGATCTGATTTCCCCATGACACGGAAGAGCCTTTTTCTGTTGATCGGGAGAATTAAATCCACTGTGACTCAATGTTGTAAAATAATAGAACATAAAAACTTCCAAGAGGGTGAATTTTTTTATAGGCACTGTACAGTGATCTAGAGAAAGCCTGCACTGTCACTGAAAGAATGTGTGAACGCCACAGACAGGACCCAAGGTCAGGATTGAACCCCAGATTGCTAAAGCTGTGAAGCAGCTGTTTTACTAGCAGTGCCTCTGTATCACTCTCAGTGCTTTGGGTTCAGTTGGGAATGAAAGACCATTTTTCATCGACAGAGGGAAATTGGAAATATTAAAGATACATGATGTTTATTTTTTTCAAACAAGATGGAGAAGCAGTTGAAAGCTAGATGGTATGTTGAAAAAAATTTAAATTACAGCAAAAATAGTAAGATACCAGATAAATTAAAACTTGAAAGAAAAATCTGGCAGGAACAAAACTTTGCAAGCATTTACAACTCTGAGTCAAGAATAATACACTATAGAGTTGTTTCTAGAAGGTTGTGGAGGTGTTGGAGAGGATGCAGAGGAGGTCAGCTAGGGTGTGGCCTGGATTGGTATGCAGACATCCCACCCTGCAAAAACTCATTTCAGGGAGGTAGCACCATCAATTTGCGGGAGACTTCCGGGAGAAGTGGAATGTCTGTAATAGAGTAGCTCCTTAGCAGCTAGCCAGCTAGTTTAAATAACGTTAGCTATGCTAATGAATGAATGACACCTGTTAAAGTTACCTCAACATGTCTTTTACAGTCTTAATCCACCATGGGCAATAGAAAAGTCACTGTTGCAAACAATGCAGCAAGCAACACTGTCATTATTTTGACCCCTATTAGGCAGGGGTACACTTTAGTGTAGTCTGGGGTGACGTACGTTTTATATTTTTTTGAAACACTCTGCCATGGCGCGTGCTCGCTCTCTCTCGCTTGCTTTCTCTCTTGTTCTCTCACGCTCTCTCTCTCACGCTTGCTTTCTCTCTCGCGCTGTCTCTTGCTTTCTCTCGCACGCGCGTGCTCTCTCATGGTCGCTCTTGCGCTCTCTCTTGCTTGCTCTCGCTCGCTTGCTCTCAAAAAAATTGATTTCCATGACATTGTATATAATTTGCGGGCATCAGGGAGCCACTATTCATATGCAGGATACTCCCGGAACTTCCGGGAGAGGTGGGATGTCTGGGTATGAATTGGACAAACTTGGATTATCTTCTCGGATTAACCTTAGATATTTCTCTGATAGAAATGTGTAAAATTATGTGAGGCACAAATTAGGTAGAGTCTTTTACCCGCAGGCTGGAAATGTCAAATAGTAGAGTCATAAGTTTAAGGCAAGGGGGTGAGTTTTAAAGCAGATTTGTGAGGCATGTTTTTGTTTTACACAATGTGTGGTAGGTGCCTGCAACACACTGCTGGGTGAGGTGGTAGAGGAATTTTGACAGATGCGTGAATGGGCAGTGAATAGAGCAAAATAATAAGGTGCTAGTTTGTTTTGATTGAGATCATGGCCGGAAGGGACTGATCTTTGCATTGTATAACAGAAACTCAGTTCTACCAACTCCTACAATTCTATTGCTCAGATGTAAATCTCACTATATATGGAAGTAAATGGAAGAATATCTTTCTTTGTAATGAACCTTGCAATTGGAAAAAAGTTTAATCAATCTTAATTTTATTTACAATGCTTGATTCCATGTGCCATGGTGTTTTGGAGGGAAATTGTAACTATTCACCTGCTTCAATTATTTTTTAAGTTGCAAAGTATGACTCATGGAAAATAGTGGATAGATATTGAGAATTCACCAAGTTGCCAGTATCTCATTCACACCAGCTGTACTTTCAAGCACAATGTATAATACATATAATATAATATCCAGAAGTTTAAATTAGCATCTTCTCACTTGCAGTCTACTGTAGAAGTTGTACAGTAGATAAACTGAACAGATTCAATTAGTAACACGCTTAAAATGCTGGAGGAACTCAAGCAAGTCAGGTAGCATCTATGGAGATGACTTCGCTTTCGGCGGAGACCCTTCATCAGGACTGGAAATGAATGGAGAAGGTGCCGGAATAAAAATGTGGGGAAAAGAAAGGAGGATAAGCTAGAAGGTGATTGGTGAAGCAGGTGGGTTGGAAAAGTAAAAGGCTGGAGAAGAAAGAATCTGATAGAAGAGTGGACCATGACAGAAAGGGAAGAAGGAGGGGCACCAGGGGGAGGTGATAAGCAGGTGAGGAGAAGAGGTTAGAGTGAGGAATAGAAGAAGAGGGAAGGGGCAGGGGGAACAATAAGTTACCTGAAAGAGAAATTGATGTTCATGCCTTCAGGTTGAAGGCTACCTAGGCTGAGTATGAGGTGTTGCTCCTCCACCCTGAGAATAGCCTCATCGTGACAGAAGAAGAGGCCATTATTAGTGTGGAGGAGCACACCTCATATTCTGTCTAGGTAGCCTCCAACGATGGAATGAACATAGATTTCTCCTTCCACTATTTTCCCTCTGCCCCTTTCATCTTCTATTCCCCATTCTGGCCTCTTAACTCATCTCCTCACCTGTCTGTCACCTCCCCTGGTGCCCCTCCTTCTCTTTCTCCCATGGTCCACTCTCCTATCAGCTTCCTCCTTCTCCATCCCTTTACCTTTTCCAACCATATGGCTTCATCTATCACCTTCAAGCTTGTCCTCCTTTCCCTCCCCTCACTTTTTTAGTCTGGCATCTTCCCCTTCCCCCTCCTTTCCAGTTCTGATGAAGATTCTAGGCCTAAAATGTCGACTGTTTATTCATTTCCATAGAAACTGCCTGACCTGTTGAGTTTCTCCAGCATTATATCTGTGTTGCTCTAGATTTTTAGCATCTGGGGAATGGGTTTAATACTTAAATAATGAAACACTGAAATATATTGATTTCCATTGCAGCAAGGTGAATGCATGTGCAGTCAACTTTTGACCTTCGACCTTACGCCTTACAAAGAAAATACCAAATTGGAACAGCAACAACGGCCAAGTCAGGACGATTAATATGATATATACTTAGGTTTAAGATAAAACCAGTGAGTTGAGCCAAAAAGTTACATTTCACTTGTTACCTTTAAACACTGGTTATCTCTATTGTTTCCAACTCTGTTGAATAAGGAATTATTGTTGTACTCCCATTCAAATATTTTGCATGTTTTGGTTGCTCTGAAAGTTTAAGGACAAACGAAAAAAGAAATAAGGCACCAGTTAATTGATGTAATTTTGACCTTGCAACTATCCCACAAGTGCTACTTGACCATCAGTTAAGATTCAGCTTCTCCACACCTCAACCTACCTTAAATCAGGTCAGTTGAATATAAACAATACATAATACAGATTTTTAATCAATTTCAGAAATGTTTTCAAATCTTTAAATAAACCACATCAGACATTTTTGGTTAATGTAACACTTTTGTACTTAGGTTAAGAATAATTACTATTTCTGAGAACAATTACCTGTCCAAGTCAGAATATGGCATTGAAGAGGTGATCAATATTATGCTTAGTACAGGGAACCTAATGATCACATTTATTCTTTTAAAAAGTTGCTATACAAAAAATGAGTAACAATAATGATGAGTTATTCAAAAGATTTTAAAGGTAGATACAGCTTCTGCAGTGAATTCCTAATAAAATGATAGTATTTCAGCCTTGAGGAGAAAAGGATGAAGTAATACATGGAGAATTATTTTAGTAAGTATAAAAATCACATTTGACAGTTTTACTGTTGATACGTACTCCCACTGAAGGATTGATATTCTGTCTTTGTATTGCATATTGCTGGTTTAGTTGCCACAATGCTAGCTACAAATTCATATAAACTTGTGCAACGGGGTTCACATTGAATATGGCCTATGTACACATTAGAATCCAGCGGCTCAACTTTTACTTTACAATGGATACCAGTCAGTCAGCATCTTGAACACAATGGAACCGTGAAGTTATTAGGGCAATAGTACAATAACAGTGCCAAAATGATAGCTCCATGCAACAGGAACCATATCTGTAATGCATTGTTTGTTGCAAACAGTTGAATTGAAAACATTTTGTTGTCATCTTTTTCAATTGCATCTCAGGCTTTTAATTTTGTTTCTTAAACCTGCTCAATTTTTATCTAAATGTACATATGTTTCATTTAGATTTTAAATACTAGTTCTATATTCATTGCCTGGATGATACACAATTTCTTCAGACTTTTTTTGTATTTTTCAGCTGAAGTTGACACAATTTAAAAGTCTGAAAAGTGGAAGTGTCAGTTTGCGTAACACTAAATGCCATGAAAGTCCTAATTTTGAATAGACATAATTCTGAAAAAGTGAGCAGAAGGCTATGGGTACCTGAGTAAACGGTTAGGAACATTATGTATTAAATGTAATAGACGGCCAAGGCAAAACAGAGAAATAGAGATTGAAAGGATTATTGCCTGAAAGGAAACAATTATTGCCTGCATATTAATAAGCTGATAGAGTGAAGGACAAAAAGGAGCCATTGTTGACATAGCTTTCATAGGGAAAACAGAAAATGAGACAAGAAAAAGACCAACAGCAGAGAGAAGCACGATTAACTATGTAGGAAACAAGTCACAGATTGTGGGATGATGCACTGGTTCTAAAATGGTCAGAGATGTTGAGTTTCAACTAACGATTGAGATGGTTACTTATGTAATGTTTAGTTGGAAAATATTATTTTTCTTAAGTGTGTATAATAAAAGTTGAGCATTTCCATTTTTACTCATGATTTTAAATTAGAGAAATTAAAAACTTTCAATATGAACAAGTTTTTAATTAAACCAATGCCTTGATGTTGGCAAGAACTTGTATAAATATGGCATTATATTGAATTATTATTCAACCAAAATACTAAATACACAACACTCCTCCTGGTTAGCTATAAACTCCAACTCAGTATAGAATGCATCTCAACATATATACATACAGTATATTACATAATACAATTATTATATAGACACCCACAGCATAGTAAATTGTAAATTAGCCCAGTTAGGCCAAAAAGATTTAATCACTGGGTTAATCTCTTTCCTGACAAGGCAGGGCAATACCCAGGGATGAGAGGTGCTGCTCTTGGCATCTTCTGGATGTGCTGACATTTGGCACAGTGCATGGCAAGCTGCTGGTCCTACTGATCTATCCCAGGCCACCAGACAAAGCTTCAAGCCAATGCTTTCATTTTGAACACACTCAGGTGACCAGCATGTAACTGCTCCAACACTTTAGCTCTCAGTTTAAATGTTACAACAACTCTCAATCCTCACATAAGGCAACCTCTATCAAGAGCAAGTTCATCCCGCACTGAGAGAACTGGAAATTCTGCGCTTTCCAATCATTTTGAGTTGCCATGTAGACCTAAGATGGTGTGTGGTCTTTTCTGGTTTCCCTTTGGATCATCTCTGCTGTAATAGGGATACTTTTGATTCATGTTTGGAAGAATATATCAAGAAGAGTGTCCTCTTGTAAATTTTTCAGGTATTTCCTTTTCCAAGGATAAAACAAAACAATCCATAAGCATCTCCATGATTAGTTGTCGTCTTGAATTTGATCATGTAATTGTGTCCTCCAAGAAAGAGAGCCCATCCCTACGTTCATGCTGCTGCCATTAGTAGAACAGTATTCTGTGGATTGAAAATGGACACTACTGGTTGATGATCATTTATGAGGGTAAACTATCTCCCATAGATGTACTATTTGAAATGTTTTACACGCCTTACCAAGCTTAAGGCCTCTCCATGCACATTTTCTATCCGTACGTGATGCAAAGGCTATGGAATGTTCGCTTCCATTATTCATAACATGTGACATGACTGCACCTGTACCATAAGGCAAGGCATCACAGGCAAGCTTCACTGGACAGTGTGTGAGTACAGGGTCTGACTTTTGGAAAGCCACCTCACACTGCTTTGTCCATTGCCATTTCTTCCCAATCTATAAGCCATATTGCTTGTTTCTCTTTAACTTTCACGTATAAATCTCAATGCCTGTGTCATTCTCACCATTATCAGACTCTTCATCATCAGCATGCAGACTAGAGCTCTTTGATTTTGTTTTTGTCTTTTTCTCCAACTTGTGTAGTCCATTTATTTTAGTCTGCCTAGCCTGCTCTTTGTATGTATCCTACTTTGTTGCATTTTCTGCAAAGTTTCATCTTTAAACTTGCATGGGTCTGCTGTGTGTATGAGCCCCTGCCACAACAGTAACATAGTTTGTTCGGCCAGGCAGTTTCTGTTTTGACATTGCAATTTTGTTCACACTTACTTTTGTTCCTCACTGCAACTCATTTGCGTCTCTGCTTGCTGTTTCCATTGATACAGCAATTTCAACTTCTCTTTTAAATGTGAGTTGTGCTTCAGTTAGGCGTTTTTGAATGCTTTCTTGTAAGATTCCACAAACTAATCAATCTCAGTGCATCATTAAGTCCATCACTGAATTGACAATGCTCAAGACAGTCTCTTCAATTCCGCCACGTACACTGAAATGGACTCCTTTTCCTTTTGAGTCCACTTATGAAACCTAAAGCATTCTGCAATCACAATGGTTTTGGTTCTAAATGCTCTTGCATTACTTTTCGAATGTTCACTTTATGAAACCTCATTGTTACGAAAGACCTACATTAGTTACCTGTTTTTGCTAACAGAAGGTGTTTTCACTGTTACGAAAAAAGGCAGCGTGCGCCCTGAGCAGCCAAGCTCCTCCCCCAGAACTGCATTCTAGCTGGCGTTGCTTAAACACGTGCCTGTGAGCATTTGTTAACAAGACGAGTTCTAAGGTATCAGAAAAGCGTAAAAGAGCTCGTAAGGGTGTTACACTTAGCGTAAAACTAGACATAAGCGTTTCGATCGTGGTGAACGAAGTAAGGACAAAGTGAGTTTGGTTTGTGGAAGTTGATGAAGATGATGATGATGAGGTTTTGGCATCTTATGACCAAGAACTGATAGATGAAGAGCTGATGCAATTGGAAGAGGAAAGGATAACAATCGAAACCGAATGCAGTCGCGAACGGACCAAAAGTGAAGTCGTCCAGGAACTGAACGTGAAGCTACTGCGTGAGATTTTCACTGCAATGATTGCAGAAAAATACGACTTTAATTTTGAAAGGGTACGTCGGTTTAGGGCATATTTGCAGGATGGTTTGAATGTTCAGAAAGAACTGCATGATAGAAAACTGCACGAGGCTAAGTAGTCAAGCATACTATCGTTTTTCAGGCCTTTCACATCAGCCACAGCAGACGATGAACCTCGAGCTTCAACATAGAGGCAGGCAAAGATAGAAGAAGATGACCTGCCTGCCCTGATGGAAACAGACGACGAGATGACACCCTAGTGTCCCACTACCGCAACCCCCGGGCTGCGGACCAATACATTGCCATGGAGAATGCAGCGGTAGCCAGGATGCACCCAGCACATCTTTAAGGAAAAAAAGCTGAAATAAGCTAATTCATTAGGTGCCACCTGGCACGTAAATGTCAGCCCAGAACAGAGGCATGCTTCGCAGATCGGTATCGGTCGGCGGCCTGGAGGTTGGGGGCCATTGCACCACCCCAACCTCCGACAACACAGCCTAACACACCATCATCAGTGTGCTCGGTGCTGTCTTCCCAATTCCGGTAAGTGATACTACACTGTACATATATTATTTCTACTTTATATAGGCTGTGTATTTTGACGTGTTATTTGGTATGATTTGGCAACTTCATAGCTTAAAGGTTACTGGAAAGAGTGTTTTTGCCGAGAGCGCTTGCGCGAGATTTTCGCTACGGAGAACAGTGCGGCAGTGATTGTAGAAAAGTATCTCTATATAGGCTGTGTATTTATCATATCATTCCTGCTTTTGCTGTATGTTACTGTTATTTTAGGTTTTATGTGTTATTTAGCATGATTTGGTAGGTTATTTTTTGGGTCTGCGAACGCTCACTAATTTTTCCCATATAAATGGTAATTGCTTCTTCACTTTACGACATTCCGGCTTACGAACTGTTTCATAGGAACGCTCTACCTTCGGATGGCGGGGGAAACCTGTATCAGCAAACCTCATTTTGGCTGAAGTAGTTGAACTTCTAAGAAAACAATGTGCTTTTCCACCTAATACACTCAGTCTTTTGGATCGGGACAAGCAGAGCGGCGTGGGAGCTGAATTCTGAAGGTAGGCAGTTTTTTAAAAAGCTTCTTCGAGTGCAAGAAGGACGAGACTGTGCAGGCGCATGACGTAGACAGGACAATGCGGAGAGTTTAAGAAGGAGGCCACCCTATACAGTGGGCAGCGGAGTGAGTGGCAGCAGAGTGTAGGGCTTTGGCTTCAACGGGCTTCGGCGGTAACGGGAAGAGACGAGAGCGAAGCACCAACTTTTTTTTACCTCCCTTGGCAAATCGGCCCGGACAGACAGAAACAGCAGGGCTCACACAGCTAACAGTATGAGCTAACGGTTTAAAAAGTTCGTCTGTCGAGGTAAGTGGGTGAGTAGAATTATTTTTTCCTGTTTCATTCCTGTAGAGTTAGATAGCATGCCTGCAGGTTTAGTGCTTTGTTCAGGGTGTCAGATGTGGGAATCCTGGGAGACCTCCAGCCTCCCTGGTGGCCACATCTGCGCCAGGTGCACTGAGATGCAGCTCCTCAGAGACTGTGTTAGGGCTGGAGCTGCAACTTGATGATCTACTGCTTATGAGGGAAAGTGAAGAGGTGACAGACAGGAGCTACAGGGAGGTAGTCATCCCTAGGCTACAGGGGTCAGAAAACTGGGTGACTGTCAGGAGAGTGAAGGAAAAAGCCTGCATAGTGGAGAGCACCCCTGTGGCTGTCCCCCTCGACAACAAATATCTTGTTCTGGATGCTATTGAGGGGGATGACCTGACAGGGGACGCCCACAGTGACCGGGTCTCTGGCACTGAGCCTGGTGCTGTTGTGCAGGAGGAAAGGAGGGAGAAGAGGAATGCGGTAGTCATAGGGGATTCCATAGTCAGGGGAACAGACAGGAGATTCTGTGAGCTTGATAGAGATACCCGCATGGTGTGTTGTCTCCCAGGTGCCAGGGTACGGGATGTCTTGGATCGGTCCAGAATATTCTGAAGGGAGAGGGCGAGCAGCCAGTTGTCTTGGTACATGTTGGTACCGATGACATAGATAGGAGAAGGGAGGAGGTCCTGAAGAGAGATTTCCGGGAGTTAGGAAGGAAGCTGAGAAGCAGGACCTCCAGGGTAGCAATCTCAGGATTGCTACCTGTGCCACGTGCTAGTGAGGGTAAGAATAGTAGGATCAGGCAGATGAATGCATGGCTGAGAGACTGGTGCAGGGGGCAGGGCTTCAGATTCTTGGATCATTGGGATCTCTTCTGGGGGAAGTATGACCTGTTCAAAATGGACAGGTTACACCTGAACCCGAAGGGGACCAATATCCTGGCGGGAAGGTTTAATAGAGCTGTTAGGGAGGGTTTAAACTAATTTGGCAGGGGGATGGGAACCGGAATGATAGAGCGGAGGAGGGGGAAAACAGAAATAAACCTAAGATAGTGAGCAGTAAGGATGACAAGAAAGACAGGCAGGTGATGGGGCAAATTTGTAGCCATTGGGATGAGTTGCAGTGCAATCAAAGCGAAAAGTACCAAATACTGGTCTTAAGGCGTTATACTTAAATGCACGCAGCATAAGGAATAAGGTGGTTGATCTTACAGCTACAGATTGGCAGGTATGATATTGTGACCATCACTGAGAAGTGGCTAAAGGATGCATGTCTCTGGGAGCTGAACGTTCAAGGATACATGGTGTATGGGAAAGATAGGAAGGTAGGCAGAGGGGGTGACATGGCTTTATTGGTAAGAAATGATATCAAATCATTAGAAAGAGGTGACATAGGATCAGGAGGTGCAGAATCTTTATGGGTTGAGCTAAGAAATTGCAGGGGTAAAAGGACCTGATGGCAGTTATATACAGGCCTCCAAATGGCTGCAGTGATGTGGACTACAAATTACAACAGGAAATAGAAAAGGTTTTACAGAAGGGCAGTGGTATGATAATTGTGGGGGATTTTAACATGCAAGTGGATTGGAAAAATCAGGTTGGCACTGGATCTCAAGAGAGAGAATTTGTAGAATGTCTGCAAGATGGCTTTTTAGAACAGCTTGTTGTTGAGCCCACTAGGGGATCAGCTGTACTGGATTGGGTATTGTGTAATGAACCAGAGGTGATTAGAGAGATTGAGGTGAAGGAACCCTTAGGAGACAGTGATCATAACATAATTGAGTTCACTGTGAAATTTGAAAAAGAGAAGCCGAAATCCGATGTGCCGGTATTTCAGTGGAGTAAAGGAAATTATAGTGGCATGAGAGAGGAACTGGCCAAAGTTGACTGGAAAGGGACACTGCCGGGAAGGACGGCAGAGCAGCAGTGGCTGGAGTTTATGCGAGAAGTGAGGAAGGTGCAAGACAGGTATATTCCAAAAAAGAAGAAATTTTCAAATGGAAAGAGGATGCAGCCGTGGCTGACAAGAGAAGTCAAAGCCAAAGTTAAAGCAAAGGAGAGGGCATACAAGGAAGCAAAGATTAGTGGGAAGACAGAGGATTGGGAAGTTTTTAAAAGCTTACAAAAGGAAACTAAGGAGGTCATGAAGAGGGAAAAGATGAACTATGAAAGGAAGCTAGCAAATAATATCAAAGAGGATATTAAAAGCTTTTAAAAGTATATAAAGAGTAAAAGGCAGGTGAGAGTAGATATAGGACCGATAGAAAATGATGCTGGAGAAATTGTAATGGGAGATAAGAAGATGGCAGAGGAACTGAATGAGTATTTTGCATCATTCTTCAGTGAGGAAGACATCAGCAGTATACCGGACACTCAAGGGTGGCAGGGAAGAGAAGTGTGCGCAGTCACAATTACAACAGAGAAAGTACTCAGGAAGCTGAATAGTCTAAAGGTAGATAAATCTCCCAGACCAGATGGAATGCACCTGCATGTTCTGAAGAAAGTAACAATGGAGATTGCAGAGGCATTAGCGATGATCTTTCAAAAGTCGATAGATTCTGGCATGGTTCCAGAGGACTGGAAGATTGCAAATGTCACTCCGCTATTTAAGAAGGGGGCAAAGAAGCAAAAAGGAAATTATAGACCTGTTAGCTTGACATCGGTGGTTGGGAAGTTGTTGGAGTCGATTGTCAAGGATGAGGTTATGGAGTACCTGGAGGCATATGACAAGATAGGCAGCTCAGCATGGATTCCTTAAAGGAAAATCCTGCCTGACAAACCTATTACAATTTTTTGAGGAAATTACAAGTAGGCTAGGCAAGGGAGATGCAGTGGATGTTGTATATTTGGATTTTCAGAAGGCCTTTGACAAGGTGCCACACATGAGGCTACTTAACAAGATAAGAGCCCATGGAATTATGGGAAAGTTACATACGTGGATAGAGCATTGGCTGATTGGCAGGAAACAGTGGGAATAAAGGGATCCTGTTCTGGTTGGCTGCCGGTTACCAGTGGTGTTCTACAGGGGTCCGTGTTGGGGCTGCTTCTTTTTACATTGTACAGCAATGATTTGGATTATGGAACAGATGGCTTTGTGGCTAAGTTTGCTGATGATACGAAGATAGGTGGAGGGGCCGGTAGTGCTGACGAAACAGAGAGTCTGCAGAGAGACTTGGATAGATTGGAAGAATGGGCAAAGAAGTGGCAAATGAAATATAATGTTGGAAAGTGTATGGTTATGCACTTTGCAGAAGAAATAAACGGGCAGACTATTATTTAAATGGGGAGAGAATTCAAAAGTTCTGAGATGCAACAGGACTTGGGAGTCCTCATGCAGGATACCCTTAAGGTTAACCTCCAGGTTGAGTCGGTGGTGAAGAAGGCGAATGCAATGTTGCCATTCATTTCTAGAGGAATAGAGTATAGGAGCAGGGATGTGATGTTGAAGCTCTATAAGGCGCTGGTAAGATCTCACTTGGAGTACTGTGGGCAGTTTTGGTCTCCTTATTTAAGAAAGGATGTGCTGACATTGGAGAGGGTACAGAGAAGATTCACTAGAATGATTCCGGGAATGAGATGGTTAACATATGAGGAACATTTGTCCGCTCTTGGACTCTAATCCTTGGAGTTGAGAAGAATGAGGGGGGACCTCAGAAACATTTTGAATGTTGAAAGGCTTGGACAGAGTGGATGTGGCAAAGTTGTTTCCCATGATGGGGGAGTCTAGTACGAGAGGGCATGACTTAAGAATTGAAGTTCGCCCATTCAGAACAGAGATGCGAAGAAGTTTTTTTAGCCAGAGGGTGGAAAATCTATGGAATTTATTGCCACAGGCGGCAGTGGAGGCCAAGTCATTGGGTGTATTTAAGGCAGACATTGATAGGTATCTGAGTAGCCAGGGCATCAAAGGTTATAGTGAGAAGGCGGGGGAGTGGGACTAAATGGGAGAATGGATCAGCTCATGATAAAATGGCGGAGCAGACTCAATGGGCTGAATGGCCGACCTCTGCTCCTTTGTGTTATGGTCTAAAAACTGGCACTTGCTTCCCATTGGTAATTTCATTTGCTTCAAAATACTGCTCAATCCACTCCACATAGAATATCCATACTGTTGTGTTATCAAATGTGTCTGTTTCCAATCTTTCCACTTCTGCTCTTTTTATTTATGATTATTATCGCCCATTACTGTTTGTGAACCTGTGAATTAATCCATTTCTGCCTTTTTTTAAAAATTTGCCATCTTTTTCTCTTCCTGAAGAAGCGAGTACTGTGTTTTTTTTTAATCTCAAATATCTCACTGTGCCTCAATAGGTAGGTAATCATCACAGGTTCGTTTTAAAACTTACTCATCACTGCTATTATGTTTTATTACTCCAAAACATATAACTAATTGAAATAAAAACAAGGGAACCCAAGAGATATGTGTAAACTTTGTTTTTACTTTCAGCAAGACATGCACTTATGACATGGTAGCATCATGTGCTTTCAATTACCCTGAAACTACATCCTTAATAATCGACTCCAACACCTTCCCAACCACTGGAATCAGACTAACTGGCCTATAATTTGCTTTCTTATGCCTCTCTCCCTTCTTGAAGAGTGGGGTGACTTTTGCTATTTTCCAGTCTTCCGGAACCATTCCAGAATCTAGAGTTTCTTGTAAGAGCATTTCTTCAGCCACCTCTTTCAGAACCCTGGGGTGTGCACCATCTGGTCCAGAGGACTTATCTACTTTCAGATCTTCCAGTTTCCCAAGAACTTTCTCTCTAGTTAAGGTAACAACACACTTCATAACCCCTGACACCTGGAACTTCCATCATACTGCTAGTGTCTTCCACAGTGAAGACTGATGCAAAATACCCTTGTTCCCCATTTCTTCCTCTCCAACATCGTTTTCCGGTGGTCTGATATCCACTCTTGCCTCTTTTACATTTTATGTATCTGAAGAAACTTATAGCTCCTCTTTAATATTAGCTACTCCTTTCACCTGCTCTTTAATACAAATATATAAACAGCCAAATATGTGGCAGCAACTCAATGCATAAAAATATGCAAACATGGTCAAGAGTTTCAGTTCACAAACGAGAGAAAATCTGCAGATGCTGGAAATCCGAGCAACACACACTCAGTGCTGGAGGAACTCGGCAGGCCAGGCCCTATCAATGGGGAAAAAAATACAGTGGACATTTCGTGCTGAAACCCTTAGGCAGGACTGGAAAAAAAAGTGAGTAGATTTGAAATATGGGGGGAGGAGAGAGAGAGAGAGAGAGACACCAGGCGATGACATTTGGAGAGGGAGGGATGAAATAAAGAGATGGGAAGTTGATTGCTGAGACAGAAGATCATAGAAGAAAGAAGAAAGAGGGTGGGGGAGGGGGGAACCAGAGGGGAGGTGATGGACAGGCAAGGAGATAACATGAGAGATGGACAAGGAGATGGAGAATGGTGAAGGGCGGGGGGGAGGAGTGGAGGCATTACTGGAAGTTTGAGAAATCGATGTTCATGCCATCAGGTTAGAGGCTACTCAAACGGAATATAAGGTGCTGTTCCTCCAACCTAAGTGTGGCCTTATCTGAACAGTGGAGGAGGCCATAGATGGGCATATTGGAATGGTAATGGGAAGTGGAATTAAAATGGGTGGCCACTGGGAGATCCCGCTTGTTCTAGCGGACAGAGCGTAGATGCTCGGCAAAGCAGTCTCCCAGTCTACGTCGGGACTCACCGATGAATAAGGGGCCAGACCGGGAGCACTGAACACAGTAGATGACCCCAACAGATTCACAGACGAAGTGTCGCCTCACCTGGAAGGACTGTTGGGGCCCTGAATGGTAGTGAGGGAGGACATGTAGGGGCAGGGGAAGCACTTGTTCCACTTGTAAGGATAAGTGCCAGGAGAGAGATCAGTGGGGAGGGATGAATGGACAAGGGAGTCGCATAGGGAGCGATCCCTGCGGAAAGCAGAAAATATAGGGGGGGGAGGGAATGATTTGTTTGGTGGTGAGATCCAGTTTGGTGGTGGAAGTTTCGGAGAATTATGTGCTGGACGCGGAGGCTGGTGGGGTGGTAGGTGAGGACAAGAGGAACCCTATCCCTGGTAGCGTGACCAGAGGAGGGGTTAAGAGCAGACATGCGTAAAATGGAAGAGATGCGGTTGAGGGCAGCGTTGATGGTGAAGGGAGGAATGCCCCTTTCTCCTTCGTTCTAGAATGAGAAGCCTCATCCTGAGAGCAGATATAGCGAAGGCGGAGGAATTGAGAGAAGGGGATGGCGTTTTTACAAGTAGCAGGGTGGGACGAGGTATAGTCCAGGTAGCTGTCAGAGTCCGTTGGTTTATAATAGACATCAGTGGATAAACGGTTTCCAGAGACAGAGACAGTGAGATCTTCGGTGCAGGGTGGGGAGTGCTGGCCAAAGAAATAGGCTCGGAAACAGGGGCGGCAGAAGAAGAGCTCCGCATTGTGACAGGCGCGGAACTCACTGATGTTGCAAGCCTATGCTGTCCCGCACTTTTCCTATGCTACATCGCCGACTGCATTGGTGCTGCTTCCTGCATCCATGCTGAACTCGTTGATTTCATCCACTTTGCCTCCAACTTCCACCCTGCCCTCAAATTCACCTGGTCCATTTCCGACACTTCCCTTTCCTTCCTTGATCTCACTGTCTCCATCTCTGGAGACAGCTTATCCACCGATGCCTATTATAAACCAATGGACTCTCACAGCTACTTGTACTATACCATGTCCTACCCCACTTCTTGTAAAAAATGCCATCCCCTTCTCTCAATTCCTCCGCCACATCTGTTCTCAGGATGAGGCTTTTCATTCTAGAAGGAAGGAGATGGCCTCCTTTTTCAAAGAAAGGGTCTTCCCTTCCTCCATCATCAACGCTGCCAACCGCATCAGTTCCATTTCACGCACGTCTGCTCTTAACCCCTCCTCCTGTCACGCTACCAGGGATAGGGTTCCTCTTGTCCTCATCTACCACCCCACCAGCCTCCGCGTCCAGCACATAATTCTCTGAAACTTCCACTACCTCCAACTGGATCTCACTACCAAACAAATCGTTCCCTCCCCCCCACCACCACATTTCTGCTTTCCGTAGGGCTCGCTCCCTATGCGATTCCCTTGTCCATTCATCCCTCCCCACTGATCTCCCTCCTGGCACTTATCCCTGCAAGTGAAACAAGTGCTTCCCCTGCCCCTACACATCCTCCCTCATTACCATTCAGGGTCCCAACAGGCCTTCCAGGTGAGGCAACACTTCACCTGTGAGTCTGTTTGGGTCATCTACTTTGTTCAGTGCACCCGGCGTGGCCTCTTATTCATCGGTGAGACCCGACATAGACTGGGAGACCACTTCGCCGAGCATCTACGCTCCATCTGCCACAACAAGTGGGATCTCCCAGTCACCACCCATTTTAATTCCACTTCCCATTCCGATATGTCCATCCACTGCCGGGATATGGCCACATTTAGGGGGGAGGAACAACACCTTATATTCTGTTTGGGTAGCCTCCAACCTGATGGCATGAACATCGATTTCTCGAACTTCCAGTAATGCCTCCACTCCCCCCCCCCCTTCACTATTCCTCATCTCCTTGCCCCTCTTTTGTGTTATTTCGGTGCCCGCCCATCGCCTCCCTCTGGTGCTCCTCCCCTCCTTTCCCCCTCCTTTTTTTAATTCCATGGCCGTCTGTCTCTTTCACCAATCAGCTTCCTAGCTCTTAACTTCATCCCTCCCCCCTCCGAGTTTCACCTATCTCCTGGCGATTCTCCCTCCCCTCACCCCACCTTTCAAATCTACTCCTCAGCTATTTTCTCCAGTCCTGCCAGAGGGCTTTTATCCATACCTGCTGCCTGGCCCGCTGAGATTCTCCTGCATTTTGTGTGTGTTGCAAGAGTTTCAGTTGTTCAGACCAGCCATTAAAATGGGAAGAAATGTGATCTAAGTGACTTTGACTGTGGAATGATTGTTGAGTGACTTTGTGGAGTGATTGTTGATGCCAGAACGGGTTGTTTGAGTCTGTCAGAAATAGCTGGTCTCCTGGGATTTTCATTCACAACAGTCTCTAGCGTTTACAGAGAATGATGCAGAAAAACTGGTGTGCCTCTAGAGCTGACACTAGCTGAAGAGTCTGCACACAACCTGACTGATAACTTGAAGCTGCCTAACATGAGTAGTTGAGAGCTTTGGTCAAACCAGCTTGTTGCAGGCGATCTAGCTCTTGCTAAATGAGGCCTCATATAGTACTAGTCTTTTGGGACAGAAGCTTAGCTTTGCATCTGGATAGAGATGAAGTTCGGCTTGCAATTTGGTGCAGCACCCTAAACCTTCTTGAAACACTGCTGCATAGCACAGTTACAGTTGTTGTATGGCCACATGTATTGATGGTGGTATGGCTTCGACTGACATGATTCGAACAGCCAGTGTTTTCGTACAGACCTCATCAAGAGATAGGCTCCAGAGATCAAGCTTGTCCATCCAGTCAATGCCAAGGACATTCAGATCTGGTTGGTCTGTTAAGTAACACACACCATTGACTTGGTTACTGTCAGCTTCACCATGCAATACAGTTCACCAGCCAGCTGGAGGGTTTCACTGAATGCACTGGAGGCAGAGTGATGAGTTAATTTGACTGGTGGGGACTCAAGTGCCCACCATGTGTGCTTGGAGGTAATAGTAATGTGTGACACCATATTAGGTTGCAGCTTGACCAAATTATTTTGCGCAGAGTATTTCACAGTTCATTACGTACTGTCACCTGGGGGCAAAGTCAACTCTGAATGTGACCATTAAACACCTTGTAGATTTTGGTGTTTTTGAAACTTCTTGTCCTTGTGTTTCACTGGCCTTGTAGACAGTGAGGAAGGCAAAAGTTTTCCTTGTGACCACAGTGCTGGCATTTGCTGCAGATGCGTTTCTTGTATTGGCAGTTTCTTGGCGTAATGCCACGCACCACCGTTCCAACAAGCTGTGTTTAGCCGCTTGGAGACCTGTTGAGTGATGATTTCTGGGTCATGAGAAACTGCGTCAGCGTGGTTCTGTTCAACCAGGTTAGAATCGTGCTTCAGGCTAATCAAATGCTGACAGCTTGTAGAATCAAATCAGGGTCTTGCCTCTTGCTCCAGTCTGCTCCGGGAGCTATTTGTGAATGTCTGCATCGCCAGTTGCCTGAAGTCCGCAAATAAAAATTAAGACATTTGAACTGTGATTCAGTCATGTTACCCAGCTTGAACTGTTCACGTTCGCGACTGACGACACCGGCATATGTGATGAAGTCATTGGTGTCATGTTTAACAAGTTTTAGGCAATGGTAGCAAACACTGCAGAGAGATACCTGTTCTCTAAAAATGTTTGTTAGCTGTCAGACAATTTCATCGAACGATAGTTCTTAAGCAGAATGAAGTTGAAATGATGCTCATGGTTCAGCAATGTGCAATTTTCAGAGCAAAATGTGTGTCCTTCATGAGTGGTCTTTACTGGCAAACTCAACCTGGAATATATCTTGGTAACATTTGAACATTAATTTAAACATAACATAACACCATTGAAGTGGAAGTTGGTAATGGACTCAACAAATGAGTCATCAGGCCTGAGTTGATAAAAGATCTCAACCTGAAACGTCAATTGTTGACTCTTTTCCATAGATGCTGCCTGACTTGCTGAGTTCCTCCAGAATTTTGTGCGTGTTGCTTTGGATTTCGGACATCTGCAAATTTTCTCATGTTTCGAATTTCTACAGATGTACCATGGAGAGCAATCTAACTGGTTGCATCACAACTGGTATAAAAGGGCCACTGCACAGGAACAGAAAAAGTCTGCAAAGGGTTATAGACTCAACCAGCTCCATCGTAGGCACTACCCTCCCCACCATTGAGGACATCTTCAAAAGGTGATGCTTCAAGAAGGTGCCATCCATCATTAAGGACCCTACCATCCAGAACATGCCCTCTTCTCATTGCTACCATTAGGGAGGGGTTACAGGAGTCTCAATGTTTCAGGAACAGCTTCTTTCTTCCCCTCCACAATCAGATTTCTGAACAGTCCATGAACTCACGAATATTACCTTACTAGTTTGCTCTCTTTTTACACTATTATCGATCTATCAAACTAACTTTTTATTATTGCCAGTTACAGTAATTTTTGTATGTATTGCACTGTACTACTGTTGCAAGACAACAAATTTCACGACATATGTCCTGATTCTGATACTCCTGTGTTTATAGTGTAAAAAAAAACACTTGTCCACATTGATTGAGCAAGGAGTGAGCTGGGAGTGACAGTACTGGGGATCACTCAGAATCAAAGTCCCACTCTGAGAGAGAACAGAACCGTTTCTACATAGAACAGTACAATATAGTACATCCCCTTCAACCCACAAAGTTGTGCCAACATTTTTACCTACTCTAACATCAATCTAACCCTTCCTTCCTGCACAGCCCTCCATTTTTCTTTCCTCCACGTATTTATCTAAGGGTCTCTTAAATGTGCATAACGTATCTGCCTCTGCCACCAATCCCTGGCAGGATGTTCCACACATTCATCACTTTCTTTGTAAAAACCCTGACTCTGACATCCCCCCTATACTTACCTCCAATAACCTTAATGTTAAGCCCCCTTATATTAGCTATTTTCATCCTAGGGAAAAAAATCCTTGGCTGTCCACTCTATGCCTGTTATCATCTTATACACTTCTATCAAGTCACCTCTCATCCTCCTCCACTCCAAAGAGAAAAGCCCTAGCTTGCTCAACTTATTCTCATAAAAGCATTTCTCTAATCCAGGCAGTGTCCTTGTAAATCTCCTCTGCATCCTCTCTAAAACATCTACATCCTTCCTCTAATAAGGTGACCATAACAGAACACAATACTCTAAGTGTGATCTAATCAGAGTTTTATAAACCTGCAACATTACATCATGGCTCTTGAACCCAATCCCCTGAATAATGAAGGCCAACACACTATACTCCTTTTTAACCATCCTATCAACTTGCACGATATCTTTGAGGATTTTACAGATGTGATCCCCAAGATCCCTCTGTTCCTTCAAACTGCTAAGAATTCTGCCATTAACCCTGTATTTTGCCTTCAAGTTCGACCTCCAGAGTGAATCTTTTCACACTTTTCTGGATTAAACTCCACTTCTCAGTTCTAAATCCTATCGACGTCCTGTTGTAACCTACACCAACCTTCTACACTATCTACAGAACCATCAACCTTCATGAACTCTGCAAACTTTCCAACCCATCCATCCATTTCCTCATCCAAATCATTTATAAAAATCATACACAGCAGGTGTCCAGAACAGATCTCTTTAATTATTCTCCATTGCTGACAGACAAACCTGTATTTCTGTAGTTTCTTTCACAACATCAAGGTTGCCTCCACTAATGAAGCATTCTTAGAACAGAGCATATCAAAACGTCAGAAAAAGATAGATTTCTCACAGAAACCCTTCATGGGGGAAAAGGTCAGAATTGTGGGCCAAAGGGAATGATTTTAAGATGAGGATGTGTAAATTCAAAGTAGATGGGGGGGGGGAGGGGGCAAGTTTTTTTTTACACAGAGAGTGGTTGATGCCTGAATTGTGCTACCAGAGATGGTTGTGGAGGTAGATATAACAGAGGCTCTTAGAGAGGCATATGAATGTGCAAGGAATGAAGGTATATGGACTATGTTTAGGAAGGAGGGATTAGTTTGGTTAGGAATTTAATTACTAGTTTAATTAGTTTGGTATAACTTCGTTATCTGAAGGGCCTGTTCTTGAGCAGTACTGTTCTATATTCAATCTCACAGGTGAAGATTGATAGCAATAAGATGATCATTATAGAACTATTTCCTGCAATGATTATGTTATTTGTGAAAGGTCCCACCACACTGGACAAGCACATTAGCCTTCAGTGTCACAGAGCTTGGCTCTGACTCCACTGAGACCAATGAAGCAGTAGCCTGTGGTATCTCCACTGTTCACTGACTGTGAAGTGTGCATTGAGGAATGGGTCTGAACAGGAGGGACCCTGTTCCCTGTACATCCAAAACCGTGGCACAGTGCCACCTCCAATTCATGGCTAATTAGCAGACTTAATGAGAGGGAAGGAAGGCGGCCAAGGCAAACTCTAGGAGCATTGCTGTAAGGATGTCTGTTCTGCTGAGGCTCAGACTACGGCAGAGGCAGGGGTGATACACCCAGACAAGTCACTACTTTCTTCGAAACAACAATCTGCTTGGAGGGACTCAGCGAGTTGGGCTGTGTCTGAGGAGGAGGAGGGGTTGTTGACATTTCGAGCTGAGACCCTTCACAGATTATCAAGAAGGCAAATGGAATGTTGGCCTTCATTTCTAGAGGGATTGAGTTTAAGAGCAACTGCAACTGTACAGGGTACTGGTGAGGCCGCAACTGGAGGACTGTGTGCAGTTCTGGTCTCTGTACTTGAGGAAGGATATACTGGCTTGAGGAAAGACGTACTGGAGTACATTTAGAATGGAGGTTGTTTTTCCCAGAGAGTAGTGGATCTATGAAATTCTCTGCCCATGGAAGTAGAAAAGGCTACCTTATTAAATATATTTAAGACACAGTTAGATAGCATTTTGCACAGCAGCCAAATTAAAGATTATGAAGAAAAGGCGGGTAGGTGGAGCTAAGTCCACAGCCAGATCAGACATGATCTTACTGAATGGCAGAACAGGCTCGGTGGGCCAGATGGATGATGCTTACTCCTGTTTCTCGTGTTCTCATGAGAACCTCACATCATACATCGTACAACAGACAAAAAAGAACTAGTTATTCAAAACACCTCATAATTCCTCTTTCGCCCCACCTGTATTTAATTATTTTTAAGTTACAGTGATTTTTATGTATTACACTGTACTGCAGCCACAAAACAGCAAATTCCATAACAAATGTCAGTGATACCAAGTCTGATCCTGATTCTGATTATCACTCTCCCCATTTTAAGCAGCTGCGTGCCTGGAAAATATTTAAAGCAGAAGGCAAAGAAGTATTCACAGAATCAGAGAGCAATACAGTGCAGAGAGAGATTCAGAATCAAAACATATGTTGTGAAACTTGTTGTTTTGCGGCAGCAGAACAGTGCAATACATGAAATATACTATAAATTACAATGGTGCAAAAAAAGACTAAAAATAGTGAGGTAGTGTTCATGGATTGGTTCAATATCCGTTCAGAAATTTGATGGCAGTTGTTCCTAATCCGTTGAGAGTGTGTCTTCAGGCTCCTGTATCTCCTCCCTGATGGTAGCAATGAGAAGAGGACACATGCTGGGTGAAGGGGGTTCTTAATGACAGATGCTGCAATCTTCAGACACTGCCTTTTGGAAAAGCCCTCGATGCTGGGGAGGCTGGTGCTCATGATGGAACTGGCTGAATCTGCAACGCTCTGCAGCTTTTTCCGATCCTGTGCAGTGGCCCCTCCAAACCAGACAGTGATGCAACCATTTAGAACACCCTCCATGGTACATCTGTAAAAATTTATTAGAGGCTTTGGTGACACACTGCAGCAGATCTCCTCAAACTACTAATGAAGTCTAGACGTGCCTTCTTCGTAATTACGCGTGCTATAATTGAATCAGTATGTTGGACCCAGGATAGCTCTTCATTGATGTTAATACCCAGGGACTTGAAACTGCTCAGTTTTTCCACTGCTGATCCTTCGACAAGCTCTTCAGCCACTTATCTTGTCTCTTCATCCCCTTCTGTTCATGGGACCCTGTTGTGTACAAGTTAGCTGCCATACTTCTGTTACCAGCTGAGGGCTTCACTGCTGAGACTAGTGTTTACTATTCATCCCTGAATGTGCCTGGGAAGGTGATGGGTGAGTTGCCTTCTTGGATCACTGCAGTGCACTGATGTCATGGAAGTTAAAGTCAAAGTTGAGTTTATTGTCATCTGCACAAGGACGTCTACACTCCCTGTCCATACTCTAACTGTATTTTTTCTATATAATAGAGAAATGTTATTGTTTTTTGTTGCATGTTGTGCAAACACTCCACAGAAAAGTCCTAAAAAACATGCAAATGTATATAGCAAATAAAGCTGATCCTTGATCACAGGCACATGGCATCAGAAAGCTGCAAACAGAACATAGAACAGTACAGGCCCTTCGGCCCACAATGTTGGGCTGACCTTTTAACCTCATCCAAGATCAATCTAACCCTTCCCTCCTGCATAGCTCCATTTTTCTATCATCCATGTGCCTGTCTAAGAGTCCTTTAAACGTCCCTCATGTACCTGCCTCTACCACCACCCCAAGGCAGAGTGTTCCACACTCCCATCACTCCTGGTGTAAAAAAACTACCTCTGCCATAAACATACGTTATGTACAATATTTTACAGGAAAGTATGCAATTGGAACTAAAGAAAGTCCATTTTAGTGCAAAGTGATCATAACTTTACTAAACTACTGTTATTTGGGCTGTGCCTGGCGGTTCAAGAATTGAATGGTTGGATGGAAGTAACTGTTCTTGAAGCTGATGATATGGACTTCAGGCTTCTGTATCTCCTTTCTGATGGCAGCTGTGAGAAAATGGCATGGGCTGGATTGTGGGGATCTTTGATGATGGATGCTGTCTTCCTGAGGCAGTGCCTCCTACCGATGGTACGGATGGATGTGCCTGTGATGCATTGGGCAGAGTCCACAGCTTCTCACATTCCTGTGAATTGGAATAGCTGGATCAGACTATGCTGCCACCAGTCAGAACATCAGTAGAAGTTTGATAGAGTGCTTAGTGACAAGCTGAACCTTCCTAACATCTGAAGAATGTTGAGACACTGGCGTGTTTCCTTTGTGATTGCATCTTTGTGCTGGGCCCAAGACAGGTCATCTGAGATGTTAACACACAGGAATTTACAACTGCTGACTCTCTCCGTCACTAATCCCCTATAGCTGATAGAGAAATGGCACCAACCCAGGAATTTAAAGCTGCTGACTCTCTCCACTGTCAGTTCCCCTGGAGCAGATATAGAAATAGGTTATAGAAATGCAGGTTCATTCGCAGGGCTTGAGGAGTTAGTACAACATTGAGAGATTAAAGATTAGCTCTATTTCTTGTCACGTGTGCATCGAAACTTCAAAACATACAGAGGAATGCATTGATTGCGTCAAATCAAATCAATGAGGTTTGTGCTGGATGAAACCCACTTGTGGCGCCAATGTTGCATGCCCACAACTTGCTAAAGTTTGGGAGGAGACTAGAGCACTCGGAGGAAACCCACGTGGTCACGGGGAGAACATCAAAACTTACAGACAGCAGCTGGAATTGAATCCCAATCACTAGTGCTGTAGAGGGATTGTGTTAACCGCCATCCCACCGTGCTGCCTGTGTTACACTGTGTATACTCATCTCCAATTGTGCAGCGCTACTGGAGTTGGTGTGACTGAGCTAACACTGGCCCCAAAACAACTCAGAACCACCAGCACCCTTTGACCGAGCTCAGCCACCCCTGTCATTATGCTCACGACTCTGACCAACCCAGACTGCACGCACCTCATCAATCGCTTCTGTCTGAAGAGACTGGCCATGTGAACCAGAGGCTTTCCTGTTAAAGTGAAACCTTAAGGTTAGTGGCTTGCAACTATCACTCAGAATGTAAAAGCCATTCCAAATTTACAGAGAAAATTTCAAAGGATGTTGCTGGGTCTTGAGGGCCTGAGTTATAGGGAAAGGTTGAATAAGTTACAACTTAATTCCTTGGAGCCTTGGAAAATTAGGGGAATTTTATAGAGGTATACAAAATTATGAGGGGTATAAATGGGGTAAATGCAAGCAGGCTTTTCCCACTGAGGTTGGGTGAGTCTAGAACTAGAGGTCATGGGTTAAGGGTGAAAGGTGAAATGTTTAAAGGGAACCTGAGGGGGAACTACTTCACTCAGACAGTGGTGCAAGCGTTGAACGAGCTGTCAGTGGATGTGGGTTTTATTTTAATATTTAAGAGAAGTTTGGATAAGTACATGATGGGAGGGGTATGGAGAGGTTTGGTTCAGGTGCAGATCGATGGGAGTGGGCAGAACAATAGTTTGGCACAGACTGGATGGGCTGTAGGGGGAGTTTCTGTGCTGTCGTGCTCTATGACTCTATGCCATTCCTTTGTTGTGACAGTCCAATGGGAGGCAGAGTTTAGCAAACCCCACCCCCCACCAACCTAGAGCAGATAAAGATATTTTTAAGATTAGCTTTATTTGTCACATGAACATCCAAACATACAGTGAAATGTGTCATTTGTGTCAACAACCAACACAGTCTGAGGATTGTGCTGTGCAGGCCACAGTTGTCGGCACATCTCCAGTGCTCACAGCCTACTAACCCGAACCCAAACGTCTTTGGAGTGTGGGAGGAAACCCATACGGTCACGGGTAGAAGGTATAAACTCCTCAAAGACAGCAGTGAGAATTGAACCCCAATCACTGGTAGCTTGCACTATGAAGTGTTACACTAACCACTGCGCTACAGTGACGCCCACAGTGGTTGTAATGGAAATCAAACCGTGGGCCCCTCCAGCCAGAATCGTAAATCTTTGCGTGTTTCATCTGCTTCTGCTTGTGCTTGCTCTCTCTCTCTCTCTCTCTCTCTCTCTCTTCCCCCTCCCCAGTGAATCACACAACTCCAAAGGCCATTCAGCACATCATGCTAGCACCCTTCCCCCAATTAGTCCTGCTCCCTCCCCTTTCTGCAGTGGGACGTCATGGTAGCGCAGTAGTCAGCATAATACTTTACAGCGCCAGCGAACACTGGTCCGGATTGAGTTTGTACCACTATTTCCTCCCATATTCCAAAGATGTATGAGCTAGGGTTAATGAGTTACGGGCAAGCTGTTTTGGCACCGGAGGCATGGGACCCCCCCCAGCACAATCTCGGACTGTGTTGGTCTTACACACAAGCAATGCATTTCACTGTATGTTTCCATGTACATTTAACAAATAAAGCTAATCCAGTCTAATGACTGTTTCCTCCTTTAGATATTCAACTGGCTTTCTTTGGAAGTTCCCACTGCCCCTACTTCCACTGCCCTCCCACCACAAACTGCAACAACTTGTTGTGTTGAAAGAAACCCCACCTTGTGTCTCTTGACACTTCTGCAAGAGGCCTTAAATCTTTGTGAGCGGAAGGAACAGTTTCACTTTACTTACTGTGTCAAATCTCCATTCAATATCTCCATCCAGGACATGCCCTCTTCTCATTACCATCATTAGGGAGGAGGCACAGGGAGCCTGAAGACACACACTCAAGATTCAGGAACAGCTTCTTCCCCTCTGCCATCAGATTTCTGAACGGTCCATGAGCCCATGAACACTATCTCATCATTCCCCCTTTTTGCACTTATTTAGTTTTGTTTTGCAATTTATGCACTTTTATTGTACTGCTGCCATAAAGCATCAAATTTTACATCACTGATAATAAACCTGATTCTGGTTCTTGTGCTGAACAAATTAAACTAGTAATTAAACCCATAACAAAAGTAATCCCTTCCGCCTACACAGTCTCCATATCCCTCCAATCCCTGCACATTCATGTGCCTATCTAAGAGCTTTTTTAAAAACACCCGTCTCATATCAACCTCCACTACCGCCCTTGGCAATTTATTCCAGGCACCCATCATTCTCTGTGTAAAAAAAACAGGTTCCACATATCTCCTTTGAGCTTTAGAACATAGAACAATACAGCACAGTATAAGCCCTTCACCCCATGGTATTGTGTCGATCTCTGTCATGGTCCAGTCCGTGAAATCCGCATTCCGGTTCACGGTCTGGTCCATGTTCCTTATTCCAGGTTTTCTGGTTTTCCCCAGTTTCTGTTGAGGCAGCTGATTCTCATTTGGGCTGGTTTCATAAATACCTACAGGATTCAGCCTCTGGCTGCTGAATTGTTCCTGTCCATACTCCTGTCTTCTGTTTCCTTGCCTGAAGCCTCATCTCAAGCCCTGCCTCATCTGAAACCTACCTTCACCTGCACTGCTGTCAAGTTCCATCGCTGGAGCAAGATAAGGAACTGTCTATCATTGTTTTGAACTGTCTCTGTGTCCATGCCTTAGCTAGGTAGGTCTGGCTGTTTGCCTCTACCTAGTGTTGAGATCTGTCTTTGTGTCCTTGTCTTCACTAGGTAGGTCCAGCCATCTGCCGCTACCTTGTGTTGGGAATCGTCTTGTCGTATTCTGCATTCTGTGTAATGAGTCCTGGCCCTACGTCCTGTACCCAAGGAGGGGTCCTGGCTCTATGTATGAGTCCCAGCCCCACGTCTTGTTCCTAAGGAGGGGTCCTGGCTCTGTGTCCGTGTTTCCTGCTCTCCCAAGACCGAGGCTCTGTGTTCCATGTTCCTGCTCTCCCAAAACTGAGGCTCTGTGTTCCATGTTTCTGCTCTCCCAAGACCGGGGCTCTGTGTTCCATGTTCCTGCTCTCCCAAGACCATGTTATGTCTTTGTCTAGTTCTGGAGTCCAAGCCCGAGGCAAGACCCAGGTTCTGGGTCCTTGCCCAGTCTCTGGCTCGGAGTCCATACCTTAGCCTCGAAGAACCCAAGCCTCGTCACGTCTTCGCCTAGATCCGGGGTCCGAACCCGGGTCAAGACCCAGGTTTCGGGTCCTTGTTCAGTCTCTGGCTCGGAGTCCATACCCAAGCCTCGAAGTACCCTAGCCTCGAGGAACCCAAGCCTCGTCATATCTTTGCCTAGATCCAGGGTCTGAGCCCGAGTCAAGACCCAGGTTTCAGGTCCTTGTCCAGTCTCTGGCTCGGAGTCCAAGCCCAGGCTCCTAGTTCCACGTTTCATGTCCTGGTTCCGCTATCCTAGTCAAGTCCTAGCCCAGGCCCTGTATCCTTGTCTCGTCCAGGGCCTGTGTCATGTCCAGTGTCGTTTCCTCCCGACTCCCCTTGCCTTCTTGACACTCCTAGTCCAGTTCCTAGTATATCAGTGTCTGTGCCTTGCATTTGGGTCTGTTCCCAATGCCCCCTACTATGACACTTTTAACCTACTCCAAGATCAATCTAACCCTTCCTGCTACGTAGCCCTCCATTGTTCTATCATTCATGTGCCTATGTAAGAGCTTTTTAAATGTCCATAATCTGCCTCTACCATCACCCCTGCAGCGCGCTCACCGCTCTGTGTAAAAGATGATTCTCTGACATCCTCCTCACCTTAAAATTATGCCCCCTTGTATTAGAGACACACAGACACACATACATACACACTAAATGTCTGATATTAAAGTTATTAAAGCTACCAAGTATATTGTCGCTGGCTTGTCCTTTGTGTGGATTTAAACTCATTTGCTGTACTCTGCTGCTGCCTTCTGGACTCAATAAGCACGGCAGCAGGATTCGCTTCTTTGGCCACCAGCCCCAACTGCAAACCAAAATCAGAATCAGGTTTATTATCGCCAGCATGTGACGTGATATTTGTTAACTCAGCAGCAGCACTTTAATGCAATACATAATCTAGCAGAGAAAAAAATAATAATAAATGAAATAAAATAATAATAATAAACAAGTAAATCAATTACCGTATGTATATTGAATAGATTTTAAAAAACAGAAATACTGTATATTTTTTTTAAATTAGGTAGTGCTCAAAGATTCAATGCCCATTTAGGAATCGGATGGCAGAGGGGAAGAAGCTTTTCTGGAATCCCTGAGTGTGTGCCTTCAGGCTTCTGTACCTCCTACTTGATGGTAACTCTGAGAAAAAGGCATGCCCTGGGTGCTGGACATCCTTAATAATGGACACTGCCTTTCTGAGACACCGCTCCTTGAAGATGTCCTGGGTACTTTGTAGGCTAGTACCCAAGATGGAACCGACTATATTTACAACCCTCTGCAGCTTCTTTCAGTCCTGTGCAGTAGCCGCCGCCCCCCCAATACCAGACAGTGATGCAGCCTGACAAAATATTCTCCACAGTACATCTATAGAAGTTTTTGAGTGTATTTGTTGACATACCAAATCCCTTCAAACTCCGAATGCAGTATAGGTGCTGTCTTGCCTTCTTTAGAACTGCATCAATACATTGGGACCAGGTTAGATCCTCAGAGATCCTGACACCCAGGAACTTGAAGCTGTTCACTGTCTCCACTTCTGATCCCTCTATGAGATTGGTTCCTTCATCTTATCCTTCCTGAAGCCGCATGGAGAGCCATTGAGATTGCGTCTGCCATTGACCTATTGTGGCGAGAGGCAAATTGCAATGGATCCAGGTCCTTGCTGAGGCAGGAGTTCAGTCTAGTCATGACCAACCCCTCAAAGCATTTCATTACTGTTGATGTGAGTGCTACTGGGCGATAAGCATTAAGGCAGCCCACATCATTCTTCTTAGGCACTGGTATAATTGTTGCCTTTTTGAAGCAAGTGGGGACTTCCGCCCGTAGCAGTGAGGGATTGAAATTGTCCTTGCATACTCCCGTTAGTTGGTTGGCACAGGTTTTCAGAGCCTTACCAGGTACTCCATCAGGACCTACCGCCTTGTGAGGGTTCACCCTCTTTAAAGACAGCCTAACATCGGCCTCTGAGACAGAAATCACAGGGTCATCGGGTGCAGCAGGGATCATCACAGCTGTAGTTGTGTTCTCCCTTTCAAAGCATGCATAGAAGCCGTTGAGTTCAGCTAGTAGTGAAGCATCACTGCCATTCATGCTGTTGGGTTTCGTGTCAGGCAGCGGCATCACACCACATCAAAGTCAAAGAAAATTGATCATCAAAGTATGTATACTGTGTGTCACCATATGCTACCCTGAAATTCAATTTCCTGCTGGAATTCACAGTAGAACAAAGAAATAAATAACCCATGGGCAAAAGAAGACAAATTGTGCAAACAGTGTATGCTTGAGAACATGAGTTGTAGAGTCCTTGAATGTGAGTCTGTAGGTTGTGGAATCAGTTCAGGGTTGAGGTGAGTGAACTTATCCATGCTGGATCAGGACCCTCATGGTTCTAGGGTAATAATTGTTCCTGAACCTGGTGCATGGGACCTAAGGCTCCAGTACCTCCTTCCCGATGGCAGCAGTGAGAAGAGAGCCCAGCCTGGATGATGGGGATTCCTGAAAACTGTGCAAGTATGTTCAAAGGTGGGGAGGGCCTTACTTGTGATGGACTGGGCCATATCCACTACTTCTTGTAGGATTTTCGGTTCAAAAGCATTGGTGTTTCCATACCAGGCCGTGATGCAGCCAGTAAGGATATTCTCCACTGTGCATCTATTTGTCAAAGTTTTAGATGACATGCCAAATCTACACAAACTTCCAATAAAGTAGAGGTGCTGTTGTGCCTTCTTTGTGATGGCAATTACATGCTGGTCTCAGGACAGATGCTCTGATATGATATGATAACACCAAGGAACTTAACGCTAGTGACCCTCTCCACCTCCGATCCCCTAATGAGAACTGGCTCAGGGAAGTTGGATTAGACTGTGTATTTGCCTTTGTCGTTGCGGTTTAAATCTTTTTTAACCTACTTGTATTTTATATAATCACAGTATGTATATGCCCTGGCAGTGTAGCGGTTAGCACGATGCTATCACAGCTTGGGTGTTCCAGACTTTGGAGTTCATTTCCACCGTCGTTCTGTAAGGAGTGTCTCTATATCATCCACGTGGAATGTGTGGGTTTCTCCCGGACGATCCGGTTTCCTCCCACAGTCCAGTGACATACAGGGTAGGTTAATTGGTCATTGTAAACAGTCCTGTGACAGGCTAGGGTTAAATCGGGGGTTGCTGGGTGGCATACCTACTCCGTGATGTATCGGAATATAAATAAATAAATAAATAAATATTGCAAAGGTGTATCTGTTTCTGTCACGTAATGATGCTGCTAATCAAATTCACACCTTTACATCAAGTAGACTAGATTACTCCTCCTTCCCCCTCCCCTCCATCACTCACCTCCCTCGCCTCTTGCAGAGGCAGGTCGAGGCTCTGACAGGGATGAGGGAGCAGCCAGCAGGATCAGAAGGGACCCTCACACACCGACACAGCCTGGTGTCATACTCACAGGCTACAGGAGGGGGGGGGGGAGGGTCTCCAGAAGGACGAGCTCCCACCTCCACCAACCCCTCCTGTCTTTCACATAAATAAAACGCCCCCTTTTCTCAGCACGACAGAGGACTCTTGAAGATCAAAGGGAATGATTGTCTAGTGGGGCACTAAGTTTAAAGTTAAATCCCCTTTGCTTGCCCAGACATAGTTCTTTAACTGTCTTAAATTACTATTTCTTGCAAAGGTGGTATCCTTGATTTAAGATTTTAATTTTAAAGCCCACATAAAGAAAGTGACCAGAGCAGCATTTCTATACTTAAGAAAGGCAGCACAGTAGCACAGTGTAAGCACAACACTGTACAGTATCAGCAACACAGGGTCAGTTCCCACAGCTGCCTGTAAGGCGTTAGTATGTTTTTGCCATGACCATGGTGGTCCAGTTTCCTCCCACTTTCCAAAGACGTACCAGTTAATAGGTTAATTGGTCATTGTAAACAGTACCATGATAAGCTAGGGTTAAATCAGAGGTTGCTGGGTGGTGTGGCTTGAAGGGCCGGAAGCACCTACTCCGTGATGTATCTGAATAAAAATAAATTTAAATATTGCAAAGGTGTGTATCTGTTTCTGTCATGTAATGATGCTGATAAACGAATTCGCACCTTTACATTGAATAGACTATATTACTGTAATGCACTTTTCACAGGTCTTCCAAAGCAACCTATTGACAAGCTACAACTCATTCGGAATGCTGCTTATAGACTTCTAACTAAAACCAGAATGAGGGAACAGACTCTTCCTGTATCGTTCAGAAATTATCTTAAAGTTACCTGTTTTTATAGCTCCTAATGGTCTGGGAACGGAGTGCATCACAGAATTGTTTTCGTTTTATAATCCTGCTTGAGCTCTCAGCTCTTCCACTGCTGGTTTCTTAAATGTAAACAATCTCCCTCGAAAAGATAATTGGCAGGTCAGCTTGTTTGGACTATGCTCCTAATCTGTGGAATTCAATACCTAAAACTAGAAGGGATGCAGACGCAGTTGAAACTTTTAAATGCACAAAACCTATTTATTTAACTAACATCTTTCTGTCTTTTATTTTCTTGTTTATTTTTGTTTCTTAGTTTTATTTCCATGTTTGCACTTTATCCCATTGCAAAGCATTTGAACTACATTGTATGAAAAGTGCTCTAAAAAATAAGTTATTATTACATATTATTATTAAGTTAAAAGAACTTCCCTCACCACCTGCCAATTCAGTTCCTGACTTCATCAAATGTATAATAGGTATCTAGGTGTGATTATAGTTTAATCTAGGAATTGAGGCCCTCCATCGGTCAGTGTGAGTCGGCTGGTTGTGTAACGGCGTCAGTGCCGGATTTCGGAGCAAAGGATCCTGAGTTTGAATCCAGCCGGCTCCCTTGCATGCTTTCCATCCATGCTGGGTTGAGTGTCGAGCTAGCAAATCGGCCTCGTAAAAATAAGAAAGCCTGCTAAAAAACGCCATCAAAAACGGCGTCCTAATGACTCCACTCAGAGTTAAGGGCTTTCTTCTTCTTCTATTGGTCAGTGTGGACCATAGATGTTGCATCTCAGAAGTCTAGTGATACGCCAGCCAGGACAGTACAATGTGGAGAATAAGCTGCAGCCCATGCACCAGACTTCCCCTCTCCATGTAGCTGACAAATCCAAAGGAACTGTAGAGATCTACACAGTGTGGCAACCACAGCATTGCAGGAGTTGCTAGCCAGCACTGAACTGCCTTAGAGGCTCCATCTCTGGATTTTTTTTCTCAATGTTTACTCCCAAAGCCTTCCCCATGAGTGGGTATAGCCGAAGGGCAACGGAGGTAGATTAAAAATGCAAACAGGAGGAATTCTGCAGATGCTGGAAATTCAAGCAACATACACAAAAAATGCTGGTGAAAGCAGCAGTCCAGGCAGCATCTATAGGAAGAGGTACAGTCGCCGTTTCAGGCCGAGATGTGGACTGTACCTCTTCCTATAGATGTTGCCTGGCCTGCTGCGTTCACCAGCATTTTTTTGTGTGTAGAGGTTGGCGATCACAGTTTTCCTTCTCCTAGATAAGCTGCCAACCACGGCTGACAAGCCCCATCTGCCCGAAGTGTATGGTTTTAAGGTGCCTGTAAACCTGCCTTTCTTCTGTCAGTAGAAATGGTTCTGCTGGGCTTTGTAGCTAAGCTACATGTGACGGCCAGGAGCTGGACGTGGTTGTCAGAGACTATTTGAAACGCACTCCACTGGGAACATTTAATAGGTAGTGGGAGATTACCCCCATGATCACAAACAAGAGAAAACCTGTAGGTGCTGGAAATCTGAGTAACACCTGCAAGATGCTGGAGGAACTCAGCTGGCCAGGCAGCATCAGCCCTGCTTATAACAACCTTAAGAATCCAATCTATGAATTCAGTTAACAACATAGGCAAAATAATATAGCCAAGGAGTGCTTTAATAAAGGGCTTTTATAAAGTGGAAGATGTCTTGGGGTGATGTGGGAACTTTAATATAAGAACTCACATCCTCATAGCAGGGAAGATCTTGTCACTGACCCAATTTTTTTTTGAGGAGGCAACTGGGGAGACTGATGAAGACAGGGTGGTAGACACTGCTTCCATGGACTTTAGTAAGGCTTTAACTAGATCTTACACGGTAAGCTGGTCTAGAAGGTTAAGGCAAACACTAATTAAGATGCCATGATTCACATAATGCTATTACAGCTTGAGGTGCTCCGGAGTTTGAAGTTTAATTCTGCCATTGTCTGTAAGGAATTTGTACATTCTCACTGTGAACTGCATGGGTTTCCTCCAAGAGCTCCAGTTTCCTCCCATAGTCCGAAGATGTACCGGTCAGTAGGCTAATTGGCCACAGTAAATTGTCCCGTGTTAAATAGCTGGGCTGCTGGGCAGTGCGGCTTGTTGGGTTGTAGGGGGCCTGTTGCCTGCTGTATCTCTAAATACATACATTTCACAACATACGTCAGTGAAAATAAACCTGATTCTCATAAGAGAGAAGGGATCCAACACTTGTATCTAACTCATTTCAAAACTGGTTGGTGATAGGAGGCAGAGTAGTGGTGGATGGATGTTTTTCTGACTGGACTTTATTATCAGTATTACTTATTTATTATTATTATTATTTTTGCACAGGTTGTCTTCTTTTGTATCTTAGCTGTTTGTCAGTCTTTGCGTGTAATTTTTCACTGATTCTGTTGCACTTCTTTGTTTAACTCTCAATGCCCACAAGAAAATGAATCCCAGGGTGGTATATGGTGACATATTGTATGTGTACATTGATAAGAAATTTACTTTGAATTTTGGAAGTCTATAACAAGTGGTATACTACAGGGTACTACGGTGCTGAAACTCTTATTGCTTGTAATTCTTATAGAAATGACTTGAATGGGAATGGAACTTGGGTGATTAGTAAGTCTGCAGTGGGAGTGGAGATAAAGGAGGTTATCCAAGGATGTAATGGGTCATAGATCAGCTGGAAAATTGGGTGGAGTGGTGGCAGATGGAATTTCACCCAGACAAATGTGAGGTAAAGTGCTTTGAGAAGTCAAATTCCAGTAGAACATATAGAGTAAATGGCAGGGACCTTGACAGTGTTTGATGTAGAGATCGTGGAGTGCCACAACTCTTCAAAAATTGATAGGGTGGTGAAGAAGTCACTTGATATGCTTACCTTGTTTAGGTCAACTCGCTGGGTTAAAGAGTTGGGATGAGATGTTTAAGGCTGTACAAAAAATTGTATTTGAATTCCACAGATTCACCACCTTCTGGCTGAAAAAAAAATTTCTAAAGGGATGGATAACACCAATATTGTGTACGGTTCTGGTCACCACATGACAGGAAGGGTGTGGTAGCAATAGAGAAATTGCAGAAGAGATTCACAGGATGTTGCCTGGAACGGAGGTTGTAGTTTAAGGAGGCATTGGATAGGCTGGGTTTATTCTCAGTGGAATGTAGGAAGCTGAAGGGTATTCATGCAGAAGTTTATATAGTTATCAAAGGCATGGACAGAACAAGTCTTTTTCCCAGAGTAGGGTGGCTAGAACTAAACAGCAGTGAGAGGAGAAGACAAAGTCAGCCAGTAACATCATGAAGGATCCCACCCACCCTGTTCAGGGACTGTTTGTCCCACTCCCATTAGTGAGGAAGCTACATAGCATCCACGCCAGGACCACCAGGCTCAAAAACAGTTACTTTCCTGAAGAAATAAGGCCAATCAACACTCCCAGCCACTGACCCACCCCTCCACAACCCCACCACCACTGCTTTATCCTTTCCTGTCAGTCACCTTGTGAACAGACACTCCTGTGTCTAGCGTCACTTTATGGACATACAAGCAACCTTATGTATATAAGCTAAGTTTGTCAAGTTTGTAGATGATACAAAGATTGGTGGAGAGGCAGGTAGTGTTGAGGAAATAGGTAGGAGCAGAAGGACTTAGACAGATTAGGAGAATGGGCAACAAAGTGGCAAATGAAATATAATGTTGGAAAATGCATGGTCATGCACTTTGGTAGTAGAAATAAATGTGTGGACTATTTTCTAAACAGGGAGAAAATCCAAAAATCTGGGATGCAAAGGAACTTGGGAGTTCTTGTGCAGAACACCCTAAAGCTTAACTTGCAGGTCGAGTCAGTGGTGAGGAAGGCAAATGCCATGTTAGCATTCATTTCAAGAGGTCTAGAATACAAGAGCAAGGATATGATGCTGAGGCTTTATAAAGCACTGGTGAGGTCTCACCTTGAGTATTGTGAATAGTTTTGGGCCCCTCATCTTAGGAAAGATGTGCTGGCATCGGAGAGGGTCCAGAGGAGGTTCACGAGGATGATTCCAGGAATGAAAGGGTTATCATATGAGGAACGTTTGATGGCTCTGGGTCTGTACTCGCTGGAATTTAGAAGGATGAGGGGAGATCTCATTGAATCTTTTTGAATGTTGAAAGGCCTAGACAGAGTAGATGTGGAAAGGATGTTTCCCATGGTGGGAGAGTCAAGGACAAGAGCACACAGCCTCAGGACATAGGGGCACCCTTTCAAAACAGAGATGCAGAGATAGGGTAGTGAATTTGTGGAATTTGTTGCCACATGCAGCTGTGAAGGACAGGTCAATGGGTGTACTTAAGGCAGAGATTGATAGGTTTTTGATTGGACGTAGCATCAAAGGTTACAGGGAGAAGGGTGGGAACTGGGGTTGAAGAGGAGGGGAAAAATCAGCCATGATTGAATGGCAGAGCAGACTCAATGGGCCAGATGGCCTAATTCTGCTCCTGTCTTATGGTCTAATGTCTTTCTCAGTTCACTACTTGGTAAGCCTTTGATTAAGGGGCAATAATAGCTGGCTGTCCCAGTTATGCCCAACACACTGTGGCTCAATGAACTAGAGATATTGGGCTTCACAGCATACTTCATTATGAAAATGTTTACTGACTGAGAATTAAGGAGAGTTATTTTTACACTATTCTACAGAATCAAAATTTACCAGACTGAATTAATAAACTTGCATCTGTTTGTCCCCACGTGCTCTCAATTAAACAAGCCAATAGAATTAATAAAGAAGCAATTTGTTTAACCCATTTCTATATGTTGTACCATACTAAGGTACAACTTGATATAGTGATAAGTAGCAGTGCAGCTTGAGGGAGACACAAAGAGGCTTCAGGAGATGTAGACAAGCTAAAGGAAGGGGCAAGCAAAGGCAAATTAAGTATAGCGTTGAGAAGTGCAGGGTTATCAACCATGATAGGAAAAAAAATGGAAAGGCAGTGTAGTCTTGAAGTGGTGACAGATTAAAATATTGATGTTCAGAGGGACCTGACTGTCCTTGTATATAAATCAATAAAAGGTGTAGGGTGAGCATGCAGTTTGGAAAGCAAAATGATATTTTGGCAGTTATACTGGAGGAGTTGAGTACAAGAGTAGAGACATCTTGCTCTAGTTAAAGAATCTGAATAGCACATTTGGTTCCTGTCCATAAATCCCTCAAAGTTGCCATGCAAGTTGATAGGAGCGTTGATAAGGCATGTAGTGTCTTGACATTCATTGATCAGGGGACTGCATTCAAGAGCCATGAGGTAATGTTGCAGTGTTGGTTAGACCGCACTTTTAAGTATCGTGCTCAATTCTGGTCGCCTCATTATAGGAAGGATGTCGAGGCTTTCGAAGTGGGGGCATAGGAGATTTATCAGGATGTTACCGAGATTTAGAGGGCATGTCTTATAAGGAAAGGTAAAGCTTTTCTTCTTTGGAGCAAAGGAGAATGGGAGGTGACTTGATAGAGGTGTAAAAGATGATAAGCATAGATCGAGTGCACAGACACCTCCTCTTTCCCAGGGTGGAAGTGGCTAATTCAAGGGGAATAATTTTAAAGTGATTGGAGGAAAGCATCGGGCGTAAGTCAGAGGTAAGATCTCCACCCTTCACAGAGCGGTAAATATATGGAATGTACTGCCAGTGGTAGTAGAGGCAAACACGTTAGGAACTTCTTGTATTTGCAGTTTGTTCTTTTTTTGCACATTGGTTGTTGTCCATCCTGCTGAGTGTGGTCTTGCATTGATTCTATTATAAATTTACTTTGAACTTTGAAGACTAGCTGTATTGTAGTGGACTACAGATTTCTACGGCATTCGTGAACTGGGGGTCTGGACTTTTTTTTTTGTGGCGGTATTTTACTGTTATCTTACATGTGCCTGCTACCTTGTATGTGCTATGTGTGCTTTGTGCTGTGTAACTGTTGGCACTGTGTTTTGCACCTTGGCCCCAGAGTAATGCTGTCTCGTTTGGATAATTCATGGGTATTCATATGTGGTTGAATGTCAATTAAATTTGAATTGAATTGGAAATTTTTTAAAACTTTGAACATTTAAGAAACTTTATAACACACATGGATGAAGGAAAAATTGAAGGCTATATGCGAGGGAAGGGTGAGATTGATTTTGGATAAGATTAAAAGGCTGGTGCAACATCATGACTGAAGGGCCTGTTTTATATGAGGGCATCAGTCTGTGGACAGTTGTTCTCTTTACTGGAGATTCAACCTCACTAGATAGTCTCTTTGACATAGCCCATACCTCCGTTCCCTGCTCTTGCCCCACTCACCTTCATTGAGACTTTTGTTTTACTGTTTATTTTTGTTTATTGAGAGGATAGGGGTCCGACGTGTTATTGAGCATGGGAGGGGTGCTGACGATTTGGACCAGGGGTGTGAGTGATTCAATATGTTTGTGGTGATAGCCGTAGGTACTTGAATATGCAGAGAATGGAGGATATGGACATTGTGAAGGCAGAAGCAATTAATTAATCATTTAATGCCTAGTTTAATTAGTTCAACTCTTCTCTTCCCTCTCCACCTTACTCACTTCCTTTCCTGTTTCCCACTCCCTCTGCTTTGCACTCTCCCTGCCTTCCCTAATTCCCATTCTGTCCCTCCCAGGGACATCCTGGGGGTTGGGGATGTTCTGGGTCTTCATCTCCATCCATCGACCCACTGGTGCCTTCCCTGCCCATCAAGAATACCCTGCAGTACCGACATTTCTGAATGTCACAACACCTCTCTCTCGTGGCGCCAGGTGGGAACCGGATTCTTTTTGTGTATAATATACATTTTGTTTCACCTCAGTGGTGCTAATCATGGGACTCCCCTGCTGCCTTGATTTTTAGCCTGCCCCTTCTCTCTGCTCCCCTTGGACATGGGAAGAAGGGGTTGAATTGTTCACTTCCTACCTTCCACCCTTCCTGTGTACTTACGTGGACAGAAGGAGGACCAGGCAATGCTTGCTGCCGAGGGAGTGGTGGCCAAGAGGAAAGGTGAGAGTGGGATATGTGGTGAGGAGGGAGGGGACGCCACAGGAAGGTGGGAGCGGTGCAGAAGGAAACAGGATGATGAAATGGAGGAGGGTTACTGTGCCGGGGGGGGGAGGGTGGGGAGTTACAAGCGCACTCAACTCTGAGACACAAGGCAAGGCAGTTTGTTCCAAACAATTACCTTATTGCTTAGTACAGAACATCTCCTGCTCCCCTCCCACTATATCTCCCCTCTTCATCACCACTACCACTCCTGCCCCCCTCTCCATCACCACTTCCAGCTCCTGCCCACCCATCCCCATATGGCCCACACAGGGTTACTAAGAACAGAGACATCAGAGGAGTCTTGTACTAGGCCATGGACTCGGCCAACTCTGGTCACTGACGGGGCCTGACGCTGACACTTTGTTTCTCTGATCCAGGAATTCTCTTCTTTCCGTGGCATAGCCTCCTCATGATTCGACCCAATAGGGCTGTGGCCTTCAGCCGGTGCTCCCTCGGCGATGCCTCCATTCCTCTGGGAAGGTCGAAGGCAGCCCAGTGTTTAAGATTGGTACAGGACATGCACACCAGCTGGCTCTCCAGGAGAGGAGAGGCCTGGTTGCCTGTTCACCCTGACGTTGGATTCAGCCTCCTCTCACACCCAAGTGGGACCTCTCGCATTAGATAGTAAGAGCCAAAGAACAGTTGCCATGACAAGGCCAGTCTGGTGTTGGAGCTCCAGCAGGGTGCGAGTGTGTGGTCACAGGGGAGGTTGGCTAGGGCCATGATGAAGGTGATGATGTATGGAGACGGGGACTGCTGCATCCTCACCACCAAGACCTGGGAGCCGATGAGAACCACTATCCTCCTCACCACCAGGACATAGGACTCCAGCAGCACCAGAATGCAATCCAAAACCACGACTTGGAGACAGCCGCTGACAAAATGGCCACCCAGCAACAGCCTAAAGGGAGTGTTGAGCTGTGTTGCAGAATGATCCCATGTCAGGAATCCTTGTATTTGCACAGTTTGTTTTTTTTTTTTTTTGCACATTGGTTGTTGTCCATCCTTTTGACTGTGGTCTTGCATTGATCCTATAAAGATGGGCTGAGTGGTAGGTCCAATCCTGGGAGAGGAGGGAGAGGTTAGAAATGCCAAACAAAAAGAAATTACGCCAGAATTCTCACATGTGAATGGTGCTCACAGTGTGGTTTGGACCCAAGAGATACAGAGACAGGATCTGTGCACAGTGCTCCAAATGTGGTTTTGATCCGGGGACACAAAGTTGGGAACCATGCATGGTGCTCCTATGGTGGATCTGAACCAGGTATAGCAACGGGAACTGTGCATGACACTCGCAGTGTTGGTGTGACCAAAGGATAGATATGAGAACTATGCATGATACTCTTGGTGTTGGTCCGATCCAGCCCATTCCAGATTTAACCCACATTAGACAGTCCCACTGCCAGTAAATACCCGTAACTGATTCTCCATAGGTGCATGTGTTTCTTCGGTTTTCCACGTCGGTAGGTGTTCTCTGCTGCTCGTCCTGGGGAACTGCAGATGGGCAATCTGTTGTTCAGCAACATTGGGAACCCTGTGGGAAGAGATCACACAAGGATTCTGAATCATTACACTGACTGGGACTGATCAGTGTGATCCGACCTAGTGATACAGGGATTGGAACCGCGTACGGTGTTCTTAGAAGCAGAGATCTGGCATTGGTCAGCAAACTGGCATTACCTCAAGCCTCACAAGTGAAGATTTTAAAAAATATATAAATGCAGAAGCAGCTGATGGTGTAGTAAAGCAGGTTGGTTTAACTGAGTTACTGCCCTCTGGTTATAGGATGGTAGGGCAGAAATTCCTGCTCAGGGACTGTTGAATCTTTCCCAGAGTCTTTTTGGGGATATCAAACAGGCCACAACATTGGATGGAACTAATTAAACTCTGGTAACTAATCTCTACCTACAATATCCATATTCCTCCATTCTCTGCACACGTATATGCCTATCTAAGGGTTTTTTAAACCACCTTTACCATATCTGTCCCCACTACCACCCCTAACGGTGCATTCCAGGAACCCAGTGTTCTATGTGTAGGTAAAGTGCAATACACATCTCCCGGGAGCTTATCCCTCCAACCTTAAATGCATGATATCTAGTATAGACAATTCCACCCTAGGGGAGAAAGATTCTGGACATTTGTACCTCTAAATCTTATAAACTTCTATTATGTCTCCCCTCAGCCTTCATCACTCCAGAGAAAACGACCCAAGTTGGCCAACTTATCCTGTTATCCAGACAGGATCCGGGTGAATCAAATCTCTCCAAAGCCTCTGCATTCTACCTATAATGGAGCAACCAGAACTGAATGCAATGCTCCAGTTATGCCTTAGGCAGAATCCTATACAGCTGCACTCCAACTTATTGACTGCTGACAGAACTCAGATAACCTTGCACTAAAGGCAGACTTGTTTAGAGCAGGTGCAAATCAATCACAATGTGTTAATGGTTCATATGCGGAATGGAGTTAATTTTCTAGACGGGTGGTGGTTACCACTCAGGCTACGTCCACACTATGCTGGATAATTTTGAAAACGGAGCTTTTTCTTTTCGCCTTGACCCTCCGTCCACATTGAAACGGCGTTTTCATCCCCCGAAAATGGAGCTTTTCTAAACCATAGAAACCATAGAAACTACAGCACAGAAACAGGCCCTTTGGCCCTTCTTGGCTGTGCCGAACCATTTTCTGCCTAGTCCCACTGACCTGCACACGGACCTATCCCTCCATACACCTCCCATCCATGTATCTGTCCAATTTATTCTTAAATGTTAAAAAAGAACCCGCATTTACCACCTTGTCTGGCAGCTCATTCCATACTCCCACCACTCTCTGTGTGAAGAAGCCCCCCGCTAATGTTCCCTTTAAACTTTTCCCCCCTCGCCCTTAACCCATGTCCTCTGGTTTTTTTCTCCCCTTGCCTCAGTGGAAAAAGCCTGCTTGCATTCACTCTATCTATACCCATCATAATTTTATATACCTCTATCAAATCTCCCCTCATTCTTCTACGCTCTAGGGAATAAAGTCCTAACCTATTCAACCTTTCTCTGTAACTGAGTTTCTCAAGTCCCGGCAACATCCTTGTAAACCTTCTCTGCACTCTTTCAACCTTATTTATATCCTTCCTGTAATTTGGTGACCAAAACTGAACACAATGCTCCAGATTCGGCCTCACCAATACCTTATACAACCTCATCATAACATTCCAGCTCTTATACTCAATACTTTGATTAATAAAGGCCAATGTACCAAAAGCTCTCTTTACGACCCTATCTACCTGTGACGACACTTTTAGGGAATTTTGTATCTGTATTCCCAGATCCCTCTGTTCCACTGCACTCCTCAGTGCCTTACCATTAACCCTGTATGTTCTATGTTGGTTTGTCCTTCCAACGTGCAATACCTCACACTTGTCAGTATTAAACTCCATCTGCCATTTTTCAGCCCATTTTTCCAGCTGGTCCAAGTCCCTCTGTAGGCTCTGAAAACCTTCCTCACTGTCTACTACACCTCCAATCTTTGTATCATCAGCAAACTTGCTGATCCAATTTACCACATTATCATCCAGATCATTGATATAGATGACAAATAACAATGGACCCAGCACTGATCCCTGTGGCACACCACTAGTCACAGGCCTCCACTCAGAGAAGCAATTCTCTACCACCACTCTCTGGCTTCTTCCATTGAGCCAATGTCTAATCCAATTTACCACCTCTCCATGTATACCTAGCGACTGAATTTTCCTAACTAACCTCCCATGCGGGACCTTGTCAAAGGCCTTACTGAAGTCCATGTAGACAATATCCACTGCCTTCCCTTCATCCGCTTTCCTGGTAACCTCCTCGAAAAACTCCAACAGATTGGTCAAACATGACCTACCATGCACAAAGCCATGTTGACTCTCCCTAATAAGCCCCTGTCTATCCAAATGCTTGTAGATTCTGTCTCTTAGTACTCCCTCCAATAACTTACCTACTACTGACGTTAAACTCACTGGCCTAGAATTTCCCGGATTACTTTTCGATCCTTTTTTTAAACAACGGAACAACATGAGCCACTGTCCAATCCTCCGGCACTTCACCCGTAGACAGCGACATTTTAAATATTTCTGCCAGGGCCCCCGCAATTTCAACACTAGTCTCCTTCAAGGACCGAGGGAACACTCTGTCAGGTCCCGGGGACTTATCCACTTTAATTTTCCTCAAGACAACAAGCACCTCCTCCTTTTCAATCTGTACAGTTTCCATGGTCTCACTACTTGATTCCCTCAATTCCATAGATTTCATGCCAGCTTCCTTAGTAAATACAGACGCAAAAAACCTATTTAAGATCTCCCCCATTTCCTTTGGTTCTGCACAAAGCCGACCACTCTGATCTTCAAGAGGACCAATTTTATCCCTTACAATCCTTTTGCTCTTAATATACTTGTAAAAGCTCTTTGGATTATCCTTCACTTTGACTGCCAAGGCAACCTCATGTCTTCTTTATGCCCTCCTGATTTCTTTCTTAAGTATTTTCTTGCACTTCTTATACTCCTCAAGCACCTGATTTACCCCCTGTTTCCTATACATTTCATACAACTCCCTCTTCTTCTTTATCAGAGTTGCAATATCCCTTGAGAACCAAGGTTCCTTATTCCTATTCAATTTGCCTTTAATCCTGACAGGACCATACAAACTCTGCACTCTCAAAATTTCCCCTTTGAAGGCTTCCCACCTACCAATCACATCTTTGCCAGAGAACAACCTGTCCCAATCCACGCTTTTTAGATCCTTTCTCATTTCTTCAAATTTGGCCTTCTTCCAGTTCAGAACCTCAACCCTAGGACCAGATCTATCTTTGTCCATGATCAAATTGAAACTAATGGTGTTATGATCACTGGAACCAAAGTGCTCCCCTACACAGACTTCTGTCACTTGCCCTAATTCGTTTCCTAACAGGAGATCCAATATTGCATCCCCTCTAGCTGGTCCCTCTATATACTGATTTAGAAAACTTTCCTGAACACATTTTACAAACTCTAAACCATCTAGACCCCTAACAGTATGGGAGTCCCAATCAATGTATGGAAAATTAAAATCCCCTACCACCACAACTTTATGTTTCCTGCAGTTGCCTGCTATCTCTCTGCAGATTTGCTCTTCCAAGTCTCGTTGACTATTGGGTGGTCTGTAATACAATCCCACTAATGTGGCCATACCTTTCCTGTTTCTCAGCTCCACCCATAAGGACTCAGTAGACAAGCCCTCTAATCTGTCCTGCCTGAGCACTGCTGTAATATTTTCCCTAACAAGCAATGCTACTCCCCCACCTTTCATTCCTCTGCCTCGATCACATCTGAAACATCGGAACCCTGGAATATTAAGCTGCCAGTCCTGCCCCTCCTGTAGCCAAGTTTCACTAATTGCTACAACATCATAATTCCACGTGTCAATCCACGCCCTCAACTCATCCGCCTTCCCCGCAATACTCCTAGCATTGAAATATATACACTTCAGATGATTTTTACCACCACTCACAACCTTTCTATCAGCAGATTTGCTTAAACTTTCAATATCATTTATTTTCACCTCCAGAGTGTGTAAATTTGAAAACAATTGTGCGTTGTAGTGTAGATGTGGTAAACGGAGATATTTAAAAATGCTGTCATGACAACACCACAACAACAATACTTTTTCTGCTTCTGCTTGGTACTGCACAAGCACTGCCGGACGGCTGTTATAACGCGTAGTTGGTGTGAATGACGTGAGAGTTAAATTGTAAAGTGAGCTTTTTTGACTAGATCCCCTAAATTGATTTGATTGAGTCTATCTTTAAAAACATTAATGTCAGAAATACTGCACAGGTCTGGCGGCAGAAGATTCCACTATCTTGTTGATCTTGGGTAGAGGACGGCTTCATGCGTGTATTGTTTACTTTATTGTCTATGTTAATAGCTTGTTTGGAGTTAGTCACGGGTATAGAGGGAGTAGAGCAGTGAGCTAAGCACGCATCCTTGAGGTACGCCGGCGTTGATTAGCAGCCAAGAGATGTTATTTTGGATCTGCACTGACTGTGGTCTCCTGATGAGGAAGTTAAGGATCCAGTTGAAGAGGGAGGTACAGAGCCAGGTTTTTGGAGCTTGTTGATCAATACTGCAGGTATGATGGTATCAAACTCTAAGCTGTAATGAATAAACAGCAGTCTGACGTAGGTATTGCTGTTATCCAGATGGTGCAAGGCTGAACGGAGAGCCAGTTGATAGACCTGGGGACTGTCTTGTTGAGCACCTTCACTCTGTCTGCCACAAAAGGTGGGATTACCTAGTGGTTAAGGAGACGTGCAGGTGTGTAATAGATCTGCTGGTTGACTGGTGTTGCAACAACAATCTTGCACTCAAAGTCAGGAAGACCAAGTAACTGACTGTAGACATCAGAAAGGAGAAGTCGAGGAAACACACCAGTCCTCATCAAGGGGTCAGAAGTGAAAATGGTGAGCAGTTTCAAGTTCCTGAGTGTCAACATCTCTGAGTTTCTAACGTATTCTTGCAATTACAAAGAAGGCACTACAGAAACTATATTTCATTAGGAGTTTGAGCAGATGTAGTATGTTACCAAAAACAGATGTACTGTGAGTAGCATTCCAACTGGTTACATCACCATTTGGTATGGAGGGACCACCACACAGGCTCTGAAAAAGCTGCAGAGTATTGCAAACTCATGCAGCTCCATCATGAGCACTAGCCTCCCCAACACTGACGAAGGCAATGCCTCAAAGAAGCAGCATCGATCATCAAGGACGCCCGTCACCCAAGACATGCCCTCTTCTCATTGTTACATGAGGAAGGAGGTACAGAAAGCACAGTCACCATTTTAGGAACAGCTTCTTCCCCTCTGCCATTAAATTTCTGAATGGACAATGAACCATTAACTCTACCTCACTATATTTTACCCCACTCTTTTTGCAATAAATACAAATATAAATATGTAATTGTCTAAAGCATTGTATGAAGGCAGCCCATTATTTGAACTGTGTGTCTGCACTGATTTTGGTCATTTACAGTAAATCAAAAGAACGCAGCATGTGAATTTCTCCTTCAGTAACCATTGGGAACTAATAGTTTTATAGTACAATAGAGGTATTAGTAGTGTTATAATTTGTTCTGCAGTTGTAATTTATAGTGGTGCATGGTGCATATTTTCAAAAGAAAATAAACTGCAGATGTTGAAATTTTGAATAAAATCAAAGAATGCAGCAAGCATTTAGCTGGTTAGCTAGCATCTGGGAAAAAGAAGCAGATATAAGGTTTCAGATTCTGATGAAAGGACATCGACTGGCATTATTAATACCTATTTTTTTTTCTTCACGGACACTGCCGAGCCTATTGAGTGTTTCCAGTTGTCTGTTTTCATTATGTAGTTTGTTCTTTTCCCACATCTTTCATAGATTGAACGGATACTCTTAGTTAGTATCTTCAAAATGAAAGGTGGGGGGTGGGGGAGCAAGGAAAGGCAGAATCAAGAACTGACAATAACAACAACAACAGAATAGGGCTGTGCTTCCGATTTGGAGTCATGTGCAATCAATTTGCCATGAGTGATTGAGATCCTTCCTCAAAATTTTAGAATTGCACTAGAGGCGGCAGCGAGCATCATGTTATCAGACTGGAGAACTGAGGTAAATTGGTTAGGGAGGGATTTTTTTTCCCAGAACCTTGTTTGCAGAAGTAGATTAAATTTAGGCAGAAAAAGAGAAGGTGCCAGATAAATAGGATACAAATAACTATTTAATTTTCAGGAGAGGTAAATAACATTGATAGAGGTAACTGGTAGAATGGAGCAAAGATGATTTTTTTTCCTCTACAGAAGCACTGTGATAATTAATTTGAAAGTGACAAATACAGAAGCCTTTGTAGCAGAATAATTACATGGATATAAACTTAGGGCTATAATGTTTTAGGCTCTGGGCAAACAGCTGCAAGGTGAGAGTAGGCTAAATTGGTCTTGTTGGTGGCAAGAAATAGTGAACAGGATATTTTTCTGTGCCTCGAAACTCAAGAATCGCAAAAATGAGATCTATATTCAGTAAGACAAATGGAGGATATTCTATCACACTTGCAATATTCCTTGTTGCCTGAGGAAAAGTATTGTGGAATCAGGAAATATTATTCAAAATCACACACTAGGCAGATTAATAGTTTGGCACAGACTAGATGGGCTGAAGGGCCTATTTCTGTGCTGTAGTGCTCTACAATTCTAACTTCCTGTTGTCATTAACAATTTGGCCAAAATGTAAGCAGAACAGCAGATACTAAATGTTCCTACTACAGCAAGTCACTGCCCAGGTAGCAATATGTGGTGATCCACCATAAAGCAAATTAACAATTCATTGTGAATAATTTCTGTATGCCTACTCTATGATACAAATTCCTCTCTCTATAAGAGCTTTGACCACCAGCCAATCTGGACATTGGAAGTTTTGAGAGGAGGGATCTTCTTTGCCTGAGGATAAAAGGCAGCAGTAGGTCGCTACAGCGAGAAAAAGCTTTGACCAGCGACCAATGGCCATTTGGGATTGATTAGTAAGAGCAAATTAAAGGAAGGCAGGTGCAAGCACAGCAGTCATCGTAGTAGACACATGCAGAGTGATGATCTTGAGGCTTTAGCTCTTCAAGGCCTCAGCGAAGAAAGGCTTCAGTCAAAGAAAGCAGAGTAAAGAAAAGCTCAAGTTTTTTCGTTCTCTTCTTTATATCTGCTCAGGTATAAAAGTGAGGATGCCAGGCAGGATAGTGAAATGCTCCTCTTATGGGATGTGGGAAGGCAGAGAGACCTCCAGAGTTCCTGGCGACCCCATCCGGAGAAGTGCATCCAGCTAGGGCTTCGAATAAACTGCGTTAAGGAGCTGGAGCTGGAACTGGATGAACTCCAGATCATTTGGGAGGCTAAGGATAGGACATATAGAGGAGGCAGTTACACACAAGGTGCCGGACACAGGAAGCTGGGTGACAGGGAAAGGGAAAGGGGTTAAGGAGGCAGTGCAGAGTACCCCTGTGACCATCCCCCTCAACAACAGGGATATCACTTCAGATTCAGTTTGGGGGGAGGGGAAGCGGTGGGGTGGAACTGCTGTAACAGAGGAAAGCCACAGTGATCGGCTCCCTGGCACTGAGTCTGCCTCTGTGACTCAGAAGGGAAGGGGGTAGAAGAGGCACACAGTGGTGATAGGGGATTTGTTAGTCGGGGGAACAGACAGGAGGTTCAGTGTGCGAGAACGAGATTCCTCGATGGTACATTAACTCCCTGGTGCCAGGGTCCAGGATATCTTGGATCGAGTCCTCAGCATTCTTAGATGGGAGGGTGAAGAGCCAGAAGTCGTGGTCCATGTAGGTATCATGGGTAGGACAAGTGATGAGGTTCTGCACAGGGAGTTGCATGCTAAATTAAAGAGTAGGACTTCCAGGGTTGTGATCTCAGGATTGCTACCCGTGCCGTGTACCAGTGAGGCCAGAACACAATTTAATACGCGGCTGATGAGCTGGTGGGGGAGGGAGGGCATAATATCTTTGGATCATTGGTCTCTCTTCCAGAGAAGGTGGGACCTGTACAGAAGAGACGGTTTGCACCTGAACTGGAGGGAGACTAATATCCTAGCGGGAAGGTTTGCTAATGCTGCATGGCAGGGTTTAAACTAAAGTTGCAGGGGAAAGGGAACCAGAGAGCCAGTGGTGAGGTTGTGGAGGCAGATGTTGGTAAGATCTCAGACAAAGTTAGGGATCAAAAGGTTGAACATTGTGTCCTGAGCTTGCATATTTCACTGCAAGAAGTATCGTAGAAAAGGTGGATAATAGTGCTGAAGATGAGGTATCTGACTTATAAACAGCGGCAACAGAGAGAGACTGCTGATAGGGCAAAATTGCAGTCAACAGGATGAGTGGCAACATAAAAGGCGGACAAAATCAAAGGATGAATACAAGACTGAAGGCGTTGTATTTGATTGTGCGCATAATGTGAAATAAGGTAGATGAACTTGCAGCACAGTCACAGATTGGCAGGTATGACGTTGTAGGCATCACTGAACCATGGCCGAAAGAAGGTTATAGCTGGGAGTTTAATGTCCAAGGAAACACATTGTGTCGTAAGGACAGACGGAGGCAGAGGGGGCAGCGTTGGTAAAAAATGAAATCAAACCATTAGAAAGAGGTGAAATAGAGTCAGAAGGTGTTGAATCATTGCGGATCGAGCTAAGGAACTGCAAGGGTAAAAAGACCACGATGGGAGTTGTATACAGACCCCCAAACAGTAATAAGGATGTGACCTACAAACTATGACAGGACATAGAAAATGCATGCCAAAGGGGCAATGTTATAATAGTCATGGGGGACTTCCATATGCAGGTAGATCGGGAAAATCAGGTTGGTGCTGGATTACAGGAGGGGGTATTTCTGGAGTGCCTATGAGATGGCTTTTTAGAGCTCGTGCTTGAGCTGATGAGAGGATCAGCTACTCTGGACTGGGTGTTCTGCAATGAACCGAAATTGATTCGAGAGCTTAAGGTAAAAGAGCCATAAGAGAAAAGTGATTATAATACAATCAAATTCACCCTGAAATTTGAGAAGTTAAAGTCAGCTGTATCAGTATTACAGTGGAATAAAGGGAATTACATAGGCATTAGACAGGAATTAGCCAGAATTGATTAAAAAAGAACATTGGCAGGGATGATGGCAAAGCAGCAATGGCTGGAATTTCTGGAAGCAATTTGGAAGGCACAGGATATATACATCCCAAAGAGGAAGAAGTAGTCTAAAGGAAAGATGACAAAACTGTGGCTAACAAGGGAAGTCAAAGCCAACATAACAGCCAAAGAGGGGACATACGATAGAGCAAAAAATAGTGGGAAGTTAGAGGATAGGGAAGTTTTCAAAACCCAACAGAAGGCAACTGAAAAAAGCCATGAAGAAGGTAAAGATGGAATACGAAAGTAAGCTAGCCAATAATAGTACAAAGAATACCAAAAGTTTCTTCAAGTACATAGTGTAAAAGAGAGGCCAAAGTGGAGAGCAGACTGCTTTGATAAGGTGCCACACATGAGGCTGCTTAACAAGCTACCAGCCCATTGTATTACAGGAAAGATTCTAGCATGGATAAAGCAGTGGCTGATTGGCAGGAGGTAAAGAGTGGGAATAAAGAGAGCCTTTTCTGGCTGGCTGTCGGTGACTCGTGCTGTTCCAGAGGTCTGTGTTGGGATTGATTCTTTTTACGTTATCTGTCAATGATTTGGATGATGGAATTGATGGTTTTGTTGCAAAGTTAGCAGACAATATGAGATAGGTGGAGGGGCAGGTTGTTTTGAGAAAGTAGGGAGGCTACAGAAGGACTTAGGCAGATTAGAAGAATGGGCAAAGAAATGGCAGATGGAATACAGTCTTGGGAAGTGTATGGTCATGCATTTAGTAAGAAGAAATGAAAGAGCTGACTTTTTTTAAATGGAGAGAAAATACAAAAAAGACTGAGGTGCAAAGGGACTTAGCAGTCCTTATGCAGGATTCTCTAAAGGTTACTTTGCAGGTTTAGTCCATGGTGAGGAAGGCAAATGCAATGTTGGCATTTATTTCAAAAGGACTAGAATATAAAAGCAAGGACATAATGTTGAGGCTTTATAAAGCACTGGTGAGGCCTCCCTTGGAGTATTGTGAGAGGGTTTGTGCCCCTTATTTTCGAAAGGATGTGCTGAAACTGGAGAAGGTTCAAAGGAGGTTCATGAAAATGATTCCAGGATAGAATGACTTGTAATGTGAAGAGTGTTTGATGGCTCTGGGTCAGTATTTACTAGAATCCAGAAGAATGAGTGGTGACCTCATTGACACCTATCAAATGGTGAAAGGCCTTGACAGAGTGGATGTGAAGAGGATGTTTCCTATAGTGGGAGAGTCTTGAACCAGAGGACACAGCCTCAGAATAGAGGGGCATCCTTTTAGAACAGAAATGAGGAGGAATTTCTTTAACCAGAGTGGTGAATCTGTGGAAATCTAATAAATATTTATATTTGAGTCAGAGGTTGATAAATTCTTGACTGGTCAGGGCATGAAGCGATACGGTAAGAAAGCAGGAGATTGGGGCTGAGAAGAAAATTGGATCAGCCATGATGAAATGGCAGAGCAGACTCAATGGGCCAAATGGCCTAATTCTTTTTAAGGAATCTTATAAAGGTTCAGGGGTGGAAATTCTACCTTGAACAAACCAATCATTTAATTAGTTTCTGATGGTACGTCACTCAACATAGGCCAGCATTCTACGTAGGCCAGTTCTACAGCTGTGCCCTGCCTTTGGTGATCCATGAATGGATCACCAAAGCAATTAGAAGCAATCTAACCTGGCACCAAAAGGCAGTCAGGGACTGGACCAGAATTGTTGCTAGTGGTCCCAAACTGTCACATTGAAGGAATGGAACGGATTGGTTAATAAAACTAAGCTGAATAATGGGAAATTTTAAGGCACAGTGAACACATATTAAAGCCATTTGGAACCTGTGGTATGAGTGCCACTCAGGTGAATCCTCTGTCATTATTCATTTTAATTTAATGCTCCTCCACTGCAGAGATCCTCAGATACCACCACAACAGTAACAACAGGAAAAAATGTTTCTGAAATCACCTTCAGTAGCCTGAAAGGCAATCACAACAGAAATATTTACCATTACCTCAGCAGCTGCAGCAAGGACAAAGGAAAACTCTTGTGTGTGATGCTTCTGCTGTTCTCAACAACGGTTGCCCTCTGTTCCCAGTATAAAGGAACAACAGAGCATATGGTGCATTGGCAATACAAGGAATATCATCTAAGTCAAAATTAAATTCTATAATAATTTCAGGAATACAAACCACAAAGAAGTCAGCTTAATACTACCTTCTCTCTGCAATTTGAGATCTGCAGTGCCTACATGAGAACAAATCAAATTTGTAAAATCAAAAAAATGTTCTGTTTTCATAAAATCCAGGATATTCACAGTGTAACTGAAATCTACTCAAGAGTACAAAGTATCACTTAACACCAAAGGGCACATCTTGCATACCATCTTGTTGCCGATTCAAAGCTTTAAAATAGTAAGGATAGTAAGGAATAAAAAATGGAAAATAAAACGTAAAGAGCTTGCAGTGCCTATAAAAAGTATTCAGCCCCTTGGAATATTTCATATGTTATTGTTTTACAACATTAAATCCACCGTGATTCAATTTGGCTTTTTATGACACTGATCAATAAAAAAAGACTTTCCTATCAAAGTGAAAACACATCTCTATAAAGGGATCTAAATTAATTACAAATATAGAGCAAAAAATAATTGATTGCATAGTTACTCACCTCCTACAAGTCAGTATTTAGTAGATGCACCTTTGGCAGTAATCACAGCCTTGAGTCTGTGTGGATAGGTCTCTATCAGCTTTGCACATCTGGACACTGCAATTTTTCCCCATTCTTCTTTACAAAACTGCTCAAGCACTGTCAGTTTGCATGGGGATCATGAATGAACAGCACTTTTCACTCACGTCCAGCCACAAATTCTCAACTGAATTGAGGTCTGGACTCCAACTTGGCCATTCTAGGACATTAACTTTGTTGCTTTCCACCCATCCCTGTGTAGCTTTGACTTTATGTTTGGGGTTGTTGTCTTGCTGGAAAAGAAACCTTCTCCAAAGTCGCAGTTCTCTTGCAGACTGCATCAGGTTTTCCTCCAGAATTTCCTGTATTTTGTGGCATTCATTTTACCCTCTACCTTCACAAGCCTTCCAGGGCCTACTGCAGTGAAGCATCCCCACAGCATGATGCAGCCACTACCATGCTTTACAGTAGGAATGGTGTGTTTTTGATGATGTGCAGCATTTGGCTTATGCCAAACTTGGCGTTTAGTCTGATGGCCAAGAAGCTCAATCTTGGTTTCATCAGACCATAGAAACTTCTTCCAGCTGACTTCAGAGTCTCCCACACCTTCTGGCAAACTCTAGCCGAGATTTCATGTGAGTTTTTCCCCCCCCCAACAGTAGCTTTCTCTTTGCCACTCCCCCATAAAGCTGTGATGGGTGAAGCACCCAGGCAACAGTTGTTGTATGTGCAATCTCTCCCATCTCACCCACTGAAGCTTTTAACTCCTCCACAGTTGTCATAGGTCTCTTGGTGGCCTCCCTCACTAGTCCTTCTCATAGTCTGCTCTAGGCAGATTTACAACTGTGCCATATTCTTTCCATTTTGTGATGATTGACTTAACTGTACTCCAAGGGATATTCAGTGACTTTGAAATTTTCTTGTATCCATCTCCTGACTTGTGCTTTTTAATAACCTTTTCACAGAGTTACTTGGACCGTTCTTTTGGCTTGGCCAGGGGTGCCCAAACTTTTGCATGCCACTGTACGTGTTCAGCACAGCATTATAAGCCGAAGGGCCTGTATTGTGCTGTAGGTTTTCTATGTTTCTATGATACAGAGGGATATCAGCTGAACAGTGATAGCAGATGAAACGTAATCCAGATAAATGTAAGGTAATGCTTTTTGGGACATCAAATGCTATACAGAACATGTTCAATAAATGGCAGAGACCTCAGGAGTTGATGTACAGAGGACCCCCAAGGTGCATGTTCATGGTTCCTCATATTTTTGAGAGGTTGGTGATGAAACATATCAACTCCTGCCAGAGAAGCAACTTGCATATGCTCCAATTTTGCCTATCAACACAACAGGTTCTCATCTAATGCCATTTCCTTGGCACCTCACTCAACCCTGGAACATCTGGACAACAAAGGTGTACACATCAGGATGTAGTTTATTGACTGCAGCTCGGCATTCAATACTATAATCCCCTCAAAACTAATCAATAAGCTTCAGGACCTTGGCATCAATATCTCCTTGTGCAATTGGTTCCTTGATTTCCTCACTTACAGACCCGAGTCAGTTTGGATTGGCAAAATCTCCTCCTCAATCTCCACCACAAGACCGTGTGCTTAGTTCCTTGCTCTGCTTGCTTTATATTTATGACCGTGAGGTAATAAGTTTACTGCCAACACCACTGTTATTGATCGAATCAAAAGTGGTGCCAAATCAGCATACAGGAGGGAGATTGAAAATCTGGCTCTCACTCAATTTCAGCAAGACCAAGGAGGTGATTATTGACTTCAGAAGGAAAGCAGAGGTCCATGAGCAAATCCTCATTGGGAGGGATCAAAGGTCAGCAACTTTAAATTTCTTGGTGTTATCTCTTCAGAAGGCCTGGCCTGGGCTCAGTATGCAAGTGCAATATGAAGACAGCACAGCCATGCCTCTACTTCCTTAGAAGTTTGCAAAGATTCAGCATGACATCTAAAACTTTGACAGACTTCTATAGATACATGGTAGTATTCTGACTGGTCGCATCATAACCTGGTATGGAAACACCAATGCCCTTGGACGGAATATCCTACAAGAAGTAGTGGATACGTTCCTGTCCATCGCGGGTAAGACCCTCCCCACCACTGAGCACATCTACACGGAGCGCTATTGCAGGAAAGCACCACCCAGGCCATGCTGCTGCCATCAGGAAGGTGGTTCAGGACTGTCAGGACCCACACCATCAGGCTGAAGAACAGTTAGTACCCTCTCAACCATCAGGGCCTTGAGTCAGAGGGGATAACTATATTCACCCCATCACTGAACTGTTCTCACAACCTACGGTCTCACTTTTAAGGACTCGGCATCTCATGTTCTCAATATTTATTGCTTATTTATTTATTATTATTTCTTCTTTCATATTTGCAGTTTGTTGTCCTTTGCACGTTGGTTGTTTGTCCTCCTGTTGCATGCAGTCTTTCATTGATTCTATTGTGTTTCTTGGACTTACCGGTATGTCCACAAGAAAACAAATCTCAGGGTTGCATATGGTGACATATGCACTTTGATAATAAATTTACGTAAAAATTTGACCTTTGAGATGTGCAAAAATTACAACCATTTTATAAATACAAAAATCAGCTATTTCACCAATATGGAATGGAGGCAACTTCATGAACGACGAGATTTTAGCCACATAATACATCCTTTTAAGTTTAATAGATTTCTGGAACTATTTCCTATTCACCGTAATAACCATCTACAAAAGTGACAGTGATGCTGCTATTTTATCAAAGGAAAGTTATACACCCACCCCCAACAATGGTTAACATTTAATCCCATATGAACAACCTCAAGCAGTATTGTCAGGAGCTAAAGTTGCAATCATGTCATATAAACAAAATGAAATTGATAAAAATACATGATTAATAGCATAAATAGGATTAAAGATACACAGGAAAAAAAGCAGAAGTCAATTTTAAAATATTGACCAAAATAGCTAAGAAATCAATAGGTGCTCCCATAAGAGCAGCTGAAGCTCCATGTAGAAACGAACAAAAATATATTGGCTCATAAAATAGCCACTATACAAGAGAATTAAGATTTTAGAGTGTCTTGTAAGGAGAAAGCTGCCTACCAAACATCTAGCAATACTTGAACAACTTCAAAAACTACCTGTTGAACTGATTTAAATCCAAGGCAGGATCATATAAGCACATCAATCATTTGTATATATCCTTTTCAAAAAGAAACAAAATCTTCCAGGCTCTCTTAGTTATCTTTACTTGGAGATTTTATCCTCTGTGGCTTCAAAAATACATGGATACATCTACTCAAGTGAAAAAGGCAGCACCAAGTATTGAGATGATATGCTCATCTGTTTGATGTAAATGAGTGTCAATACTGGAAGTTTACATAAGCATGTTATATTTTAGTATAATGTGGTTGAGACCACAGAAATTACAGTTTTAATTATACATTAGACACCAAAAAGCAGCCTAGATTTGTCCTCATCAAAAGCACTCAAATACTTAAATATATAAAAAAAAGACAAAAAAATAAGCTTATGAATTGTGTCTACTTTTATTTACGTGCATCATTCTGTTTGAAAGTAAACTTGGAGCAAATACTTAACTGCAGCAGATGATGCAAAATTATCATTTATCTAGACAAGTGAAAAATGTATTGGATATCCAAGAACACAGGAATATGCCATCTGGACAGTCAAGGTTGCACACATTTTAATATCATGGATGATCTCTACTCATCTTAACGCCTTTTCTATGTGAACTCTCCATAACCCTCAACTCCCTGTTCTTTCAAAAATTTAATGCCTCAACCTTAAATGCTTAAATAATCTAGTCTCAAAAATCTAGCCTCCTATATATTCTGTTAAATAACATATAATTACTATTGGGACCAATTATTGGTTTTGCATTCTGCTAATTCAAACATCAAAAGGTTTTACTTTGAAATGATACTGGCTTCCATAGGTATGTTGGTATTAAAGTAATTAGTTGAAAAATGGAAGTAAAACCAAATATTTTAAGTGACTACAGCAGAAGAAATATTGTGTTCATATCCTTTCCAGCTGTATTTACTGTATTATGGTAATATGCTGAAATAATGTGCCAAAATCTCCATATTTCTTCATTGCTGAGTCCAAGCCAAACCTTTAGTTTTGGCCTCATCAGAATTAGCACTATTCTTAATAACTTTACAATGAATTAATTTTTCATTTTTTAAACTTTTTACTCCTTTGATGAACTCGGTTAAATATTGGTTCTAAAAATAGCATAGTGCAATGCTTACCATTAAATTTTGATCATGCATTACATCCTTGTATCCCATTGGATCTAACAGTAGAGTCCATGTGTATGAAGAACAGTGTAGTTTAGAAGACCTCTTGTTTGTAGAACTACATAACAATACATAAAAAATATGAAAATTAAATCAATGAATGGACAAAGCAAAATAAAGACTAAATATTCAGGACTGACGTAAAAATTATGGAAAATTAAATTGTCTTCCATATTGTTACGTTTACTTCCATCTTGAAAAATCTTTTCATTCTTACTTCATAGCTTCTTCTGCAAGATATGAAAGATAACTCGGTGACTTGCAAGATTCTCATTGACTTAAAACAATATATACAAACCTTTACTTGCACTTAAGATCTATAAATTCCATAGGTTTGCCTTGTTATTGACCAAAAATCTCAAGCAGATTATCATAGTTTGTGGTGAGAATCAATGTTCGCCGATCCATAAACTGTAGAATAGAATCCAAGAGCATGGGACTTTGAATTCGACAACACCTTCATCAAACAGTCTTGGAAGAAATTTGGCTTAGGATCTCCATTTCTCTGCAAACAAAATTAAAAAGGGATTGCAGAATATGCAGTCAAATCTGTTTAAATCCTTGCAAGTCAAAAGTTGCTATGGAAGAACAAGTGTAGGAAATATATTCAGTTATCTGTGGAATTTTAAATTACAGGAACATGGCCATCTATTATTATCCAGTATTACACAATTGGGCAAATAAGAATGAATAGGCACAGTATGCCAGTTACCAAAAAGTATTCAAGTCAAGTTTATTGTCATTTCGACCATAAGCTGCTGGTACAGTACACAGTAAAAACGAAACAACGTTCCTCCAGGACCATGGTGCTACATGAAACAACACGTGGGAGGTTGTGTAGTTAAGGTTGCTATGGGAGTCCATTGCTACAGTAGATGGTAGATAATGGTAGACAGTTTCTCTTCTGACTTGGAGGCAGATCTAGAAAAAGAAGAGCAATGTCAGAAGAAGGAAAATGTGGTGGGGGGAGTGGGCGGGTAGCAGGGTAGAAGTTGGTAGTAGAACATAGAAATAGAAATGTACAGCACATTACAGGCCCTTCGGCCCACAATGTTGTGCCGACCATGTAACCTACTCTAGGAACAGCCCAGAATTTCCCTAATGCATAGCTCTCTATTTTTCTAAGCCCCATGTACCTAAGAGTCTCTTAAAAGACCCTATTGTATCCGCCTCTACCACCGTCACCAGCACCTACCACTCTGCGTGAAAAACTTACCTGACATCCTCTCTGTACCTAATTCCAAGCACCTTAAAACTATGCCCCCTCGTGTTAGCCATTTCAGCCCTGGGAAAAAAGCCTCTGGCTATCTACACAATCAAAGACTCTCATCATCGTATACACCTCTATCGGGTCATCTCTCATCCTCTATCGCTCCAAGGAGAAAAGGCCAAGTTCACTCAACCTATTTTCATAAGGCACACTCTCCAATCCAGGCAACATCCTTGTAAATCTCCTCTGCACTATTTCTATAGTATCCACATCCTTCCTGTTGTGAGGTGACCAGAACTGAACACAGGACTCCAAGTGGGGTCTGACCAAGATCTTATTTAACTGTAACATTACTTTGCTGCTCTTGAACTCAATCCCACAGTTGATGAATGTCAACACACCATATGCCTTCTTAACAACATTGTCAACCTGCTCAAATGGTTTTGAGTGTCCTATGGACACGGACCCCGAGATCCCTCAAATCCTCCGCATTGCCATTGAAATTAGTTTTCCACAGCAGCACAGTACACTAGTAACACAATAAACATAACTTACATGAACTTAAAGCTCATTATAGACTTCAGGAGAAGAAACCAGAGGTCCATAAACCAATCCTCATCAGAGGATCGGAGGTGGAGCAACTTTAAATTCCTAGATGTTATGATTTTGAAGGACCTGTCTTGGGCCCAGCATGCAAGTGAAATAAGTGCAATAACCAAAAAAGCACAATTGCGCCTCTACATCCTTAGGAACTTGCAGAAATTTGGCATGACATCTAAGACTTCGACAAACTTCTACAGATGTGTAGCAGAGAATATGCTGATTAAGTGCATCAGAGCCAGGTATGGAAACGCCAGTGCCTTTGAACGGAAAATCCTATGAAAAAGTAGTGACTATTGCCCAGTCCATCACAGATAAAGCCCTCCCACCTATTGCGCATATCAGGAAAGTAGAGTTCATCATTAGGGATCCCCACCACACAGTACATACACTCTTCTCATTGCTGCCATTAGAAAGAAGGTACAAGAGCCTCAGGACTCACATCACCAAGTAGAGGAACAGTTACTATCCCTCAACCATCAGGCTTTTGAACCAAAGGGGAAAAATACACTCAACTTCACTTGCCCCCATCACTGAAATGTATCCACAACCAAGGGACTTACTTTCAAGGACTCTTCATCTCATGTTCTCGATATTTATTGCTTATTTATGTATTATTATTTTTACTTTTTCTGCCTTTGCACAGTTTGTCTTTGACAGACTGGTTGAAAGCCCTATTTCGTTGAGTAAGCACACAAGAAAATGAATTTCAAGATTGTATATGGTGACATATATGTACTTTGATAGTAAAATCTGCTTTGACTGATGGCACCAGTAGATTTAGCTGATCCAGGAGACTTCTTCAATTTCATCCATAAATCAGAATCTTCTTCTCTTAGAAGGTGGTTGGAGTTCTGTCAGAGTCCGTGATCCATGACAGCATTTTTAATTGTTAAAAATGGTTAGTCAAAAATTTGAGAAACTGCGTCCAATTCTGTCCAACATGATTGAGGAACAATTTCTCCAGCTATAAGACAGGGTACAGAAAAATTGGTTCCAACAGTGGGATATATCAAATACAAGGTTTCACCAGAAAAGCTGGAGTTATTCCCCTTGCAGCAAAGAAATTTGGGAAGGTAAAGGGAATATTCAACATCATAATAGTTTTATGCATAGTAAACAGAAATATATTGCAACCTTTGAGATGGTTCAAGGAATACGGCACACAGATTCAACTTCATGCACAAGATACACAGGGGAGACCAGAATGAGTGGGCTTTATAAAGCAGGGGTTGGATATATTTGATATTGGCTTCTACAGAAAGCCCAAAAGCAGATTTCAAAGTTTACGCTTAACTTTCAGTTAAATTTCCATAAATGCCTGTCTGAGGGATCTGACTGAATATCTCTGCCAGATGTACCCCACTGTTATAAAACTATTGAGTGGTTCACTGGTACTCCAAGATGGACCCTTGACATCATGAACTACTTCCTTAAGAATTTGCACCTTATTGTTTACCTGGACTGCATTTTCTCTGTATCTGTTGCATTTTATTCTGCATTTTGTTATTGTTTTACATTGTACTACTATAATGCACTGTTGGAATGATTATGTAAGACATTCTTCAGTGTACCTCAATACATATAAGTGAACCAGTTTACCAGATCTGCTATCCCTCTTGCCTTATTGACACTGCTTAAGCCCCGGGTTGGAATGGACAAAAGTAGTTTTGTAGAATCATTCTCTAACAGACAAGGTGATGGTCAGTAGTGCATGAGCGGCTTCACCGGTAAAAGAATAACAATACCATGCAAAGAAGTAGCACCAATGTAGTCATCGACCATGAGACTGAGTGGCTCTGCAACTACAACAAAGTCAGAACCGTATTTTGCAAGAACAGAGGAGTTGAAGGTCATGGGTTAGAATGGGGATGAATGGCAAAGCTCATGACTCACAACAAATGATCTTAGGGGGAAAAAACTGCATGAAGAGATGAAGGAAGCAGTGTGAAGGAAAGTTAAGTACAAATCATGTGAATAAAACTGCACAACTTTTACATCCACTTACACCCTGCCTGGCTGCAACATTTACATTCAACTAAGCAATTTTCTTAGTTTTATAAATATGCAATAGATTTTAAGGGAAGAGACAGTAGGTGATGCATTAGCTAATCTGGGAACCAAAAAAAGGGAACAGCTAGTGGATCTCATAAACAAGCTGCTTTCAAAGGTTGTTAACACAATAGGGACAAACCAGAGGGATACAAGTCTTGCGTTTCAGAGGCATCACTGTTTTCATAGGCTTACAGGGATGAGAAAATGTTAGAAACAGCAAAATAAAACATCACAAACCTTACTGATGGCTGATCTTAAAATAGTAACAAATAGATCTATAATCCATACAGCATAGTTAATGCCCTTCATTAAATAACCATTGCAACATCCTCAAAACTAATAAGTGAAACGAAAAGGTAAAAAAGAATCTGCTTTTGAAATATTCTAGGTAAAAGCCCAAAGATCAATATTAATTTCACAATTCTGAAAATTTCTCTCATTTAATTAATTAGTGGATGAAACTATCTGCCATATAACTGAATGTTTCTAAAAAGCGCTATTTGCAGTGGTGAGGAAATCTGAGTAATACCCATATAAACACATCTTCCATTTTTCTTATACTCAAGATAGAAATGAAATACAAATTCTTGTCTTTAAAGTTCCTCAGTAATCTTTGAATGTCTTTCTAATTACTTCCATCCCCCAATTCTCCCATGTGACATTATAGTATATAATGAGAAGGGGGGGAAGAAAAAAACATCAATTAATTCACCAAGAGGCAAAACTTCAAATTTTCTCTGTGTGCCATTTATAACAAACATGGGAACATCAAATAATGCAAATGAGTAATTTTCACAAATCCCCTTCATGCCTGATGTTGGAAGACATTTATTATCATTCTTCAAAGTGGGCACGGGGCCAAGTGGTTAAGGCATTGGACTAGTGACCTGAAGGTCATGAGTTCGAGCCCCAGCCGAGGCAACATGTGTTGTGTCCTTGAGCAAGGCACTTAATCACACATTACTCTGCGACGACACTGGTGCCAAGCTGTATGGGTCCTAATGCCCTTCCCTTGGACAACATTGGTGTCGTGGAGAGGGGAGACTGGCAGCATGGGCAATTGCTGGTCTTCCATACAACCTTACCCAGGCCTGCGCCCTGGAGAGTGAAGACTTCCATGGTCTCGCAAGACTAACGGATGCCTTTTACATGCTAAAAAAAAATTAGATTTCTATCAAGTAATAAGTCAAATACTATAATACCATCCTAGTATCAGAGAACCATTTTGAAAACCTAAATTTCAAACTGCCAGTTATTATTTTATTGTAGTCAAATACATTCATTTCAATCAATGCACTACTACTCCCACTTCTGCTTTATTTACTTTGCCAACTGTCATTTTTGAGAATACAAAGAGGAAAAAAAACACATCAAAAATTAGTCAATACTCAAAGTTACTTCAAATTACAGCCATGTTAAAAATTTATTCAAAATCAAGTCACAAATAGGATGGCCCACATGACAACAGAACCAGGACCCTTACAGATGCTCAGAAGTCTTTACAAAGTTAAAATAAAAACAAAACGAGTAAATAGATAAGGACACTATTCGGAAGACAAGGAACAGGGATAATGCTTAAAGCTAATGACTGCTTCAAGACATCGAGCTGAAATACTGACTCTGTTTCATTTTCCTTTGATGTTGCCTAACCTGAGTATTTGCAGTTTTATTTCAGATCTCCAACATCTACAGCCTTTTATTTTTCTAAAAGGATGCAAATAGAAAGGCAACACGAATTCTTCAAAACCTTCAGAATAAAATGGTCAAAAGATGTGTCATGATCCAGTCAAAAGGTACGAATTGCCCTTGTCAATTTCTAGATCATCAGCCGTTGAAAACAGCAATAAAACCCTGCAAGGGTTAAAGTTCATACCAAATAAAAGGACTTTGGTTAAACTAAGCACCTTACATTTAAACGGACAGTTTTGATCAGCATTGTATCCAAAATTACACATTCCACAGCATATTCGCGCAATCAGCAGTTTATAAAACGACACCCGAGTTTCAGGAAATTTAACCAGGGCATTTGTCAAAATAAATACTTCTCGCCTGCATTTGTTTCCTCCACTATCCCCCAGAGAATTCTCACCATGAACTCGCTGGGTGGACGTTGAGGAAACAATTGTGAAAACCCTGCCCTCCACAAGAAAAATCAGGAAGGAGTGCGAACGCAATGAGAGGGAAGGTGTGAGCTTTATTTCACAGTATAACTGGAGAGTGCAGACTGAACACTGGGTGCCATGGCCTGCCTCGGGCGCTGGCTGTGCCGCAAATGACTCCCGCCGCACGGATCCACTGAGTGTCAGTGCGCCCCCAAAAGCTGTCCGCGGCACCGGCGATCCATTTACGCAACGCAAGCGTAAAAGAAAGAGTGAAAAAAAATCCTGAAGAAGGGTCTGGGCACGAAACGTCGATTGTTTACTTTTTTTTCCACATAGATGCTGCCTGTCCTGCCGAGTTCCTCCAGCATTTTGTGTGTGTTGCTCGGATTTCCAGCACCTGCAGATTTTCTCTTGTTTGTGATTAGGCGCCTGGACGAACTCAGTGGGCAGGGCAGACATGGACAGTCGACGCTTCAAATGGAGACCTTTCAGGGGGAGGTCGTCTCTTTCTCTGTGGGCGAGAAGTCGCTGCGTTTTGCATAGTTAATCCTGGCACTTTACCTTTTTTTTGTTAACTCAAGATTAGCTCCTTTGTTCCTGGTGCAAAACCGGACTGAATACACCGTCGGCTTTTTCTTTGACTTCGAGTGTTTGTATCATGATTTAGTATATTTTAGGGTGAAATAAAGCGTCTAGAAGTGCCACAATCGAAATATTGCAGTTATGACAAAGAAAGTAATACGATGTATAGGAATCGCACTATGCTGACATAAATGGATATCAATTACAACCTGTTATGTCCAAACGATTCGGATTAGCCCGCTATTATTTTACCGAAAACTCCCATGACATCCGTTATTCCCATAGCATTTATTTTCATATTTGACGTTACTGTTACCTTGGTTTCTATCAACACGTCCCCTGTTGCCATACAGCATTTCTCCTTTCTACAGATTACATTTTGCAAACTTTTATTTTTCCCAGCAACAGAATGAATCTGTTTAACACCACCCAGACTTGGAAATAGATCAATGTTCGTTTCTTATTACTTTTTCCAAGTACTGAAACCTTCTATGCCAACAACTTTATGGGAGACCCTTCACTGAAAGGACCAGAGCAATCAAGGCTCCAATTATGTTGTACCGGTTATAAAACATAAATTTTCCAGGGTAGCAATCTACACATTGGCAATAACCGCAGAGTGCAGTAATTTATCCTGCCAGCTATAAGGGAACATTAAGGCATTTTGCTGGGTATTCAGCGATAGGCAATAAATGGAGGTTTTGCTAGTGATGTCTACATCCGGTGAATGAAAAGAAAGCCTGTGCTGATTTTAATGTCTCATTGGAGTCACTTCCCAATTCGTTTTCAGTGATCTCAGCATAACTTATCCTTCACATGCCTCCATTCCTGTAGTAGCAAAGCATGTATTTTGATCTCTCTCTAGGTAAAACTTGAAGAATCTCAATTATGTTGCCCTCAGTGTTCTGTTTTCAAGAAAACAACAGATCCTGATCTCCACCTTTCTTGTAGGTATGTATTTTCACATTTCTGGTACGATTCTTTTAATTTTATTCACTTGCTTCACTAATTTTAGTGATTTGTGAATCAGATGTCAGACTTCCACTCTACAGAGCTGATTCCAGGAGACGATAAACACACACAAAATGCCGGTAGAACATAGCAGGCTAGGCAGCATCTATAGGAAGAGGTACAGTCGACATTTCGGGCCGAGACCCTTCGTCAGGACTAACTGAAAGAAGAAATAGTAAGAGATTTGAAAGTGGGAGGGGGAGGGGGAGATCTGAAATGAGAGGAGGAGGGGGGAGGGATGAAGCTAAGAGCTGGGAAGTTGATTGGTTAAAGCGAAACAAAGCTGGAGACATGGGAGAAAGAAAGGGGGAGGGGAGCACCAGAGGAAGATGGAGAGCAGACAAAGAGTGATTGTGAGAGGGAAAGAGAGAGAGAAAAAAGGGGGGAAATAATAAATGAATAAAAAATAAAGTAGGGGATGGGGTAAGAAGGGAAGGAGGTGCATTAACGGAAGTTAGAGAAGTCAATGTTCATGCCATCAGGTTGGAGGCTACCCAGACAGAATATAAGGTGTTGTTCCTCCAACCTGATTGTGGCTTCGTCTCGACAGTAGACATATCAGAATGGGAATGGGATGTGGAATTAAAATGTGTGGCCACTGGGAGATCCTGCTTTCTTTGGCGGACAGAGCGTAGGTGTTCAGCGAAATGGTCTCCCAGTCTATGTCAGGTCTCACCAATATATAGAAGGCCGCACTGGGAGCACCGGATTAAGTATATCACCCCTGCCAACTCACAGGTGAAGTGTTGCCTCACCTGGAAGGACTGTCTGGGACCTTGAATGGTGGTGAGGAAGGGTAAGGGCATGTGTAGCACTTGTTCTGCTTACAAGGATAAGTGCTGGGAGGGAGATCAGTGGGAAGGGATGAGGGGACGAATGGACAAGGTAGTTGCATAGGGAGCAATCCCTGCAGAAAGGGGGGGGGGGAGGGAAAGATGTGCTTGGTGGTGGGATCCCGTTGGAAGTGGCGGAAGTCACGGAGAATTATATGTTGGACCCGGAGGCTGGCGGGGTGGTAGGTGAGGACAAGGGGAACCCTATTCCTAGTGGGTGGCAGGAGGGTGGGGTGAGAGCAGATGTGCATGAAATGGAAGAGATACGTTTGAGGGCAGAGTTGATGGTGGAGGAAGGGAAGCCCCTTTCTTTAAAATGGAATTTCCAGCATCTGCAGATTTTCTCGTGGTTGCGTTTTTAAATCCAGGAGACAAAAGCTCACTGAGCTAGGAAGTTAGAATTCTAGTAATGGTGGAGTTGAAAGAGGCATTACCTCAAAGGAGGGGAGAGAATTAATCACCGGATAACCCCTCTGACCAGATTTTTTAAAATTGTCCAGTTTGAATTCATTGCCTTCCTCCACTCAGAACTCTTGTTACCTCCTGGTCTTCTTTGCCTTAAAATTTTTATCCAATTGCTTTGCAATTTAGATTCGCTGCTGTTACCCTTTCAGGCGGTGCATTCTGGTTGACAATATCTCACTGGGGAAAATGTTTCTCCATATTGTGTAAACATAAGTGACTATTTAAAAATTGAGTATACTATTTGGAATAACTTTTGATACATTGTTGGGAGTGTACTGCCAACTTCAATAAGGATTAATAACTCTGCTCTCATTGTTTACCTTTGCAAGGAGTAACATTGGTAAGTCTACCAATAGAATGCCTGATGATTTGCCAATGATCTTGCATCTACTGTATGTTCAGTTTTGTTATGAAACAACTTTACTTTATTAGTAAAATCATTTATGAATTTGACTACTCTATTTCATTGTGCCTTATTATTTTCCAAGTACAACTTTAGTCCTTCCATGTAAGTTTATTCTTCACCCTAGGGAAACTGGTAACTTTCCTCTTGACTGTCTCCAGAGAGGCTCTGTCTGAATTCTTGTGCTCTGAAATGAACCTTCTTCCTCCAATGATAAAGCCAAGGTTCTCTTGCCTTTATAACCTATCCTTGCACCTTGAAAGGTCTGTGAACATATGCAGGTCTTGCTCTTCTTTCAGCCCTATTGAAGTGATTTATTGCCTTTCCTATTCGCCCTGCCAGGTTCACACTAGACTATGTAAATTAAATTCCATCATACTTGCGTTTACCCATTTCACCAGTCGACACTGCCCTGTCCGAAGCCGGTTCTGCCTCAGTTTGTTACACTTCTCAGTTTCACATCACTGTATTGCAGTAGTTACAGAACAGAAAGAAAGATTCCACCCAAAAGGTTTCTGTCGCTGTTGATGTTCCACACAAGCCTCCTCCCACATGTTATCTTACCTGAACAACTTGACCTTCTGTAAATGAAGATAAAAGGAAATTGAAATGCAAAATAAAACTATAAAATAATAGAGACTATTGGCAGGTATGGAAAGAGAAACAGTCAACATTTTCTGGTCAAAGACTCTTCATCAGATAAGGTGATATAGATCTGATGAAAAGTCTTTGACTTAAAATGTTAACTTTGTTTCTCCTACCACAGATGTTGCCTAACCTGTTGAACCTTTTTATGATTTTATATACATTGGAACCTTCTATTCACCATCTATTTATCTAGGACCCTTTTGAATATATCCAACCACTACCTGTGATAATGATTTCCACATTACAACAACTTTCTAGATAAAGGTTTTTTCCCTGAAAGCTTTATTAGAATTATAGATGACTATAATATATTTATGGTTCAATTTCTTGTCTGCCTTACAAGGTAAAAAAATCTCCAGGCCCCCTCACTGAAACTTCTCACAGGTTTAAAGACCTACATCGTGTCGCTCATCATTTTCTGTTTTCAAGATAACAGACCTAGCCTGTTCAATCTTTAAAAGGCATAACCTCTGGATTCCAGCAAAGCTTCCTGTAGCTTCTCCAGTACCTCAAAGTCTTCCTCATCAAATGGAAATCAGGACAGTTCACAGTATCCTGAGCATGAACTATTATGGGTTCTATGCAAGTTTAAGAGAAATGCTTTCAATTCTATCTCTCTAGAAGTGAATCCCAGTGCTTTATTCTTCATGTCAGCAAACTCTAATTACCCTCTTAATGTCATGGAGCTACTTTTGCCATCAAAGTACACACTTTGAAATTATACATGGTTTTCCTTATTCTGGTCTGATCAATATTCTTTGCTGTCACTGTCCTTTTAATTCCAATAGGCAAGTTTACTCTGTTGTACTTTATCAAAACTTTTGAAAATCTACATACATAACCAAATTACCTCATCGAGTTCATTTGAGACTGCATGTGAGATTTTCTACATTAGGGACATTCAATAGATGCAGATGGTAAATTTTGTTAAGAAATATATCTCATAATCCATTCAAAGTAAACCTTTCAATGTAATAATTCTAAATTTAGTTAAGCTGAATAAAACAAGAAGTCTTCTTTTAAACAAAATCCTTCCAGTGAATGATGTTTAATTAATTCTTATTGTTTTTCTGTGTATAATGCCTTTAATCTACTGTAAAATATGAAGAACCATAATTCCTAACTCCTACTGCAGTTCATGATGACTTCAGCTGTGTAGGTACTTCAGCGCTATTCTAAATGCTCTTTTTTTCTTTATGAGTTAACATAGGCTCGTGATTCCCACCGGTTACAGATTTTCAAGGAGACTTTCAGAATATCCTTGAATTAGTTCCTTTCTCTGCCTTACCACAATGAAACCTGGAAAAGAAATTTTGTTTCAGAAATCTGGTATCAGATGTGAAAATGACACAGTTTACACACTGGAGCCAAAGGAATACATTTAGAACCTCAAATCAGGGATGTTAGCTTTAATAAAGTAAAGTTGTTTCAAATAACAAAACTGAATGTACAGTAGATGCAAGATCATTTGCAAATCATCATGATACCTTTCAGTGCAGGTGCTTGTTGTGGGTGACTCAGCTGCATTCAAGAGGACATGAAACACTGTTGCCTAAAATAAAAACAGAACATGCAAAACAAAATAGTAGGTCAAGCAGGATTTGTGGAAAGAGAAACAGAACTGATGCAAGGTGTTTGACCAGAAACATTTACTCTGGTTCATTTTCCACAGGTGAAGCCTGACCTGCCAACTGTTTGCAGATATTGTTTTGTGCTAAGTGATTGCCAACTCTCCTGACCCTTTTGCCATGTATTTTGTACAGGGTTTGACATTTGACATTCAAGGACTCTTTACTTCAAACAGTGTTGCCATGTGATCTTTCACTTGTCTCTCAGATGAAATGATATGGGTTATTTCAAGATCATGCTACATACATACTACTCTTTGCCTTGCCAGAATGTACCACATCATCTTGAGTCAAAATTAATCAGTTTGACTTCTAATGGGTTGTGGGTGAGTTTTTTCAAGGTCAGATCAGAAGTCCTCCTTGACCCTTTCTGGGGCTTACTGGTTTGGGTGTATTCATTGATGATAAAAGTACATAGGTTCCATATTACTGTAACCTAAAGGGATGTTCACTCTCAACCTCAAGGGATAGTTGCTAAAATGCCATACAAGTTCATTTTCTGATGTCAAAGATCACCCCATGAAAAAGATGTTTCTCTTTTATCTGGCTTTCCTTGCTGTTTAGATTTGCCATCTCTTGTCTGTTGTCTCTCATTTAGGGTGGTGGAGGTCCATGTCAAATTATCTAAGTTCTACAGCTATGCTAGCAGAGGAAGTTTCAGGATTGTTAGTGCTGACGTTGTCCATGAGTCCAGATGTTCCAGGGACCAAACGTGATTTTTGAGAAGCAGAGAATGCCTGTGCAAGGGTTTTGTTAACATGGATGTCGGCTTCATACCGGCCACCACCTAAGCTGGACATTACAAGGTCCCACTGCCTTCAGCAGCAACTCAGAGACAGACTTCAGTTCCTGCCCACTAACTGAAGCCACTGGCATTGGTTGCAATGCATTCAGTACGTTGCTATGAGAAAGCTGTGTAGGATTTTCCTCAGAACAACAGGTTTTTCACCTGGAACTTCCCCTCCCCCACCCCTTTATCTTTCCCCTTACTGGTTTTTCACCTGGAACCTACCAGCCTTCTCCTCCCCACCCTCCCCCCACCTTCTTTATAGGGCCTCTGCCCCTTCCCTCTTCAGTCCTGACGAAGGGTTCCAGCCCGAAACGTTGACTGATCGTTTCCACAGATGCTGCCTGACCTGCTGAGTTCCTCCAGCGTGTTGTGAGTGTTGCTTTGACCCCAGCATCTGCAGAGTATTTTATGTTAAGGGGAGGGCTTGAGTGAGGGGAGGAGTGTTTTGAAGTGCAAGGGGAAAAGGTGAGGAGGGTGAAGAACAGGAACATGGATAAAAGGAAGTGGAGGAGCAGAAAAGGAAGGAGAGGGCCAAATGGCAGAGTGAAAATGAGAAGTGGTATGAGAGTTGGAAGAAACAGCCCTGCGGGAGCGATAGAGGAAGTCAGGAGTAGGGAAAGATGGAATGGTTCAGGGACTACAAGGTTTGAGAATGAGAGGTGTTAAAAGGAAGCTGTGTGTGGTGCAAAACAAGATGGTGGCAGTGGGTACGGGCATTTGTGTCTGAGCCAGCCTGTGTGTGGGAGTGTATGCATGCAAACAGGAATCTACTTTGAGCCAACCCGTGTGTGGGAGTGTATGCATGCAAACAGGAATCTACTTTGAGCCAACCCGTGTGTGGGGTGTACGCATGCAAACAGGAACCTACTCTGAGCCAGCCCGTGTGTGGGAGTGTATGCATGCAAACAGGAACCTACTCTGAGCCAGCCCGTGTGTGGGAGTGTATGCATGCAAACAGGAACCTACTCCTGTATCCACCTACAGGATATTGGTGGATTAGTGTCATCTTGAAGAACTTTATCTCCAGTTGTTTTGGAGACAAAACTAAAACCTTATTTCATAATGACAAATGAATAAAAGCTCTGTGAAATTAGATATTTAATAAATAGGCCTAGAAATTTGCCAATATTGTGAAAAATACTGTAGCTTGATTATTAGCCTGAAAATTGAAGCTGTTAGACTGTGCAGAATTGTTTGTTTATTTTCTCGGTGTTGATTTCTATGGGAATTTGCGCTGTCTTTGGTGGTTAGTTAATTTTGAGAAAAACTTTGGCTAATACTCTGTCCATTGTCATTGAATAAAATGATGGTTTCACAAACAATCTAACAAATTTACATTTAACCTAATTCAATTGTCCTTATTTTAGCATTCTGTAATGGGATAAATTTTCAGTAAATGCAATAGAATATTTCACCAAAACAACTAAAACTCTGTAGACTATACAAAGAACTTTGTTCCTGAACATTTTATATTCAGCACTAACAAACAGCTAATCTATTTTAGTAATGTTGCTCAAGGAAAAGGTCTAGGCCAAATGACTGGGGAAATTCCCTTCAATTGCAGTGATGGGATTTTTCACAGTTTGAAATCAACTACATGTTGAGGAGAGGTCATGCCCAATATGTGTTTGTTTGCATTGTCCCAGGCAACGTGTGATACTGGCACGTCCTCTCTTTACTGCAACTCATACACCCAGCCAGTGTTACTTACATCAATACCTGCTATTCAAGTCTTTCAGGAGAGCTGAGTATTTTAGCAATGCTAATATTCTTAAAGGCAGCCAGCATTTACACTGCTCTCACCAACCTCATCGTCCAACTCCCAACACTATGCCTAACGCATCATTCCTTTCACTGATCCTCTAAATAGCTCTGCCTTTGACTAATTAGAGGCATTTTGCATTCAACCCTTCCCACTACTCCCCAGTCTCTCTGCCACTTCAATATCTTCTCCTTCTTTAAGAGCTCTTTTAAGATTTCAGACTGTGACCAAGATTTGTTTACACACCCCGAAATTTCTCTTTGGCTCAGTACTCATTTCCTTTTTGACCATATAGTGTGCCTAAGGTGAAGTATATGTTAAGGATTTGTTGATGCTAAAATCTGACTTTTAAACTTTACTCTCAAATTGAAAATAATGCTGGCAAGGCTGTATTTATTTGTTCATTTCCAGAAAATGGAGGTAGGCCTCTCCTTATGCGCAAACATAGGAATTAGGTGCTGCATGAAGCTAATCAATCCCTCAAGTCTGCTGTGCCACTTAATAGGATCATGGCAAATTTATAATATCAGTTTTGAATTCCCATCCACTCCCAGTAATTTTTCATCCACTTGTTTATCAAATATCTGTCAACGCCTGCTTTAAAAGTATTCGGCCTCTGTTTGCACTATCCTTTGAGGAACGGAGTTCAGAAGATTCATGACCATTTGAATTAAATACTTGTAAAAACAAACATCTCATCTCTATTTTAAAGGGAAAACTCCTTATTTTTTTAGTGACATCAAATTCTAGATTTTCCCACAAGAAGAAACATCCTCTCTATCTCCATCCTGACAATCCTTCAGTATCTGATATGCTTTAATCAAGTGCCCTTGCACTCTCCTAAATTCAACTGGATACAAGCCCAGCCTGTCCAATCTTTCCCCATAAGACAACCAATGCAGACTATTAGACAAGTAACCCCTTTTCCTAAATCTTTCCTTCCTTCCTGAAGAAAATGTGCTTTGTATATAGTTTCACCAATGCCTTATCGAAGTGACATAGCAACCCTAATCTTGTATTGAATTTCCTTGCAATAAGCAATCACATTCTGTTAACTTTTATAATTACTAGCTCTAACTGGCACAATAACCATTTGCACATCATGCATTAGATTACTCAGATCTCAGTACATCTCAGAGCTTTCACCATTTATATAATATGCTCTTTTCCTTTCTTCTTCTTTCTGTTAAAAAGGACAATTTCATTTGAAGCCCTCTCATCCTTCAGCTCCTCCTACATTAGTACAAGACAATCACTTTCAAGATATTTACTCGAAGAGGATGAAAGAATAATGATCAGTGCCAATTTCCCTCAATCCTCAACAGCACTATCAACATTGGGTTCCTTCACTGGCAATATTTTGGGGATCACAGTTGACTGGAAAATGAACTGGACCATATCTGAAAATGCAATGGCTTCATGAGTTGTGCATGGGTGACAATTCTGCTGATCTGCAAGGCCTCAGATCCAATGTCATGTGGTGGATCACATCACCCCCACCGCGTTCAGTTATTACATCATAAAGTATCTCAAGCTGATGTTTGCTACTTATGACGGTAAGACTAAGCACAGCTCCAATGCCATACTTAAGTTTGCGGACCACGCCAGTTTTGCTGGCCAAATCAAAGTTGGTGATGAATCAGCATACAGGAGGGGGATTGAAAATCTGGCTGTGTGGTGCCACAACAACAACCTCTCACACAGACAAAATGCTGGAGTAACTATCCAAAGGGTACCCGAAACGTCGACTGTACATTTTTCAATAGATGCTGCCTGGCCGGCTGCATTCCTCCAGCGTTTTGTGTGTATGTTGCTTGGATTTCTAGCATCTTGCAGATCTTCTCTTGTTTGTGACTGAGACCTCTCACTCAATGTCAGCAAGACTACCGAGCCGATTATTGACCTGAGGAGGAGGAAACTGGTGGTCTGTGAACCAGTCCTTAACAGGGTTGGGGGTGGGGTGGTGGTGTCAGAGGTGGAGAGGGTCAGCAACTTTAAATTTCCTCTGTGTTATCTGTCCTGGGCCCAGGACATAAGTGCAATTACAATGAAAGCACAGGGCGCCTCTACTTCCTTAAAAGTTGGTGAAGGTACGGCATGACATCTAAAGCTTTGACAAATTTCTATAGCAAGTGGTGAAAATGTTATTGACTGGTTGCATCACAGCCTGGTAAGGGAACACCAATGCCCTTGCACATAAAATCCTACAAAAAGTAGGGGATACACCCAGTCCATCACTTGTAAAGCCCTCCCCACCATTCAGCACATCTACATGAAATGCTGTCACAGGAAAGCAGCATCCATCTTCAAGGACCCCCCAGCCCGAAGCCATGCTCTCTTCTCATTGCTGCCTTCAGGAAGAAGGTACAGGAGCCTTAGGACTCACACCAGAACAGTTATTGCCCCTCAACCATCAGGCTCTTGAACCAGAGAGGACAACTTCACTTGCCCCATCGCTGAACTGTTCCCGTAACTTATGGGTTCACTTTCGAGGATTCTTCATGTCATGTTCTCAATATCTATTGTTTATTTATTATTCTTATTATTATTTCTCTTTCATATTTGCACAGTTTGTTGTCCTTTGGACATTGATTGTTTGCCTGCCCTGTTGGGTGCAGTTTTTCATTGATTGTATTACATTTCTTGGATTTGCTGTGTATACCTGCAAGAAAATTAATCTCAGGTTTGTATAAGGTGACGTATATGAACCTTGATAATAAATTTACTTTGAACTTTGAAGTAGTTAAGACTACTTTCCAATTCAGATCTCACACAAAAATAAATAAGTGGTCTTGTCATAACTAATATGATTATTTAGTTTTTATTTGTGATGGAGTCTTTGGATACATGTACACTAAGTATTGAATATTAACTGTAACATCAGTAATAACATTCTTGTATCCATTTAATTCTGCAAACCATACATCAATATATTCTGATGTCTGCAGTTCAAAGATTGTTGGGTGGTCAGATTTAACAATGTGCTTCTTATCCATCCCTAATTTGGAATGTATTAAACCTCAGGTGCCTTGTTATTGATTGATCTGAGGGCCATCAATAGCAAGTTAATTCACTGAAAATGAAACCCTTTGTTCACAGTTTATTGACTCCTGTTTCTGATTAACACATAAATAAAGACAGAAGAATGTACAATGCTGTCTAAACTACTGACCCTTCACAAAACTCAAAACGTTGAATGTCTGAATTAATAGCCCTCATTTAAATCAAACAAAGGGGATTGTCCACTTCTGTGTAGATCTTGAGGATCCAGCTGTTTACTACAGATTCTGTGGACTGTACCTTCAGTTTTCGTCTCTGTCCAATTTGCATTCAAGGTGACAGGTAACTCAACCAACTGTAACCAACATTTTCCAGTTTTTGTAAAGAAAAGTGTATCAAAAGCCAGTTGAGAAGTAATTATTGGGCAATACAAGCTACACAATGAAACTGATTCTAGTTCAAGACACCTCCCACAGCTACTTTATTTCTCTTGCATATTACATGAAATGAAGTGAACAGTTTTTCTAATGTGACTGAAGTTTGTACACTGAAATGGTTACTGTTATACCCTCAGTACTAATCAACAAGCTCCAAAACCTGGCACTCTGTACCTCCCTCTGCAACTGGATCCTTGACTTCCTCATCAGGAGATCCCATCAGTGAGATCAGAAATGACATCTCCTCTGTGCTGATAGTCACCTCAAGGATGAATGCTTAGCCCACTGCTCTACTGTTCCTGCACCCACAACTGCATGGCTAGGCACAGCATCTATAAATTTGCTAATGACACAACTATTATTGGAAGAATTTCAGATGATGAAGAGGTGGTGTACAGGAGTGAGATAGGTTGAGTGGTGTCACAACAACAACCTTGCATTCAATGTCATTAAAACCAAAGAATTAATTGTGGACTTCAGGAAGGGAATGTTGAGAGGACACAGTTCAGTCCTCATCGAGTGATCAGCGGGGGAAAGAGTGAGCAGTTTCAAGATCCTGGATGTCAATATCTCTGAAGATCTATCCTGGACCAAACATATTGATGCAATTACAAAGAAAGCACAACAGTGACTATATTTCATTAGGAGTTGAGGAGTCTTGGTATTCTGTAAAGACCCTCACAAATTTCTACAGATGCACCATGGGGACCATTCTAACTGGTTGCATTACCTTCTAAAGGAGGAGCCGTTGCAAAGGACTGGACAAAGCTGAAGAAAGTTATATTTCTGCCAAGATGACTGTGGAGACAGACTCAACTGCAGTATTTAAAAGGCAACTGAAGAGGTATCTGAAAGGACTGAACTGCAGAAGGAATGAAGGAAGGCAGGGAAATGGACGAGCTAGACCGTGCTTGTGTTTAGTACAGATTCAACATGTCATAGAGCCTCTTTCCCTTCTGAAACCATCCTGTAATTCTGTACAGAGCTCCATGCAAGTGCTCAACTGCAGATGCGCTTCTTTTCTTCTCTCCTCCAATTCCAGTTAAACTAACAGGTATCTCCTCCTTGGCTCCTCCTAGTTCTGAGTCACAACTCTTGTGCCTATTTTATCAGCATCTATCTTGATCCACCTGACATTCCAATTGGCTCCTGAGAGTCTGTAGAGCATAACCATTCAAAGCAGAGAAGGGAGGATACAGGAATGCATTGAGTTAATGCCATGGAAACCCAGTGTAGAAGGAGTGCACCACTACACGCACTCCACGTACTACATGTCCAGTAGTCAAGTACTTACTGCACCAATGTGGTAGACGCTGCAGGCACTTCCTTTGGCCTCATCAGTCATCCAGCTACATCCTCGATCTTGAAGGACTGCCTTAAAGAAAAGAAGACATCTAACCATTCCAAGATAAACTGTCCTTTGCCTGCTGCAGTTTCTGTGTTGGTGAAGTGAGTGTCCTTGACATCAAATCCTCCCCTCCATGCAATGTCATTTTCAAGTAGATTAAAACGTAACAATGTGTGACTAAATGGCAATACTTCCACCAATGTAAAGTTTTGCTTTAAAACAATGAAACATCCGAAGAGCTCATTCGTGCGTTCATCTATAAGGAGACCGCTTGAATCCGGGGACCTATTGTTTGTTCACAGCAGAGGTTCCCAACCTGGGCTCCAAAGACCCCTCAGTTAATGATTAGGGTCCATGACATAAAAAAGATTGGGAATCCCTGGACAGCCACCCAATCTGAACGCACTAAATATAACTTCATTCCATCTAGCTCGTGAGATAGCCGCAGCTTTAGCATATATAAAATAATGGGGCAGTAGCAATGTTGAGGATATTCCTGAACTGTGAGGGAAGTGTTGGTGCTAATATTTGGAGCCATAAGCCATACTTGGTTTGTGAGCATCCAAGGAAGAGCACACAGAGAAATACTATTTTAATTATTTTATTTGCGTAAGTCACATTTAGTTTCTTAGTATTGAGAATAGCATCCTTTCAAAATGTAGGTTTTCTATCCTCCGTCAACATTCTAACTGCTGGTTCAAATCCTCCCCTGTCAACATTTAAACTGCCGAGTGCCACAGCTTCCTCGAATTCCCAGCCACACCACAGTTCCGATTGCACTGAACCCAGAACACATTCTCTGCAGGTAGTAACACGTGGGGCAGTGTCAGTACTGAACTGTCTAATGCCAAGTTAGTAATGTTACAAATTCTTCAGCTCACCTCCAAGTCATCTGCAAACTATTTAAAGATGGATAATGTGCAATCCACATGTATTGTGGTTAAGAATATTATTTTTTAAAATGAACTTGCATGTTATATGGACACAATGATACACTGAAATTATTTGAAGATCATAGTCAAAACTTTGTTCATGCAAAGTACTTGCTCTGCATTGAATTCATCACACTTCCGTACAGTTATCACTCAGTTAATTACTGCTAAATACAAGTTAAAAAAGAAGCCTTCAAGTTGAATAGTGGTGTCATAGCTTAATAATATCAAAATATGCAAGGAGTTATTTTACATTTATGATCAATTAGTTCATAGCAAAAATTACAGGAAGGTTGTGCATCAAAATGTTATCCTCCCTGGTGTCGAAAGTTTAATGTTCAAGTGATTAGTTGCCTGTATCAATCTGTCTAGTATAATGACAGCCTTGGTATAAATAAATATTAATAAAGTATCAGGACATTATATTAATCTCTGGAAACATAAGAATCATGAGTACTTATGATGTCCACCTTCTTTTCAATGCAACTACACATCTTAGTTTAATAAGCCAAACACATTAGACGAAAGTAATTAAAAATACAAAAGGCATTTTCTTTTTATATAATAATTGCAAACGGTACATCTGAAATACTGCTGCAGGACCGTAGACGTATCTTGTAGATTTAAAAATGCCACCCCTTCAACTTTGCTTACACTTGGGAGTCCTTAGGTCAACATAATGTCTTTCTTTCCCGGCATAAGTGCTGTGATGAATACATTCAGAAAAAGTGTGGTCCCAACGAGGAAGGTGACAATGATGTTCCATAGATTCAGCTTTTTCTGTTTTTCAAGTTCATTCACATTGGTTTTAGCTGTACAAAAATCAGCAGATTAGAAGATTAAACTGATGGTTGATTAAAAGACAAGCTTCTATGTTACATAGAGTTAGCAACTAAAGCACTTTGTAGTTCTTCTTAATTGTGATAACCACAATGTAAAACCCTATTTCTAATACAGTCAAGCCAAACCTACTATTCAGCGATAGACTCCAACAAATAAAGTTATGTCCATTTGTAAGATGTGAGTGGCACGGAAGATCCCTTATTGATTATCAGTTAGGGAGCAAAGAAAAGCCAAACACGTCGCTGAGGACTTCAACAACATATAGATTGAGACTGGTGGCTGGGACCACACTAAAAGCCAAAGTGGGTAAGAGCTGCCAATTTTCTGCTCTGAAGTAATGTAACATTCAGTAGTTCATGTTCAACATTACTGATACCCACTTTCAAATTTCAGGATTTATTCAAATAACTGAGTTTAATTTCCTTGCTGCTGTAGTGAGATTTGAGTTGATTAACCGAGATCATCAACCCAGGTGTCCAGCTAGGTAGCACAATAACTTATACATCAGGCTACTATACTACTTAGTTCTTAGTAATACTTTGTACTTTAATGTTATTTGTATTGTTATAATTTTGTCAATATTCAGATGCTCTTTTAGAGACTTTTGCCTTCTGAAAGATCATATGGTTGAAGTCATCTCAAGACAGTATTTCATATTTAAAATAGTTTCCAATGCTCTTCCACAAAGGTATATTATATAATATATATGATATTCTATTTATTAAGGTTCCTTAAGGTTGTTATAGCCGGGGGCGGGAATGGTGATAAACTCCCATTACCTATTAAATGCTCCCAATGGCATGTGCCTCAAATAACCTCTGACAACCAAGTCCAGCTCCTGGCCTTCACGTGTGGCTTAGCTACTAAGTCTGGTGAAACTGTTTCTACTGACAGGAGAAGGGGCAAAGGTGGGCTACTGGCGCCTTGAAACCAGTCACTTTGGGCCGAAGGGCTCATCAACGGTGGTTGGCAGTTCATCTAGGAGAAGGAAAACTCTGAGCTCAAGCTCTGCTGCCTTGCGGCTACACCACTCACAGGGAAGGCTTTGGGAGTAACTCACGGGGAAGGCTTTGGGGGTTACTCACGGGGAAGGCTTTGGGGATAACTCACGGGGAAGGCTTTGAGGGTTACTCACGGGGAAGGCTTTGGGGGTAACTCATGGGGAAGGCTTTCTGGTTAATTCACGGGGAAGGCTTTCGGGATAACTCATGGGGAAGGCTTTCAGGGTAACTCACGGGGAAGGCTTTGGGGGTAACTCACGGGGAGGGCTTTTGGGGGTAACTCACGGGGAAGGCTTTGGGAGTAACTTGCGGGGAAGGCTTTGGGGTAACTCATGGGGAAGGCTTTGGGGGTAACTCATGGGGAAGGCTTTGGGAGTAACTCACGGGGAAGGCTTTGGGGGTAACTCACAGGGAAGGCTTTGGGGGTAACTCATGGGTAAGGTTTTCTGGTTAATTCACGGGGAAGGCTTTCTGGGTAACTCACGGGGAGAGCTTTGGGGGTAACTCACGGGGAAGGCTTTGGGAGTAAATCGCGGGGAAGGCTTTGGGGTAACTCACGGGGAAGGCTTTGGGGGTAACTCACGGGGAAGGCTTTGGGAGTAACTCACGGGGAAGGCTTTGGGGGTAACTCACGGGGAAGGCTTTCTGGTTAATTCACGGGGAAGGCTTTCGGGATAACTCACGGGGAAGGCTTTCGGGGTAACTCACGGGGAAGGCTTTCGGGGTAACTCACGGGGAAGGCTTTGGGGGTAACTCACGGGGAGGGCTTTGGGGGTAACTCGCGGGGAAGGCTTTGGGAGTAACTCGCGGGGAAGGCTTTGGGGTAACTCGCGGGGAAGGCTTTGGGGGTAACTCGCGGGGAAGGCTTTGGGAGTAACTCGCGGGGAAGGCTTTGGGGGTAACTCACGGGGAAGGCTTTGGGAATAACTCACGGGGAAGGCTTTGGGGGTAACTCATGGGGAAGGCTTTGGGGGTAACTCACGGGGAGGGCTTTTTGGGGTAAGCCACAAGGGAAAAATCCAGAGCTGGAGTCGCTGAGGCAGTCCTACATTGAGTTTAACGCTGACTGGCAACTCCTGTGAAGCTGCTGGTGCCAAACTGTATCAGTCTCTGCTGTTCCTTTGTGGAGAGGGTGAGCTTGCAACATGGGCAACAGCTTGCTCCCCATATCGTACTCGCATATCTAGATGCAATATCCATGGTCAACTCTGGCCAATGGTGACCTCAACTCTTTTTATTCTATACTGTTTTATATTATAGAGTCATATAACTTGGATACAGGCCACTATGTCCGTGCCAGCCATTGTACTTGCCTACAGAAAACTGATCACGTTTACCTGCATTTGGTCCACTGCTTTATATGCCTTCTTTGTCTAGATGCTTTGTAAATGTTCTGAGAGTACCAGCCTGCTCAATCTCCTCAGGCAGTATATTCCAGTGATGAACAACCCTCTGGGTGAAAATACTGCTTCCTCAGATCCTTTTGAAACCTCCTATCTCTCATTTTATATCAGTTCCCTCTTGTTTTATATACCCTCACCAAAGAGAAAAAAAAAATCTTAATATCTATTCTATCTATCTCTCATAAATTTTTATGCCTCTATTAGGTCAGACTGCAGTCTCCTCCACTCTGGAGAAAACAAATCAAACATACCCTGCTTCTCCTTGTAACTGAAATACTCCAAACCAGGCATCATCTGGGGATGCTCCTCTGCACCCCAGACTAAGAGGTGACATCCCTCCCACAAAGTCCCAGAAAACATTGAAGCCTAAGGCATCAGTTTCAAAATTCGTCAATAATTGGACACATGTGGGGGGGGGGGGGCTGCAGATTATTGGTGCATGTCATGATTGACAGAGGTTTTAAAAAGGTGAGCAAGAGGGCCTGAGGGATTTACTAATGTTTGATCTATAGTTGGTCTGAAAATGTATTGGAATCTAAAATACAGGCCTTGACCAATGCAACTGAAACTATATTTATTAATATTATAAACACAGAATACTCTGCAGATGCTGGGTTCAACGCAACACTGTTGTGAGTGTTTATTAATATTATGTTTTATTGATACAGTAACAAATCATATCACAAAGTCTGCTTCACTATATCCAGGTTCTGACATTGATCACCCAGATTCGCTGCCTGCGTTGACCCTGACATTAATCTCCGTGGCTCTCTCCTCCCTGCCTTCTGAGTCCTTACCTGGCACCTGCAGAGACTTCTGTGTTTCTTTAACAATAATCTCAAGCTATTTGGCGAGTTCCTTGATCTGTGGACTGCTCAGCTATGGAATGCAGACACTTCCTTCCTTGATATGGAGGCAACACTGTGGCTTGGCTCGCTGACATGATAGAATATGTAAATGAGATGTAAATATGGTTTCCATGACAGTGGACAGCAGATTCATACTCTAAGGAAGTACTGACTCTACCTTTAGAGAGTGCTTCAGCCAGTTTAATAATCGACCGGAGAAAAGATTGCCAGGCACTAAGCCCTCTTGAATACAGCCATGATGGCAGCACACAGAGCTTACACGGTAGAAAGTATGCATGACAGCAAGCTGACTTTCCACTGCACCACCCTAGCATTGGGCAATCAGTGCCCGTGTTGCAATGAGAGACTGCATTGTGGTTGGGTTCACAAGAACACAGAATGAGTTGGAGCTTTCATGCTGCAATCCATGTAATTACTAGTGCCATACTCCCCCTAGTTTCTCATCAGTGATCTCAAGCTTCTCTATATACCAACAAAGCACAGTTCACACCCTCCAGCCCTTCCTCTAGGCTGCCTCAGCAAAGTCCTCCCTCAGGCCTTGGCCTTTGCTCACCTCTTGTCTTGGCTACAGTTCACTTGTAACACACACAAAATGGGAGAAGCTCAGGCAGCATCTATGGAAAAGAGTTAACAGTTGACATTTTGGGCCGAAACCCTTCATTGGGATCTGATGAAGGGTCTCGGCCCGAAACATCAACTGCTGAGTCCTGATGAAGGGTCTCAGCCCGAAACATAGACTGTTTACTCTTTTCCATAGATGCTGCCTAGCCTGCTGAGTTCCTCCAGCATTTTTTGCGTTGCTTAGATTTCCAGCATCTGCAGATTTTCTTATGTTTGTACAGTTCACTGGTGTCTGGTGATCCACCCATTCCTCATCCAGAAGCAATACTCCTACTTACAGAAAAACGTCAAATCAGAGGTGGCGGCTAAAAATCTAAAATCAAGGGGTAAAATATTGATGTCTTGGTGCCTGCATATGACTCGGTAAACATTCTGGTACATTTGCAACTAGTAATTCAGAAAACGTTGTGAGTTTAGCTTGAGATGATATGTCTGGAAAAGAAGTTTAATGTGCAAGATTTGAAAAACTATGCTTTTTCCACAGAACACACATGGAATGTTGGAGGAACTCAGCAGGCCAGGCAGCATCTATGGAGAACAGTACCATTGACGTTTCGGGCCAAGATGTCAACTGTACTCTTTTCCATAGATGCTGCCTGGCCTGCTGAGTTCCTCCAGCATTTTGTGTGTGGTGCTGGATTTCCAGCAGCTGCAGATTTTCTCTTTTTCCTCGGACTTGCTGCCAGTCAGAGGCTTAATAGCAGATATCCATACTTTGGGCAGAATCTGGGACCTAGACATGCAGGCAGATTTGTCCTTCTCTGGTGCACCCTCCAGCCTTTAGTTTCATCTCACTTGATCTAGCAGGAAAGAAGAAGGCATGTCTGAAAGTGTTGTGCGATGATCTTGTGATATGGTTGTAAAGACAGTGCATGTGTGTTCGAAGATTTGGGTGTGGAGTATGGATTATTGAAGGGTGAGTGGAGTGTGATGGAGCACTCAGATGTTGGGTGTGGGGGTGATATTAATCCAAAGTGTGCCTGAGGCTAGATGTGTACCAATGAACACAAGACATCACTAACCACCTTAAGCACAAAATTCTTTACGTAGTTACCACTTCACAAAGTCACAAAAAACTGCAAGAACCTGTAAAGAGAACTTGGTAGAGATCAGCAGAGTGGATGAACGGGATTTCAGTTCCACTTTGTCACTCAGGCAGAAGGAGGGGAGAGGGCGGAATCCAACGTTAGGCAGGGCTGTGACACTGAGGCTTCATAAGGCACTGGTGAGGCCTCACCTTGAGTATCGTGAATAGTTCTGGGCTCCTCATCTAAGGAAAGATGTGCTGGCATTGGAAAGGGTTCCAAGGAAGTTCACAAGGATGATTCCCAGAATGAAAGGGTTATCACTGGAGGAATGTTTGATGGCTCTGGGTCTGTACTCGCTGGAATTTAGAAGGATGGGGGAGGGATCTCATTGAAACCTTTCAAATATCGAAAGGCTGAGACAGAATAGATGTGAAACGGATGTGGTGGAGTCTAGGACAAGAGGGCACGGCCTCAGGATAGAGGAGCATCCATTTAAAACAGAGATGTGGAGAAATGTCTTTAGCTAGCGGGTGGTGAATTTGTGGAAATTGTTACCACAGGAATTTGTGGAGGCCAAGTCTTTGGGCGTATTTAAGGCAGAGCTTGATGGTTCTTGATGGACATGGCATCAAAGGTTACAGGGAGAAGGCCAGGGAGTGGGCCGAGGAGGGGAAAAAAGGATCAGCCATGATTGATTAGCAGAGCAGACTTGATGGGCCAAATAGCCTAATTCTGCTCCTGTGTCTTATGATTATAGTTTTATGTAATCTCAGATTTGTACTCTGTATACATACTTTGCTAATAAATATCCTTTTACTTTGACTTCGCTCCAAGGCCATGGGGCAGGCGTTGAAACTTGGAATATGCTCTTTCTCACATTGAGATTGTGTTTTCTATTTTCCCAGTTCATGTTTGCTTGTAGAATGGCAGCCAAAATCTGGCTCCAGCCATAATGCCCCTTCATTGTCAATAACAGTATGTTCAATTGAAACCTTTCCCTGATAGCATAGGCTCTCTCTGGTCCACCTAGCAAGGCAGCCAATGATGGTGTGCTGCTGGAATTCTACTCAGTCAGTATAGGTTATCCCAGTTAACCAACCCTATCAAATTTAAATACCAGTTGGACCTCAGTCATTAACACAGCACCCCTGTGATCAAACTTGACAGACTGGGCCAGCTCGTGAATGAAGTTAGCAGCTATAAACTGCAGAATACACTCACCAATAAAGATAAGGAATAAGAAGATAACAATCTGAATTAAGAGGCAGAGACAAATGAGGACAGTAAGAGGAATGTAGAATCTATACTCCGGTCCTTGATTGATGGCTATTGCCAGCTGCTTTGCGTTCGACATGAGTAAGGTGACATCCAGCATGCCCTCTGCCATGCTCTTTATTGTGGCATACTTGTTGAAGTTGAATGGTGCCACCAGTGCCGGACCAGTCTCTTCACCCTATGGAATGTATAGAAGAAAGAAAGAAAGTTATCTCAGACAAGCTACCTGTGGGTTTTCGTAGGGTGAGGGGTCATTTAGGGAGTGATGTGACATGAAATGTAATTCCTTTGCATTTGCTATTAAAGGCTCAACCCCTGGCCCAACCAGTCCTCCCTCATGCCTGTTAGTAGACACTGATGTAGCATTGCAGTCCCCTCCACCCAATATTGTCCAGTTCAGCACTGATCCCCTACTCCATGTAAACCAAGGAACAACATCCCAACTTTCTTCCTAGCATGTTGTAGAGCTTGGAATTCAATACTGAATTCAGCAATTTCAGACAAGCATCTGTTCCTCTTTGTATCAGAAGTGCCTAGTTCTGACCTACTGCCATCTAACTGTATCATTAAGTTAGATTTTTTTTCCTCACTATCCATAAATACCACATGGCTTGTTAAATATTTCCAGCATTCTCTTTTCTTTCAGCAGTTGGTGTGTTCTGCAGCTCATAGTTCCAGCATGTGTCTGTCTTTACTATTCTCTATCTCACTCATTTCCCTCCACGTGCATCTCCTCCCATCAGGTCAGCTACAGCGAGTAAGCCTGGACCACCCGCTCTCAGGAGACACCAGCAACATCAACTGAATCTTGTGTCCCCACCCTATTGTAAACATTCCTTTTATCCTTTTCACCCACCTGTTTTCTCTGAAATTAAAATAGGTTTGTTTTCTAATTTTACCTCCTGATAAAGGTATATTGAATGGAGATAGTAATTGCATTAGTTACCAAACAGACACTGCCTGACCTGCTGAGATTTTCCTATTTGCAGGTTTCCAGCATCTGCGATTTTTGAAAAGAAGTAATCATACACAAAACTTAAAATTAAATATGGAAATATCATTTTCAAACAATTTTGTCCAATGCCTCTCTACTTATTGTAATGATTATTCCTATGCATTCAGACGAAACAAAACAAGTTACCAGACCTGATGGATTTAGCAGAGGGAAGTGAAGCTGAGCTTGAAAATTAGTGAATAAGGGAGCAAGAGGGAAGCAAACAGCATCACCCAGTTCTAATTTGTTACGTTCTTACAAAATGTTTATTTTATCAAATTGTGCAGGATGCATAAAGGTCACAATATTTGCGACACATCCACCAGTAACTATATGGTAACTGATACATATAGTAACTAGTTTTATAGTATAAAGCTATACTGTATATATAAAGTTATATATAGTAACTATACAGCTTTACTGGTGTAGGGCATTGTTTAACTTATGTAACTTAGGGTGCAGGAGTCGACCACTTGGTCCTTTGAGCCTGCTGCATCATTCAACACAAAACTGTTGATCATCCACCTCAAAACCCTGTTCCTTTCTTCTTCACATATCTCTTGATCCCTTTGGCATGAAGAATCTTCCTCCTTCTTATCTGTAATTAATGACTTTTAATAACCCCACTCTTTTTGTAGTAGAGAATTTGACAACCTCACTATCCTTAGGGTGAAGTATTTTCCCTTTTTCTCAGTTCCATGTGGCATAGCTCATAAACCATGACTATGGATCCTAATTAAGCATTCGCCAGTGTTTGGGAACATATTCCATTATCCTGTAGAAATGTTATAGTTTCCCTGAGATACTCTTTCATTCTTCTCTACACCAGTGACTATAGGCCTTGGTCTCTCCCTCTACATCAGTACAGCTGGATCAGGAACCAGTCTAGGGAGCCTTTGTGCACTACCCCATAGCAAGAATATCTTTCCTCAGACAATTCTAAATGCCACACAAAATTTCAGGTGAGGTCTCGCTAAGGCCAAAACTTCCTTGCTCCTGTACTCAAATCCTTCTTCAATGAAGGTTAAGCTATCACTTGCATCCCTAACTGCTTGCTGCATCTGAACACTTGCTGACATTACAAGGTCATCTTGCTCTCGTTGCATCTTCCTTAGTTCAGATAATAACCTGACTTCATAATTTTAGAACCAAAGTGGATAATCTGTGTTAAACTGCACCTGCTATGCAATTGCCATTTCACCTAATTTGTCCATCTCACGTGGGAGCCCCTTTGCATTCTTCTTCATAACTCACACTCAAATAGTTTTGTGTCATCTCCATACTTGGAATGCTGCATTTAGTGCCCTCTTCAACTCCTTGAGATATCTGTGAATAGCTGCTTATTGTGGTACCCATCTACCACAGTCCAAGGATTGTGTTGGGCAGCCTGCAAGTATCATCACCCTTCAGGGTGCTAGTCCCCATCTAACACCCAGAGAAAGACAGGTTCATTCCTACTCTGCGCCTTCCTCACCAGTGACTCAGACAATGTTAGCATCCATTTCGAGCAGACGAGAATATAAAAGCAAGGATATAATGCTGAGGCTTTATAACGCACCAGTGAGGCCTCACTTGGAGTATTGTGAGCAGGTTTGGGCTCCTTGTTTAAGGAAAGATGTGCTGACATTGGAAAGGATTCAGAGGATGTTTATGAGAATGATTCCAGGAATTAAATGGTTATTATATGAGAACCGATTGATGGCTGTGGCCCTTTACTCACTGGAATTTAGAAGAATGAGGGGGAATCTCGCTGAAACCTATCAAATGTTGAAAGGCCTCGATAGAGTGGACGTGGAGAGGATGTTTCCTATGGTGGGGGAGTCTAGGACCAGAGGGTGCAGACTCAGAATAGAGGGACATCCATTTAGAAAGTGGATGAGGAGGAATTTCTTTAGCCAGAGGGTGGTGAATCTATGGAATTCACTGCCACAGGTGGCTGTGAAGGCCAGATCATTGGGTGTTGCTAAGGTGGAGCTTGATAGGTTCTTGATTAGTCAGGGCATAAAAGGTTACGAGGAGAAGGCAGGGGAATGTGGTTGAGGGGGAAATGGGCCAGCCATGATGAAGCAGACTCAATGGGCCGAATGGCCTAATTGTGCTCTTATGCCTTATGATCTTATGGTTTCCGCTCCATCAACAACGCTGAATCCATGCTAGTATATTATCCCCAAACAAGTGTTTAGATTCTTTTACTCTCTTATTCAGGCTTCTACCACTTCCTTTCCAGTCCTGATGAAGGGCCTTGGCCTGAAATGTCGATTGTGTATTCTTTCCATAGATGCTGCCTGATCTGTTGAGTTCCTCCAGTATCTTCTGTGTTGTTTTACATTCTTTTCATGTCCATCCCCATTTTAAATTCTATGATGGTCCATTTGTTGCCAAAAAATGCTGAGTGGTGTTTTGTGTGGACTGTGACCTAATCCGTGGCCAAGTGGTTAAGGCATTGGACTAGCGACCTGAAGGCCTTGAGTTCAAGCCCCAGCCAAGGGAATGTGTTGTACTTGAGCAAGGCACTTAACCACACATTGCTCTGCGACGACGCTGGTGCCAAGCTGTATGGGTCCTAATGCCCTTCCCTTGGGACAACATTGGTGTCATGGAGAGGGGCGACTTGCAGCATGGGCAACTGCTGGTCTTCCATACAACCTTGACCAGGCCTGTGCCCTGGAGAGTGAAGGCTTTCCAGACGCAGATCCATGGTCTCGCAAGACCAACGGATGCCTTTAAGACCTAATATTATAGAAGAACTAGAGGTCACAAGAATCTAAAATTAAACAAATGACTCCCCTCAATTCCAACTCCTCCTGACCTGACCCAACCCACTATCATCACAAAACAACTTTTACATGAACCTAGTTCAGATGAAGTATGAAGCCAGCGCAGTACACCACAGCCAGACCTAACCTGAAGCTGAACACTTCATGACAATATACACCAAATCTGACCTGAACCCAACACATATAGTTATACCTTTTGGGTGCACTTCATTACAGAAGCACATAAAAACCAGCTCCACTGCAAAATGAAAAACTCCTCACAATCTTACATTCCTGTGTGGTGATACGTTCTTTTTTGAGGATACCAGTGTAGACAAATTAGATTCTGCCAGCAGGGATGGGCATGTCTCATCAGCTTGTTTCCAGTAAACTTCTACTCCAGGAATGCTGCAATGGGCTTATCTCAAATAACATAGGGATGATATAGTTTTAAAAAAAGGCTGAATGTTGGTAATTTAAAAAAAATTAAAAGTACAGGAAATGATCGTTCTGTCATTATTCAGCTATAAACTTACAACAGATTCTCATCTGCCACTTTAATATGTTAGCTTCCTTTCAAATATAATTTCAAATAGCATTTATGGTACAGTTCCTTAAGGTTGTTTTAGCTGGGGGATGGTATTGGGGAATAACTCCCACTAGCTATTAAATGTTCCCAATGGCATACATCCCATATTGCATCTGACAGCCAAGTCCAGCTCCTGGCCATCATGTGTAGCTTAGCTTCTGAGCCTGGTGGAACCATTTCTACTGACAGAAGTGGCAAAGGTGGGTTACCGGCAGTTTAAAACCAGTTACTTCGGGCAAATGGGGCTCGTCAGCTGCGGTTGGCAACTCACCTAGGAGAAGGAAAACTCTGATTTCAGACGTCTGCTGCCTAGCAGCTTATCCACTCAAGGTTTCAGGAGTAAACGCCGAAGAAAAATCCGGAGCTGATACATTGAGTTCAGTGCTGACTGGCAACTCCTGCGATGACACTGGTGCCAAGCTATATCCCTATGTCACTCTGCCCCCTCCCCCAGCTGCCTACCTCCTCCCTCTTGGTTCCGCCTCCTTCTACTATCCATTGTGTTTTCCCCTATTCTTTCTTCACCTTTCCTGCCTATCACCTCCCTGCTTCCCCTCCCACACCCCCTTATCTTTCCCCTTACTGGTTTTTCTCCTGGAACCTACCAGCCTTCTCCTTCCCACCCTCCCCCCACCTTCCTTATAGGGCCTCTGCCCCTTCCCCCTACAGTCCTGATGAAGGGTTCCAGCCCAAAACGTCGACCGATCTTTTCCACTGATGCTGTCCGACCTGCTGAGTTCCTCCAGTGTGTTGTGAGTGTTTCAAAAAACAGAATGGTGTTTCATACATATGTATTGGGAAAGGGGTATCATTTAATAAATCTAACAATAAATCCTTTTTAATAAATTGGTTCCTTTTCAGTCAGAATAGCAAACACATTAAAAATTCCATCCTGGCTCCTGCAGTTTCATCTGGAATCAAGGAAATGTGAGAGGTGGCAGAAGCTGATGACTTGCAGTTTAAATCAGCTTAACTCTTCTAGTTTCAAGCCATTAGTTCCCTGAAAGGCAGAATTAGAATGACTGTATCTTGATCGGAAACTAAATCACATCCTTCATCCCTTCTTGGTCTTTCTTTTTATACATTTCTCTGCTTCATTTCGAACAGACAAGAGTACAGTACAGGAACAGGCCATTTGGCCCACAATATTGTGCCGGCTCAGCTAAAAAGCAAATCAAAACACACCCAAACCCAAACATTTCTCAGCTCTTTGACTTATTCATCCAAACTGGTCACACTGAACATCCTTTCATTCTCCAGATGTACTGTACATCTTATTTTTAAAGCACCTTTGTTTTCAACTCCATAGGTATAACCACCTGTCAGTTACATGGTGATGTGTGAACCCTGGTACTGTCCCTACTGGGGAATTCATTTTCACAACTAGATCCAGGCTTGCCCCAATTCATATAAAAAAACACTGAAAATTCTAGAAATACTGATGTTCTGATGAAGGATCCTTGACCTAAAGCATTGGTTATGTTTCTCTTCCCACAGATGAGGCCTGACCTGCTGAAGATTTCCAGTGTTTTCTGTTTCCATTTCAGACAGCTGCAGTCTTTTTTAAAGAACTTTCTTTGTATGATGTTCATACACCCAAAATACAAAAAGGATTTATTCAACAAATGTTGAAGACCGATGATAGCCAATGACTTTCTCCTCTTTGACCTACCCTCCACTTTCTGAGCCTCAAGACCCAGATTGGGTGTTGGGTGTTGACCTCTGGCATTGTCTGTGTGCAGTCTCCCTGTAAACATGTGTGTTTCCTCTGGGTGCTCAGGTTTCCTCCCACATCGGTAAACGGTCCCTGGGAATACGGGTGAGTGGTAGAATCTGGGGAGATGATGGGAATGTGAGAGAATAAAATGGGTTGGGGTAGGATTAGTGTGGTCGATGGTCAGCATGGTCTCAATGGGTCTGTGTTTGTATTGTGACTTTTGGCACAAGACTGGCACTGTGAGCAATTAGTTTTTGTTGTACTGCAGATCACGGTCTTTCTTGGGGCTTTGCTATTGCTCGCTTGGTGGCTGGAGGGTTCTGATACTTTTTGCTGAAGTAGGTGGGGGAGGGAGAGGGTTGATGCTTTGCTGCTGCACGTGTGTCGGAGGGGGGAGCTTTGGGTTCAACACTTTTACTGCCAGTCATTCTTTGGGTTACCCTTCTGTTTTTGTGGATGTCTGCGAAGAACAAGAATCTCAGGTTGTATATTGTACGCGTTCTCTGATATTGAACTATTGGCCAGCTATGGCTCTTACCTTTTGTTAACTGCGTTCCATTAACTTAACATGAGCCAAGAATCAAGGATTTCTGAGCACCGCTGTGAATTCGTCATTCCATTTTGATAACAACTTGTCCTCTTTTATCTTCTTGATAGTCCAGAGCAAAATTATGTGGAGGAGAAAGCCGATGAATGAACGTCCACTCTGCAACACCATCCATGGCGTATCTCACTGTTGCTCTCAGCTCCACGGAAAAATCCACCTGCAGTTGTAGATGGTCTCAAGAAGGGGTTTTACTAGGTGGCACACAATTATCGGAGTTGGATGAGGGATCTCTCTCACAGTTAGGAGTAGATACTGTCAGAGACACCAACATCTAGTTCTCGAGTCTGCTGTTTGCAATTTGTGAGCAGGCTCCATGCATGAAAAGGATGAGGCTTCTTTTTGATGGCAATGCACTCTTGTCAGGCGGTAACTGTGTTGTTAGAGAAAACCTAATCACTGGATGTGCCTGTGCTCTTTCTGTTTAAAGAAGCAGAATCTGGGAAGATATCCAGTAATAACCACAAGATGGCACTGGATACATCAAAATCAGAAAGAAGATTGTGCATTTTAGACAGTCCCTGGGTCCCCCTGCTTTAGTGGCCTTTCTTTTTGAAGAAAGTAAGATTATATGTTTTCTCTTGTATAATGTCTTCATTCTAGCCACATTTTAATCAGCTGACCAATTTACATCCCGAGCATTGTCCCCATTCCCCTCCATCACTGGAGTCACTGCACTGCACTGTAAACACACTTAAGTACTTTTTATAATGCTATTTACATTGTAAATAATGCTGGTATTTATGGATTAATGCACATTTTATTCCATATCTACATTTCTAACTTTATTTTACATAATTCATTATTCTTTACAGTCACTGAACTTTTGATACACGTAGCACAGCAAATTTCCTAATACACGTAAATGTACATGTTTATGGTGAATAAAGTTGATCCTTGATCTCAGATTAATATAAAGAACTAATTTTTTTAAAAAACCCTGCAACAAAAGAAGGTGACATCAGTCCCACCTGCCCTAAGTGTTCAATACAATAGCACAATTTTTCAAGAGTCTCTGCAACAGAGACTCTTTGAGTCTCCAACATTTAAATGATGGTGTGACAGCAACATATTCACCCAAATATTACAAAAAAAAAGAAATGCTGAGGCAGAAAACAATCTGGTGTTATGGAGTAAAATCTTTGTGGGGTCCATATGGGTGAAGCCCACTGTGGAACTCCCAAACCCTTGGTGCAGTCTGTATTGTTCCATCAAAAGCTTTGCTATGTTAACTTGTTAACTATGTTTGCTATGTGAGCTGAGTATTGAAATCCATGCAAGAAACTGAGGTTGTGATAATTGCCCTCATAATAACTACTAAACTGGTCAGGAATTTAGGGTGAATGTGAAATTTTAAGGGTAGGATATCTTAAGCACAGCAAAAATGCTTCCCTGGGACTGTAAACCTAATTTTACAAATGTAGAATCATATTACTTCAGATTTTAATTATTATTAGAACAATTAAAGTACATCTTTAATTTATTTGCCCCTGTCACTTGAAATCCAATCCCACACTGCTGGCAGGAAAGTACAAACTCAGCAACAATCAAGGAACAGTGACATAGTTGTAAATCAGGCCTGTTGAATCTTGTAAATGCTGATGTTCTCGTGTAGCTGCTCCCCTTGTCTTGCTTGGTGGTAGAGGTCATGAAGTTGGAAATGCTATCAAGGCAACTTAGTGAATAAGTGCAGTGTATTGTGCTGATTCAACATATTGCAGCCTCACTATACTGGTGGTGGAAAGAAATGCATTCATTGCATGCTGAATGGGCTTCTCCATTCTGGATAGTATCACTCTGTCCTCAGTGCCCTCTCACACATAATGGTGGATGGCAAATTCAATAATGTTGCAAAATATCCAACTTCTGCCTGGAGGGAAGTAGAAGTCCATTGCCCTTGTAATTGTCAACTTGAAGCTATAGACCATCCACTTACTGGCAATGTAGCCCTCAACTGGCAAAGTGGTCTCCTCCTGCTCTGAATTTATTGTCATGCCTGCAACAGACGGCCGACTCTTAATGAAAGAAAATCGTGTGTCTTACACAGTGCTCCTCTGTGAGGTTCAGTTGGAGGAATTGTTCCCTGAATGGACTCAGAAGGTATGGCACCTACTAACAAACTTTCACCTGCTCCCTGTTCCTTCAGCCTGGCCTGTTCTGCATATCCTCTTTCCACTCTACCAGACACACTGAATTTGAATTCTAATGCATACTAATAAATCAATCATGTCCAAAAAAAAACTGGTTTGTGCAGCACTCTTAAAGTCATCAAAAATCCTTTAGCCTAGAGGTTCCCATCCTTGTTTGTGCCACAGAGCCTTATAGTTCACCCATGCTATCTTTTGGCAATTTTTACTTTGAAGTAACTGTAAAAAGCCCCAAACTCTGGTAGAATTTTCCAATACCCAGCCAAAATCAACTCGCGATTATCTTATAATTATTTCTTTAAATAGAGCTGGCAGGGTTCCTTGCTGCAGTGAGACAAGGTTATTACAAAGTCTTGGCTGGAGTCTTGAGCACTGCAATTGCAGTGCAAACATCACATCAGCATTACACATCAAATGATTCCACAATCTGCTACTTTCATCAGATGTGTCGCAATGAGTAGAATTCCCATCATTGATCATAAGGTGTGGATTTAAAGACCACTCCAGAGATGTCTGTACACAAATTAAAATGGATCTCACCACAAAATACTAAGAAGGTGCTACATTCTCTGAAATAACGTGCCTCCTTCAAATGCGACCCTTAATCCAATGCCATCTACTACATGTCCCCAGTGGATATCAAAATACCACAGCAATACTTCAAAGAAAAGCAAAGGATGTATTCCTTATGCCTTGGCCAATATCGATCAATTATTCAACATTGCATTCAAACAAGTTATCTGGACATTGCAACAACCATGAAAATTGGGAGCTTTCAGTACATAGTCAGCTCCCACTTTTCTTATATTCTGATAATAGCAAAAGTGTGAAAAATGTGCACACACCTAACACTCCTGTTAAAATGCATCCACGTAAATCACTCCCCATCTGAGCTGCACATCAGGGGGCATTTTGAAGCTTTAAAGTGCTGAGAAATTGGGTGCAACAATCCTGCCTATCTGAGGATTCTTCAGTCTGACTCAGACATCTAATGGCAAAAAAATGAGCTGGGCAGTGGTGAGCATTATAATCACTCAGTGACTTTCCTTCAACAAACACAAAATAAAGGGCACCAGATAGGAGAAGAGTTTTGATGTAATAGCCCTTTCACAGTATCTTGCTATCCTCGGGTTGCTGGTGTGATGAGAGAACAAACAGACAAGAAAAGCATTGAGAAGTTTCCTCCTCCAGATTATTTGTTTCTCGGGAATGTTGGTTCTTGTGAACAGCTCCCTCAACTAAAAACTCAGAAATCGATTTGGACTGTCCAGTAAAGACTGGGTGAAAGGCTACGATGGATACAATCTCTAGTATTTTGGTCCACAATTAAATTCATTACCATTCAAATTATTACTTCTTAACGTCTCAATTAATACCTTTGCATTATCTACTATTGTAACAATCACTGAATCACAGACACTTTACCAGAATTACTATTGGCCTTGCTTGCTGTTTGACATGTGTGAAAAGGAACAATTTCTTAGTCATTCTTGAAACAAGCATTCCTCATTATTCAGTTTGAATGGCAATAAGATATGTTTAAAATTTATACAAGAATGAAGTTAGAGTCACATTGCTTTTTGAGATGTTCCCTCACTAGTAAGAATCACTAATTGCAAAAATCTAGAATGGGATTCCTTTGGCAACCGAGGGAATGCTGTACAGTTGGAGGCTGTCTTTTACTTTAGATATTAAACCAAGGCCTCACACACAAAATGCTTTGTGTGTGTTGCTTGAATTTCCAGCATCTGCAGATTTCCTTGTGTTTGCGTTTTTAAATTAAACCAAGGCCTGTCTGCTTTCAGATAGGGGAGATAGGGGATAGGTGCCAGTGAGGGTAGGAATAGGATGCTCTGGAGGAGGAACAAGTGGCTGAGGAACTGGTGTAGGGGGCAGGGTTTCAGATTTCAGGATCATTGGGACCTCTTCTGGGGCAGGTGGGACCTGTACAAGAGAGACGGGTTACACTTGAACCACAGGGGGACCAATATCCTTTCAGGGAGGTTTGTTAGTGCTATTGGGGAGGCTTTAAACTAGATTTGCAGGGGGATGAAAACCAGAGTGCCAGAGCTGACAGTGTGGCTGGGGTGAAAATAAATGATATTGAAAGTTTAAGCAAATCCGCTGATAGAAAGGTTGTGAGTGGTGGTAAAAATCTTCTGAGGTGTATATATTTCAATGCTAGGAGTATTGCGGGAAAGGCGGATGAGTTGAGGGTGTGGATTGACATGTGGAATTATGATGCTGTAGCAATTAGTGAAACTTGGCTACAGGAGGGGCAGGACTGGCTGCTTAATATTCCAGGGTTCCGATGTTTCAGATGTGATCGAGGCAGAGGAATGAAAGGTGGGGGAGTAGCATTGCTTGTTAGGGAAAATATTACAGCAGTGCTCAGGCAGGACAGATTAGAGGGCTTGTCTACTGAGTCCTTATGGGTGGAGCTGAAAAACAGGAAAGGTATGGCCACATTAGTGGGATTGTATTACAGACCACCCAATAGTCAACGAGACTTGGAAGAGCAAATCTGCAGAGAGATAACAGACAACTGCAGGAAACATAAAGTTGTGGTGGTAGGGGATTTTAATTTTCCATACATTGATTGGGACTCCCATACATTGATTGGGTCTAGATGGTGTAGAATTTGTAAAATGTGTTCAGGAAAGTTTTCTAAATCAGTATATAGAGGGACCAACTGGAGGGGATGCAATATTGGATCTCCTGTTAGGAAACAAATTAGGGCAAGTGACGGAAGTCTGTGTAGGGGAGCACTTTGGTTCCAGTGATCATAACGCCATTAGTTTCAATTTGATCATGGACAAGGATAGATCTGGTCCAAGGGTTGAGGTTCTGAACTGGAAGAAGGCCAAATTTGAAGAAATGAGAAAGGATCTAAAAAGCGTGGATTGGGACAGGTTGTTCTCTGGCAAAGATGTGATTGGTAGGTGGGAAGCCTTCAAAGGGGAAATTTTGAGAGTGCAGAGTTTGTATGTTCCTGTCAGGATTAAAGGCAAATTGAATAGGAATAAGGAACCTTGGTTCTCAAGGGATATTGCAACTCTGATAAAGAAGAAGAGGGAGTTGTATGAAATGTATAGGAAACAGGGGGTAAATCAAGTGCTTGAGGAGTATAAGAAGTGCAAGAAAATACTTAAGAAAGAAATCAGGAGGGCAAAAAGAAGACATGAGGTTGCCTTGGCAGTCAAAGTGAAGGATAATCCAAAGAGCTTTAACAAGTATATTAAGAGCAAAAGGATTGTAAGGGATAAAATTGGTCCTCTTGAAGATCAGAGTGGTCGGCTTTGTGCGGAACCAAAGGAAATGGGGGAGATCTTAAATAGGTTTTTTGCGTCTGTATTTACTAAGGAAGCTGGCATGAAATCTATGGAATTGAGGGAATCAAGTAGTGAGACCATGGAAACTGTACAGATTGAAAAGGAGGAGGTGCTTGCTGTCTTGAGGAAAATTAAAGTGGATAAATCCCCGGGACCTGACAGGGTGTTCCCTCGGACCTTGAAAGAGACTAGTGTTGAAATTGCAGGGGCCCTGGCAGAAATACTTAAAATGTCGCTGTCTACGGGTGAAGTGCCGGAGGATTGGAGAGTGGCTCATGTTGTTCCGTTGTTTAAAAAAGGATCGAAAAGTAATCCGGGAAATTATAGGCCAGTGAGTTTAACGTCAGTAGTAGGTAAATTATTGGAGGGAGTACTAAGAGACAGAATCTACAAGCATTTGGATAGACAGGGGCTTATTAGGGAGAGTCAACATGGCTTTGTGCGTGGTAGGTCATGTTTGACCAATCTGTTGGAGTTTTTCGAGGAGGTTACCAGGAAAGTGGATGAAGGGAAGGCAGTGGATATTGTCTACATGGACTTCAGTAAGGCCTTTGACAAGGTCTCGCATGGGAGGTTAGTTAGGAAAATTCAGTCGCTAAGTATACATGGAGAGGTGGTAAATTGGATTAGACATTGGCTCGATGGAAGAAGCCAGAGAGTGGTGGTAGAAAATTGCTTCTCTGAGTGGAGGCCTGTGACTAGTGGTGTGCCACAGGGATCAGTGCTGGGTCCATTGTTATTTGTCATCTATATCAATGATCTGGATGATAATGTGGTAAATTGGATCAGCAAGTTTGCTGATGATACAAAGATTGGAGGTGTAGTAGACAATGAGGAAGGTTTTCAGAGCCTACAGAGGGACTTGGACCAGCTGGAAAAATGGGCTGAAAAATGGCAGATGGAGTTTAATACTGACAAGTGTGAGGTATTGCACGTTGGAAGGACAAACCAACGTAGAACATACAGGGTTAATGGTAAGGCACTGAGGAGTGCAGTGGAACAGAGGAATCTGGGAATACAGATACAAAATTCCCTAAAAGTGTCGTCACAGGTAGATAGGGTTGTAAAGAGAGCTTTTGGTACATTGGCCTTTATTAATCGAAGTATTGAGTATAAGAGCTGGAATGTTATGATGAGGTTGTATAAGGCATTGGTGAGGCCGAATCTGGAGTATTGTGTTCAGTTTTGGTCACCAAATTACAGGAAGGATATAAATAAGGTTGAAAGAGTGCAGAGAAGGTTTACAAGGATGTTGCCGGGACTTGAGAAACTCAGTTACCGAGAAAGGTTGAATAGGTTAGGACTTTATTCCCTGGAGCGTAGAAGAATGAGGGGAGATTTGATAGAGGTATATAAAATTATGATGGGTATAGATAGAGTGAATGCAAGCAGGCTTTTTCCACTGAGGCAAGGGGAGAAAAAAAAACCAGAGGACATGGGTTAAGGGTGAGGGGGGAAAAGTTTAAAGGGAACATTAGCGGAGGCTTCTTCACACAGAGAGTGGTGGGAGTATGGAATGAGCTGCCAGACGAGGTGGTAAATGCGGGTTTTTTTTTAACATTTAAGAATAAATTGGACAGATACATGGATGGGAGGTGTATGGAGGGATATGGTCCGTGTGCAGGTCAGTGGGACTAGGCAGAAAATGGTTCGGCACAGCCAAGAAGGGCCAAAGGGCCTGTTTCTGTGCTGTAGTTTCTATGGTTCTATGGTTCTAAAAGTTCCACAGCATAAAGAAGAGCTGGGAAGGTACAAAGCTTAGGGAACTACCTCACCCTCAATTAACATCACCTGACCTCCACAGTGAGGTCAGCATGGACAATAAAGCAACTATCCCAGGGCTGGAGGTAGGGATTGAGTAGAAATGGCCAATTGGGATCTATCTCTTTTCAAGTCATCTGATTAAGTTTTGATATGGGGAAATAGCACAAGGAAACAACAGCTGAGACCTGTAATTGCAGTGAGAAGCAATGCTCTTTGGTTTGCCATTGCTCACTACTGAGGATAGACAATGTATGGTTTAGGATCTTCAAGAGGCTATCTGCCTGTCACTGCTATGGGTGGACGTTCCCGCTTGCTTCAAAAAGGCAACAATTATACCAGTGCCTAAGAAGAATAACGTGGGCTGCCTTAATGACCGTCACCTGGTAGAACTCACATCTACAGTGACGAAATGCTTTGAGAGGTTGGTCATGACTAGACTGAACTCCTGCCTCAGCAAGGACCTGGACCCACTGCAGTCTGCCTATTGCCACAATCGGTCAATGGCAGACGCAATCTCAATGGCTCTTCACAGGGCCGTAGACCACCTGGTCAATACAAACACCTATGTCAGGATGCTTTTCATCAACTATAGCTCAATCATTCCCACAATCTGTACATCCCTCTGCAATTGAATCCTTGACTTCCTAACCAGAAGACCTGTGTGGGCATGTGGCCAAGTGGTTAAGGCATTGGACTAGCGACCTGAAGTTCGAGTTCGAGCCCCAGCCGAGGCAACATGTGGTGTCCTTGAGCAAGGCACCTAATCACACATTGCTCTGCGACGACACTGGTGCCAAGCTGTATGGGTCCTAATGTCCTTCCCTTGGACAACATTGGTGTCGTGGAGAGGGGCGACTTGCAGCATGGGCAACTGCTGGTCTTCCATACAAACTTGACCAGGCCTGCACCCTGGAGAGTGAAGACTTTCCAGGTGCAGTTCCATGGTCTCACAAGTCTAACGGATGCCTTATAACCAGAAGACCATAATCTGTGCAGGTTGGTGATAATATCTCCTCCTCGCTGATGATCAACACTGGTGCATCTCAGGAGTGTGTGCTTAGCCCACTGCTCTACTCTCTCTATACTCATGACTGTGTGGCTAGGCATGGCCCAAATACCATCTACAAATTTGCTGATGATACAACCATTATTGGTAGAATCTCAGATGGAGACGAGAGGGCGTACAGTAGTGAGATATGCCAACTAGTGGAGTGGTGTTGCAGCAACAACCTTGCACTCAATATCAGTAAGACGAAAGAGCTGATTGTGGACTTCAGGAAGAGTAAGACGAAGGAACACATACCAATCCTCATAGAGAGGTCAGAAGTGGAGAGAGTGAGCAGTTTCAGGTTCCTGGGTGTCAAGATCTCTGAGGATCTAACCTGGTCCCAACGTATCGATGCAGCTCTAAAGAAGGCAAGACAGCACCTATACTGCATTCGGAGTTTGAAGAGATTTGGTATGTCAACAAATACACTCAAAAACTTCTATAGATGTACTGTGGAGAGCATTCTGTCAGGCTGCATCACTGTCTGGTTATGGGGGGGGGGGCTACTGCACAGGACTGAAAGAAGCTGCAGGGGGTTGTAAATATAGTTGGTTCCATCTTGGGTACTAGCCTACAAAGTACCCAGGACATCTTCAAGGAGCGGTGTCTCAGAAAGGCAGTATCCATTATTAAGGACGTCCAGCACCCAGGGCATGCCCTTTTCTCACTGTTACATCAGGTAGGAGGTACAGAAACCTGAAGGCACACACTCAGCGATTCAGGAACAGCTTCTTCCCCTCTGTCATCTGATTCCTAGGTAAACATTGAAGCCTTGGATACTACCTCACTTTTTAAATAAATATTATTTCTGTTTTTTTTGCACAATTTTTAATCTATTCAATATACATATACTGTAATTGATTTACTTATTTATTTTTTTACTTTTATTATATTTTTTGTTCTATACTGTATTACGTATTGCATTGAACTGCTGCTGCTAAGTTAACAAATTTCACAGCACATGCCGGTGATAATAAACCTGATTCTGATTCTGATGATCTTTCTTCTGTGTCCATCAAAGGAACAGTGTATGATTGTAACCTACAGAGAAGAGAAGAAGTAGGAGAAGAAGAAGAAGGATGAGGAAGAGAAGGAGGAAGAAGGGGAGGAGAAAAAAAACAAAAATAAATAGGTTGGGTGCTCATTTTGCATTGTTGTTTGTAGGAGTTTGTTGTGCACCAATTTTCAACATCACACCTACAAATATACTTCAAACAGTGCCTCATTACTTATTTGTCTGTAAAGTACTTTGGAAGGCTATGAAGTCATGAAAGGAGCTACAAAAATACAAGACTTTATTTGAACTGTATAAATACACATAACCAGTGGCTGGGTTCAAATAGCTGTAATGAATTGAGCTACAAAAAAGAACACTTAACTATTCATAATGCAGTCAATCTAATTTATCACTACCACCAAAGCCCTTATAAACACTTCTCACAACTTTATTTAGTATGGATCTTTCCAGCTCAGCTTACATAATATCCCCAAAGTTCATCTGCTACCAGTGCATAAAGCCCATTATTCATAGCACCAAGAGCACATCTTTCAGCCTGCTGCTTGCTTTACTCGGCCAGTTTATATTTTTAATGTATCTTGTTTTCCAGCTGGAGAACATTGTTTTGCATAATTGTCCTCATTATCTGTGTTAACGTGGAAGATTGTGAGGAGTGGACTGTACTTGAAACTGTTTTCCAACAGTTGTTGCACAACATTACACCCAGAAACAATTACAGGCTGGAATCTACTTAAAAGTTTCATTAAGTTTAAAGTTCAAAAGAAACTTATTATCAAAGTACATATATGTCACTGTATACAACCCTGAAATTCATGTTCTTGGGGGAATACTCAATAACTGCATATAGAATAATAACCATAGGAAAATCAATGAAAGACTGCAACAACTTGGGTATTCAACCAGAGTGCAGGAGACAACTGTGCAAATACAAAAAAAAAGGAAAAATAATAATAAATAAATAAACAATAAATATCGAGAGACTGAGATGAAGAGTCCTTGAAAGTGAGTCCCTAGATTGTGAGAACATTTCAATGACGAAGTGAAGGTGAGTGAAGTTATCCCCTTTGGTTCAAGAGCTTGATGGTTGAGGGATAATAACTGTTTCTGAACCTGGTGGTGTTAGGCTTCTGTACCTCCTTCCTGATGGCCACAGTGAGAAGAGAACATGGCCTAGGTGGTGGGGGTCCCTGATGATGCTGCTTTCACGTAGATGTGCTCAATGGTTGGGAGGGCTTTACCCCTGATGGACTGAGCTGTATCCACTACGTGTTGTAGGATTTTTCTGATCAAGAGCATTGGTGTTTCCATACCAGGCTCTGATGCAGCCAGTCAATATACTCTCCACTACACACCTATAGAAGTTTGTTAAAGTTTTAGGTGTCACGCCAAATCTTCACAAATTCCTGAGGAAGTAGAAATGCTATCATGCTTTCTTCATAATTGCACTTACATGACAGGTCCTTCAAAATAATAACACCAAGGAATACATAGAGCAACAGATGCCTGGAAGCATTTAGAAGGCTGGAACCTAGTTCAGGTTATGTAATAAAAGGAAGAACCTTGAGAAAATTATGAACACTAGTTGAATGCTAAGGTTAAGAGAGTGGCAGCATTTCAATGTTTGGCCCTGTTTTAAGATTCTCTCTATACTAGCAGTGATGAGCAGTGTTCATTGCGGCAATGAGTACCCTCACAGATACACAGTATTTTAAAGTTTCAAAAATAGACTTTACTCATAATAAAAATATATACCAAGGGTGAAACTGAGCAAAAATATCTTCTAATGGTTGTTAAATTCAGTTTTGTGAACTGTTAACAAAAAAACACAAACATAGCACCATTGCCCCTCATATGGCTCCCTGAGGTGATACCAATTGCAACGTTTAAGAGGCCTCCCCACTGAACTTTGCACCTTCACGTACAGAAGTGGAAGGAACCTGTGCTGTGGTCCTACCCATTGCTGCCCTGGGCTTTAGTTCATCCCTCACCATATACTCCTGCAGCCTGCCCTGTGCCAACCTACAGCATTTCCCTACAGACACCTCGCTGTGCTGGAAGACCAACAAGTTCCAGGCAGATTAAAGGCTGTCCTTCACCAAGATACACAGTGCTTTTTTACAAATACCACTGGGGTTTTAAAGAACATGTCTTGTACCAATAACTGACTCCAAATAGAAATCTCTCCATGAGAAATACTACAGTCCTCAGGAACCTGTGAAGTTAACTCAGTTTTTCTCTCTCCAGAGTTTTCTATTTATTTCTAGAATTCTTTTTTATTTAATATTTACAGTAACTGCAGTGTCCCATAATAACATTTCCAGGATTTTTGTTTTCTCAAACAAGAGAAAACCTGCAGATATGTGTGTTGCTTTTAGTTTTCTCATTTTTTCCGCAGTTCTCATTTATCTCCTTCTATTTACATTTCTCTAAGCTGTCTCACCTAGACTACTATCATTTGCATCAATCTCTTCTGGCTTCCACCCAATCACAACTATTGCCTTTGTTCTCTCTGCCCCATCCCCTTCTCTGTAAATGAAACCTTGTTTGGTTTCTTAACTTTTCCTAGTTCTAATAAAAGGCCTGAAATGTGTGGCAGCAGGGGAATGTAATAGCAAATTATGGAAAGCATTGAGTATGAACGTCACTGTCAATGAAATGGCATTGCACGGTTTATTCTTGTAAATATTTTTATTATGAATAAAGATTATTTTAACAATAAAAAATTACCTTTCCACAGATGTTGCCTGTTCCACTGAATATTTCCAGAGTATTTTCTTCTTTTTTCATTACTGCTAATGTGAATGGGTAGCTTGACTACTTTTAACAGTTCCTTTTGTTTCTATAGAGATTTGATGAACTTAGGTAAAAAAAATCAAAACTGATTGAAGATGATAATTTGTGATCAATAAATACCTCAAACATATGGTTCAAACTTTTTTTTAAAAAAAAAATTTAATTTTTCTATCTGTAAGGTACAAAACCAACAGGGTTTATCATGGGTGACTTCAACTTCCTGAATGTTGAGTGGCATTTCCTTAGTGCAAAAGGTTTTGAGGGGGTGAACTTTGCTGTGCATCCAGAAAGAATTCCTGACACAATATGTAGACAGGTAGACTAGAGGAGAGCCAAACTGGATCTAGTACTAGACAATGATCCTGTTCAGATGACAGATCTCTCAGCGAGTGAGCATTTTGGAGATAGCGACCATAAGTCCCTGATCTTTACGTTAGCCTTGGACAAGGATAGGAACAGACGGTATGGAAAAATATTTAATTGGGGGAGGATGAATTATGAACTTACTAGGTAAGAACTTTGGAGTGTAAATTGGGAAAAATATGTACTGAGGGAAATGTTGAGGTTGTGTAGGGAAAACTTGCATGATAGGTTTGTCCCACTGAAGTAGGAAAAGAATGGTAGACTGGCGAAGGAACCATGGTTGATAAGAGATGTAGAACATCTAGTCAAGAGGAAAAAAGAAGCTTACTTAAGGTTTAGGGTCAAGGGTCAGATAGAGTTCTGCAGAGTTATAAGGTAGTTAGAAAGAAGCTTAAGAGGGACTTAGCTGGAAGGGACGTGAGAAGGCCTCAGTAAACAGGATTAGGGGAAACCCCAAGGTACTCTATGTGTACGTGAAGAACAAGAGAGAAAGTAGGATCAATAGGGATAAAAAATGAAACGTGCCTGGAGTTGGGGAAGGTAGAGGAGGTCCTTAATGAATACTTTGCTTTGGTATTCACCGTGATCAGGGCCTTGATGAAGCATAAAACAATTCAAAACGCTGGAACAAAGTTAAGAAAGTGGATGTGCTGGAAATTTTGAAAAATATTACGATGGACAAGTCCTCAAGGATGCACCACAGGTTACTAAAGGAAACAAGAGAAAAGATTGCTGCTCTTTTGGCAATGATCCTTGTGTCCTCATTGGCTACAGGAGTTGTATCAGAAAATTGGAGGATGGTAGATGATATTCTTTTGTTCAAGAAAGATAATAGGATTAATCCTGTGAATTATACTGCTGTGAGTCTTAGGCAGTGGTGGATAAATTATTGGAGAGGATCTTTAAAGACAGGATTTACGAGTATTTGGAGGAGCATAGGCTGATTAGAGATAGTCAGCATGACTTTGTGAGAGGCAGGCCATGTCCCATGAGCCTGATCAAATTCTTTGATGAAGTGACAAAGTGGATGTGGTGTAAGGCGTTTGACAAGGTTCCCCGTGGTAAGCTCATTCAGAAAAGTCACGAAGCATAGGATCCATAGAAAATTAACTGTGTGGATTCAGAATTAGCTTGCCCACAGAAGGTAGAGGGTGGTAGTCATTGGAGCATATTCCGCCCAGAGGTCAGTGACTAATGGGTTCTGTAGGAATCTGCTTTGGGACTCTTGTTCTTTGTAATTTTTATAAATAACTTGTATGAGGAAGTGAGGGGACAGCAGAGCTTTGCTTTCAGATGAGCTCAATGCCTTCCATGCTCAATTTGACACCAGAACAGGGAGGAACCATTGTGCACCCCCATGTCTCCCAATGATCCTTTCGTCTCAGTATCTAAAGATGTTGTGTGGACTGCCTTCAGGAGAATGGATCCAAGGAAAGCATCTGGTCTGGACAGAGTAACTGGCCGAGTACTAGAGAGCCGTGCTGACCAACTGGCTGGTGTGGTCACAAGTATCAGGCCTCTCACTCCAGCAATGTGTGCTACCCACCTGCTTCAGGTAGGCTTCAGTGCCTAAGAAGAGTGTGGTAACCTGCCTCAATGACTATCGTCCAGCTGCACTCACATCCACAGTGATGAAGTGTTTACAGAGGACGGTGATGAAACATATCAGCTCCTGTCTGAGTGGTGACTTGTATCCGCTCCAATTTACTTACTGAAGCAACAGGTCCACCACATATGCTATCTTCACACACTCCTGGAACATCTGGACAGCAAAGATGCATACATCTGGATGCTCTTTATCAATTAAAGCCCAGCATTTAGTACCATCATCCCCCCAAAACTAATCAGTAAATTCCAAGTCTTGGGCCTCAATACCTCGTTGTGCAATTGGATCTTGGATTTCCTCACTTGCGGACCCCAGTCAGTTCAGATTGGCAAAAACATCTCCTCCACAATCTCCATTAGCACAGGCACACCACCAGGCTGTGTGCTTAGTCCCCTGCTCTACTCGCTTTAGACTGTGTGGCTAAGTACAGCTTCAACACTATATACAAATTTACCGATAACACCATTATTGTGGACTGTATCAAAGGTGGTGATGAATCAGCATATAGGAGGGAGATTGAAAACTTGGCTGAGTGGTATAATAACAACAACCTCTCACTCAATGTCAGCAAGATTGGAGACTTCAGGAGAGGGAAACCAGAGGTCCATGTGCCAGTACTCATCGGAGGATCAGAGGTGAGACAGCTAGTAACTTTAAATTCCCAGGAGTCACCATCTCAGAGGACCTGTCCTGGACCCATCATATAAATGTGATTGCAAAGAAAGCACGACAGCTCCTCTACTTCCTCAGGAGTCTGCGGAGGTTCGGTATGTCATTAAAAACCTTGGCAAACTTCTATAGATGTGTGTTGGAAAGTGTACTGACTAGCTGTATTACGGCTTGGAAAAGGAACACCAATGTCTTTGAGTGGAAAATCCTACAGAAAGTAGTGGATTTAGCCCAGTACATCGTGGGTAGAGCCCTCCCAAACACTGAGCACATCTACATGAAACGTTGCTGTAGAAAAGCAGCATCCATCATCATAGCTCCTCACCACCCAGGCCATGCTCTTTTCTCGCTGCTGCCATCAGGTAGAAGGTACAGGTGCCTCAGGACTCGCACCACCAGGTTCAAGAACAGTTACTACCTCTCAACCATCAGGCTCTTGAACAAAAGGAGATAACTACACTCATATTTCTGATGTTGCCACAATCACTTTAAGAACTTTTCAACTTGTTATTTCATGCTCTTGTTATTTATTGCTATTTATTTATGATTGCATTTGCACAGTTTGTCGTTTATTGATCCTGTTTACAGTTACTGTTCTATAGATTTGCTAAGTATGCCCACAGGAAAAAAGAGGAAAAAGACATGCATGTACAGTACTCTAATAATAAATTCTACTTTGAACTTTTGAACTTTGAGGAATAGCAATGTATGAGATGATAAGAGGCATGGAAGCAGTGGACAGCCATCGACTTTTTCTTCCAGGGCAGAAATAGTTAATACAAGAGATCATAATTTTACGTTGATCGGAGGAAAGTACAGGGGGGTTAGAGGTAGGATTTTTACACAGAGAGTCGCGGGTGCATGGAACGCACTGCCAGGTATGGTGGTAAAAGCAGATATATTAGGGGCATTTACGAGACCCTTAGATAGGCACATAGATGAAAGAAAAATGGAGAGTTATAGGAAGGGAAGGGTTAGAGTGATCTTGGAGTAGGTTAAAAGTTCGGCACAATATTGTGGGCCAAAGGGCCTGCCAGTGCTGTACTGTTCTATTTTCTTTGTTCTATCCAATAAAACATCAGGCAGATCTCCCGGGTGAGATTTGTAAGGACTGTATGTTTCTGGATGGTGCAAAGTGCCACTGAATGAATGACCATTTACTTGTAGGCACCACAAGTCAATTTGAAGTTCTGCAGCAAACAGAAGAGATTCCATCTTTCAATGTCCAGCTAGTGCCTGCCATCGTATCACAACTTGCAGACCAACACTTAAATGTAGACCCTGGTTACTGGGCAAACCACTGAATCGTGGCTTTTAACTCCAATATTGAGTTCATAACAGAAGGGCTAAGCACACATGCTGATTTCTATGCTACCAAATGGCACTGCATAAGGGAGAGGATGGGTGGGCGGAAGGCAAAACAAAAGGACACAGCCTGAGGGATGGGTACAATTACCAGATCTGCCTCTGCAAGGAGTGATGAGCTGATGTGCTGAAGTAGGGTGGAGAAGAGAGAGTGAAAGTGTTGGGGAACAGTTCAGGATGCAGCTCAGATCGCTGATTCAATTTGCCATTATGTCCACAAGCCTGCCAATTCCTGCTGCTCTCTCAGATGCAACCTCCTGCCAAGCTCCTTCTCTAAAATCTGTGGAATGAAAACCATAGCTAATGGTTCAGGGTGCTGAACATTTACAAGTTTTTATATTTATATCTGCAAGTATTTATGTGTGTGGTAAAAAAGAATTGTTTGATAAGGGCAATATATTTTACTGGAAGTATTTGTAAAATGCGCAGGAGAAGGGAATAGCAATTTTGCACAGTGATAACACCAGTCCAAAGTGCTGAACAGCCAGAGCAGGTCAACAGGAGAGAGGTGACTGAACTTAATGCAACGTGACTATCTGACTTCTAAACAATTTGGGGTTGTGCTGTTCCTGACTGGTTGCTTCACAGTGAGTAGGGCAATTCAAATGCATAGTAATGTAAAAAACTGAAGATGTAATCAATTCAGCCAAGTACGTCACTGGTTCATCCCTCCACACCATTAGAAGCATCTACAGAGAGTGTTGCATCAAGAAGGCACCATGCATCAGCCAAAATCCCCATCATCTGGGCTATGCCATCTCTCCTGCCCTGTTTCCTATCTCCTGAATACAGAAATTCCACACCATCAGGCTCAAAAACAGCTACTTCCCTTCAACCATTTAGTTTCTGAGCCAACCAGCACAACTAGATATACTGTCATATTTTTCTTGTGAATGCTGCTTATATTATGTTGCTGCAAGCCGGTTTTTCATTGCACTGGTGCACACATGTGCTGTGCAGATGACAATAAGCTTCACTTTGACTTTGTGTGGCAGTGAAGAGCAAGTCACAGATATTGAAGCTACAGTTGGTAAGGTCATGGATGGGATCTTTGAGTACAGTGGGCTTAAGACGGTGCATTAGATAGAAAGCGTTACAGAAATTGAAATGGGCATTCTCAGAACTTTTGTGGGTTTGAAGCTGCAGTTGGAGACAATTCTGACTACCGCACATTAAGGTTTGACACAGCTAAGAGGGGCCTGGAATTGGACACTAACCTGTAATTTCTACTGAGGGCCAAAAAGGGTTATTTCTGCCTCGTCTCTGCCAAGCCATACAAAGTTATGCCACAACCACTGCTTGGATGTTAGACAGCAAAGTATCAGATCTATTTTAAGCCACAATTCCATGAGTTCACACATAAGTAACAAAAACAAAATGCCTAACATACTTTCACAAGACAGGACTTACTTGTCTTAACATCAGAAGGCTAAGATAGTGCAATGCTAAGTTTCCAAATCAATAGTAACATCAGTCTAGAGCATATCAGTAGAAGCAAAATATTTTGCATACTTGCAGATTATTTTTTGTAAAAAAAATACTAAGGTAAACAATGGTCATTATGAATTAAAAATGAAGGTTTGAAGGTAGAAACCACTGCGCGGTCTCCATTATTCTGTACCACAAACATACAGTAGAGAAAGTGTCAACACAGAGATTGACAATCAGGGTTAACATGAATTTCAGCTAACATCTCCTGTGCAAAAATTTTCAAGCAAGTCGCTTTAAAAGCACATAGTTCCTCTCACTATTTGTTCCTTTATAGGTTTCCTATCCACCAGTTTCCAACCAACATTCTTTTCATAAACAGTAGATTTCTAAGCCCTCAGTGAATTACAGTAAGACTGTTTCTAGCTTCCCAATGCCAAAACTGCCTCTAATTTTGATGTTGCACTCCCTTGGCAGGAAGTGAAGTTAAACTGTTAGCATGTTAAGTCAGGCTGACTCTTTGCTGACATGATGCTGATATTTGGAAGGACATACAGTCTCAACTGAAAATGTACTTTCTGCAGATGTATGATAAGAAATAATAGACACAAGAATCCTCAAAGTGATTCATTCTTCTTCTGCTTTGGAAATGCTCAAGTCTGAGGTCTACCATCATTTTTATCAAATGCTACTCCAGAATCCATCAAAATAATCCTTTTGCTGGAATTAAAATGTGTGGAATTTTAATTATTTGTTGACTATATCCTCCTAAACATTACTGCATTTGAAAATCATTATTTAAAATGGATTTCACATTTTGCTCATCTGAACTCTGTGTAATTTTCTTTAGGCTGTCATTTGGGAATTAGAGCTCCCAGCACACATTTTGGGTAGTTTTGTACTAACTTGTATTTAACAAACTTTCCAGCTTCACTATATTGGACATGTACGTGACCCCTTAAGAAATCATGTTTTCCAGATCTTCCAATTGTTTATGGAGCAGGGTGCAATTTCTGTCATACCTTCACACAAATAGCACTGTCTCAACCTTAATAATAGGAGTGAAAGATCTACATTAAAACCACAAGCTACAGCAACATGCCCAAAATAGTGTGGCAGTATACAAAATTCCAAAAGGCTTCTGAAGTGCTATTTAAAGTAGGTTGCTTATGCTGTGAAGCAAATTCCCATGTGATGGTTTTTCACTCACTGACTTTTATTCAAAGATAAATATTTATTGCATCTCATTTCTTTCTGGTATACTTATCTTTCACTCTACAGCCCATACTCCTGTTGACACATGAAGTGCATAATCTCAGGACAATAAATCATTCACTGAATGTATAGAGTCATATGCATTGAGAGAAGTAGCAATGGCTGAACAGATGTATGCTGAACAGATCCATTCTTCTGCATAGGATGACGTGGAAAATTCAGAATGAAGAAAGAAAAGCATTATATACCATCAACCACACTGACTGGAAATGGACACCAGTGTTATATGTACTGGGAGTGGATTCAACAACATTGATGCACAGAGAGAAGAATGGTCAAATCATGTAAACCACTGCCAGATTTAGAGAACACAGTCAAGGTTTCAATTACATCTGGTACTACAAATGTGGAACTATGATGTCACCTTCTCTGTATTCCATGTGTGTAGTGTTGTCATCAGTGCACTTTCCACATATGGCACCGGATCAAAAGGCTGCAAATTACATTCAATGGAATTAATACACAATTCCATAAGTAGATCACACTAAAAGCAGTAAATCTGGCAAATGGTTTAATGTGTTCCCTGACCCATTGATATTGATTTTATATTCTACAAAGCAAACACAGTGCACTAAAAACAATGCATTAAGCATCTCATTGTTGACGACCCTGAGTATAATTTGATGCAGCACAACACTCTGGAGGAGCTCAGCAGGTCAGGCACTATCAATGGAGGTGAACGGACAATCTACAGTTGCTGTCTGACCTGCTGAGTTCCTCCAGTGCTTCGTGTGTTGCTACAGATCCCTGCGTCTGCAGCCTCTTGTGTCTGCAGACTGAAGCAGCGGTTCTTGCCTGAAGAACTGTGCAACTACCCCCTCACCCCCTACTGCTACATGCTCTCCCGCCCCTCCACCCGGCTTTCCCTCCTTCGCAGACAAGTAGTGCTGTGACCCTTTATTATTGCTACGGAGCAATGTAATTGTGTGACAGTGCTATAGCAGCCCAATCAACGCCACACTGTTTGATCACTCTCACACCGTAGAGCGTAAACTGTTCAGTGAAGGAAAGGCTTAGAGAGATAAGGGCCAAACACGGGCAAGTGAGATCAGCTTAGATGGAAGCCTTGATTAGCATGGATCAACTGGGCTGAAGTGCCTGTGTAGCTCTGTGGCTCTATGAACAAAATACAGGACAAATGAGCAAAATGGCCAAATTTTGATGATGGAAAACTTCCTAATGCTGATCTTCATTACTCCAATCAATCAAAGCTTAAAGTAATTTGATTATCAAAGACCGTATATATCAATATAAACAACCCTATGCCAGCCGGTGGCGTAGTGGCATCCACACTGGACTTTGAGGTGAATGGTCCCAGGTTCAAATCTGGCCAGCTCCTTGCCAGCTATGTTTTCCATCTGTGCTGGGATTGAGTGTCAAGCTAGCACCTCGGACTTGTAAAAAACAGACATGGTGCACCACAAGGTGCAGAGAGGAACAACATATACAACCATGAGATCTATTATGAATTTATCATAATTTTTTTTGTAAAAGAAGCACGTTGGCCTTCACAGATCAAAGTACTCAGTAAAGATGTTATGTTGAAGTTGTATAAGACATTGGTGCGGCTTTATTTGGAGTATTGTGTGCAGTTTTGGTCATCTACCTACAGGAAAGATGTAAATATGATTGAAAGAGTACGGAGAAAACTTACAAGAATATTGCCAGGCTTGGAGGACCTGAGTTACAGGGAAAGATTGAATAGATTAGAACTTCATTGATTGAGGTATATAAAATTATGAAGAGTCCATCCTGTGAATTGAGAAGCTTTCGGGTCTGATCGCTGTATCTGGTGTGCTGGGAGTAAGCCATATCTCTCATTTCCCTTCGATACAGCAATCTTGCTTCAATCTTCAACTTTGTTCACCAGCAACTGTACATTTGCTGCTAACAAAATGCTGGGTGGGGTTGGGGTCTCATTCCTTTGTGTTTCAGCCTGTGCTTCAGCAATAACCCTGGGATTTCCACACATTTTTAGAGTAAAGTGGAAATTCCAAAGCTGGTTCCTGTACAGTAATTCATCCCAGCTTCAGACTCTGAGGCTTTTCCAAGCTTCAACTGAATAAAGAGAAGTCACTTGGAATGTTGTGAAATGTAGGTATTTAAAAATTAATCACAAGTAGAAAATCTTACTCATTTATGGGGATGTAAATTTAAACAGTTGACTGAAGAATGATTACCACAAAAATACCAACATTAACAATGAACTATATGTATGCATTCCAAAGTCTCTGTGTGAATATTTTTGAATTAAAAGATGCAAATATTTGAGATATTTCAGCTACTACTTTAAACACATGTGTATTCCAGTCTTTGTAACTGTTTTTATAAAGGAGCAGGAGAGAGTTAGTTAACATACCATATCAGAGGCCTACTGTAAATTAGAGGCCTAATCTAGTGATGAGACTTCAAATAACACCATGGCAGAGCGGGAGCTGAATAAATAATATGGAGTAAAATGTCACATAAGTGGTAGTGACTCATGAACTGCACATTTGATTTGCTGACTTTACCTGGTCTGCTCTTTCTGTGATTCCAGACCAAGTATCCTGGAATCCTGGAATACCTGGACAGCAAAGATGTATACATCTGGATGCTCTTTATCACCTACAGCTCTGCATTCAATGCCATCATTCCCTCAATTAGCTCCAAGACCTTGGCCTCAGTACCTCATTGTGCAATTGGATCCCGGATTTCTTCATTTGTAGACCTAACAGTACCATGTACAAGTTTGCCGATGACACCACTGTCGAGGGCTAAATCAACAGTGGTGATGAAACAGCACATAGGACGGAGAGTGAAAATTTGGCTGAGTGGTGTCATAACAACAACCTCTCACTGAATGTCAGCCAAGATCAAGGAATTGACTGTAGGCTTCGGTACCGGGAGAGGGAATCTAGAGGTTCATGAGCTCATTGGAGGATCAGAGGTAGAGAGTATTAGCAACCTTAAATGCCTGGTTGTTACTATTTGAGGATCTGTCCTGGACCAAGCACGTAAATACAATAGCAAAGAAAACATAGCGGTGCCTCTGCTTCTTCAGGAGTCTGCAGAGATTCGGGATGACATCGAAAACCTTGACAAACTTCTATAGAAATGTAGTGGAGAGTGTATTGACTGGCTGCATCATGACCTGGTATGGAAACACCAACGCCTTTGAGTGGAAAATCCTACAAAAGGCAGTGGATTTGGTCTAGTCCATCACAGGTAAAGCCCTCCCAACCATTGAGCACATCTACATGAAATGCTGTCATAGGAAAGCAGCATCCATCATCAGAGACCCCCACCACCCAGGTCATGCTCTTGCTTTCTGCTGCCATCAGGTAGAAGGTAAAAGAGCCTCAGGACTCACACCACCAGGTTCAAGAACAGTTACTACTCCACAACCGTCAGACCCTTGGAAAAAAAGGGGATAACTACACTCACTTGCCCATCCATTGAGATGTTCCCAGAACCACTTCAAGGACTTTTTGTCTTGGTATCTCATGTTCTTGTTATTTATTGCTATTTATTTATATTTACATTTGCACAGCTTGTTGTCTTCTGCATTCTGGTTGATCTATCATTGATCCTGTTATAGTCACTATTTTATAGCTTTGCTGAGTATGCCGCAGGAAAATGAATCTCAGGGTTGTATATGGTGATATATATGTACTTTGATAATAAAATTGACTTTGAATTTTGAGATTCTTAATTGCTCACTGTGGTGGCCTTGCAATCTAATTCAGCTCTCCGTCATCTCTTAAAGGGCTGGTATTATCAGGAATTCTCACATCTCAATAAAAATGCTTGCTGGCTTGCTGTCTGAGGAAATTCTTAATGTGGCTGTTTGCTAAACCAGTTTGTTCATGCCTCTGCTGCTTGGAGTCAAACGATGCCTCCTGAGCCAACCACTTGACAGCAACATGTTTAAAGAAAGGGAAGCTCTTGTCTTTGGGATCAATGGATTTTTGTGAGGAGTTACAGTCAGAGTCATAGAAAACTACCGCACAGAAACAGGCCTTCTGCCCATCTGGTCCACGATGAACCATTTAAACTGCCTAGTCCCAATGACCTGCACCCAGACATAGTCCTCCATACATCTCCCATCCATGTAACTATCCAAACTTCTCTTAAACATTGAAATCAAAATCACATCAACCACTTGCACTGGCAGCTCGTTCTGCACTCTCAGAACCCTCTGAATGAAGAAGTTTCCCCTCGTGTTCCCCTTAAACACTCACCTTTCACCATTATCCCATGACCTCTAGTTGTAGTCTCACCCAGCCTCAATGGAAAAAACCTGCTTGCATTTACCTTATCTATATCCTTCATAATTTTGTATACCTCTATTAAATCTCCCCTCAGTGTTCTACGTTCTAGAGAATAAAGTTTTAAACTATTTATTCTTTCCTTATAATTTAGGTCCTCCAGTCCCAGTAACATCCTTGTAAATTTTCTCTGTACTCTTTCAACCTTATTTTCATCTTTCCTGGAGGTAGGTGACCGAATCTGCACATAACATTTCAAATTAGGCCTCACCAATGTCTTATACAACTTCAAAATAACATCCCAACTCCTGTACTCAGTACTTTGATCTACAAGGTCACTTTGATCATTCGTAAGGCCAGTGATGTTGTGGGGATGGAACTGGACTCTCTCACAGTGGTGTCTAAAAAGAGGATGCTGTCTGAGTTGCATGCCATCTTGGTCAATGTCTCCCATCCACTACATAATGTACTGGGTGGGCACAGGAGTACATTCAGCCAGAGACCCATTCCACCGAGATGCAGTACTGAGTGTCATAGGAAGTCATTCCTGCCTGTGGCCATCAAACTTTACAACTCCTCCCTTGGAGGGTCAGACACCCTGAGCCAATAGGCTGATCCTGGACTTATTTCATAATTTACATATTATTATTTAACTATTTATGGTTCTATCACTATTTTTTATTTATGGAGCAACTGTAACAAAAACCAATTTCCCCCGGGATCAATAAAGTATGACTATGAGGGGTGATTGATAAGTTCATGGCCTAAGGTAGAAGGAGTCACTTTTAGAAAACCTAGGACATTTATTTTTCAACATAGTACCCTCCTAAAATTGACTCCTTCTATAGCAGGCCACGAACTTATCAATCACCCCTCGTATGAAGGCCAATGTGCCAAAAGCTTTCTTTACGACGTCATCTGCTTATGAAGCCACTTTCAATGAATTATAGGCCTGTATTCCCAGGTTCGTTTGTTCTACCACACTCCTCAGTGCCCGGACGTTCACTGTGTAAAACCTACCCTGGTTGGTCCTACAAAAGTGCAACACCTCACACTTGGCTGTGTTAAATTCCATCAGCCGTTTTCAGCCCATTTTTCCAGCTGGTCCAGATCCCACTGCAAGTTTTGATAGTTTTCCTTGCTGTCCACTACACTCGCAATCTTGGTGTCATCCACAAATTTGCTGATCCAGTTAACCGCATGATCATCGAGATCGTTGATACAGATGACAAACAACAGCGGATCCAGCACCGATCCCTGTGGCACTCCACTAGTCACAAGCCTCCAGTCAGAGAGGCAACCATCTTCTACCACTCTCTGGCTTCTCCCGCAAAGCCAATGTCTAATTCAATTTACTATCTCACCTTGAATGCTAAGTGGCTGAACCTTTTTGACTAACCTCCCATGCGGAACCTTGTCAAGTGCCTTGCTGAAGTCCATATAGACAGTGTATGCTCCCTCGGTTTCATCAATTTTTCTGGTAACTTCCTCCAAAAACCCTATAACATTGGTTAGACATAACCAGCCTCATACATAGCCATGCAGACTATCCCTAATCAGTCCATCTATCCAAATACTCATATATCCAGTCCCTTAGAATACCTTCCAATAATTTTCCCATGACTGATGTTATAATTTCCTGGTTTATTGTTAGAGCCTTTCTTAAACAACGGATCAACATTAGTCAACCTCCAATCCTCCGGTATCTCATCTATCATGAAAGGTGATTTAAATATCTCTGCTTGGGCCCTTGTAATTTCTGCACTTAACTCCTTCAGGGTGTGAGGGAACACTTTGTCAGGCCCTGGGGAACTGTCCAGCCTAATTTGATTCAAGACAGTGAGTTCCTCAAGGTCAGTGAATGATGATTGAAGGTTCTAGTTCAATGCATACTTACACATTGTAAGTAAAAAATTTTCTTGTGTATTTTTTTACATGCTAGCCTTTTTAAATTCTCTGTCGGATTTGTTTGGGAAACAGCTTGGTGTCCAAGTATTCAAATGTATTATTAGATTATTTGAATGTCCTGGGAAGCACTTCCCCGAAAACTGATATCATTTGACTTACAAAGTAAATGAATGTACATTTTAACTGATAGAAAGTTGCCAAACCAATGCTCCATTTCAGGGAATTGATCAATTAGCCATTTAGTTCCTCTGCTGCACAAAAACAAGCCATCATACTTCCACATTAGAAAATAAAACATTTATATTAGTACCAAGTGCTGTTTCCTATTAGTCACATGGTACAAATGCTCTCATGCCGATCATTTAACTTCCTTGGAAAATTATCATGAAAAGTAATTTCCAGTAGTCGGAGAACTTCCTTAGATCTGTAATTTGGAGATAACTGTGTTATTATAGACCCCGTCTCTCCACAGTAGGGTTTTCTCAAGGGTGTTATCTACAGCTGCCTCGCCAATGACCTTTAGCTCGTCAAAAGGTCAGAAGTGGTACTGTGCACAATGATTTGACACTGTACAGTTCTATTAATAATGATCAGATAATGACGCACTGTGTGCTTGCATACAGCAAGACAACATTCAAGTTTGAGCTGATGAGTGGCAAGTAACACAAATGTCACACAGCCTTCAATTAATCTCCAACAAGACAGTAATGTTATTGAATGCCACTAGCCCTCGGCATTCAATAACATTACCATTGCTTAACCGCTCACCATTAATGCATTGGGAGTCACCGTCAACCAGAAACTTAGCTGGACTGGCCACATAAGTGATGTGGTGTGAAGGAGCAGTCGGTCTGAATATTCTGTGGCAAGTGACTCACTACCACGCTTCCCAAAGCCTATCCACCATCCAACAAAGCACAAGTCAGAAGTGTGACAGGATCAAGTTGCCTGAATTTGTGCAGGTTCAACCAGTTTCAGAAGTTCAAATACCAGCCAGGACAAAATAACCAGATTTATTGACACTTCATCCATTAGCCCATTCATTCATTTAGACCTATAATGGTTGCAGTTTGTATTGCTTCTTATACCGATGCATTGCAGCTACTCCATAAGAGTTCTTCAGTAACAGATCCCAAACCTGTGGCTTCTCCCCAGCAGATGAACAAAGGACGCAGGTGGATGGCTAGTCATGCATCCTTCTGACTTGCCATTCCCTCTGCGCTGCTGAGCAAAGCTACGGAATCCTCTCCAGTGACGATGTGTGGGTATCCTCGATCGTAGACTGCAGCAACTCACGCCCATCTTTCCAGTAACGGTTAGGAGCATAGTAAGTGCTGCCATCATCAGTCATGCTCAAAGCCTGTAAATGAATGAAGAAACTGGCTCGATGTAACACCAAAAGTGCAGCAGAAATATCCAAAATCCAGAATAGTTGAAGTTGGTATATCAACTACGTGTGTCCTAAACATTTGCTGGAAAATCTCTCCTCTCATGTTCCATAATCAGAACACTTTCCTTTCCACTGGCTTTCTAAACTTGGGCCTCATCTTAGTACCTTTAATGCTGTGGTAAAAATATTCTTAGTTGCTCCCAATTCTCCTCATAACTATATTTTCCAGTCCCAGTATCATTTAGTGAATCTCCATTGAATAACCAAAGTGGCTTTCCGTCTATTATGCAATGGTCACCAAAATCTGCATATGGCAACTAATAGTTGGTGAAATCAGTAAAAAGTTCATAGTAATTTATTTGTTTTTCACTGCAGCCTATTCAAAAAGCCCAGAGCACAAGGAATCATCGATCTGAAACCTAGTTTCTCTTCTTAGCTACATATTTTATTACATATTTATTTCTGTTCCACTCTCTCACATTAAAGACGTCCTCTTTAAGTTTCTTTCATCTGACTGCACATTCCACTCACTTGGCAGAGCAGGCCTGGTGGTTCAAATGGTCTAATTCTGCTCCTATGGTCTAATCTTCCTACATCTTCTTGAGGTTTTTATCATCTCCTCACTGCAGTTCAATATTCCTGCTTATACACAACCTAAGAATGCTTGCAGTCTGTTAGCTCATCAGCCCGATGATCTCTGGCAAGAGAGAAAAATATGTTGTCAGCTTTCTTGAAATAGATTCCCATCTGTGACCTATCCTAGGTAACAGAGTTAGGTGACCTAGGACTTATTGTTATGTTCAGTTCCATCCTGTAATGAGGCAGACGCGTGAAAACCATAGTCACTGCAACATTAACACCCACTGTCTGAATGAATTCTGGCTTGTTTTTGCTTATTTTTAAACAGTGATACCAGATTAGCCACTCTCCAGTACTCCAGAGCCTGCCCGGTAGCCAGAGATGAAACAAAAATCACTGCAAGGGCTTCCATAATTTCTTCTTCAGCTTCCCAAAAGACTTGAGAATGCACCAGGAAAGCCCGGGGATTTATCCACTTCAATGCTCTTTAAGGCCTCCAGACCTCCTTCCCAAATTTGTATCTGCTAGTTCAGATCTAGGACAATCAACATGACTTTGTGTATGGGATGTGGTCTGAGAGAACACCACTCAAAAGAAATACTCATTTAGCCTACAAGAACCTCTTTAGAATTTTACCAAGAACTTGCTATGCTCTCAGTGGGGACAGCTAATGTGCTACCATTGCTTAAATAAAGTAGCAAAAACAAGCCAGGAAACTAAAGGCCGGTGGTGGGAAAATTGCTGGAGGGGATTCTGAGGGACAGGACCTACCAACAATTTAGAGAAACAAGTTCTGATCTATGACAATAAACATGACTTTGTGTATGGGGAAACATGCCTGACAAATCTCTCGGAGCTCTTCAAGGAGGTGACCAAAAGGGTAGGAAAGTGGATGCAGTCTACTTGGATGTTAGCAAGACCTTTGACTTGTTCTTTCATAGTCTGGATGATTAGGTCACATGGGATCCAAAGGGAGATAGCAGGTTGGATTCATAATTGGTTCAGTGGTAGGAAGTTTTGGATTTCCCAGTGGCCACACATTTTAATTCCACATCCCATTCCCATTCTGATATGTCTATCCACGGCCTCCTCTACTGTAAAGATGAAGCCACACTCAGGTTGGAGGAACAACACCTTATATTCCGTCTGGGTAGCCTCCAACCTGATGGCATGAACATTGACTTCTCAGACTTCCGCTAATGCCCCACCTTCCCCTCATACCCCATCCGTTATTTTTTTATTTATATACACACATTTTTTTCTCTCTCTCTCCTTTTATTCCCTCTGTCCCTCTCACTATACCCCTTGCCCATCCTCTGGGCTTCCCCCCTCCCCCTTTCTTTCTCCCTAGGCCTCCTATCCCATGATCCTCTCATATGCCTTTTGCCAATCACCTGTCCAGCTCTTGGCTCCATCCCTCCTCCCCCCGCCCCCCCCCGTCTTCTCCTGTCATTTCGGATCTTCCCCGCCCCCTCCCACTTTCAAATCTCTTACTAGCTCTTCCTTCAGTTAGTCCTGACAAAGGGTCTCGGCCCGAAACTTCAATTGTACCTCTTCCTAGAGATGCTGCCTGGCCTGCTGCGTTCACCAGCAACTTTTATGTGTGTTGCTTGAAATTCCAGCATCTGCAGATTTCCTCCTGTTGGTGTAGATGGATAGGAGAGGTTTAGTGGGCTACGGTCAAATATGAGCAGCTAGGACTAAGTTGCCTGGCAACAACGTTGGCATGGACAAGTTGGGCCAAAGGATCTGTTTCCATGCTGTATGACTCTGTGTCGCTGTAAGCTGTGGCTCAATTGAAGCATCACTGAGTAAAAATCAATCAACGCTTCCTTTAATCATCTCTTGTGAGAGGCAGGAGAGTTTTGTTTCCAGCTGCTGAACACGCGATCAGTTGTCTGAGATCAACCTGTGGTGTGAGAGGCATCATTAACTTCCAAGTAGACAGCTGCATCATCCACTCACCTAGCTGGTGTTATACACTGACTAACATTGCATCTCCCTACACTGGCAATGCCCAGCTGGCGGCAATATTTCACACACCAGCCCCTCCCTGGTGTGCCGGAGTTTATGCTTTAGGCATCATGTTGGAAATGCATCCAGTGTGTCCAAATGAAGAGGCTATGCAACTGGATGTTGTGGTTGTGGTGAATTAGACTTTAGAATATAACTATCTGTGAGTAAGCCTACTGCCACAGCAAAAATTCATTCTATAAGTACTAACATTTCACTCACTAGGACACTAGGAATTAATAGCAAGCCTGGATTACTCTAGCACAGACAGAAAACCCACTCGTGCATCACTTAAAGGAAATATACTTCAAGCAAAGGATAGTTGGCTCCTACAGTCTCTGGTGTGCTCACATTATGTGAAAAGCTTTTCTGACGTCCCTGCAAATTGTGTTCTTTGGCTACAAATCAAAGCCAGACAGAAGGAGCCGCATGGTCATGACAGGTGAACTCAGCAATGATAGTGTTTTAAAACTTCACCTCAAAGTTCACCAACAATTGTAACTGAATCATATAATTTATCTTTACATGCACATATTATATCATACATTCATGTCATGTTTCACCAAACTGCTAAAACAGCACATTCTAACATTCACAAGATCTCTTTTACAGGCTACTAAATTCCAGCAGCAATAACAAACCCACCTACTACAAACTTTCCTCATTAAGCGAATTTTTAAAAAAACCTTATGGAACATGCTCCTTGAAATAAACCTTTTAGAAGCAGTTCATGTGGCGTCGGCCAACATGCTGAATGTCTGCCTTTAGGCATCTGGACGAGAAAGGCGCTCACAGCTGAAGCTTGGTATTATTTCTTAGTAAAAGGAAGGGTTATAACACATTGAGATTGCTAGGTCTTGCATACCTCCTGTTTGTTAAGTAAGTCTCCAATAAATTGATCTTACATACTGGTGGGAGGGGGCACTGCCCTCCCCCACTTCCTTTTCCTGAAAGGAATACTGTAAACTAAAAACAGGCAGAAGTAATGAATGAAGTGTAAGGGGTAGAGCTTTTATCAGCCTGGTGATATTTTGGTTGATCAGTTTTCCTTTCTTCAATATTCCCCCATTTTGTTTGCTGATTCCCAGTTCCCAAAAAGATCATTTTCAGATTTTGTAGACAAATGAGCAAAAGACACAAGGAAGTCCAAACACATTGTGTCCTGTTTAATAACAGGAACTTTACAGTCTTCATCAGTTGAACTTCGTAAAAATCTTGCTCCAGTCCAAGGAGCAATTCGTCACATCACCCACTCTGAAGCAGTAACAACCTTAAGGCAAAAATTATTGCTCACATCTCAATATTACTTATTCTATATACTGTTCCTCACTTAAAAAAATAAAAATTAAGTTTAACCTTCTCTGTTTTTCTTTTCTGCTCTGTTTTCTATGATCTTCTCAACTATTCTGGTGGCACCTGCAGTGAACTCGTAGATTACCCAAATATTCTGGGAGCACAGTGCAACTCCGGACTCAGTAACGTTGTCGTTAATCAGCGGTTCTACAAATTGAGTTCTCTTGACTAGTTGAAGGACAAACTTCAGAAACATCTTCAACTTTGTAGAATATAATGCCAAATTTCACAAGAGAAATTATAGTCTGTTATGTCTGCTATTTCTCACTATTCTAACTCCACAACTTGAATCTGTTGGGAGGTCCCAGTTTAGTTTTCTTTGCTTAAATCGTATCCATTTCATCTCCTCCACTTCCCCCTCCAAGCTTTGTTGGACTAGGCTCGACCTCATTATGAGTTTCCTTTTCTGTATCATTTTATCATAATATTTTCTTGTTGAAGAGTAGTTAGAAAGACTGCTAAACTCCAGTGTTTCGTGGTCAGGCGCAAATGGCCATACATGAGCTGTTCCTTCAATTCCTCAACTCGCTCCTTCTCCGTTGGAGGCTGAGTAGCAAGAAGTGAAACAGAACTCTAGTTTATGATTCTTAATAAATCGCTCAAGGTACTGATCTCTAGGCTGACCATTGAAATGAAATGGCTTCATAGCCTCATGTAGTCCTACATTTGAATCTGTCCATCACCTGACTGTATATTCATACAGCAATTTCAAAACTGGGCATGTTTGAATGAGTCTGTGCAGTTCCACTGCCTTGATGTGGAAGTCATCATCCACTGCATGTATAGCAAAATATCCTCCATGCTTCTAATAAAACATAGAACACTACAGGCCAGGAATAGACCCAACAAAGTTGTGCAGAACTTATTAAGATGGTGACACCGAATTAAACTCATCCCTTCTGCCTACACATGGTTCATTTCCTTCCATTCTTTTCATATTCATATGCCTACTAAGACCCTGTTAAATGCTTCTATCATATCTCCCTCCATCTGCAAAGGGAGCTGGAAAAGGCATGTAATAAAGGAAATGTCACAATTGTAATGGGGGACTTCAATATGCAAAGAGATTGGGAAAATCAGGTTGGTGCTGGATCACAGGAAAGGGAATTTGTTGAATGTCTATGAGATGGCTTTTTAGAGCAGCCTATGCTTGAGCCTACTCGGAGAAAGGCTATCTTAGATTGGGTGTTGTGTAATAACCCAGATCTTATTAGTGAGCTTAATGTAAAGGAACTCTTAAAAGACAGTGATCATAATTCGTGCTGCAATTTGAGAGGGAGCAGCAAAAGTCAAATGTATCAATATCACAATGGAATAAAGTGAATTACAGAGGCATGAGAGAGGAGCTTTCCCAGGTGGATTGGAGGTGGATACTGGCTGGGATGACAGCAGAGCAGAGATGGCTGAAGTTTCTGGAAATAGTTCACAAGGCACAGGATAGATAAGTCCCAGAGAAGAAGTAGTTCTCAAATAGCAGGGGTAGGCAACCGTGGCTGACAAGGGAAGTTAAGGACTGCAAAAAGCAAAGGAACGGACATATAAAGTAGCAAAAGTCAGTGGGAAGTTGGATTATTGGGAAGCTTTTAAAATCCAACAAAAGGCGACTAAAAAAGTATAAGAGAAAAGATGGAAATTGAGGGCAAACTAGCCAATAATATAAAGCAGGACACTAAAAGTTTATTCAGTTATATAAAGAGTGAAAGGGAGGTGAGAGCTGATATTGGACCACTGGAAAATGATGCTGGTGAGGTAGTAAGGGGGAACAAAGAGATGACAGATGAACTTAATGAGTACCTTGCATCAGTCTTCACTGTGGAAGACACTGGCAGTGTGCCAGAGGTCCGTGAGTGTCAGACAGCAGGAGTAAGTGCCATTGCTATTACAAAGGAAAAAGTGCGAGACAAACTCAAAGGTCTTCAGGTGGATGTCACCTGGACCTGATGAACTACATCCCAGAGTCCTGAGAGAGGATGCTGAAGAGATAACAGAAGCATGGGTCATGATCTTTCAAGAATCACTTGATTCTGGCATGGTCCCGGAGGACTGGAAGATTGTAAATGTCACTCCACTCTTTAAGAAGGGGGGAAGACAAAAGAAAGGAAATTATTGGCCAGTTAGCCTAACCTCAGTGGTTGGGAAAGTCTTGGAGACTATTATTAAGGATGAAGCTTTGGGGTCCTTGGAGACTAATGATAAAATAAGTCAAAGTCAACACGGTTTCTGTAAAGGGAACTCTTGCCTGACAAATCTGTTATGTGTTCTTTGAGGAAGTAACAAGCAGAGTGGACAAAGAAGAGGCAGTGAATGTCATTTACTTGGACCTTTAGAAGGCATTTGACAAGGTGCCACACATGAGGCTGCTTAACAAGATAAAATCCTATGGCGTTACAAGAAAGATACTGGCATGGATAGAGGAATGGCTGACAGGCAGGAGGTGCCTACTGGGAATAAAGGGGGCCTTTTCTGACTGGCTGCCAGTGACTAGTGGTATTGGGACCGCTACTTTTTACATTGTTTATCAATTAATGGATAATGGAATTGATGGCTTTGTGGCAAAGTTTGCGGATGATACGAAGATAGGTGGAGGAATAGGTAGTGCTGAGGAAGCAATGCAATTGCAGCAGGACTTAGACAAATTGGAAGAATGGGCAAAAAAGTGGCAGATGGAATACCGTGTTGGGAAATGTATGATAATGCATTTTGGTAAAAGGAACAATAGTGCGGACTATTATCTAAATGGGGAGAAGGTTCAAACATCAGAAGTACAGAGGGACTTAGGAGTCCTTGTGCAAGACTCCCAGAAGGTTAATTTACAGGTTGAGTCAGTGGTAAAGAAGGCAAATGCAATGTTGGCATTTATTTCAAGGGGAATAGAATATAAAAGCAAGGAGATAATGCTGAATCTTTATAAGACACTAGTCATGTTGCACTTAAGAGTATTGTCAACAGTTTTGGGCCCATATCTCAGAAAGGATGTGTTGTCATTGGAGAGAGTCCAGAGGAGATTCACGAGGATGAATCTGTGAATGAAGGGGTTAACATATGAGGAGTGTTTGGCTGCTTTGGGTCTGTCATCACAGGTAGATCTCACTGAAACCTACCAAATGTTGAAAGGACTAGATAAGGTGTTTGTGGAGAGGATGTTTGCTGCGTTTGGTGGGGGTATCCAGAACTAGAGGGCACAGCCTCAAAACTGAGGTGCGACCTTTTAGAAAAAAAGGAAGGAGGAAGTTTTAACATGACACATGCTGGTGATAATAAACCTGATTCTGATTCTGAACCTGTGGAATACTCTGCCACAGACTGTGGATGGAGGCCAAGTCCATGGATACACTTAAGGCGGAAGTTGATAGTTTACTAGTGGGTCAAGGCATCAAAAGATATGGCGAGAAGGCAGGGATATGGGTTGAGTGAGATCCGGGTTCGGCCATGATGGAAATGCAGAGCAGACTCAAGGGGCTGAATGGCCTAATTATGCTCCTATGTCTTATGGTCTTACGGTCATCATCACCCCCTACATTCTCAGCAGCCATCACTCTCTCTGTAAAAATACTTGACCACTCAACTCCTTGAACTCTCTCCTCCTGCCCTTAAATGCATGCCTTTTGGTATCAGATATTTCAATCCAGGAAAAATAAAGATTCTGGCTATCTACTCTCCTTGTGTCTCTTATAATTTTATAAACCTCTATCAGGTCTCCCCTCAACCTCTACTGCTCCAGAGAAAACAACCCTATTTGTCGAGTTTGTCCTTTATAGCTCACACCCTCTCATCTGGCAGCACCCTGGTAAGCTTCTTCAGCACTCCTTTCAAAGCCCCCACATTCTTCCAGTAATGGAAGGCAGGAATTGAATGCAATACTCCAGATAAATGGCCTTTTCATTTGGTGGCTGCAGCAAGGTATTCTTTGCAAAATTATGTTTGAATGTTTTATATATCAGTATACAAGTCTCGGGAAGAAGACAGGGGGCTCTTGCTCACTACCTTCTGCTCCATTAATGGTCACTTAGTAATCTTCATCGAGCCAAATGGCTAAACTGCTCTGCAGACCATTACTGGGGCTATCAGCCACATAGTCTCCTCGTTGAACTGTGGAAACAACCAGATTTAGTCTTTGCATTAGATCCAGCAAAACGTTTATGAAGCTGGTAATACCTTGTCCCTCAGTTGCTCATCAGTAACACAAATCAGCCACCATGGTGCTGTGGCAGTTAAGCTGGAACTGCAAACTGGAAGCTCGTCAGGCAGTGGAACAAAAGCAGAGTCTGCCTGCAGCTATGGCTGCAAGGCCAACAAATCAGATCTCAGTCATCAAAAACAAGTAGAAAAAGCATCTAAAAATAAGGTCAACACTGCATGAGAGGAATTTAACCTGATCTCACTCAGCATCACTTTTTTGGTGTTTATAAATTATCAGGAATGTAGCAGTAAGTGGAGTTAGAAAGAAAACAAACAATTTCTGTTCATGAAAGCATATTCTTCTCCATGCCATGACTGCCACTGACACCCAATATTTGCACCAGATTTATGTCAGAATCATCCATCTGCTGAACCTTTTGGGGAAAATTGCATGATAAAGGAAGGAAAATGATTAGAATGCATTTTCCAACTTTGAAAGTTCTAGCTGCCTCATGCAAACATTCAGCTTTCAGGCTGAGTTTCACTCCTATTTTGTGACTACACAGAGGAGAGAGACAACAAGGTCAGTAAGTGCTTTGCTGATTCTTGTCTACATATTGAAAACAAAGAACAGTGCTGAATATTTGGTCCAATGCCAGGCATTGACCTCTACAGAGTACATGTCGAACTGAATTAAATCCTATTTAGGATAACATGTGAGGGTTATTCCAGAACATTTAGGAAAATGGGCACTTTAGGACAGTGGCATAAACACATAACGTTTGTAAACAGTGGTTCTATTCCAAATTTGTGCATTCACATCTCATTATCAACCTCATTCTTTAACACATTGCAGGCTATGTTCTATAACTCCAAATCTAATCAAAAAGAAAAAAACATGTGAGTCGGGGCACATTTTATCTATTTTGTTTTACTTTAGTGAGGAGTGCACTTATGACTTGGTGGCGTAATAACACATGCCATTCACTTAATTCATATACATAACATAATGAACTATGTAAACAGCAAAGAATGCCTAATCAAACAATGCATTTGCAATATTGCTTAAATATTAAATACACAACTCTTCTCCCTGCTGGCTATAAACTTCAACTCAATATAGAATGCATCTCAACTATATACTACACTATATAATCCAACTACTCAACTACTATATAGACATCCACAGCATAGTTAGATTGTCCTATTCAGGTCTAAAGATTTAATCGCTGTGTAGGATTTCTTACTCTTGTGGGATAACGTCTTCCCTGACCAGGGGTGGGGGGATTGGGGAGGGATCACTCCGTTTGGCAGGTGAGACTTGTGGCTATGAAACAATTTCAGGTTCTGGTGTCTCCTCCGTGGTGGTTGTAGGAATTGACTCTGGGACTGCAGGAAGTTGTTCTGACAGCTCTGGACACCTTTCTTCAGGACATGTTGGTGTCCTGAACAGTGCATGGCAAGCTGCTTGATCGGCTGTCCTATCCCAGGCCACCAGAAAGAGCTTCAAGCCAACGCTTTCATTTTGACTACACCTGGATGACCATCATATAGCTCCTCTAACACTTTAGTTCTCAGCCTGGGTGGTACAACAACACTCTATCGCCACATAAAGCAACCTCTGTCAAGGGCAAGTTCATCTCAGTGCTGGTAAAGATGGGGGAACTGGAGTTTCTGCTGCATATTCCAGTCTCTTCGGGTGGTCATGTAGACCTGAGACAGTGTGGAGTCTTTTCTGGTTTCCCTTCTCTGCCAGATCATTTCTGCCATAATAGGGAAACTTTCTATTTGCATTAGGGTGAATAGGAGAGCCCTCCTTTGTAAATTGTTCAGGCATTTCCTTTTCCAAGGGTAAACAGTACAATCCATCAGCATTTCCATGATTAGTTGTCCTCTTGAATTCCAGCTTGTGAATTTCATCAGTTTTCTATCTTTCTGTGCTTCCTAACAAAAATACATGCTGCGCTTTTTTAAAAACTCAACTCTGAAGGAAAAGCGAACTTGTTGCACTCCAACAGGTAGGTAGTCATTTCAGGTTAATTTTACATATTCTTACTTCAATAATTCAGCAATTACTTTCAGGTGAAAATGTTCTGCCAAGTATTCCATTTCCCTCATAAATGCTCAATTTTCAACAAATGCCCTCTAGCACTTGAAATCTACCACAGAGAAACATTTTCCTTGATAATATTTATTCTTTTCATATCCTTGAAAATTTCAGCTTGAGTACTTCAGAAATGTCTTCTTTGCCAAAGCAAATAGTCTGAATGCGCAGACCATTAAGGGATAATTTTATTGGAGTAATTCACTTGAAAGCTCATTAGTGGCAATATTTCTGTGCTTTGAACATTGATGGGTATTCATTTATGGTAAGGGAAAAGGAAATGTCATGCCGCAGGTTAACAGAAATACTATATATGGACAATGTATATTGGGTGTCAGTGTGAAGACATGCTTCATCAGTTTGCCCACAGAGTAGTAAAATAAGAAAAGTTATAACAACACCAGAGGGAATCAGTGAGAGACAACGCCTGGTGGACTTTCAGACACGGAAGGGTATCTGCTGCATTGCTGGCCTTCAGGGAAAAACAGTACAGAGTGCATGAATACTCCTTGCAAACTGGTGTAAATAGTGTGTATGTAAACTCTTTAACTACAGTTTGATACGTTACAATTTGAAGAGGTTTTAGTGTACATGTAAATTAATTGGGTTCTGTGAGGCTGGGCATTGTCCAGGCTATACATGTTCATTATCCAGCAGCTTTAATCTGATTTGTGAAATGCTTACGAGGTGCAAACTGATCAGCTTCTCTCCTTCTGGGTGGTCAGCGTCCTGCAGCGGCTGCTACAAGCACAATACTTATGTTTAGCAACCGACTCACAACTAGTTATTGTAAAGTTTGCGGAGGCCCGAGTCCCAAAGGAAGTATATCCAAGTAGCTATTGTCTTCTCTGATTCTCTGACTCTGAAGCTGGCTCCATTACTACTGCAGAAAGGCCTAAACATTTGAAGTAACTCTGCAGCACGGAGGACATTTAAATATAAATCATAACTCTGTTAGAAGTCCCGTTTATTTCCCCACAACTTGTGCTCTCATTCATCACCAGCGGAACTGTCAAACAGAGAAAGTACGGTTCCCCAGAGGGGGGAGAAACTTAAAGGGCGAGAAAGCAGTTTACAAAAGTTTAGAATGTGCAAGATGATGAACAACCCTCTCAAAAGTATCACAGAAGGCCCCAACATAATTATTTATCTGAAGGATGGTCATGTGGAGGAAGATTCAATTAAATTTTGCATATTTTTAAATATTGTGGAATGTCAGGTCTAAGAACATTCAGAATTAAACATCCTCAGCTCAAGTGTTTCATGATCAGAATTCCTGCTGCTATGCCAACGTACAGCAAGAGTGCTTCTTGTCTTAAATTTAGAATTAAAACATAGGCATCGAAAGTACACACAGGAACAGGCCCTTTGGCCCACAGTATTGTGCTGAACCAATTAAATTAGTCGTCAAAAGGCCAATTAAACTAATCTCTTCTGCCAACACAATGTCCATATCCTTTCATTTTCCTCACATCCACATGCTTATCTAAACATCTCTTAAAAATCCCTGTTGCCTCTACCTCCACCTCGGGTAGTACGTTCCAAGCACCCATCATTCTCTGTGTAATCAGCTTGCTCCTCTCATCTCCTTCAAGCTTACCTCCCTCTCTTTAAATGCATATCCTCTGGTATTAGATATTTCAACCCTGGGAAAAAGATATTGTCTATGCCTCTCATAATCTTATAAACGTCTATCAGATCTCCCCTCAGCCTCTGGCACTCCAGAGAAAACAAGCCAATTTTGGCCATCGTCTCATTATAGCACATGCCTTGTAATCCAGTCAGCATTCTGGCAACCTCTACTGCACCTTCTCCAAAGCCTCAACATCCTTCCTATAATGGGGCTGCCAGAACTGAATGCAATACTCTAGATGCAGCCTAACTAGAGTTTTATAAAGCTGCAACATAACTTCCTGACTTTTGAATTCAATACCTTGACAAATAAAGGCAAGCATGACATTTGCCTTCTTAACCACCCCGCATTTCAGCCTGTGCAGCCATTTTCAGGGAGCTATGAACTTGGACCTCAAGATCTCTCTGCCTATCAACACTATTAAGGGTCTTGCTCTTAACAGTGTACGGTCTCTTTACATTTGACCTATCAAAGTGTAACACTTCACATTCGGCTGGGTTAAACTCCGTCTGCCATTTCTCTGCCCATATCTGCAACTGATCTATGTACTCTCTGCCATTCTTCTGCACCATCCACAACACCATCAATCTTCATATCATCTGCAAACTTACTAACCCACCACCTACACTTTCATTTGTTAGGTGATATTCCAACTCCCTCATTTTGATGGAAAGTGAAGAGAACAGAAGTTCACTTGCTGCTTTCTGGATAAGAGATCCCTTCTCGTCGGTGGAAGTGGAAGGGGTGATTTTGCTGTGAGGTGGAAAGGCAAGTGAGAGGAGCTCAATAAGACCGTGTGGGCAGGCTGTGGAACACACTGCCTGTATTGTTGCTGCAGAAGCACTCACCAGTTGAGTGCACTCTCGGTATTTACATTTCCCATTTGTGTTATAAACAGCATCTGCGCCAAAGACTGAGCTGTTCAACTGTCAACTGTGGTTTTGCCATGCAGGCTTGTAAATCTCACATCTCAATTCACATGCCTGTGATGGTTTAAAATTTTAAAAAGATGAAAATAAACTGATTTCTGATATCTGTCCCAAACTATTTCAAATGTGCACAATCTTTTTGCAGATTGATTTAAAACAAGCAAGACAGCATATTTTAGATGATAATACTTTGCAAAAGAAACTTGACTTGTAAATCTTTTTTCTCTCCCTATGGGTGTTTTCAATTTATTAGAAAAGTATATTGAAGTAATGAAGGGAGATTCAACAACAGTCCACACCCTAGACATCAGATCTATTACCCAGCTCATTGACTCTGTTGCAGTCTGAACACAAATTGGCTGACAATCAGAAGCATACAAGCAGATGCACAGAAGCACCAAGCACTCAGGCTCAGTGAAGCAGAGTGCAAACAAGTCTGAAGATGCTTGCAGATTGTGCGGCCTTTGTGGAGGGAGCAGGAAAACTGAGTGTTCCAGGTGAGAATCCGTGTCAAAGCTGATGTTTATGAATGTCATTTAAAAAGGAAGGGAGGATCTACTTCCGAACAAAGTAAAAAGAATAACCATTAAATGCTCAATTGTAAAACAAGATATTCCTTTGTAATGAACAGGATGAGAGGGAGAGAAATCAAGAAAATTATAAACAATAATTAAGCAGGACCTCCAGCATTCAGTTGTAAAGAGTAAATACTTAGAATGCAATATGTATAATTAATGTTATTTCCCAGAGATCCATGTAGATAGTCACACAGTTGGGGTGGGTTTTTTGACTTGGACCACCCTGCCTGAATGCAGCACAGCCGAAATAACATAGGTCTGCAACTCTTTGGTGCTCTGACCACCGCCATGCTGAAAAGCGCTGAACTGCCAGGCAGCCCGAGTAAAAAAACTGCTTTAGCCTCTTAATATGCAAATTATGGTCCCATAATGAACCGGAAGTTACCAGTGGTTTACACTGGCATATGAAATATTGCAGCAGCAGAACTTTAAAGCAAAAGCATCTTCCTATTCCTCGCCTATCATGTACAGGATTATACAATATTTCTGCATGGATTATGGGAGCTAAAATAATTCAGAAGCAGCAGCATGTATTAAATAGAATTATGAATTTTGACTATTATGGTAGCTGATCCAGTCTAACTGGCCACAGGCGAGAAGTAAAATTAGTTATATAAATGCACTTGAAAGCTAAAATCCAACTTTCAATCTCATTAATGGCCTAAATGTTATCACTCCAATTACTCTAAACTAATCCATTCTGCATTTGCTGCACTCTGTTCACTCATCTCTACCCCACAATCCTGCAGCTTAAAACTACCATGTGTTCTCACCGTTATGGCTTTGATTCAGTGCCTGCCACTTGAAGAATCTGCTTCTCTTGCTACAGATGTTGCTTAACCAACTGATCAGTTCTATTTCTGTATCAAATTTTTAACCATGTTTTTAAAACTGATAATATACAGAAAAGAACTACTGACCTGTCAAAGAAGTAGCTAAAAATATTGTATTGCAAGAAATGTGATATCAGGCTTCAGTGAATCTACACAGGAGAAGAGGACATTTGAAAACAGAACGATGACAAAGCAATCGAAGCACCTCTCTGTTGCCAATCACATTGCAAAGAGGAAGAGACAGCCAATGGAGGGAAATAACTGCATTATAGAAATTAAGTACAGTACTTCATTATTGAATTAATTCACTGCTAATAATCGGTTTTAAAAATGGGTAGTAAATCATTACTACTATTTTATAAAATGCTGTGTTATACTCAAGTCAAAATAAACTGTTGTTGTATAAAGGGTTTGATGACCCAAACAATTCTTAAAGAAATACTGTAACTATGGCATATTGCCTTGTTCTACATCTTGTGAGTCAGAACGCTATATTTTTCCTTAGTTTAATTTTTATTTTTTCAACTGTTATATTTCTACAAAATATGGCTTCATCTCTCACAGATCACTTTCCCTCTGTTAACTCCTGCTTACGTTATTCAGTTTATAACGGCAGCAGTTTCATCCAGTTTTTGGATGATTCTCGCTCACCTGGAACTACAAAGTAAACTGACCCCTTACTGGTGCTATCAATAACTTGCAGTGAGAGGGATTACAGCAAGAACATTATTCAGCCTTTTGTCTGATGATTTAGGAAACTCATCTATCTCAATAGGCATTAGTTTTAAAACTAGGCCAAAATATCGACTGAGTGTTCAACTGGGATCAGAAAAATAGACAGAATTCTAGAAATACCCAGTTGGAGGCAAATGTAAATGTTGCCACCTTGGGTCAAGAGTTTCCACCAGGACTGAGAGGGAGGAGGAAAGATTGCCAGTATGCAGCAGTATACAATTTGATTGTGCAAGGTCAAATCCAATCATGCTTTCCCATCCAAAATTAAGGAAAGAAATTCTGTCAACTGACCTTGCGAAGTAGTAATAAAAACTTATCAACTTAGTACATTCCTCCCAAGCCAGAAGTCCTGGATGAATCAAGAGATTCTCAGTCTGCTAAAGTGGTATTCAAGACCAGTAATACAGAATCTTACAGTAAGTTCAGGTACGGCCTACAGAAAGCCATCACGAGAGGAAAAAGGCAATTCTAAGTGAAGCAAGAGACAGAACTGAATGCAGAACAGCTGTGACAGTGTTTGCATACATTACTTACAATAAGGAGACACCTAACAACATGAATGACTGTGATGCTACAGCCCCCAAGGAGCTCAATGCCTTTTATGTAGGGTTTGAAAGGGAGAATAGCACCACATCTGTGTGAATCCCTGCAACATCTGATCACCTTATGATCTCTGTCTTGGAAACCAATCTCCAAATATCATTCAAGAGGGTGAACCCTCACAAGGCCTCAGGCCCTGACAGGGTACCCTGGCCGCATACTGAAAACCTGGGCCAAGCAACAGGCTGGAGTGTTCAAGGATATCTTCAAACTCTCACTGTTGCAGTTGGAGGTTGCCACTCGCTTCAAAGGGGCATCAATGATTTCAGTGCCCTAAAGAGCAGGGAGAGCTACCTCATTGACTAGCGCCTAATAGCACTCACATCCACCATAATGAAATGCATCAAGAGGTTGGTTATGGCTAGAATTAAGTCCTGCCTGATTAAGCATCTGGACCTGCTGCAATTCACCTACTACTGCAACAGGTACAAGTAGGTGGAAATCAGTGTCCCCTCTAATTTGTAATGACCAGTGTGCGCAAAGATCTTGTGCTCTGGAAATTTTTTTGCCCAGTAACAACACATGTGTGCACTGAATTTTATATATAGAGATATTCATTTTAACAGCTAGCAAAACACTGTCAATAAGAACTCTGATCTCCTCAGGGTTTGATCACTTTTGCTCTTGTTCATCTGCATTCTCACAAAATATACTTAGTAGGCCTTTAGCGGATAATGAAGGATTTTCTCGCTGGAGCTTTTGCACACCTCCTATATGTGATTTGCTTGCTAAATCACACTTTAAAAAATCAGATTTCCAAATATTACTCCACTTCTTCCTACTTGAAAATTCTCAAGCAACTTTTGCATTGCGACAATACAGGCAGGTAATACCAGTTTCTGTATTGTACATAAGTATTTCTGTAGTTACACACTCCTGACCTAATGTGTTTTTGGTGTAGCAGTTTCTACAGTTTTATTAAGCCATTCTGCTTTAAATGAACTGGCAGTTCCTTTGCACTTCATGCCCTTTTCTTCTTTGGAATTTAACACAGTAAAACACCGTCTACATTGGAAACCGGAAAAGGAAACGTGATTGTGTATGACCGTGAAATATACTTAACATGCCAACGGGATAGAGGGTGACAACCTTTTGTGCGCAGTTTAAATCCCTTTGTGCACTTGTAGCAAAAGATGTGTGTGCACGCGCACACCTCAGAGGGAACATTTGTGGGCATAATCTCACAGGCTCTCCACTCTGCTTTGGAGCATCTCAACAACCACAAGACATACTGTTTATCAATTACAGCTCAGAATCAAAATCAGAATCAGGTTTATTATCACCGGCATGTGTCATGAAATTTGTTAACTTAGCAGCAGCAGTTCAGTGCAATACATAATATCGAAGAAAAAAAGTAAAAATAAATAAATAACTCAATTACAGTATAGATACATTGAATAGATTAAAAATTGTGCAAGAACAGAAATGATATATATTTAAAAAGTGAGGTAGTGTTCATGGGATCAATGTCCATTTAGGAACTGGATGGCAGAGGGGAAGAATCTGTTCCTGAATCACTGAGTGTGTGCCTTCAGGCTTCTGTACCTCCTACCTGATGGTAACAGTAAGAAAGGTGCATGCCCTGGGTGCTGGGGGTCCTTAATAATGGATGCTGCCTTTCTGAGACACCGCTCCTTGAAGATGTCCTGGGTACTTTGTAGGCTAGTACCCAAGATGCAACCGACTAAATTTACAACCCTCTGCAGTTTCTTTCGGTCCTGTGCAGTAGCCCCTCCATACCAGACAGTGATGCAGCCTGTCAGAATGCTCTCCACGGTACATCTATAGAAGCCTTTGAAGTTTAGAAACATAGAAGTTTTTGTTGATGTACCAAATCTCTTCAAAATCTTGATGAAGTATAGTCGCAGTCTTGCCTTCCTTATTGCTGCATTGACATGTTGGAACCAGGTTAGGTCCTCAGGAATCTTGACACCCAGGAACTTGAAACTGTTCACTCTCTCCACTTCTGATCCCTCTGTGAGGACTGGTGTATGTTCCTTCATCCTACCTTACCTGAAGTCCACAATCAGCTCTTTTGTCTTACTGAAGTTGAGTGCCAGGTTGTCGCTGCGAAACCACTTCATTCAACGTTCAACATCATCATTACTTTATTGCTATGTGGATCTTTCCTGGGCCCAATGCATTGTTGCAATCACCAAGGAAGCTCTACTTCATTAATGAAAGTTCATTATAGACTTTATAGGTATACACTCAGCCAGCTCCATCTCGTGCAAGCCTCCCCACCATAGGGGACATCTTCAAGAGGTGCTGCCTCATGAAGGTGAAGGAATAAGGACCTTCGCCGTCTGGGACACAAATTCTATCATCTGAGAGGAGGTACAGGTGCCTGAAGATCTACACTGAACTATTAAGGAACAGCTGCTTCCCTCTCTGCCATGAGCTTTCTGAACGGTCCTTAATCCATGAACACTGCCTCATCATCATTTTTTTGCAAATGTTTTTGTAATTTATGGATTTTTAAAATTTCTTGCACTGTACTGCTGCCACAAGGCAAATTTCACATTATCTGCCTGTGACAGTGAATCCTGGTTTTGATTTGGAGCAGCCTCACAAAAGATGGCACATTCAGAACTTGGAACTGTGCTGTGCTATTGATCGGACTGCTGCAAGAGAGACTGATTTCTTTAGAATTGCACTTCTGTTGAACATATCCAGAAATGAAAAGTTTTCTACCTCATCAAAAAGAAAGAAATAATGGCAAATTGACAAGCATTTTACATGGCTCCATTTCTTTCTAGTTCTTTTAATTGTTGGACATGCTGTTAAAATTGTACTTAGATCTTTTTTAGCATCTACTTACTGTCCACAGCTCTCTTCAGCCTTATTGCTATACTTTTCAGATGTTTCATATGTTGCTAACTTAAATGATTATTAAATGCTTAGGTAAATCAATTATAGGCATTGCCTCAGCTTCACTTTTTTTAATCCTGAAGTTGAGAAGAAATGAGTGGAAATAGCATGCTAAAGATTACTGGAGGATTGCTATTTCTCTATAATCACTATTCCTATACTCACTATATGAAAATGACACCATTAAGGCTGCCTATGCTCCAGTCAAGAGGATTTTTAGAGAGATGCATTAACATCCTCTCAAGAAAACAAAATTAGATCTCTTTGAGTAATAGACCTTTTCACGTCATCTAACTCAACATGAATGTCAGAGATAATTAACATTACAACTCAGTTTAATTCCTGGCCCAACGCCTTTGACTCTGAGATTGAATTGAGTAATACTGTCATCAGTATTCAGATTCACTTCCAAGGGCGTATAGAGGCATGTATGCACGTATACATATGCAAAGTGTTTCCATCACACAGCTGCTGGACAAACTCTCTTCGGCACAATTGGATTGCAAAGTGGAAATGAAGAACTCAGCAGGGACAAAGAAAATATTTTTTCAATTATTTTGTCAGTGTACCCTGAAGATACAATGATTTACACAACAAAATATGCAACCCTTGATGCTCTGAAAGAGAATGGAGAATGAGTTATGGACCTACTCATTACTTAATCTAAGAAGAGAACGCAGAAATCTATTTTCTCTTAGTGGATAGGAAGAAATGTAAGATCTTGAAGTGTTTCAACTTCTTTATGTCTAGTCTTTCTGAAGTTTAGGTTCTCACATCTAGCATTCAGCAAACCATTTCCAACCAGAATTGTAATCTGCAGGTCTGCAGCACTCTGGCCATGTTACGGTTATCATCCAAGTAGCTCTCAATATTTATGCACATTTGTGTCTGAATGAAGAGTACAAATATTCCTTTCCCAAAATGCGCGGTTTTCAATGTAGAGCACATACCGAACATTCCCAAAGCAGAAACCATGGATGAATCAGGAGATTTGCTGTCTGCTGAAGGTTACATCGGTAGCATTCAAGACCAGTATCCAGAACTCCACAAGAATCGATATACAACCTAAGAAAGGCCATCATGAGAGTAAAAAGACAATTGCGTGTGAAGCTAGAGACACAGCCAGATGAGGCAGGGCTTGTATTTGCTATAAGGCGAAACCTAACAGTATAAATCCCAGTGATTTCTCACTCCCTGACGAGTTCAACCTCTTTTACGCATGAATCTCCTCAACATCAAGTGACCCTGTGATCTCTGCCTCAGAGGCTGATGTCAGAATCCCCTTTAAGAGGATGAACGCTCACAAGCTCCAATGCTGTACCTGGCACGTGCCGGCAGGGTGATTCAGTGTCACCTTCAATCTCTCACTGCTGCAGTCGGAGGTTCCCACCTGCTTCAAAAGGGCATCAGTCCACATTGGTGACAAAGAATAGCAGCGTGAGAGACTCTCAGACCATAAGAAATAGGAGTACTATTGCAAGGCAGCACTCACAACTACTCTACTGCGGTGAAGTGCCTTGAGAGGTTGGTCATAGCTAGAATTTACTCCTGCCTGAACAAGGACCTGGAACAACTGCAGTTTGTCTATCACCTCAATAGATCTACAACAGACACAATCTCACTGATTTTCCACTTGGCCTTGGACCACCTGGACAGCAGCAGCCTATTTCAGGCTGCTGTTTATTGATTACTCAGTGTTCAACACCATCGTCCCCTCAGTACTAATCAACAAGCCTCAAAATATAGGCCTCTGGACCTTCCTCTGGATCTAAATCCTCCACTTCCTCATTGTGTGTGTGGATCGGTAATCCTTGCTGACAATCATCACAGGCACACCTCAGGGATATGTGCATAGCCCACTGCTCTACCCTCTCTACACTCATGACTGTGTGGCCAAGCACAGCTCAAATGCCACGTATAAGTTCACGGCTGACCACCTTTCTTGTTGGCAGAATCTCAGACGGTAACGAGGAGACATACAAGAGCAAGATAGGCCAGCTGGTTGAGTAGGGTCGCAATAACAGCTTTGCAAGACCAGGGAATTGATTGTGGAATCCAGGAAGGTGAGGTCTGGAATAAAAACATGCCAGTCCTCTTTGAGGGATCAGCAATAGAAATAGAAATAGGTCGTGGGTGTCAAAATCTCAGAGGATCTGTCCTGGGACCAATATACAGATGCAATTGTGAAGAAGGTACTCCAGTGGCTCAATGACATTCGGAGTTGGAAGAGATGTAGTATGTCACTGAAGAGTCTAACAGAGAGCATCCTGGCTGATTACACCACTGCCTACTAGGGAAGCTCCAAGGTGCAGGATCAAGAGGCTGCAGAGAGTTGTAAACTTAGCCATCCCCATCACAGGGACCAACAGGGGCATTTTCAAATCCTCACCATCCAGTTCGTGCCCCTTTATCATTACTGCCATCAGGGAGAAGGTACAGAAGACCCATACTCAATGTTTTAGGAAAAATTTCTTCCACTTTGCCATCGGATTTCTGAGCAGTCCTTGAACTTACCACCTCACTTTTCATCTTTTGTAATGTTTATTTATTTATTTTGTTTTTATTGTAATTTAGTAGTTCTTATGTGTTATTACTGTCACAAAACAACAAATTTCATGACATATGCTAGAGGTAATAAACCTGATTTTGATTCTGATTCTTTAAGTAACTCTTTTGTATGGAGCATTGAAACTCTTCCCAAATTCGTGTATCATCTTCGTGCAAACTCCATACTGAAAGTTCCTCAACTCACATGCTGCCAGTTAACACTATTAATATGTTTAATCCACATGTTTAATGTGCATCAGGGATTATTGAGGTTGGGGATTCAGTGGGTCAGTGAGCGAGGTGACTGGGGAATCTGGTGATGAAGGGATGGGATTTGTGCTTGGGTATGAATGACACCATAAGGTTGGGTCTTCAAAGGATTGAGGGCAAAGTGTGCAGAACTCTTAGAATAGTCTCTTCTAATTTCCCCACACACTCTAAAAGAATCATCATTTGGGAAATTGTGTCACTTAATTTCAAAAATTACTTAAGGGATGCATAATTAACGTTGGCAAATGTCCAGATGAATTTTTAGACTGATATTGATGACTCAAAAACAGTTATTATTCCAGACAGAATCTGTTTCCAGACAGTAATAATGCCATCAAATTTCTAACCCAAGCTGGGCTGATTTTTTAATTACTGGTGTTCGCAATTACTTAAAAATGTTTGAAGCGCTTTTAGGTAATTTCATGCTTTAATTTTTTTTTTAACTTTTAACAATTATTTAAATCAATTGGTTGATTATTTCAGTTTTAATAGTTTTTGCAAGTTCCAGAAAGATTTGATGGCTTTAACAGTTGGTAAACTAGGGTCATAGCATTGTCATCAACCAAAGGCTTATTCAGCAGTTTCATACCCACGGTTAGTAATGGGGTGGTGGGGAGGGGGTTAAACCCACCCATATAGTACTCGGGGGTGGGGGGGTCACATGGTCACACTGCCAAGTTATCTTGGTGCTAGTGTTATACATGAAATGAGTGTGGTACAAACACATATCACAGGTGGTGAGCACAGAGACAATGGTGGTTCAAAAGGAAAGTCATCATTTTCTCAAGGTAGTCATGATGGAGCTTTAGGAACATAAGAAATAAAAGAAATAGTAGGCCACATGGTACTTCCAGCTGATCCACCATTCAGTGGGACTGCAGCAGGTTCACGGTCCTGTCAAATCGTGTTTTTGTCATATGCACTCATATACTGAGGCAGAGTTATAGTGACCGCATGCACATTTTCGACAGTGTTCCAAAACCAATCAATATCAGCCTTTAACACACTCACAAACTGAAATATCCACAGCTCTCTGGAGGTTGAGAACTGCAGAGGTTTCTTAACCGCTGCCTAAAAAAAAAAGTTCCTTCTCATTTTATCCTAACTGGCTGACCCCCTCATCCTGAGACAACAGCCCTCAGTTTTAGACTTTCCACTGATGTCAATCTGCCAAGCCCTCTCAGAAAGCTCCGAATAAACATAGCCTATGCTGCCCATATCCTGGAAGCACATTTTAATAGAACAATCCCCACCCCTCCCAGTCCCCACTGCTACATTAAATAATGTTAAAAGCTTCTTGTTCCACATAAACATTAAAAATTGACGGAGACAGACGTGAGAAGCGCGGAGGAACAGCTGGAGAAATTTCTGAAATGCCCGGTTCGCTACCGCTGCTACTGTGCGATTGAGAATCTCCAGAGGGTAGGCCCCAAATCCTTGGCTTTGCCTGCTGCTGGCAGCTGGGGCTGGGGTCGAAGTGCTCGGCAGAGATGGTGCTCGGTGCTCGGTGTCAGAGGGCTGGTCGGAGGCTCAAAGTTTTCGGACCACTCACAGTCGGACTGTGGTCGGGTGCTCCCAGGATGCTGCATCGGCAAGTTTGCGGCGCTGGAAGCATGGCAGGAAGAGTTTTCTTCCTTCTCCCGTCAGCATGAGATCATGGGACTTTCGAGAGACTTTGAACATTTTTTACCGTGCCCATGGCCTGTTCTTCATCAAGTTATGGTATTGCTTGCACTGTTGTAACTATATGTTACAAGTATGTGGCTTTTGTCAGTTTTTCAGTCTTGGTCTGTCTTGTGTTTCTGTGATATCACACCAGAGGAACATTGTATCATTTCTTAATGCATGCATTACTAAATGACAATAAAAGAGGACTGCGTGTCCTCATAATTTGATCTAATGATCTAATCTAATCTAATCTAATCTAATATATGAAACATACAAAATCCCTGGAAGTTTAGAGCAGAATTAGTAAGTAAATAACAATCAGAGCAAAGAACAAGAACCAAATATCCATAAAAATAATGAAGTAAAGATTGGCAGAAGGAAGGGGGCCAGAACCCCAGCCGGTATGAAGGGTTTCACAGAATCATTGTCAGCATTGTGTGAAACTGTACAAAATAGAAAGAGGCAAAGTTCTCCGAATGCAGTGAATAGCCAGCATACAAAATTGCACAAATGGGTAAAGGAACAGTGAAACAAAAACAGAAAATTATACAATATTTAGCAGGCCAAACAGCATCTGGGGAGACAGAGGAAAACATTTCATATACGTGACCATTCATCATCCAATTCTGTTGATGAAAATTAATGAAATGTTAACTGCTTCTCTACCCATAGATGCTGGTCTGGCTTGCTGAACATATTCCCTTTTTTATTGGCTGAAGTAATTGCATATAAAGGACTGAAAGCAGGAATTGGTGATACCCACCTCCTGGAATCTGCACTTCTGGGCATAGGATGTACATAGATCTAGAGAAATCAGCAATCACTCCCAAATCCCTTTTCTGCCTCATCTCTCCAAAAGGACAAAGGGTTGCCTCACACATCTCCAAATCTGGGACAGCTACACTTCAAACTATGTTGATGGGAGCATTAGTAGGGGTGTAAATGAGATTCACCAGGGTGTGAATTGAAATGGAAGATTTAATTACTTATGGAGATTGGATAGGCTGCCTTTGTTCCTGCTGAAGTGTAGAAACTGAGAAATTACCTTACTGAGATTTATAAAATGATGGGAGCATAGATCGGGTAGACAGGCAGACTCTCAGGGTAGGGGAGACTAAAACTCGAGGATATAAGAGAGAAGATTTGATGTTACGGTGTTTGCCGAACTTGGCAATTAGCTTGCAGATGTTTCATCACCATTTGAGGTGATATCCTCAGTGCACATTTGTTGGTGTTTCTCTCCGGGAGTGCTCACGTTTATACAGGCCCCCATTCACTTACTTCGGTCCTGACTGGTGAACCCCTCAGCTGACGCTTGAATTCTATTGGCTCACATTTCTTTGGCTCTTAGGGGTTCATAGGTGGTATCTACTTTGATATGTTTGTCTATAGAGTTATCAGAAGAGTACCATGCTTCTAAATATTCTCATGCCTACTTTGTGTTTGCCTTCGCCAGAACCTCCGTGGTGTCCCAGTTAAAGTGAGGTCATTCATATGCCGAGATCACCGACAGTGTATCACACCTTTGTACTGCCAGTATATAGTCCCATAAACAAGTTGAGGGCTTACATTCTGTTTGGCTGATGTAGTTCTTGTTGCACTCTCCACAGGTGATCATGGACACCATATTGCTTTTGTCAGTTGCTTTTACTGGAACCTTGGTTCTCAAGCCAAGCTTCCTTAAAGGCGCCGTCAGTTTGTGAGCGATTGTGAAAATTTTTACGACGATGTAAGGAGCAAGGCTTTGCATTTATGGAATGAACTGCCACTGGAAGTGGTAGAAGCAGATATAACTGCAATACTTAAAAGGCATTTGAACAGGTGAATGGATAGGAAATAAATAGGATACAGGCCTAAATTCATGCAAATGGGATTAGCATAGATTATGGTCAGGAGGGATGAGCTGGATTAAAGAGTCTATTCTCTCTATAGGTCTATAACTCTGTGATGCATGGAGGTGCCCATTGGCTGGATCTATTTGTCCTTATCCAATACAAAACTTCTGATTTGGTAAACTGACTCAATTAAAAAGTATCTACTTCCAATTTGAAATTTCATTGACTTTATTTATTTATTTATAGATGCAGCATTGTAATTGTTTTCATGCAAATTTTGATTGACATTGATGATTAAATAAAGTAACAATCACAGTGATCTACTGGTAGAATATTTTAATGAGCAATCTATAACATAGCAGTTGGGGCACGCTATGTGCATCTTTTAAGTCAGATGAGAAAAAGGATGGCCGGCCCACTTGTCTGACCTCCACACCTCTTCATTCCATTGACAAATGCTTAGCTCATAGTCTTTTCAGTCATATGGTAAACATAAGACATCTTCATAACCTTCTCCCATCCATTCAGGATGTGTCTGTACATATACAACAGGATAAGGTCATCTCCCAAGCTGCTGGGTTGTAACCCAAATATAGTCCATGTACTCTGGAAATGGCACAATCCTACCCACTACTGGTGTCTCACGTGGAGTTGATTTTGTAACTGTGCATTCTGATTGCACTCTCCATGTTTGATCTCCAGAATGTAATTGAATGCACACGGTGTTAGTGCCCTTCTCTGCTTTTGAGTTGAGACCCTCAGCAGTACCTCTTAGATCACTGAAAACGTTTGCATGAAATTTAGTGTCTCCTAACTGACTATGTGGTCTCATAACATTGGCACTAAATTTGCCATACTAGCAACGTTTAGCCATCTCTCTCAAAACTGTGAAAATAGCTGGATGCTTATTCCAGCTGTTAACTCCATACCCTTCAGCTGAAGTACTTTGGGATGGCACTAGGCATTTCATTTTCCTTAACCAACTTTTCAAATGCCCTTTCTTCAGGTTGGCTGAAGCCAACAATGACTTTATCAACTTTGCACTTAAAACTGAGAACATTTCTGCAATCATATTTCTGGTGAACAAGTGTTTCATCATTATAACATATTCAGTCTATTACTCAACTGAACCACTGAAAGAATCAGTGCTACCAGCTGTTGTGTCTAATTATGTCTTGATGCAACTGGTGCAGGCACAAAAGTCTGAATCACCTTGAACTTAGTAAATCACACTGTTCCACAGCTTCAGAAAGACAAACCATACTTAATCCTGGGGGAGAAAAAAACTTAAGGGCGGTCTTTGATCATATTCACATGCAACAACAGTGTTGAATGTATTCAACTAATGACACTCATAATTCATCAATTAAAACCACACGCAGCTCTGTGTAAGAAGCCAATTTTATCTCTGTGCTTCCAACCACCAAAAGCATTCATAACAATCTGCTTACAGCACAAGATTCCCACACATCCAAAAGTCTGCCTCAACTATTGCAGACCTTTCCGCTCCCTTAGGCTGTTGGTGTATCTGTTGGATTTTTCCAATATTTTTATGTTCTGCTTTAGATTTCCAGCATCTGTTGTATTTGGATTTTGTATTATGAACATAATATTTGCAGCCATTTTTCTAGCCAGTAACATCTCTGTGATGGATATTGCTTTACACATTTTTCTTCTGGGCCCCTGGATCTGTTTGGAATACTCATGCAAAAAAGTTTAACCTTTTTATAAAATGAAATAAACCTGTTTGTCTTGTTTTCCACAGAGCTTCATGCAAGCTCAGACAGGTCCAACCACTGTTTAGACAAAGGATTCAGTCAAACCTCTAGCATATTAAGTGGTGTGGAGTGGTCTCCAAACCATTAGAACCTTATGGTCAAGATCTGAAGCTAAGTTTTAATCTCTCTTAAATTAGTACTCTGGCTCCTTAACAATAACTGAATTTGACAAGAATATTACACATTTTAGACCTAAATTACTTTTCTTTCGTCATTTGCAAGGTTCTGCTGGCAAGACCAGCCTGAATTGCTCATCCTTAGCTGGCCTTGATATTTTTGGTTCGCAAAATCTATTAAAGATTCAAGCACATACTTTCAGGTCTAAGATGCATATTGGCCAGACCTCCTTCCCTACAACACGCTGACAAGCCAGATTGATTTTTATATCCTACCCAAGATATTAATGACCGTCATTAATGATAGTGCTTTCGCCCATTAGTTCCAGATTTTTAATTCACTGAATAAATATTTCTCAGCTCCTCTGGTGGAATTTTAATCCCTTTAATTTTTTAAAAATTCATATTCATTTATAAAATATTTATCTTTGCTGGCAAGGCCAATATTTCTTGCCTACAGCTAGATGGCCTGGCAAAATGGTGGTGAGGTTACCTTCTGAAACAGATCCACTCTTTCTGGTGAAGGTACTCCCCCTGCGCTGACGGACCCAGCAATAAAGAAGCACCAACACATCACTGATCCACACTTAACAATATAATCAATATTTCATTGTATTCATATATCAATATCCCATCATACTCATTTATCAATAACTTCTCATTTCCCCACTTGCAACAGTGATGTCAATTCAAAAATACCTTATTAGCTTTGAGGGGCTTTTGGAAATGTATCAATTCATGGCATTTCCTTTTCTTTGCCTGGAATTTGCATTGTTTAAAACTCAAAATCCTCTCATTCTGTAACAATAAGCAAATAGTGTAGATTGTTTCTATCCGAACAAAGCTAATTAAGAAATAGAAGTGTGCTGAAGAAGGAAATCGAGAGGGCAAAAGTAGAGCATGACATAGCTTTGGCAGAGAAGATTAAGGAAAATCCAGAGATTTTATAAGTATATAAATAGAAAAAAGTAACCAGTGAGAAACTAGGGCACCTCAAAGACCAAAGGGTCACGTTTGTGTGCAGCTTTCTCCTTTGCTTTTACCATTGAGAAAGGCAGGCAGATTTCAGAATGAACAAAAGTGGAAGTCTGTGCCATATTCCACAAAACAGTAGAGGAACTGCCGGACGTCTTAAGAGGTATGAAGGTAGACTAATCTCCAGGGCTAACCGTGTATATTCAAGAAAACAGTGGGAGGCTAAAGAGGAAATTGTGGGAGCCCTAGCTGAGAAATTTGCATCATTGTTAGCCATGGGTGAGGTGCCGGTGAATAGAGGTATTCAGTGCTGTGCCTTTATTTAGGAAGGACAGCAAAGAAAAACCTGGGAATTATGGAGTAAGTCTGTGGTAGGTAAGTTACTGGAGAGGATTTTGAGACATAGAATACACAGACATTTGGAAAACCAGAGATTGATTAGAGGCAGTTGTGGGCTTTGTAAAGGGAGATCATGTCTAATGAACTTTTTTTTGATGTGACTAGGAAAATTTGAAGGCAGGTGGTTTATCTGGACTCCGGTAAGGCCTTTGATAAGTAAACACAAAATAATCTGCAGGTGCTGGGGTCAAAGCAACACTCACAACACGCTGGAGGAACTCAGCAGGTCAGGCAGCATCCATGGAAAAGATCAGTCGACGTTTCGGGTCGGAACCCTTCGTCAGGACTGTAGAGGGAGGGGGCAGAGGCCCTATAAAGAAGGTGGGGGGATGGTGGGAAGGAGAAGGCTGGTAGGTTCCAGGTGAAAAACCGGTAAGGGGAAAGATAAAGGGAGATAAAGGGGTGGGGGAGGGGAAGCAGGGAGGTGATAGGCAGGAAAGGTGAAGGAGGAATGGGGGAAAATACAATGGGTAGTAGAAGGAGGCGAAAACCTAGGCACATTTATTTTTCCTACACTTACACACTTAGTCCAGCGGTCGTGGAGCATACAGATCCCTTCTTTGTAGAAGTCAGTGTCTTGGACCTCCAAAAGTGGTCCACACCAGGGGTGATTGATAAGTTCGTAGCCTAAGGTAGAAGGAGATGAGCTATTAACTTCAAACTTTCTGCATTTTCACTCAAAGAGTTGAACTGTGCGTGCATGTAACGAGAGCTGCATAACTCATTTCCTTATATCTTAGGCCACGAACTTATCAATCACCCCTGCTATGGACCACTTCTACAAAGAAGGGATCCGTGTGCTTCACAACCGCTGGACTAAGAGTATACATGTAGGAGGGGACTATGCAGAAAAATAAATGTGCTAGGTTTTCTAAAATTGACTCCTTCTACCTTAGGCCATGAACTTATCAATCACCCCTTGTAAAGTGTACAATTTAAAATAACAATATTTTAACTCTGATTCAGTTTTCCATTCCTGGAGGGGAAAATGTGAGGAAATTTTGCCTACTTCTGATTGATGAATATACCATCTGGTCACCATCTACTGCAATCAACATGTTTAACAAACTTCATGTTCAGATTTTATGATGATGCAATTGCCTTCTAAAATATAGATAAATTACTAGAATGAATAGAATGATAGGGCAGTGAATTCCTTCTTTTTATTTCTTGATTCTTTGTGGCTAATAACCTAAAAGAAATCACCAGACTTTATATTATGATTAACTTTGCCTCAACTTAGTAGTTTTCCTTCATTAACCTGCCATTAGGAAATGATGCATTAGCTTATGTTACAATAATATTGATAGCTTTGCTAAAGCCATTCTGGTTTGAAGTAAAGTGCAATGAATAACCACAAACCAGTTTCAAGTCAGACAAACCCTCAAAGAAAGTGGTGACAACACATTTTGCATGGTTCTCACAAAAATGTTCTTTTTCAGCATCTGCAGCTGGCTATTGTGTTGTGATTCACCGGAGCCAAAATTCAAGGTGTTGAAAGACTGAAAATCAGGAGAGATTGACAGCAGAGGCAGCTACCTGCAAAAACTCTAACACTAACTCTGGCATTGGTAACCAGGTAAGTAGAAAATGAGAAGTAAAACTCTCCTGTTCAGTTATTGTCACCTGACAGCTGGCACATAGTTAAACAGTTTTTAAAATTTATTGTCAACTCTTGGGAGCCCCATTACAATTCTGTCATTTTGTTGTTCCATGGTCAATATGATCAATGTCAGCAGGAGATGTCATCTGGTCCGATAAATCCCATCAAAGGCTTGTGAACTTTAGATGCTAACCACAAGTGTACACGTGCAAATGTTCCACACGATAAATTATTTTCAGCATTTTATACTCAGGCAAGCAGGAAATGAATAAATCTCAATTCACCAAAAATTAAATTCACGACATTTAAGAAATATCTAGAGAAACATCTGAATTGCCAAGGGCTAAAAGGCCCAGAAGGACTACAAACAGGTCAATGGAATTTGTATATTTTTCTATTATTAAATGGAACCTTGATGGTTGACATAAACTGGATGGGGTGTGAGGACTGAAAATCCTTTTGGGTCATGAGTTACAAAATAACCCATCACAATATGACTAACTAGCAATTGCCTGACCTAAACTGATCACAGTGGTCTTTCCAGTTGAAGATACATACTCTAGAAAGTACTTGCAATGACCCTTTTAATTCCCACCACATTTAACTGTATACTGGCCTATACAGTCTACTTGATGCACTCCAGTGCTGACTACCTTGGTTATGGCAAATTTCCTCACAACCGTTTGTATTTTTATATTATTGAAGTAGAAAAAACATCCCAACATGCTTCAGTGAAGAGAAAAAATCAATGCTGCCACAGAAGGAGGAAGGGGGGAACATATACATAAAACTGTACCTCGTACGATATGCGTTTCTGGGCAACGTGGTCACTTTCAGTGGAAAATGCAAAGTAAAGGATAATTGTGGACCTCTTACTACTTGCACAAGCTCTGCAAGTTCACTTTGGCTCTTTTGTCTTTCGGATTTACTAATGCCTGAAGGAGGATGGACATGCAAAATGTTACGTATCTGTGGTGTTTCTGTAATCTTTTATGGTGCTGCAGCATAAAGTTAAAAAGGAGATAGAACTTTTAGCTGGACATGTTTGATCGAAGGCAGTAACTCTCAATTAAGCAGCAGTGCTTGGTGCAACAATATAATCAAGTCTATACTATATGGTAGACTTGGATTTTAGAGAAAGACTTGCACCCGGTGTCACAAAACTCATGCCTGATACCACTCTGTAATTTGCATGGGACTTGCCATCAGCAGGACACTGGTGCAGAACAGGGTCTTTACAATACCTAGGAACGCTGCTTCATTGTTATTTAAGGGAACCTACATGAGCAGGAACCAGAACAGCAGAGTCCTTCAAGAGCTTCATACCATGTCCTTGTGCAATGTGCTTACTGACCCTAACCTCTCTACTGGCCTCTCAGCCTTGCCCTTCTACTAAACTTGTGCCCCGCACTTCCACTGATGTCCCGCCCTGTCATGTCCATCAACCTCCAACCCAGCTCCTTGACCGATCATTATCCTCAGACCCTTTATACACCTGGTCCTCCAAGCCATCCAACAATCTGATATTCATACCCTCTTCCCACCCCCACCGATCTCCCGTCTCCTGCAACACTCTTCTCCTTCAATTCACAGCTCAATGACCATTGACCAACCCCCTCATCCTTGACCCTCTCGGAACAATTTCCCCCAAATTTCTCCAGAGAATCCCTGCACCAGCTACCACCCTCTGCTCCCCCGCCTCCCCTCACCCTCCTGATTAAGCCCAGGACGTGTTTTCCTCCACATATTTGGCCCTTAAAAATTGCCCGTTTGCTAGGCCAGCAGGCAGCAACAGTTTGAAGTTTGTAAACAGATAGCATTCAAGCAGGTGGACAATAGATTTTAAGTGGTGTCTTCAAGAGGAGGGAGCTAGGTAAAGAAGCAGAAGGGCTGAGGGAGAAGATTCAGAAGTGATGTTTAGGCAGTTGAAGCTTTGTTCTATTGTTTATGAGGTACAAAAGGCCAGAGAGGGTAAGATGAGAAAGTATGGCTAGCAGGGAAAACAGTGATAGGAAGGGAAAGGCATGACATGACATGACATGAATCTATCCAAGTACAATGGTGGAACCATCATAGCGCTGGACTCATAACTCAGATGCCTGAACCAACAGGAAACAAAAATTCACTATCATAGCTGTTATGTTTTGTAACTTCAAAGCATTCAACTGATTCAAGGAAGACACGGGAGTCCAAAATGTGAGCTTAACTTCTTGTTTATTTGAAGTGAGGTGCGCATGTATCATGTGGTAGTGTGATGATGTACGCAATTCATGTATTTATACACATAACTCATAAAGTTATTGAAATGAACAGGAATGTTTAATCTATATATATACACACACAAGATTACTCAAACATTACTTAAATGTTAAATGCACAACGATAGTGGTTAAAACTTTGCATTCAGTGTTGAATCAGGTACAGGAGCCTCAGACCCCACACCACCAGGTTCAGCAACAGTTATTACCCCTCAACCATCAGGCTCCTGAACCAGAGGGGATAAATTCACTCACTCCAACACTGAACTGTTTCCACAGCCTATGGACTCACTTTCAAGGTCTCTACAACTCCTGCCTCATTATTTGTTGTTTGCTTGCTTGTTTATTTGTTTATCTTTGCATTTGTTGCAGTTTGTTGTCTTTTGTGCATTGATTGTCTGTCCGTCTTTGCTGCCGTAGTCTTGGGCCCCGGGCGAGGTTTAATTGACGCGGTTTGTGGATTGGACTCTGTAGCTCAGTTTATGACGTGTTCCTGGCTGCTCCTTTTTTGTTGCTATTTTGTGCAATTTTGATCAGGATGGACTGGCTCTGCCACCTGCAACCAAAGAACAACACAGCGCTAGAATGAACCAAACTGAGTAGGAATTGAATATTCCTGGACTTCTTCGTTGACTTGTGGTTTATTGTCTTATATCTGTGTTTTTTTGCTTTTTTTGCCACTTGCATGCTTTGTTCTCTTTTGGCACATTGGGAGCTAGGTGCTTTCCTTTGAATGCGTTCCATGGTTTTCTTGGCTGTCTGTAGGAAGACGAATCTTAGGGTTGTATACTACATACATTCTTCAATAATAAATGTACTTTGAATCTTGAATGCCTGCAGGAAAATTAATCTGGCATTTGTATATGGTGATGTATGTACTTGGATAATAAATTTACTTCGAAATTGCTAAGGACGATTACTACCCTCTATGACTGACACATACTGTACCTCCAACCTATTCTTGTCAGTTCATATTGGCTCCCAATGATTTAAAATTTAAAATTCTCATCCTATATTGTTTAATTTTATTCTGAGCTGTTCTTGGTAAGACTGCAGTTAGTGCTCTTGACTGGCAGTTTGCAGCTTGATACTGAGTGGTCTGGAGCTCTGTTTGACTCAAGTGGTTATTGAAAATTGGTGTTTCCACACCAGGCCATGATACAACCAGTCATTATATTGCCCACCGCACATCTATCGAAGTTTGTCAATGTTTTGGATGACATGCCAAATCTTTGCAAACTTCTAAGAAGGTAGAAGCTCTGCCATGATTTCTTCTTAATGGCACCTTCACGCTGGACCCAGGACCAATCCCACAAAATGGTAACACTCAGGAATTTAAAGTTGCTGACCCTCGCTGCCTCTGTTCTCTCAATGAGGACTGGCTCATGGACCTCCAGTCTCCTCCTCCTGAAGTCGATCATTATCTCCTCGGTCTTGCTGACATTAAGTGAGACGTTACTGTAGAATCACTCAGCCAGATTTTCAGTCTCCCCCCAACCCCCATTCGGACAATGACAGTGGGGTCGTCAGCAAACTTAAATATGGCACTGGAGCTGTGCATAGCCTCACAGTCATAAGTACAAAGCAAGTAGAACAGGGCCTACTTGCCTTGTAAGCATTGCCTTGTGGTGCACCTGTGCTGGCAGAGATTGTGGAGGAGATGTTGTTTCCGATCTGAACTGACTGGGGTCTACAAGTGAGGAAATTGTAGGTGTGGAGAGTGTGGAGGGCTGTCAGAGGTTACAGCGGGACATTGATAGGATGCAAAACTGGCAGATAGAGTTTAACCCAGATAAGTATGAAGTGGTTCATTTTGGTAGGTCAAATCTGATCAGAATATAGCATTAATGGTAAAACTCTTGGCAGTGTAGAGGATCAGAGGGATCTTGGGGTCCAAGTCCATAGGACACTCAAAGCTACTGCGCAGGTTGACTCTGTGGTCAAGAAAGCATACAGTACATTGGCCATCATCAATGGTGGGATTGAGTTTAGGAGCAAAGAGGTAATGTTGCAGCTATATAGGGCACTGATCAGACCCCACTTGGAGTACTGTGCTCAGTTCTGGTCGCCTCACTACAGGAAGGATGTGGAAACGATAGAAAAGGGGCAGAGGAAACTTACAAGGATGTTGCCTGGATTGGGGAGCATGCCTTATGAGAATAAGTTGAATGAACTTGGCCTTTTCTCTTTGGAGAGACAGAGGATGAGAGGTGACCTCATAGAGGAGTATAAGATGATGAGAGGCATTGATCGTGTGGATAGTCAGAGGCTTTTTCCCAGGGCTGAAATGGCTGCCACAAGAGGACACAGTTTTAAGGTGCTTGGAAGTAAGTACAGAGAAGATGTCAGGGCTAATTTTTTTACGCAGAGAGTGTTGAGTGCGTGGAATGGGCTGCTGGCGACGGTGGTGGAGGTGGATACTATAGGGTTTTTTAAGAGACTCCTGGATAGGTACATGGAGCTTCGGAAAATAGAGGGCTATGGGTAACCCTAGGTAATTTCTAAGGTAAGGACATGTTCAGCACAGCTTTGTGGGCTGAAGGGCCTGTATTGCGCTGTAGGTTGTCTATGTTTTGAAATTGAGGATCCAATTGCACAAGGAGGTATTGAGGCCAAGGACTTGGAGCCTATTGATTAGTTTGAGGGGATGACAGTATTGAATGCTGAGCTGTAGTCAATGAAGAGCCTCCTGGTGTATGCACCTTTGCTGTCCAGATCTTCCAGAATTGAGTGAAGAGCTGATGTACTGGCATCTGATGTTGACCTATCACCAAAGTTCAAAGTAAATTTATTATCAAAGTATATATATATCACCATATGCAATCCTGAGATTCATTTTCAATCTCTCAAAGCACTTCTCAACAGTGAACTCCAGCTTCTCAACCAGTGTCAACTCTAGGAGCCACCTGTAATTTCCTCTCTGAAATACAATGTGGAATGAAGAAGCTCTCCCATCATTCTCTCCTCCAGCTGAAGATCAGGGCAATTCCTCCTCTGTAATGTCGCACTACCATCAGACAACGTGTTGGATGCAACTGTCCGCCTTCTGGAATAGGGTCCATTGAATCGCTGCTCTGTGGTTAATCCCACAGTTTGGGAACAATCATACCAACAAAGGATTTGACTCAGACGCGTCTGTTGGATGAATAGTTTTGAGCTTTCTAATGCTGCTGAGCTGCGTATGTGTGTTGTATCGTGCAGGCAGAGAGCCGTTGTGATCAGCCTGATCTTGTTAGTGAAAGCAAGTTCCACAGTTAGAGGGATATTAACAACTACTAAACCCATTCAGGTTCTGTGGCTTTAGTACTAGGAACTTCACCGGTTAGTAGGGCAATGTATGGGAAATGCCACAGAATGATGCCCACCTTAAATCACCACCTTCTAGAGTGCAGGAGACACCTTCTCCACAGCAGAACAAGCAAATTACTGGTCTGATTTTAAAGCAACAATGGATTCTGGAAAAAATAGAACAAGTAGCAGACTACAAACAGTACCTCATTTTGTAGCATTGCATTAGTCATTGAAACAGCTTGCAGGCTTTGCATTATAATGCCACTAATTAGACCTTAACCAATGATGACCTGATTAGCCCAAGTCGGTGCTCAGGCTCTTTCTGATGATGTCAGGGATAAACCATGCATGACATCACCACAAGGTCACCGGGTCAGGAATTTTGAACAATCAGAGGCACTGTGGCTGCAGCTGTCACTCATCCGGAGCCATTAAACCGCGGCTGTGTGGCTAATCGCACAATTCAGAAACAATCAATCACGCTGTCATGGGAACAAAGGAGGGGAATGTGTGGCGGGAACAGCACTGCTGAAGGCAAGGATATTCTACCAACTGAGCAGGGGAGACCCAGAACTGAGCGATGATTCTGTATTTTTAAACAGGTCTCTTGGAGAAAAGTTAGTGTTCATAACATTAAGACACCCATACAAAGACTGTTACTCGACACCGTGGCTCCTTGAACTTGATGTTCTAAGACAGTAAAGGACAGAGTGGTTCCTTAAAACAGAGCATATAGATATGAGATATGGAAAGAATTATGGATTCACCTATGATGAGACCTTATCTTGACGATAGATGTGCTGTTCACAGAATCACACAATCATATAACACATGGGACCATTTAGCTCACCCTAAATGAGCCAGGGTTTTGAAGCAATTATGACATTAGTCCCATTGCTTAGTATTTTCTGCCCTTCTTGGCACTTTTTCCCTTATAACATTTATATATGAGTCCCTTCTAGCTGTAGGGGATAAATCAGACTTCACTGCTGTTAGCATTAACAGGGTACAGCAGTCCCCTAGAGTTTATCTGACTGCCTTCAAGACTCATAAAGAGAAAACTTAAAATGCTATTTTTTCCTAAGCTAGTCATATTCTCCCCATTTTCCCCTATTTTTCTAAGAACTGGCTGTCCTGGGTGATTTTTTGAAGCTGCCTGCATTCTGTAAAACCCAAATTAAATTAACTGAGATAGAGCGTAGGATGAATCACTTCAGGACTGAATTTCATCCAATTTACTCCATGTCTAAAATGGCAGATTGCAAAACATTTTCCTCATTTCATAACCCCCTCTATTATTTTTTATTTCATTTCTTAAACTGCAACAATCCAGAACTATGCAATTATTTCTTAGTAATCCTCTTTCCTTATTGTCTCTCTTGAATATATGAAGCCTGTTCATTGAAACAGTGTATCATACAGGTTTTTGACATACTGCAAATATTTAGCTTCTAATATACCTTTAGCCCAGGTACAATCCAAAATTCAAACACAAAACAAACAAGTATTAAATCAGTTCAACACTTCATGAATTTTCAGAATGAGAATTGAATGACCTTAGAATGAACAAATTATGTAGACTTTTGTCATTTGCACTCAAGCGTCTCAGGCTGCGTTATGAAAAGTTACTGAGTGACGAGGAACAATGAGCAGCTACCAATAAAATAAATTCAAGGTCTTCAGGTTGGACAGATCAATTATTTGTCTCCACTTTATTTTCCAGGTCTGTATATAATAAAGCCAGGCTTCTGAAATAATGTTAGAGCATTTCCTGTTTTTTTAACTTTCCTGCATAATTTAGTAGATCCATGTTATAATTGCCTGCTCGAGTTGTTTTATTGTCCGAGTTTTAAAAGCACAAATTTCAACAAACTGGATTTGACCACTGAACACTACTTTTGGATAAATGTTTTCAGGAGCACAGTGTAAATATTGAACCACTGGTGTCTGGGGAACTGCACTGTGCAAAATCAACTCCTGTGTTTATCACATTGCAACAGTGTCTGCGTTTTTTTTCAGGGAGGTACTAAATCCCATACTGCGATTTGGCCATGCAGAGTTTATTAAAGGCACTAAAAGTAAGTCATTCTTTAATTTTGCTTTGGAATAGAAAACCATCAAACTTTCCTCTTTTACAATGTTTGTATTTTTTGACAATAAATAGCCAGTTCTTGTGCAAAATGGCAGAAACATTATGACAAGTGGTGCTTTTGCAGAATGATCTCATCACTAGAATCTCAAATCCAACATTTCCAAGACAGAGGAAAACATTACTTCATAACTATTTTAAAGTAGCTGAAATTAATTATATTTCGTTTTTTCTAAACTGCAGTAAAAGTTGGTTCTACATTGTATTTTGGATGGATATAAAGACAAACATGCAACTATATGCTGTGATTTGTGGAATTTTCACATAAACAAGTACTCAATTCTATCTTGAAATCCAGTACTTCCTAGGTGCTGCAAGGATGAAGAGTTCGAAGCTTCAATAACCAGGTTGCTACTCATGAGTAAAGTGCTTGCGGTGCTTTGATATCAGATGCTAATGTACTGATGGGAAGATCAAGGCAATACCTGGGAGCCACAAAAGCAATATTACTACAAGCAACACAGGATTTTATCCAACATCAAAATACTGTACATCCTGCAAAACTCACTCTTCATTGATTCTTGATATCAGCAGCAGTTTGCTTGACCAGAGTATACCATAATGAATGGATATTTCTGCAACACATCCTACTGAACAGATATTGCAACACATATAGAATCATATTTATTTATTTTTCAGCTGATTTTGACATTTTCTTCTATAGAACTAAACACACACCTTCTATATCTTGCCCTGACCAAACCTGGAGTTATTGATCTTCCTGCTTCTCTGCTGATGTTTTACCAGACGTTAGATAGACAACTGTAGAAATGTAACAATCTCCCTTTGTTATCTTTCCCTCGGCAACATGGATGAGTGTTGTGGCTCTGTGCAGAGACTCCACTATAAAGCAACTAGGACCAAGAATTTACAGCATGTGGAAATTCAATGGTTTAATTAAATATCGGAGAATGTATACGGTATACAACCTGAAATTCTTACTCTTCGCAGATATCCATGAAACAGAAGAAAAACCCCAAGGAATAAATGACAGAAATAGTAGGAACCCTAAAGCCCCCCCCCCCAAAAACCATGAATCATTTTCATTCTTGCTGCCTAAATAATCTTTTGATGTTGGCACAAAATGTATGTATGGTGTGTGGTAAAATGCTGTATGGTGTTTTGTACACTTTCCATGATTTCCATAATTCTAAAAATTAGAATTCTTAGAATTGTTGACCCTAACTGTGGGAGAGAATGTGCTGGTTAAGGGAACCAAGTAGTTGTAATGTTATATTAGAACATACAGCAGAACAGTACATAAATCCCCTTCAAGCTTTCATTCCTTCTGCCCATATAACACCTTGTTTCTTAGAATTATGGAAATCATGGAAAGTGTACAAAACACCATACAGCATTTTCTGTCAACACCAAAAGATTGCTACCCAGCCCAATCCTACCACTAGGTCTATAAATCTGTAGACTATGGCTCTTCAAGTGCTTTCTGCCTCTTTCAGTCAGTGAGTTTCAGATCTGTACCACTCTTTGGTATTCTCCCTTCCAATCCTATAAGTATTTTAAATCTATCCTTCTGACTTCTGACCCCCAGGACAAGTCAGAATTAGAATTTCTCTTTCCCTCCCTCTGCCCCTTCTATCACGTTGCCATGAATTGACAATAAAGGCAAACCCACAGCAGAACAGATAGATACTTCTTCCTGTCTCCAGGCTGTTTGTTGATGGTAACTGTGGGAGAGAATGTACTGGTTAAGGGAACCAGTGAGTTGCAATACTATATTAGAACATAGAACAGAACAGCTCAGAAACAGGCCATTCAGCCCACAATGCTGTGCTGAATCAATTAAATTAGTAATCAAAAAGGTACCATGCACCTGCCAGTTCCAGGAAAAAGAATCTATCCCTGAAATATTAAAATTATTTACTAGGTATACATTAACAAATTCTATAAGTTATATATTATAATAAGTTCACAATATTGTGGAATAAATGTTATTACAATTTATGGTTTCATAGAACACATAATATCAGTTGTCTTCCCATTCATCTTGCTTTTAGTCATGATTCCAGTCTGCACCTCCCCTGAGCTGACATACTCAGTCTCACAAATCTGAGTATCCTTGATGTATCACTGTATCTTAATCTTCCCCTAATACCTTTGTCACCTAGTTAAGGATGTTGATGAGAAAGTGCAAGGCATGGTCAGTAGGTTGGTAGATGGCACCTAAGTAGCTCCTGCATTTTGGAGAACAAACCAGGGTAAAATTTTCAGAATGAACAGTAGAGCCCTGGAGAGTGTTGTAGAACGGAGGGGTCCAGCACATAGTTTTCTGAAAGTGGCATTACAGGTAGACAGGATGGTGAAAGTGGCTTATACAATGCTGAATGAAGTTGGGGTATTATGTTGCAGATGTCCAAGACATTAGTGAGGTCACATTTGGAATACTGTGTTGAGTTTTGGTCACCATGCAAAAGAGGAAAAATGCCATTAAGGTGGAGATAATGCAAAGGAGATTTACAAGAATGTTGCCTTTACTCAAGGGTCTGCGATATGGAGAGAGGATGAGCAGGATGGGACTTCATTGGAGAGGAGGAGAATGAAAGAAGAGGTGTGATAAAGTCATGAGGGCCATAGATGGGGTTACGGTACACAGTCATTATCCCAGGGATGAAGAATCAAAAACCAGACAGTATAGGTTTAGGGTGAGAGAGGAAAGATTTATTTGGAAGCTGAGATGCTTCCTCTCATCCCTTGTACAGCTAAAAAACAAAATCTTTTTAAGGGCACCAGTTTCCTAGTTCTGAACTAATAATCTAGTGTTCATTCATTCATATTCCAAATGACATACTGGAAAAATTCAATATGTTCAGTCATTTGTTGAGAAATCTCAGGGAAAAAGGTGATCACCAAAGTGTTGATTTCATTAAAAAATGTAACAGATTTTTTTCCTTTTGGAATAGAAACCTCATATTTGATCTGACTTGCATGCAGCTCCAGGCTGCACTACATTGTTACCTCAAAATGCCCTCAAAATGACTAGTGTGCCTCTTCAATTGTGGGAAATAGAGGGTTACAATAAAAGCAGTCTTTGCTACTGTTGCATAAATCCCCAAAAATAAACCAAGTATTTGACGGATTTGTTCTCAGCCTGGTTGACATCCCTTAATTTACCACATTCATTAACTTCAGATACATTTCCCACATCTTATCCATTGCCAAACATCACCTTTGTGCTTATTTCCCTCTTTGGTCCAAATCTGCCCAGATTTTGAATAAGATATAGAAGCAGAATTAGGCCATTTGGCCCATCAAGTCTGCTCCGCCATTTCACCATGGTTGATCCAAAATATTAAGAGGATGTTACATCACTCGCTCAGTTATTTTATGCATTTTATTCATTGTTCAGCATCTGGGCATTTCTAGCAAGGCCAGCACTAAGTCCAACTTGGCAGTGAGCTGTCTCTTTGAACTGCTCTTGGTCAGGTATCCCACAGTGCTGATGGGGAGCGAGTTCCAGGATTTAGAGCCAGTGACAACATAAAGATGGTGTGCAACTCAAACAGGCAAGCTGCAGGTGGTGGTGCTCCCATCTGCCCAAACCCTAGTTCTTCCTGGTAGGTAATACAGGATTGGGAGTTGCTATCAAAGTAGCCTGGACAAGTAACTTCAGTGAGAGAAGATGGAGCATCCCGCAGCTGATACTCAGCATTGCTGAGAGGATAAATACTTACAGCACTGGGTGCAGTATGAACCCGATAAGGTGCCTGCCCTGAATGATTTCGAGCTTCTTAAGTGTTGTTGATATTGCAATCACTTGGACAAGTGCGATATGCTCCTGACTTGTGCCATGAGATTGGCGGAAAGACTTTGTGGTGTCACTCGACACCCTCTGACTTGCATTCGTAGTCATAGTATTTAAGAGGCTGATTCAGAAAATTCCCATGTTACTCCTCAAGAATCCTGGAGAACTCAATGATGCTGATGCTGTTGGATGTCAAGGCTTCTTCCTGTTAGAGATGGAGATTGATTGATACTTGTGTGACGTAAGTGTTACTTGTGACAGAGTACACTATGTCTACGACTGTCCAGGACATGGGATAAATCTTGCTACCTGTTTATTAATCCATCTATCACATCTAACTATGCACGTCTGTCACAATTTGTCCAGACAAAGACTTTCCAAATGCAACCTGAAAGCTCATTTCAACCATTGCATGAAATGCAGAGCAGACACTTGGAGTAGCGATCTTACTCAGATTTACTTTGAAACGATGATCTCAGTTACGACTATAAATTTGCTTGAGAATTAAAGCTCCAAGTGGCAAATTTAAAATAATCCTGTGAAATATGCACTTCAAAAAATTCCGTTTAAGTCAGCAGGTTGCTGAGGTGGTTGCCCTTACCTGTACTGAACATACCAGCTCCACAATCCTCAATTATCAGGTACAGCGGCTACTTCTCAAGTTCGTGCTGAGGTAATCATAGAGAAGATGACAAGTATCTATGACTGAAAGCATTTCATTTTCTTTGATTTATGAGTTTTCTGAGCTCATGTGTTAAAAGGCTCCAGTTCCTCGAGTGGAGCTGACATGGTGAATACTTGGGCATGATTTGGAGTTCAGGACAGGACAGTATTAAGTTTGCAAGTGATGACCTTCATATTCAGGAAGTTTATAAGTCTGAATGTCTTACCTTGCTTAGAAACAAAGTCAGTGCTATACATTTCTTTATCCACTTCCCATTCCTAAGATAACTACAACACTGTTTGAAATCTGTCAACTGATACCTCCCCACAAAATGCAACTGGCTTCAACGATGGCTCCCTGTGTTGTCCATCATTCACACTTGTCCATCACGTGACAAATTAGACAGCAGCCTACCATTCCTACCATGGAGGTACAGGCAGAGATGAAAGTAACCTTGCCATCTGTCCAACAAAGAGAATCTTGGAAATAATTCGCCTTCCAGTCTGACATCAGCTTATCAATATCACTGGAACATATGACTGTTAAGAGGAAGCGAGGAGTAGATTAAAACAAAATATAATTTATTTTGTTTATTTTTCTCATAAAAATAAGCAGGCTTCACAGCTTTGTATCAGAGGTTCTCCAATTCAAACATATTTTTTGGTATTTCAAATTCACTGGAAAAGTTTCAAATTATTTTTGCTGTCTCTCACTTTGTGCTAATCTCTGTGTTTGCAATATGTGTACTGTTTTTGTCAATCAAGCCTTTGTTTCCCTGTGTTCCTGACAGAGCTCTCTTGTGTGGTCACCCTCCAACTAGACAGAAAAAAAACCTGCTGATTATTACGGATTCAAATCCAAAATGTCCTGTTGCTGTTTGAAAGCCAGCTATATTGTGCAAATGCCAAATGATGAGGTATTACTGCCCTGAGCAAACTAAAATAACACTGACATTGCAACTGTGCTTTCATTGCAATAACAGCCAGTGCAAAGCCATACTCACCAAAACCCAGAATCCTCTACCAACTTTCTTAGTGCACATGAAACTTGTTGTTGCTAAGTTCTAACTTAATGCACAGATTCTGCACTGTCAGGTTCATAACTGGGATTGGAGTTTTAATTTTCTCCCTCCAAAACTCACTTCTTTTCTGTCCCAAAGTAATGGTTCCTTCTGGGTACCTGTCCACATTGGTATCCTCTGCTGGCTCAGTTCTCTCATATGTAATCATCATAGGAGTTCCCACTGAAATAATCAAGTGGCTGAACCAAGCCTTCATTACTGTTTATACAGCTACTCCAATTGTATCTGATATTCATCAACTCACCTAAGTCATGGAGTCTTAGGAAGATACAGGACAAAAGTAGACCCTATATCCACTGAGAATTGGGGTAGGATTGTTACACTAATTCTACCCTAATTCAATTGATTCTCCTCAGATTCCCAGCAACTCCACCAATGTTCCCCCCACCCCTATCCTATCTGTCATCTGCACACAAGTGGTCAATTAATTCACTGACACAGAGATTCTGCAGATGCTGGAAATCCAGAGTAACACACACAAAGTGTTGGAGGAACTTTTCAGGTCAGGCAGCATCCATGGAGGAAATAAACAATTGGTGTTTCAGGCCAAGACCCTTCATCGGCACTCACCGATTTACCAATCCGCATGTTTTGAGGGTGTGAGTGGAAACACGTATGATCACAGGGAGATTGTGAAAATTTCATTCAGACAGCAGCAGATGTCAGGATTGAATCTGGATTACTGGAGCTCTCCTGGCAGTGCCACTGGGCTGCTCTCATTTCAGTCCTGCCCAACTCCAGTCCTTAACCAATACAGTACAATTCTGATAATTTACTGCCCAATATTCACAAACTCACTCCAATCCTTACCCAATACAGTACAATTCTGATAAATTACTGTCCAATATTCACAAACTCACTCCAGTCCTTACCCAATACAGTACAATTCTGATAATTTACTGTCCAGTATTCACAAACTCACTCCAGTCCTTACCCAACACAGTACGATTCTGATAATTTACTGTCCAATATTCACAAACTCTCTCCGGTCCTTACCCAATACAGTACGATTCTGATAATTTACTGTCCAATATTCACAAACTCACTCCAGTCCTTACCCAATACAGTACAATTCTGATAATTTACTGTCCAATATTCACAAACTCATTCCAGTCCTTACCCAATACAGTACAATTCTGATAATTTACTGCCCAATATTCAGAATTCTCAATGCTTTTTTGAATAAAGTGGATAATTCTCTCATAACTGAACTAATTCCACAACCTGTGGATTCACTTCATCAAACTCGATAACTCATGTTCTCAGCATTATTTATTATTTTTATTATTTTTTTTGTATTTTCAGTTTGGCTTTTGCATGTTGATTAGCAGTCTTTGTTTATATCTAACTTTTCATTGATTCTGTTATATTTCTTTGTTCTACTGTGGATGCCGACTACAAACTGAATCTCAGGCTAGTACATGGCTACAAATATGTACTTTAATAATAAATTTAATTTGAACTTTGATCTGGCTAACCTAGTGATATTTCCAACACTCCTTCTGGAAATCACAGGGGTCAATAGACAATAGACAATAGGTGCAGGAGTAGGCCATTCGGCCCTTTGAGCCAGCACCACCATTCACTGTGATCATGGCTGATCATCCACAATTAGTACCCTGTTCCTGCCTTCTCCCCATATCCCTTGACTCTGCTATCTTTAAGAGCTCTATCTAACTCTTTCTTGAAAGAATCCAGAGAATTGGCCTCCACTGCCTTCTGAGGCAGAGCATTCCACAGATCCACAACCCTCTGTGTGAAAAAGTTTTTGCTCAAATCCGTTCTAAATGGTCTACCCCTTATTCTTAAACTGTGGCCTCTGGTTCTGGACTCCCCCAACATCGGTAACATGGTTCCTGCCTCCAGCGTGTCCAATCCCTTAATAATCTTATATGTTTCAATCAGATCCCCTCTCATCCTTCTAAATTCCAGTGTATAGAAGCCCACTCGCTCCAATCTTTCAACATATGACATTCCCACCATCCCTGGAATTAACCCAGTGAACGTACGCTGCACTCCCTTCCTCAAATTTGGAGACCAAAACTGCACACAATACTCCAGGTGGGGTCTCACCAGGGCCTTGTACAACTGCAGAAGGACCTCTTTGCTCCTATACTCAACTCCCCTTGTTATGAAGGCCAACATGCCATTAGCTTTCTTCACCGCCTGCTGTACCTGTATGCTTACTTTCAGTGACTGATGAACAAGGACACCCAGATCTCGTTGTACTTCCCCTTTTCCTAACTTGACACCTTCTGCCTTCCTGTTCTTACCACCAAAGTGGATAACCTCACGTTTATCCACATTAAACTGCATCTGCCATGCATCTGCCCACTCACCCAACCTGTCCAAGTCACCCTGTATTCTCATAACAGCCTCCTCACATTTCACACTGTCACCCAGCTTTGTGTCAGCTGCAAATTTGCTAATGTTACTTTTAATCCCGTCACCTAAATCATTAATGTATATTGTAAATAGCTGCGGTCCCAGCACCGAGCCTTGTGGTACCCCACTAGTCACCGCCTGCCATTCTGAAAAGGACCCATTAATCCCTACTCTTTGTTTCCTGTCTGCCAACCAATTTTCTATCCATGTCAGCACCCTACCCCCAATACCATGTGCTCTAATTTTGCCCACTAACCTCCTATGTGGGACCTTATCAAAGGCTTTCTGAAAGTCCAGGTACACTACATCCACTGGCTTTCCCATGTCCATTTTCATTGTTACATCCTCAAAAAATTCCAGAAGATTAGTCAAGCATGATTTCCCCTTCGTAAATCCATGCTGACTCGGACCTATCCTGCTACTGCTATCCAAATATGCCGCTATTTCATCTTTTATAATTGACTCCAGCATTTTCCCCACCACTGATGTCAGAATAACTGGTCTATAATTCCCTGTTTTCTCTCTCCCTCCATTCTTAAAAAGTGGGGTAACATTAGCTACCCTCCAATCCGCAGGATCCTGAATCTATAGAACATTGGAAAATGATTACCAATGTGTCCACGATTTCTAGAGCCACCTCCTTAAGTACCCTGGGATGCAGACCATCAGGCCCTGGGGATTTACCAGCCTTCAGTCCCATCAGTTTACCCAATACCATTTTCTGCCTGATGTGAATTTCCTTCAGTTCCTCCGTCCCCTAGGTCCTCTGGCCACTATTACATCTGGGAGATTGTGTGCCTCCCTAGTGAAGACAGGTCCAAAGTACTTGTTCAGCTCATCTGCCATTTCCTTGTTCCCCATAGCAATTTCACCCGTTTCTGTCTTCAAGGGCCCAACTTTGGTCTTAACTATTTTTTTTCTCTTCACATACCTGAAGAAGCTTTTACTATCCTCCTTTATATTCTTGGCTAGCTTACCTTCGTACCTCATCTTTTCGCCGCGTACCATTTCCCCCCGGTCCCATTTCCCACACCATCTTTAGAGCTATCAAGTTTACTGGAAAATTTATTAGATGTACCACTGTGTAACATCTAAAGTGAATTAAAAGTTTGCTAGGCTATTAACATGAGTTCATCAAGGGTACTAAATTATCAGAAGTTAAACATGTTCACAAACCCACTCCATTGCTCATTCAAATTCACTTTTCAACCGGGATTCCCCACAATGATATTGATATTTAATGGCCCCAGCATATTAATTCTGCTGGGGGGGGGGGTGGAGATCAGGAGCAAGGGGGTGGTGTGGATGGTGGTGATGGTGAGGATAAGGGATGCAGCAGGATGAAGGTGAGGATGGTGTCAGGCCTGAGTGTACTCTCTTCTGTACCCACTGATCTGAAGTTGATCTTACTCATGTTAAACTGAAAAGTGTCTTTTCATAAGGTGCAACCTATGTTTTGATGATGAAGTGATGTTAATCACACATTAGCACCATCTGTGACACATGCACCATGTTGTTCTATCCTATATTTAAACATTTTAATGGCCCAGGCAGGGAGTCATGAATTTTCCTTTTCGCAGTCACTAGAGGGCACCGACATATGTTTCAAATTCTCTTACCTGTAAGTGGTTCTTCATAAATTTTTAATTAAGTTGAAGCATAAATAAGGTCACCTTACAAAAAGCAGTTCTGGTTAAAACGAGACCTCAGGGAGGTGATGCGGTGTTCCTGATCGGGAACTGGAGAGTGGTGTCACTCTTTGAGAACCCATTCCCCAAGGCTAGCAGCCATCAGCAACACACACATTACTGTCCAGCAGGAGACACAGGATGTGTGGGAGGGTGATTTAGCTCCCTCATCCACTCAAAGCCTCAGGAGATACATGCCAGGTAGAAGGTCCTTTGCATGTGGGGGGCGAGGGGAGTTACTGAACCCACCAGCTCTTCCCCAGGCTCAGTCTCAAGGCCTCAGACTCTGAATTCCCTTCTTTGCTTCCTCCGGCACTGGCTGGTGCAACATGCAGTTCATGCTGATAAAGTCCCACGTCTGATCGGTGCAGACTACCCCTGGAATGATGCAAGCAGCACATCGCAATTTTGAGGACCTCAATAGCATTTTCCATTAGAGTCCACCTGCTTGAGTAGTTCTGCATCGACCTTGCCAGGTTAGAGAGGGCTCCGGTGTGGAGAACCACAGAAGTAGATGGTGCCCTTGTCCCACAGGATTCTTCATTCTGGGCAGTGCTGACTTAAAAACATGTCAATCAATGTCCACTTGACAAAGTCAAGTGAGCTTCCTGGAATTGGACAATCACCAAGAGGGAATTCTTCTCCTGATCCATCACGCTCCATATTGGGGATGTGGAAATTTTCCCATGAAAGATCTACGTTATTGATGAGATCTCTTAAAAGCATGGAAAGTCAGCTATATAAAGCAATGTGTGCAAGTCCATCGTTCCTTAAAAGAGGCAGCAGAAGTGAAAGCAACTTGGAAGCCTTTATACTCATTCATCGGCTCATTGAGTATGAAGGATGGCAAGTCACATTGTAGCTGCTTAAAATTTTACTTATGCCACATCTGGAATATTGTGTGCATCTCTGGTCACTGGATAACAGGAAGGATGTGGACAGGGTACAGAAAGAGGATGTTGCAGTTCCTAGTAAAAGTATTCACCCCGCTGCCTTGGAAGTTTTCATGATTTGTTGTTTTACAACATTGAATTGCAGTGGATTTAATTTGACTTTTTTTGATACTGATCAACAGAAAAAGACTCTTTCATGTTAAAGTGAAAACAAATTTCTACAAATCGGTCTAAATTTATTACAATTAATAAACACAAAATAATTGCATAGTTACTCACCTCCTTCAAGTCAGTAGTAATTTTGGTAGAAATTTCAGCCTTGAGTCTGCATGGATAGGTCTCTATCAGCTTTTCACACCTGAATATTTGCAATTTTTCCCCATTTTTCTTTACAAAACTGCTCAAGCTCTGTCAGATTGCATGGGAATCGTGAATGAACAGCTCTTTTCAAGCCCAGCCACACACTCTCAGTTGGATTTAGGTTTGGTCTCTGACTTGGTCACTCCAGGACAATAACTTTGCTGTTCTTAAGCCATTCCTGTGTAGCTTTGGCTTTATGTTTGGGGTCGTTGTCTTACTGGAAAACAAATCTTCTCCTAAGTCGCAGTTCTCTTGCAGACTGCATCAGATTTTCCTCCAGGATTTCCCTGTACTTTGCTGCATTCATTTTACCCTTGACCTTCACAAGTCTTCAGGGCCTGCTGTAGTGAAGCATCCCCACAAGCATGATGCAGCCACCACCATGCTTCACGGTAGGGATGGTGTGTTTTTGATGATGTGCGTTGTTTGGCTTATGCCAAGCATAGTGTTTAGTCTGATGGCCAAAAGGCTCAATTTTGGTTTCATCAGACCATAGAACCTTCTTCCGGCTGACTTCAGAGTGAATCTCCCTCCACACTGTCCCATCACACACTCCCAGGGTCAGACACAGAATGAAACTCCCTCCACACTATCCCATCACACACTCCTGGGGTCAGACACAGAGTGAATCTCCTTCTGGCAAACTCGAGCCAAGATTGCATGTGAGTTTTTCAACAGTGGCTTTCTCTTTGCCACTCTCCCATAAAGCTGCAACTGGTGAAGCACCTGGACAACAGTTGTTAGATGTGCAGTCTCTCCCATCTCAGCCACTGAAGCTTGTAACTCCTCCAGAATTGTCATAGGTCTCTTGGTGGCCTCCCTCACTCATCCCCTTCTTCCACGGTCACTCAGTTCTTGAGGATGACCTGCTCTAGGCAGATTATCAGCTGTGCCATATTCTTTCCATTTCTTGATGATTGACTTAACTGTTCCCCAAGGAATATGCAGTGACTTGGAGGTTTTCTTGTATCCATCTCCTGACCTGTGCTTTTCAATAACCTTTTTGCAGAGTTGTTTGTAGTGTTCTTTTGTCTTCATGGTGTCATTTTTGCCAGGATACTGACTCACCAGATACAGGTGTATTTTTACTACAGTTAATTGAAACACCTTGACTGCAGACGTTGATCTCTATTTAACTATTTATATGATTTCTAAAACCAAATGGCTGCACCAGTGATGACTTAGTGTGTCATATTAAGGTGGGGGGGGAATTGAATACTCAATTATTTTGTGTTTTATAGTTGTAATTAATTTAGATCACTTTACAGAGATCTGTTTTCACGTTGACAGGAAAGAGTCTTTTTCTGTTGATCAGTGTCAAAAAGTCAATTAACGTAATTTAACATTGTAAAACAATAAAACATGAAAACTTCCAAGGTAGGTGAATACTTTTAGGAGAGATTGGGTAAGTTTGGGTTGTTTTCGCTGGAGCTTTGGATGCTGAGGGGTAACCTGATAGAACATTAAAAGATTATGGACGCATTGTTAGGGTAGACAGTCAGAGTCTCTTTACCAGGTTGGAAGTGACAAATAGTAGGGACTTTAGGGTGAGAAGGAGAATGCTTCAAGGAGGTATGAGGGGTGAATGATAAGTTCGTGGCCTAAGGTAGAAGGAATCAATTTTAGAAAACCTAGCACATTTATTTTACAACATACTACCCTCCTACATTTACACACTTAGTCCAGCGGTCATGGAGCATACAGATCCCCTCTTTGTAGAAGTCGGCATCTTGAACGTCCAGGAAGTGGTCCACAGCAGGTGTGATTGATATGTTCGTGGCCTAAGGTAGAAGGAGATGAGTTATTAACTTCAAACTTTCTGCATGATCACTCAAAGAGTTGAACTGCATGTGCATGTAACGAGAGCTGTATAACTCATCTCCTTCTACCTTAGGCCACGAACTTATCAAACACCCCTGCTGTGGACCACTTTCTGGAGGTCCAAGATCCATATGCTCCACGACCACTGAACTAAGTGTGTAAATGTAGGAGGGGACCATGTTGAAAAATAAATGTGCTAGGTTTCCTGACTCCTTCTGCCTTAGGCCACGAACTTATCAATCACTCCTGGTATATGAGGTAAGTGTTTTATTGCACAGAGGGTGGTAGATGCCTGGAACATGCTGCTAGGGGAGGTGACAGAAGCAGAGATAATAGCAACATTTACAAAGCATTTAGACAGACACATGAACAGGCAGGGGATGGAGCGCTTGAGGGAACTTGTGCTGGAAAATGAGATTAGTTTAGACTGGCATCATGGTTGGCGTGGATTTCATGGGCTAATGGGCCTGTTCCTATGCTCTTCTATGTTCCATAAGGCTCCTGAAGATAAACAATAAGTGCAGCATGCAGAGAAAAATAAAATCATGAGAGTTAGCCGATACTGAATGAGTGGTCCTATCAAAATAATACCAAATAGTACTGAGTGAAGCTAGTTAGATATAGAGATTATTAAAAGGTCAGTACAGAGCCACTGTTCCTGTGCTTTTGTAAATCATTGGTGCAACCAGGTTTACTGTGTATCTTTCTGCTTGACACGGTAAAGAAAGAATACTGTGCATTGAGGCAATTAATGAATTAGGATATCAGGAACATATGAATAAATCGGGCTTGTACTTAGTGGAAAAGTGAAGGATGTGATGATACAAAAAGCGAAGATAATAGAAGACGGGTAATAACACATTATTTTCCCTGGTTCAGATAATTAGAACCAGTGAACAGTATTAACATTCAGTGTGAGATGAATTTAAAAACAATTCAGCAGAAAAAGTATATTAGTGAGTATGTGGTGAAAAGAGGACATTGAAAACAGATGGTAGTAATCCATTTGAATACAAATAAGGTTGTTTTTCTGTAAGGCGACCCTGATCCAGATTCAGGGGGAATGCCTCATTTCGCCGTTTCACTGCCTCTTTCAGTTCTTCACTATCATTGCGTTGTGCTTGCCAACACAGAGGCACAAAGTGCCATCCTCCTCCCACTTGCGTTTGAAGAAACCTCCTTTAATATTTTTTTGAATTTTCAATGACTTTTAAATGTTTTAAGTTACTTGGTATTTAATTATTTGACTGTCTCTGAATGTCCGGAGCATTTGAAAGCATTCAAACTTTGATTGTTGGCAAAGCCATGGCCATGGATTTGCCAGATGTCATGAAATTACTGCTGTTCTACTCCATCCTTGGGATGACATTGTATTGCACAAGGTCTCGTCTCCATACAGCATCTATCTATCTCGGATACATATTGGAGAGCAGTTTCAAGTTCCTGGCTGTCAACATCGCAGAGGATCTGTCCTGGGCCCAACATATGAATGAAATCATGAAGAAGGCATGCTCTACTTCATTCAGAGTTTGAGCAGAGTTGTCACCAAAGACTCTTGAAAATGTCCACGGATACATGACGGAGAACATTTTGACCGGGTGCATCACAGCTTGGTATGGAGGCTCCAATGTACAGGAATGCAAGAGACTGCAGATGCTCGTAGACTCAGCCAGTTCCATCAGAGACACAACCCTCCCAACCATTAAGGACACCTTGGCTGCTTCAAGGAGATATCACCATCATTAAGCGCCCTCACTTTCCAGGTTTTGCCCTGTTCTCATTACTTCCATCAGGGCACACAAGCCTCAAGATCCAGACTCAACAATTTAGGAACAGCTTCTTCCCCTCTGCAACTAGATTTCTGAATGGTTTGTGAACCCATGAACTCTATCTCCTGATTCATTCTTTTCCTCGCACTATTGATCTATCTTAGTAATTTATTGATTGTTGTGTCTTTGGACTGTACTGCTGTCACAAAACAACAAATCCATGTCATATGTTAGTGATGATAAATCTGATTCTGATTCTATTCTGAAAAAATCATCAGGGAATCTGCAAAAGTGCATACTTTTTCAGAACGTCTGCAGCAAGTGCAGTCGACTTCCCACTCGTAGCAGGTCATGAGCCAGCATTTCTCATGTATCCACATGGCATTGTACACAAAGCGGTAAACTTTAGAATTGTGACCCAGAGATCATGTGGAAAATTTTCATTGATACTTTTTGTCTGAATGTTGGGAGGTTGTAATTAAAAGTTTCCAGAGGTAGATTCCTCAATGAAACCTCAGCACAGGAATATATAATCAAATAAAGTTTACAAATTGTATGAGTGTGACATGAGATATATCAAAAAGCATGGCAGTAAGAAATAAGAGTTGATAATCAGGGAAGAGTTGAAAGGAATTTTTAATATAATCTTTTAAAGCCAATTGATTGAATTTAATAGAGTTTAAAGGCAGACTCAGACATCATGTATCATTTGCCATGACATCATGAATAGATATCGCCACCCACATCTTGCTCTTTCCCATTCAGAATATCCCTAGAGTGTAATACCAAGAGGAGTTTTATAAATCTATGTTTGAAATTATTGTGAAGACATGTTACATGGTCAGATACCTTTGTGACATCCAGTAGTCATAATAACACCTATGTTAAGCACAAGACTTTAAAACAGTAACATGTTCCACTTGACATTGTGCAGGTTTAAGATTTGCCCTCAGATTGGACTGCTGCAACATGTAAAACACGTTATGTGTCTTGCTTGTGTGTGTTGGGGGGGGGGGGTGCTGAGTGCCTTTGAATATCTCTCAATATTGAAGGGGCAGAGATTTTGTTTTAATTACATAAGTGCACACTAATTAGAATCAGAATCAGAATCAGGTTTATTATCACCGGCATGTGTAGTGAAATTTGTTAACTTAGCAGCAGCAGCAGTTCAATGCATTATATAATATAGAAGAAAAATAATAAATAAATCAATAAATTACCATATAAGTGTATTGAATAAATAGCATCAGTGTTTTATGCAATCACAAGACCAGCAATACAACACAAGTTCCTTCAGACGATTACCCACACAGAGTTGTGTCAGCATTGCACCGTAAACTATCTTGGAAGCTCCACATGATTCATTAAAGCTTCTTCATTCCTTTTGACAGCTCACAAAGAATTAGTTGACTGATCTCTGGAAGAGTGGTGGAGAGAATGCAAAGATGAATCTGATTATTTTTCTCATAACTCCTGTACACCTTCTGGACCCCTATACATCAGAAGATCCAAAATCCTTTTCATCTGGGATATTACTATTTTCTACTGCTCCACCTGCCAGAACTTTCTGAGAATTCTCCCAACTAGTTATAGTAACATCTGCACAAGATCAGCAGAAACCCTATTTATCCTCCATCTGATTTTTTCTGTCAATCTCCCATGAAGGTTTTTGAGTAAATTCATGACAGTATTGTTTAGGCTAACCTGTGACCTAAAGTCAAAGGGCTGTGTATCAGTAATTCAGTGATCCTTGAGGAAATCTATCTTCAGTCAAGGTGCTCAGGAGAGAAGCAGAGAAAGTGAGGAGAGGAGTGGAAAAAGGGAAAAGGCAGGGTCAGGATTATTATGCAAACTGTTCAAAGCTGTTCAGTCCCTTATCCTTAAGGTACCAACACTCTTGCTGAAGAGTTGGCTTGTAGAACACCAGTCTCCTGATCTGCCCCAAGTTCAATGTGCTCACTTCACTGGCTTCCTCATCTACTTTACTGACTTAGCATAAATTTTGATTGAAAGAAAGATTTACAATGTAATACTGCAAAAAAAAAAAAACAAAAAAAAAACAAGAGTAAAATTAGCCATTTCAGTACAGGAATCAGGAACAACAATTTTAAATTCCTTGGCATCAATATACTGTATCCGAGGATCTGCTCTGGGATGAACACTTAAGTGTCATCACAAAGAAGGCACAACAGCGCTTCTACTTCCTTCGAAGTTTGTGTAGATTCAGCATGTCACCAAAATCATTGACAAACTTCTATAGGTGCACAGTGGAGAGTATCTTAACTGATTGAATCATGGCCTGGTATGGATATACCAATGCCTCGGAACAGCAAAGGCTACAGGAAGTGGTGGATGTACCCCAGTTCATCACAGGTGAAGCCCTCCCCACCACTGGGCACATTTACATGGCGTGCTGTCACAAGAAAGCAACATCCACCATCGAAGACTCCCACCATCCAGGCTATGCTCTCTTCTCACTACTACCTTCGGGTGGAAGCATTCGGGCGCACACCACCAGGTTCAGAAACAATTCTCACCCTACAACCATCAGGCTCCTGAGCCAGTCTGGATAACGTCATTCACCATCACACTGGTTTGATTCTACAATCTGCGGACTCTCCACATCTCATGTTCTCAGTGTTACTTTTATTTACTCAGTCTGCCTTCTGCACATTGGTGTTTGTCTGTCTTTGTCTGTTTATGTATAGCTTTTCATAAAAGTCTGTTGTATTTGTTTCTCTCCTCAAAATGCCTGTAAGAAAGTGACAGTATATGGTACATATATGAATTTTGATAAGAAATTTACTTTGAATTTTGAGCTGCTTCCGAAGAATAATGCACAATTCAGCAGAACTCCCTCCTCTGTGAATAATATTGCTATATTTAAAAAATATATTTCAGAGGATCAAGAATCTATTTAGAAAACAGACTTCTGTTTATCATACATCTTATAACAACCTGACTCCAAAGGGACCCCTTTCATATATAATGAAGGCATATTTGGGTGCCAGGAGAAACTGTTGCCCTGCTATCAGTCCTTAATTACTGGGTGGGTTTGTCTGGTATAATTAGCATACTTAGGAGCTTTATTGATGTTCCTAACCTGTTTCCAAATTTAACTTAATTGAGTAGAAGTTCAGTGGATCTTTAAATTTGTCACTGTCCTATCTGAGGCAGACTTCCAATTGGCAAATGTTTGTCAGGGATTACCTGTGTGCACTCAGGATTATTTTTCACCTTGGAGGTTTACAATCCAGCCACGCTGGAATGGGAAGACCATTGGTGGCTTTATAACATGCTCTGGTGGGAAATGTGTAGGAGAGTGCACAGGAGAGAGTTTAGCAATGCCATGGGAGGCATTTTTTTATATCACAGAGTTTACAGATAGAAACTCAGCTCCCATCATCTGGCCATTTTAGGGGGTGATGAGATGCTTAGAAAATTAAATGTATGTACAGTGATACAATAGAAAATGTATAGTGAAGTTAGAAGGTTGGAGTATATCATGAAAAGCAGAATATATTTGACTCAGCTTTAGTACAAATCTTTCCTTGCCCCTCTCTACATTATGTGCAAAATCTAGACTTGATGTTCTTGGGAGCCACTGATTACTTCCTCCATTGCTCCACTGTTCTGCCTATTTCTGGCTGGACAAACTTGTATTCCAGCAATATGTCACTGGATCTGTATTGTGACAAAGTCCTACAGAACATTGTCCAATTTAAATACAGCTGAGATCACTAGATATGAGTGGACTTGGAGCTCAATGAGCAGCTTGGAGACATGGAACTCAGCATTCAAAATTAATTGAGTCATAGTTTCTGACCCACTCATTTGACGCCCCAGTCTAATTTTAGAGGTCTGATGAGGGAGTTATGTGGAAAATATGCCGTCTGCCTTTGTGATACTTATGGCTCAATGTGAAGATTGTTTGCATCATAGTCAGCAGGTTGGAAGTTGCAGTCCCATCATGGAGAATTAGCAATAATTTTACTGGCTGAAGATGAAGTGTAATCTTCGATAATGCAACCTTTATTCAGTACTGCACTAAAGCTCAACGTATCTGTTCAGATAAAGAATGCAACAACTTGCCTTCATGTATATACCTTTATATATGTAATCTAACGTTACACATGTTAAGTCATATGTACAGTAAGATGGTGAAGCATATCACAGAAACAAATCTTATGATTCAGAAGTTGACGCATTAGTTTCTTGGATTGGTTCCACCTCATGACACAGTCATTATCTGGACTTCTTGACGTGCAGAAGGTGCACCTGGTGCAAAGAGTGACTTCTTTCACTTTCCTCCATTCCCTCCTTTCTGACTAAGAATAAGTTATTGTGTGCATTGTTTCTTTTTCTAAACCGCCCAGCCAAAGGAGAATAATGGGCATGACTCATGTCATTTTCTGGCACACAGCATGAAAGTGGCGCTCCAGTACACTAAGATGATGCTTCCAGGTAGTCTTCCAAACTTTTTAATGAGATATCTTCAGGTGGTTAAAGTATTAGGTATTCGACAGATTTCTTGTAATGGAGTAATTAACTTCAAGCAATTTGCCTGTTTGGCTCACTCAGTGAGATAGTAACTTATCATTATTGTTTTGATGTCTGCCAGCATTGTAACTACAAACGCCTTCTTGTGGGTGGTGCTCATAGTCTTAATCCTTGTGAAGGCACAAATCATTGAGACTTTGTACTTCCTGATAACAATGATTAAAGTTTATCCATACCTGTTTGGATTTGACACACAGGATGGTTACACAATCACAACACCACATTCGGAGCTGAAAGCTTTGAGCTCGCTCTCACATTTCTTCACGTGGGAGGTTAAGCTCCCATGGAGGAGGATGCAAGCTGTTGGCGAAGGGATATGTATAGTTTAAGCATGTGCACAATGAGATCACAAGTGTAGTATCACGTGGGAAAACGTGAGATAAAGCGAACAGAATAATAGAATACTTTTCAATGGTAAGAAACAAGTAAATCTTAGCTTAAAGAGAAATTTGGCTGTCATGATTTACAAACTACAGAAGGTAAACATGCCGGTAGAGCAAGCAGTTAGAAATTCAAATGGTATATTGAACGTTATCACAAGAAATTGGAGTACAGGAACAACAGCCTTGCTGCAGCGGTGGTAAATCTTGAACTCCACACCTAAGGAGGAAAATATCTGGTCCTTGGAGGCAGCACAGTGAAATTTCACCAGATTGATTCCAGGCTGCAGCTGAAAGCTGCTGTTCCTGTCTACTTCGATTTTATTGCTGAATGAAGCCACTAAGATTAGAGAGAGGTTGCATGTCAGTTGAATACTTTCCAACTGATCTCCACAGTAAAACTGTCTGCAGAACATCTGGGCCTTTAAGGAAGTGGTGTCACAATGGCAGGTCACTTTTACATTGTCCTGTTATTTAAGTTGTAGCACTTTGTGTCTACTGACTCAATTTCTTGGTTTCTGATATTGCCCCAGTTTTGCCCATTTAATTGTCAATCCCTCACTGCATCCTAAGTATCTATGACCCCTTAGTCCTGATAATTGTAAAAGATCTTTCCCTCTAATGGTGGAGGTCCTGTCCTGTTCCCTCTCCTGCCTCCAGAACCATCACCTGGTCAGCCTGGTTCAACTCAGGAGATTAGTTACTCTGGTTGCTTCCTATTCTCAAAACTGAATCTTCCTGTATTTCTCCTCACACCTTCTCTAAGTTCACGTGATCCAACCCCAATCTAACCTGTAAAACTACTGCTTTATTTCCAACCTTCCTTTTGCCCCAGCACCCTTGAAAGTGCTGTAGCCCCTAAATTCATAGAACATGAAACAGCACTTCATAACAGCCCAAGATGCTGTGCTGACCTTTGTAAACTTACTCTGTGATTAATCTACCCTTTCCTTTCTACACAACCCATAACTTTCTATGTTTCATATATCTGTGTGCCTATCTATGAGTCTTTCAAAAGTCCCTGTCACATCAGTGTTGACCACCATTCCTGGCAGGGTGCTCCATATTCATCATTCAGTAAGTTTCTCCGGTTAAGTTGTTAACCCTTCTGGTTCTTTCCAAAGTAACCGAATGAGTGTATTCTTCAGAACTGAGTCAACTGGTGTGGCTTTTGATACATTGCTCTTAGTTGAGAAGTACTGCCTTAAATAAACCGCATTCTGTCGATAATTCCACCTCTATTACTTATAAGCTGCAACACCTTTATCACCAGTGTCTGGTAAGGATCATTTCTTGTACCCTTCCCTTTTCTCATCCCCATGATGGTCTCTGGCAATAGGTGTGCAAACAGTAGGCTCGAAGTTCACACTGATGTCTCTCAGCTCCACTTCCTTTGACCTGCCACTGTCTGTAAATTGTCGCACTGTGTGTCAAGTGTACAGCATCATTTTATGGAAACAATAGGAACTCAGGAGGCCCATCAGGTCTTTGGCAGACATACGGGAGTCTTCCAGCCAGGCAACACCTTCCAGTACCACAGCTTATGGATCTCAGAGAACATGTCCAGCACTTTTCAAGTGTGATGAGAGCGTTGACTTCTACCACCCTTTTGAGAAGTGAGTTGTAGACCACCTCTACCCTCCTCAGAATGAAATACTTTTCTTCATCAACTTTCTTATCCCAATACCAATTACTTTCTTAAATTACTATTTTCCGATGGCCCCCCAGCTGCTGAGAAAACATTCTATTTACTTCAGGCCCCTTCATAATTTGATGCACCTCAGGGTAAGTTTCCCTCCCCTCCCAGCCTCTTCTATTCCAAGGAAGCAACCCTAGTGTAGCCAACATTTCCTCATGACCAAGCTATTCCAGCTCTTGCAACATCTGTAATCTTCTCTGTATATCTCCAAACCTGTCAGATCTTCCATTATGCAGTGGCCAGATCCATGCGCAGTAAATAGGTTCTGCACTATCTAGTGTTGTATACAGTTCCAGCTGAAACACTTCCCTTTAAAGATCCGTGAACATGCTCTACAAGACTCTTCAGTTCTTCCATTTCTCACAGTATCCTATTTATTGTGCATTCCCTTTCATTCTGTAAACGCATTACCTCATGGCTTTTCTAATGAAAATCTATTTTTTAATTGAGATACAGTGTGGAACAGGCCTTTCAAGCTGTGTCGCCCAGCAACCCCTGATTTAACCCCAGCAGATCACGGGACAATTTATAATGACCGTGGAGAGCATTCTAACTGGCTGCATCACCTTCTGATGGGGTGGGGGGCTGGTGTTGCTGCTGAATTGGACAGAAATAAACTATGGAGAGTTGTAAACTTAGTCAGCTCCATCATGGCCACTAGCCTCCATAGTATCCAGGATATCTTCAAGGCAGGATGCTTCAGAAAGGCAGAATCCATCATTAATGACCCCGACCGGCCAGGACATGCCCTCTTCTTATTACTACCATTAGACAGAAGCCCAAAGACAAGCACTCAACACTTTAAGAACAGCTTCTTCCCCTCTGTCATCAGATTTCTAAACAGACAATGAACCCACAAACACTACGTCACTATTTTTGCTCTCTTTTTGCACTACTTAATTTAATTTTTTTTAAATTTCTTCTTGTAATGTATAGTATATTTTATGTATTGCTCTGTACAGCTGCCGCAAAACAACAAATTTCATGAAGTACGTCAGCGAACTGGGTTTTGATTCCCATCACCTCTTGTGAACACAGCATCAAAGTATTCATTAAGAATTTCACTGTTGCCCTTCACGTTTAGTTCCTAATTGTCCATTGATCTTGATAACTTCATTAAGGAACTTCACCAGTTTTTATTTTTCATCATTCCTCTCTTTGCTTTCCCAAACACTTCTATAATTTAACCTCCACCCTGCCACATTTGTTCAGGCCTGCTGCAGTTCTGAGCTCTCACCCTTCAAAATAAGCAGTCTGTGAGATTTTAAACAACATTTATATCAGTAAAGTCCAATGACAGACCACTTCACTGGATGTCAAGACAATGAACAACCTAACGGTTGCGAGGGAGGGAAAATCTTTGTTCTATGAAAGGTAATATTTACAAGTCACCCTCTAAGTAATGATTGAAAGTAATAGCCTTGATACAGTCAGTTGATTCTTTCTGCATTCCTTCTGTTTCTCTGAACAAAACAGCCTCTCGCCCTGGGCTAGCTCAGAGGAGGCTATCAATTTTCACTTACTCTTTCATCTTCCTGTGCTCATAATTAATTAATTTACAGATAAGGTACATTCAGTACTCATCTACTGACTTCTTTTCCACTTGGGTCTTTAGCATACAGACCATTTATACCTTCTAATCATCATGCACAATGACATATACATTCTGTTCACTTCAGTCCTTGAATAACTTTTAGAATAGGGGAAATTTCGGGATTAACTTTACCTGCCATATACATTTGCATGTATTAGGAATTTGCTGTGGTGTGTCAGCGCTTCATGCAAAAACAACAAAAACATTCAACAATTCTAAAAATAAAAAATTATATGAAAGAAAATTTGAAGTACAGATATGGAATAAAATGTGCAGAATACTTACATACCAGCATTCTTTACAATGTAAATAGCATTATAAAAGGTGGCTTGAGGTGTTTACAGTGCAGTGCAGAGACTGGGGTAATAGATGGAGGAGGGTGGGGGGTGCTATCTGGAATGGTTGATCAGATTAACTGCCTGGGGAGGAAACTTTTACGATGGCATGAAGTTTTTTTGTTTTAGTGGCACTATAGCACTTTCCAGAAAGGAGCTTTTGGAAAAGGCAGTTTGCTGGTTGGATAGTTTCCGCAATGATTTTTCCTGCCCGATAAAGATTTAAGATCATGTTTTCAAATGCAATCCTTTGCAAAGAGAATCCTAATGCAAACCTAATGGAAGTCTTCAAAATTATGAAGTATGTGAGAAAATCCAGAACTTGGGCACCTTGAAAATAAATCCAAAAGCAAACTTAGGAGAAATGTTATCCAGAGAGTGGATACAATGTGGAACTTTCAAACGCATCGAAAAGAACAAAAAAATGGCATTAAAAATAAACAAATAGCTACATGAAAGATAAAAACATAGAAGAATATGCTGATGGGTGAAGTTAGGTGGAAGAAGCTATGGGCAAACACGAGGAAATCTGCAAATGCTGGGATTTCAAGCAACACACATCAAAGTTGTTGGTGAACGCAGCAGGCCAGGCAGCATCTCTAGGAAGAGGTACAGTCGATGTTTCGGGCTGAGACCCTTCGTCAGGACTAACATCACTGCGTTCATCAGCAATTTTTGTGTATGTAGAGCAAGGGTTCTGTTTCTGTACTGTAAGTTCTACATAGGATTTACTGTATATTGCAACACAAATACAATATCACACAAGTACAATTTACAGTATATTACAACACAAGAATCCTATAAGTGACATGATGATTTTCTTCTACAGTACATCACAGCAGTAAGTGATGTTATAAACTTTTATTCAACTTTGAGATACTGTGTGTATGTGCCAGAAAATGCTAGGTTTAACAATTTTAGCTGAGTCAGCTCAACTCACAAAACTGGCTTCAGCATTAAGGGATAGAGAGGAAAAGATTTCAGCTAGAGCTTCCATTTCCTTCTCACTGACCCAAGACATGTCATGACATCTAGGGTTCAAGAGCAGATGGTAGAAATCAGGTGAGTGAAACACCCGGCATCTGGCACAATCACTTGACAGAAGAGGGAGAAGGCAGCAACTACTTACAGATTTTGACCTCACCTACAGTGTGTTTGAGGACTTCTAGCAGCTTAACGATATTGACAGACAATTGTTTAATTGGAAATCCAACAGTATCTTCATGGATCTAAGTTGGATGCTATGAACATAGCTGGAATTGGATTTTGGTTTTGGAATTGGCTATTTATTGCCACATTTACCAAGATACAGTGATAAGTTCATCCTGCATACTGTTCATGCAGATCAAAACATTCCTTAGTAGACTGAGGTAGAACAAATTATAACAATAACGATGCAGAATAAAGTGTTACAGTTGGAGGGAAAGTGCAGTGCAGGCAAACAGCAAGGTACAAGAACATAATGAGGTAGATTATGAGGTCAAGAGTCCATCTTACTGTACTAGAGAATCACTTAATAGTCTTATAATGGTAGAGCAGAAGCTGTTATAAGAAGTTGCAGGGTAGAAGGTGATGGGATTGGTGAGGTTTACAAAGAAGGCCCTAAAAAGAGGAGAGGAAGTTTTTACAGAAAGGGAAGGATTTTGAATATAAAGTAACTTGAATGCAATGATGAGTTATTTTCATATGATTAACTGGAAGCCAGCAAAGGCTCCCAAAGAGAGAAGAGTGACAGAAAAGCCTAAATGCCTGTGGTTTGATTACAGCAACAAGGCTTTGGATGAAAGAGCAATTGAATAATATCAAAGTAACACAGGATGGCCCAGTGGAACAGTCAATACGGTTAACACACACAAAATGCTGGAAGAACTCAGCAGGCCAGGCAGCATCTACGGAAAAGAGTACAGTCGACATTTCGGGCCGAGACCCTCCAGCATTTTGTGTGTGTTGCTTGGATCTCCAGCATCTGCAGATTTTCTCTTGTTTGCATTTAGTACAGTTGCCATCTTGCAGCTCCAGCATTGTATGCTTTATCCCAATATCTGTCTATGTGAGTTTGCATGTTCTCCTTTTGAGCTAATAGCTTTCCTTTGAGTTTTCCAATTTCCCTCCACATTCCAAAGCTGTGGGGTTGGTAGGTTAATTAGCCATTGTAAGTTGTCCCTCAAGGTAGGCCTGTGATTGATCCTCGAGGGAGTGATAGGAGACTGGGCAGAATTATATTTCAGCTTATGGTTGGCATGGACTCAGACGATCAATGGGCCGTTTTCTGTACAATTTCACCATGATTCTAATCAAAGCTGAGGCAACAATCATGATGACTTTGGCAGAAAATAAGCTGAGATATGAGCGGAGTCAAGTGTTGGCCTGGCTGAAGAAGTGGGTCATTTGTGTGTTGAAGATTAGGGACAGTGTCAGTTCAGACTTGCAGAAGGCGTGGCTAGCAGACCACTCATGCATCCCAAAACAGGGACTAAAGGGGGGGGGGGTCATGCTCTGTGCTCAAAAACAAATTATATTTAATAAACAACACACATCAAAGTTGCTGGTGAATGCAGCAGGCCAGGCAGCATCTCTAGGAAGAGGTACAGTTGACGTTTCAGGCCGAGACTCTTCGTCAGGACAGTTATATTTAATAACCTAAACTTTTGGCATTTGTTCTATCATTAGATTCAGATTTATTTAACACATGTACATCAAAACATACAGTGAAATGCATAATTTGTGTGAACAACCGAAACACCCAAGGATGTGCTGGGGGCAGGCTGCCAGTGTTGTCACACAGTCTAGCATCAGCATAGCATGCCCACAGTGTTCAGCAGAACAGCACAAGTAGTAGCAGCAGCAACAACGAAACAAGACAAACCTTCTCCTCCCCCACCCCCCCCCCCCCCCACAACACACAGGCAGGCCTCCGCTCCCAGGATAGGCAGATAAAATTAGAACAAGTCCAGGTCTGATTGTTCGAGGAAGAATGGAAGAATGGGAGGTGGCAAAAGGTGTAACTGGGTGTTGCCAGTATACAAGTTGACAATGTAACCACAAAAGTTGTTCCCATGGTTCAGTGTGCATAAGGTGGAGCAATGAATAAATCTTTGGGACACTCCTGAGGCATTAGAAAAAGAAAGCCACTCTTGAGAGGCTGCTTTTAAGATCGGATAGATGAATGCAAGGGAGCAGTCCCACCTTCCTGCATTATGAAGAATGGTGAGGTTAATCACACCTTGTCTGATCCATCCACTCAGCCTCGCTTGCATTGTTAAACTGTGCTCTTTGCAGAAATAAAGGGGGAAGAATGCTAAATATATTAATAAGCAAAAACACAGGAAAAAAGATGGCGGGTGCTGGAATCTGGAGCAAAACAGAACTCAGCAGCATCTGCGGAGGCAAAACAAAGAGGTCAACATTTTGGGGCAGGACCCTGCATCAGCATTCTCTTGGAGAACACTGGATATATATGAGCTTTTCCAACAAAAATGGTTAATGCTCTCACTGCCAAAAAAATTAAATCAAATTTCAGCTAGATGAAGTTTGATCTCAAGTGATCAAAGGTCATAATGACTATCCAAGGCTCTATGCATATCATTTTCTGATTCCAGAGACCATGAACATGCTCCTCTGAAATACAATTAGTCTATTTGAAACAGTGTGTATTGTATGGTTGAAGTAATGTGACAGATTATTGATAGTTGGCATTTTTGCAAGGTTCCATTACAAGTTTCCATAAATTGAATGTTCCATGTCAGCAGAACCTACTGTTTGAATTAATGCCTTGTGTTCATGCCAAATGTTTTTTTTCAATACTTGTCAGGCAGTATTTGAACTTCTGAATGTTTGTCCTTCAATCAGCGGTGAGGGAAGTTTGCAAATGATGCACATAAGATCATTAGAGATTAAATGCTCTCTCTTGTAGAGGATGAAAAAGAACTGCCAAAGCAAGTTCCACATGTCAGTGAGAGACATGCACAAAGTTTGCAAGTCTCATTAAGAACAGTGTACATCCCAATTCTTAGAACAGCAGCCTTTTTTGTAATATAGTGATGTTTTTCTCAGTCTAGTTCCTAGTTCAGGAAATCCAAGAACTAGAGGGTATGGATTTAAGGTGAGAGGGGAAATATTTAAAAGGCACTTGAGAGAAAACTATTTTACACAGAGGGTGGTACTTATCTTTTCAGATACATAAAGTGTAAAAGGGAGGCAGGAGTAGATATCGGACTGCTGGAAAATAATGCCAGAGAGGTAGTAATAGGGGACAAGGAAATAGCAGATGAACTGAATAAGTATTTTGCATCAGTCTTCACTGTGGAAGACATTAGCAATATGGTGGAAGTTCCAGGTGTCAGGGGTCACGAAGTGTGTGAAGTTACTGGGAAACTGAAAGGTCTGAGGGTAGTTGAGTCACCTGGACCAGATGGTGTACACATCAATGTTCTGAAAGAGGTGGCTGAAGAGATTGTGGAGGCATTAGTAATGATCTTTCAAGAATCAATAGATTCTGGAAGAGTGGAAAATTGCAAATGATATTTCAAGAATCACTAGGCAGAAGAATGGAAAGTATAGGCCAGTTAGTCTGACCTTTGTGGTTGGCGACTATCAAGGATGAGGTCTCAGGGTACTTGGTGGCATATGATAAAATAGGTCATAGATAGCATGGTTTCCTCAAGGGAAAATCTTGCCTGTTGGAATTCTTTGAAGAATTAACAAGCAGGATAGACAAAGGAGAAATGGTTAACATTGTGTATTTCGATTTTCAGAAGGCCTTTGACAAGGTTCCACATGTGAGGCTGCTTAACAAGCTACGAGCCCATGGTATTACAGGAAAGATTCTAGCATGGATAAAGTGGAGGCTGATTGGCAGGAGACAAAGAGTGGGAATAAAGGGAGCCTTTTCTGGCTGGCTGCTAGTGACTATTGGTGTTCCACAGAGGTCTATGTTGGAACTGATTCTTTTTATGTTTTATGTCAATAATTTGGATAATGGAATTGATAGCTTTGTTGCAAAGTTTGCAGATGATACCAAGATACATGGAGGGGCAGATAATTTTGGGGAAGTAGTGAGGGTACAGAAGGCCTTAGGTAGATCAGGAGATTGGGCAAAAAAGTAGCAAATGGAACACAGTGACACTGTTAGGAAGTGTATGGTCATGCACTTTGGTAGAAGAAATAAAAGGGTACACTATTTTCTCAATGGAGAGAAAGTACAAAAAAATGAGGGGCAAAGGCACTTGGGAGTCTTTGTGCAGGATTCCTTAAAGTTTAATTTGCAGGTTGAGCCTATGATGAGGAAGACAAATATGATGTTAGCATTCATTTCAAGAGAACTAGAATATAAAAGCAAGGATGTAATGTTGAGATTTGATAAAGCACTGGTAAGGCCTCAGTTGGAATATTGTGGGCAGTTTTGGGGTGTCCATTTTGGGCAGTATTGGGGTGTCAGTTTTAGGCAGGCTTGGGCAGTTTTGGGGTGTCAGTTTTGGGCAGTATTGGGGTGTCAGTTTTGGACAGGTTTGGGCAGTTTTGGGCAGGTTTGGGGTATCTAAAACCAAAGAATACAGCCTCAGAATAGAGGGGCATCATTTTAGAACAGAGGTGAATCTGTGGAATTTGGAGGCATAGGTGGCCAAATTTATATATACTTAAGGCAGAGATTGATAGATTCTTGATTGGTCAGGGCATGAAGGGATATAGGGGAAAGGCGGGGGTTTGGGGCTGAGAGGAAAATGGCGAAGCAGACTCGATGGGCTAAATGGCCTAATTCTGCTCCTATATCTTATGGTTATGGTCTCTATGTTGCATGAGCTGCCATAGGAAGTGTTTGAAGCAGATACAATAACTACCTTTAAAATTCAGTTAAACAAAGTACGGAACATTTTGGAATGCTCTGATCCAAATGCTGGCATCTAGGACTAGCTTGATGGGCATCTTGATCAGCATGGAGAGTTGGGCCAAAGTGCCTCTTTCCATGCTATCTAACTTCATTACTCGATATTTGCTCCTCTAATCCTTATCATCAGTTTGATTAAGATAGATAGTTCCCATTACAGGATGGTTTCAACTGTTTGCTTGATTCCTAAGAATATGGACTGCCCATAATTTCATGAATTGACATTTACGAAATTATTCTGAGCTCAGTAATACATTGATGTTGAGCTCTATACTCCAATAATCTCTGTAGGCAATGTCCCAAAAGACAGTAGAATAAACAGGCATTGTCAACTCTGTGTCAAAGCCAATCTGACAAACGTGAACAGGCTACAAATTTATCTTCCAAATTAACATTGGATATGTTGCAAGAATTTCATCAGTCAGTAGCAATCAAAAATACATGCTCAAAATTATACAGGTACAGTCATATTAAATTTTCTTCTCTCTTTTTCTCTTCTTCACTGTTGTGTTGTCAAAAGCAATTTTTTGTGCCCACATCCTGAATTAAAAATATATTGCTTTTCCTTTGAGATCACCTGGTCTAAATCCTTGAACTCTCCGGCCAAAATCGTTGTGGGGAATAATATTCACCTCTACCCTCCCAGTGATAATTAGGGATGGACATTAAATGCTGGCCTTCCTGTCAACACCTGCATAACAAGAAATTAATAAATAAAAAGCAACAGAAAAGTCATTTCCTAATTCAGGGTTACTGGAATATGTGCCCATTTACTTGAAAAGAAATTTGTAATTTACAAGCCAGAAAAAATAGCCTGAACAGATTTACATCTGTCCTACCGGTTTACCACTATCTATATCTAATTGTGTTCAATTTCAACTAGAAATCTATCTGCAGAAGTTAGAAATATTATATCTGGTTGCACTTCAGGACGTAATTTCTGTCATAAATGCCTGTGTTTGTATTTATGAATTTAACCAGCATAATGTAATTCCACTATTCCAACAGTGGTGGTGCTGTAGCGCCTCAGTTTTGAATCTCAGGATCCTCAGACTGGACAGCTCTGCTAGAGCTGAATTCCAATCCCTGGCTCTGACAGGTTCCACAGCTTTCAAAATTACCCAGCCATCTCTGTATTCCTGTGTGACACATCAGCTAATGGGAAAACACTTTCAGTCATTGCTGCTCCAGCCAACACTGACTCCTTTCCTGTTTCCAGAATCACAATGTGAGATTATTTGTGACACTGAACAGGAGAAGGTCTTTCTAGGCTCCTAAAGTGAGGAGATTTTTTTATTTCTTGTGCAATGATAATAGGTATCATCCTCAGGATGAATGGAAGATGAGGCGATATTAAGAAGAAAGCAATAATGCATGGTTAGCATTTACTTATGCCACAATTTTTTGAAGATTCATATTGCTGGGCACTAGTAGATTGGAAAGTAATCGGTAAACTTGAAAATTAAATCAAAACTCATTGGCTTGCTAAGTCGTTTATACCAGAGTTATTGTAAGCATCAAGGACAAGTTACAGAACAAAAGTTCTTAAGTTTCAGCATCATTGACTAAACTTTCCACTTTCTTACACTGAGAGGAAATGCCCCAGAGTACTTGGCTCCTTTAAAGATAAGGTCAAAACTTAAGCTATTCCTGTTGACAGAACATACTTTAGACAGAGAAAACAGTAAGGCACATTAAATATTTTAAATAGAAGTTGTAGCAGGAGGTCTGAGTTTTATTAAGAACACCCTTTTTAATCGTATGTTCTGAACACAGGCGAAAATTAGCAGCACTTGACAAGCAGATGTCACACTTTTTGATAGTCCTTGTACTAACCTCCACCTATGTGTAATGGGACTTGCCCATGTGTGTATGAATTTATGACTGCACATTTAAGCCAACTGGGGATTGTGTCTTTCATCTATAAACATCTTTACAGGGCCTCTCTGTAAAATTCCAGAATCCCAGTTGGTACCATATTTAATTCCCAGCACATCTTTATTTTTATGTTCTGGTTTTATTTTTGCTCATATAAAAGATAAATGCAGTTATTGCCTTCATTCCTGTAGGATTTCAGCTTTTGGTTGGGTGGATCAGTATTCAATTTTAAATCTAGTTTTTTTTTCAAGTCAATTTGATCATTTAGATAGAATTATTACAAACTTTGACTGAGGATCTATTTAAATGGCAGGAATAGAACTCCAAAATTTGTTTGATTTGTTTAGCATCCAAAAATCCACAAATTTCAGTCCAAGCAAAATTCTGCAACTGAACGTTCACAGTCACCCTTTGGCTTAACTCTAGCTTAAACTCCGTCATGCAGCATTAACAAACCTTCCCGCTAGGATATTAGTCTCCCTCCAGTTCAGCTGCAAGCCGTCCCTTCTGTACAGGTCCCACCTTCCCTGTGACCAATGATCCAATGAGGGTATGCCCTCCCTCCTCCACCAACTCCTTAGCCATGTAATAAACGATATAATCTTCCTAGATCTGGCCTCACTAGCATGAGGCACGGGTAGCATTCCTGAGATCATAATCCTGGCGGTACTGCCCTTTATAATTTAGCACCTAAATTCCTGAACTCCCTCTGCAGAATCTAGTCACTCATCCTACCCATGTCATTGGTACCTACATGAACCACAACTTCTGGCTCTTCACCATCCTTAAGAATGCTGAGGACTCGATCCAAGATATCCCGGACCCTGGCACCCAGGAGGCAACGTACCATCTGGGAATCTCACTCTCACCCACAGAACCTCTGGCCCATTCCCGTAACAAATCCGCTATCACAACTGTGTGCCTCTTCTTCCTCCTTCCCTTCTGAGTCACAGAGCCAGACTCAGTGCCAGAGACATGACCACTGTGACTTTCCTCAGTTAGGTTATCCGCCCCACCCCCACCTCCCAACAGTATCCAAAGTGATATACCTGTTGTTGCAGGGGATGATCACAGGGGTATTCTGCACTGGCTCCTTAACCCCTTTCCCCTTCCTGACTGTCACCCAGTTTCCTGTGTCCTGCTCCCTGGGTGTTATTACCTCTCTATATGTCCTAGCTATCACTCCCTCAGCCTCCCAAACAAATCAGAGTCACTCCAGTTCCAGCTCCAACCCTTTAACACAGTTTGTTAGAAGCTGTATGCATTTTTCACAGTTGTAGTCGTCAGGGACACTGGAGGTCTCCTGCTTTCCCACATCCTGAAAGAGGAGTATTCATTTCTCCTGCCTGGTATCTCTACTATCCTAGCTGAGCAGATGTAGAGAAGAAAAAGAATAAACCAGAGCTTTGTTTTCTCTGATTGAAACCTCTTCTCCATGAAGCCTCAAACGGCTAAAGCCTCAAGCAAACCTCTCGGACGATGTCCGCTCCAACGATGGCTGCTGCGCTTGCCCCTTCCTTTCTTTAATTTGCTCTCACTAATCAATCCCAAACTCCAAATGATCGCTGTTCAAAGCTCTTTCTTGCTTCCACGACCCTCTGCTGCCTTTTTATCGTCAGGCAGTGGACCTGATTGAAGTCCCCTCCTTTCCAAACTTCCAATGTCCGGATTGGCCGCTGGTCAAAGCTCTTCCTCGCTGTACCAATCCACTGCTGCCTTTTGTACTCAGGCAGTGGACCTCATTGAAGTCCCTTTCTCTCCAAACTTCCAATGTCCAGATTGGCTACTGGTCAAAGCTCTTTTTCAAGCACCCATTGACACTAATCCTACGCTAATTTAATCTTCTCACCACATTCCCTTTTTCCCACCCCATACCCGTATCCTATTAAATACTATCACCCACTAGAGTGTTAGGGATAATTTGCAGAGGCCAATTAACTTACCAAAGACCCGTGTCTTTGAGATAGGGATAGAAAGCGATGTATCCGGATGAACAACAGGAATTCTGCAGATGCTGGAAATTCAAGCAAGACACATCAAAGTTGCTGGTGAACGCAGCAGGCCAGGCAGCATCTCTAGGAAGAGGTACAGTCGACGTTTCAGGCCGAGACCCTTCGTCAGGACTAACTGAAGGAAGAATTAGTAATCTCTTACTGACGAAGGGTCCCGGCCTGAAACGTCAACTGTACCTCTTCCTAGAGATGCTGCCTGGCCTGCTGCGTTCACCAGCAACTTTGATGCGTGTATCCAGATGAAACCATCATGGTCGCTAGAGAAACATAGAAATACTAAAACATTCAGCACTGGAGGTCACAGGAGCTGTGAGGTCAGTTCTACTAACAGCGCTACTCCTCTGAAATAGAGATTGAAAATGCTCTATGTAAAGAAATATATCCTCATTTCAATCGTGACCGGCCAATTCCTTGTCCTAAGACAATGTTCCCTCTTTCTAAACTCTCCAGCCTGAGGAGGTAGTCTCCAGGCAACTGTCCTGTCATTACTATGGAGAACATCTTCCAATAAAACCATCCTTCAGGCTTTTAAACTCCAGTGAGCTGATGCCAAATCTATTTATTGTTTCACTGGAAACTTATCTCTGGAACCAAAACAGTGAACTTACTGTTTTGTTACGATTCCAAGCCAAAATGTCCTTCCTCAGTGTCTAAACCAAAACCACTCACAATACTCCAGACAAAGTCTATCCCAAAACTTCTGACAATCTTAGCAAGAATTCTGTATCCTTGATTCCAAAATGACAAACATATCAGATTAAGTTTTATGGTAAAATACATTGACTTGTCCAATTCTTCCTACAGATGAACTGCGCTTTGACTCTTCAGATTTTACTTTACACGGCATATGGTCATATTTGAATTAATGTTTTAATTTATAAATAACCTGCCAGTCACCGATTTGTAACTCAACCCTGAGTTATTGCTTTCTCAGTATCAATACATATCATTTAGTGTAATCTTGTCATCGAACAGATCAATTACTTTGTCAAGTAATATAGGCGGGAGGAGAAGATGGCAGCGCGCTACAGCGCACGCAGCTCTCCGGTGAAATGATATTGTTTCTGTTAAATAGGGGCCGTGGACAATTCTGATTTGATGGAGACAGACTTGAGAAGCAGAGGACCATCTGGGGAAATTCCTGAAATGCCTAGTTCGCTGCTGTTGTTACTGTGCGATCAAGAATCTTCCAGAGGGAAAGCCCCAAATTCCCTGGCATTGCCTGCTGCTGGCGACCAAGGTTGAGGTCGAAACGTTCGGATAGAGATGGTGCTCGGTACTCGGTGTCGGAGGGCTGATCAGAGGCTCGAGGTTTTCAGACGACTCAGAGTCGGACTGTAGTTGGGCATGGCAGGGAGAGTTTTCTTCCTTCTCCCGTCTGCGTGAGATGTGGGACTTTCGGGAAACTTTGAACTTTTTTACTGTGCCATGGACTGTTCTTCATCAAGTTATGGTATTGTTGCACTGTTGTGATTATATGTTATAATTATGTGGTTTTGTTTGTTTTTCAGTCTTGGTCTGTCCTGTGTTTTTGTGATAACACACCGGAGGAATATTGTATCATTTCTTAATGCATGCATTACTAAATGACAATAAAAGAGGACTGTGTGTCCTCATGATCTAAAAAAAAGTACAAGTTGCCTTTATCTACTTTACCTTTCACACCTTGATTACTTCTGATCTATTTTATCCTGAACTACCAAATTGGAGGAATTAACTAACTGACATTACACTACCTGGTCAACAATCACCTAATTTATTATTCTTCCTCTCTTGATTAGAGGTGTGATGTCATCTTCCTTTTAGTCTCATTGCATAAGTCACATTCCTCAAAAGATAAGGTCAAAAATTTGTTTAGCTAACAACCTCGAGTCCTTCTGTCAGGACTTGATGATCAATCTATCTTGAGTCATATTCATTTCAAAATCAATTTCTTCTTTTGACTTATCAAAGATATTTATCTTAGCCACTAATCTAAGAAAGAATGTGCTGATATTGGAGAGGGTTCAAAGGAGTCTTATGAAAATTATTCTGGGATTGAAAGGCTTATCATATGAGGAGCATTTGACGGCTCTGGGCCTGTACTCAATGGAATTCAGAAGAATGAGAGGGGATCTCACTGAAAAGTTGAAAGACCTCAACAGAGTAGATGTGGAGAGGATGTTTCCTCAGGTGGGGGAGTCAAAGACCAGAGGACACAGCCTCAGAATAGAGGGACGTCCTTTTAGAATGGAAATGAGGAGGAAATTCTTAAGCCAGAGAGGGGTGAATCTATGGAATTTGTTGCCACAGGCTGCTGTGGAAGCCAAGCAGAGGCAGAGTTTGATAGATTCTTGATTAGTCAGGGCATGAAGAGGTACAGGGAGAGGGCAGGAGGTTGGGGCTGAGAGGGAAATGGATCTGCTATGATGAAGTGGCAGAGCAGACTCGATGGGCTAATTGGCCTAATTCTGCTCTTCTATCTTATAGTCTTATGGTCTTAGCAACTGTTCCACATTGTCTAGCACATCTTCCATAATTTTTATTCTCATTTTGAAGAATTGATATAATTTAATTTCTTATCGCTAACACTTTTATTCTCCACAATTGAATCCCTCCTTCATTCCTGAATTATTTTACAATATATTTTCATGATTTTTAAAATTTTGTATCTGCTTCTGAAAGCCTTATTTACCTTTGAACTGTCTGATATGATCATTATCAACAAAGTGGCAGGTGACTTGAATACAAAACCCAAATGAAGAATTGAGTGTCCTACAAGATGAGCGAAAATCAGGCACTTTTCCAATTGTTCATGGCCATATACTATATATAATTAATAGAATAATAGAGAGAAATATTACAGGAAAATTTCCACATGGATAACATCAGAAAAAACACTAATTTTCCATTTTCCTTCTGAATAATCCCTTGGAAATAGCAATGCTAGAAGGACTGGAGAGAAGACCTGGTGATCAGAGTGTGAGAAGAAGAAAGGTAGGTAAGGTCACAGAGAGTGGGACAAGCTAGGAGCCAACATCGAAAAGTAAAGGGAGTCATACAGGTTAGAAGGAGACCAGACTTAGTATCACTGAAAGACGAACAAAGACTTGGTGGCTGAAAATAAAACAGAGGTAGATATGTCAAGAGATATAAGGTGTCAGGGATTAGGCCAGGTGGATCTGATCACTTGCCAGGGGAAATCTAAAGCTGACAGAGAGAGACTAAAGTGCATTGGCTCTCTATTCATCATCATCATCAGGTGCCGTGCCCAGTTTGAGCTTTGACTGCCATGGCCCACACACTCCTGTTTCGGGTCAAGTGGATCAATTCATTGGTATTCATTTCCAGTTCTCTGGCTGCTGTCTCCATCATCATTTGTCTTTGTCTTCCTCCTGCTTTCTTCCCTTCAATCTTTCCCATAATTACCGTGCATTCTAACTCCTCTTTCCTAATCACATGTCCAATGAATTATAAAATGAAATCTATTTATTTATTCATTTACTTATTTAGAGATACAGCATGGAATAGGCCCTTCCAACCCTTTGACCTCCACTACCAGCAAACCCCGATTTAACTCAAGCCTAATCAAGGGATGATTTACAGTATCCAATTAACCTACTAACTTTGGACTCTGGGAGGAAACTGGAGCACTTGGAGGAAACCCATTACAGCATTTGTAGGATTGAAATCCGAACTCCAATGCCCCAAGCTGTATAGCGTTACGTTACCATGGCACCCCAATATATTCTCTACACTTTTTAAAAACTCATTCCAAGAAACTTGTTACCTTGTTTCCAAATTATGTTTCACTGTATATAGTAATCTTTTATTCCTTGAACTTAGCCACCTCTCAGTTTTCATTAATGTTATTTCACAGTGATTCATTTTAACAGATGCACTGCTTGTCAGTTCTTGCTGCAGTTACTAATCCTGATAGCTTCTATTTGGGCATTTAAACACATTTTCAGTCTGTAGCTGCAAAATGAACTGCCTGGGGTTTGAAATAAACTGAGAGGTATGTCTGTAGTCTGGTTCTTTGATTGAACTACAGACTTGGCATGTAACACCCCCACTCCCATCTCATTCCCGAAATCTACTCAAACAGCCCGGTCCATGTTTCCATCCACTCTGCTGAGAAATACTATAGTGCTGTGATTAAAATAGCAACATGCCACTTTTCACACTCTTCCAACATCTGCGCCTCTGCCTCCTTGGCTGGGGCCTTGAAATAGGTGATCCTGATGCCTTCCAGAATTACACATGAGGCGTGTTCATTCAGCAAATCCAGTGGGTACCAGTAGGTCTCTGAAGCAAGCCCAAAACACCAAAATATCAACAACCCTCACCCAAGGGCATGTGCAAAAACTTAAATGCAACCATTTTTAGAGGGGTGCTTTGGGTGAATGCACATTATACACACCTGCACACATACTTGCAGTTTAAATATACGAAGATTTTAAAGACTTAAAGATTAGCTTTCTTTGTCACATGCACATCGAAACATAATTAGAATTAGAATTTTTTATTTCTTACATCCATCTCACGACATGAGGAAGTAAAAAGCTTTATGTTGCATCTCCATCGCAATGTACAAGCAATAAGGAAGGGAAATGTGGGAGGATAGTGCCCAAACACTAAGAATGTATACATAATTGTTTTGTTTACATGTTTGTACAGTCAGATATGCAATCAGATCAATGTGTATTGATCAATCTGATGACCTGGTGAAAATAGCTGTCCCAGAGTCTGTTGGTCCTGGCCTTAATAAGAGGAATAGATAGAGTGGATAGCCAGCGCCTCTTCCCCAGGGCACCACTGCTCAATACATGAGGACATGGCTTTAAGGTAAGGGGTGCGAAGTTCAAGGGGGATATTAGAGGAAGGTTTTTTACTCAGAGAGTGGTTGGTGCGTGGAATGCACTGCCTGAGTCAGTGGTGGAGGCAGATACACTAGTGAAGTTTAAGAGACTACTAGACAGGTATATGGAGGAATCTAAGGTGGGGGTTTATATGGGAGGCAGGGTTTGAGGGTCGGCACAACATTGTGGGCCGAAGGGCCTGTACTGTGCTGTACTATTCTATGTTCTATGTTCTAATGCTGCAATACCATTTGCCAGACAGAAGCAGCTGAAACAGTTTGTGGCTGGGGTAGCTGGAGTCCGTAATTTTCCTCCATGCTGTAAATGTCCTGAATAGAGGACAATTCACATCCACAGAGGTACTGGGCTGTCCACACCAGTCTCTGCAGCGCCCCGCGATTGCAGTGCAGTTCCCGTATGAGGCAGTGATACAGCCAGTCAGGATGCTCTCAATGGTGTCCCTGGAGAAAGTCCTGAGTATCTGTAGACTCACGCCAAACTTCTTCAGCTGTCTGAGGTGAAAGAGGCGCTGTTATGCTTTTTTCATTATACAACCAATATCTACAGTCCAGATGAGATCCTCGGTGATGAGTACACCAGGGAACTTGAGATTACTCAGCCTTTCAACTGTGGTCCCATTGATGTCAACAGGGGGTCCTCCTGTCATCCACGATCAACACCTTCATTTTTTCAACATCGAAGGGGAGGTTGTTTTCTTGGCACCACTGTGTCAGGGCATTGACTTCGCCTCTGCAGGCTGTCTCATCATTCTTGGAAATAAGGCCTATCAATGTTGTGTCATCTGCAAATTTGATCAGCAGATTGGAGCTGTGCATGGCAACACAGTTGTGGGTGTATAGGGAGTAGAGGAGGGGGTCTCAGGACTCAGCCCTGGAGGGCTCCTGTGCTGAGAGTCAGAGGGGCAGAGGTGAGGGTGCCCATCCTTACCACCTGCTGGTGATCCAACAGGAAGTCCAGGATTTCACCTTATTTTACCTAAGTGAAATATGTTGTGTGTGTCGAAGTCTGGCATGTGCTGGTGGTAGCCCACAGTCACAGCATACTTTTGGTCCCAACATAGCAGGCCCACAATTTACTCACCCTAACCTGTGCACCTTTGGAATGTAGGAGGAAACCGGACACCCAGAGGAAACCCACACAGTCACGGGGGAGAACACAGTAACTCCTCACAGACAGCGGCAGGAATTGAACCACGATCTCACAGCTGCCGCTGTAGGGTGTTATGCTAACCACTATGCTACTGGGCCCCCTCAAAGGTGTATTTGTGCTGCCTCTACCCTATCATTGCCAAGTGTATGTTCCCTCAATCTCCTCCATTGACATAACATAGTTCTGCTGTCGAGTCACTGCACTTTCAGTCCTTTCACTACTGAAAGGGTCGGACTACAATTCTTTGGTGTACCTCAGGCCACTCTGTCCATTACCAGTCACCACTCCTTGCCCACCATGAGGGCACATGCAGAATCCACCCCGTGCTCTGCTCTGATGTACGGTAGACTAGGGAAGGTACCACTCGGACTTTGATAGGAATAAAACATCAATATGCAAACAAGGACGCAATGGCCCAGAGTGTTATATCACAGTTCTTAATACTGTACTGGAACTTGGGCTTGAATAAAGTTCATTCTTTAAAGATGGTGAAAATAAAAGGATCACAGCCCAGCTTTGTTACTGTGAAGCCTCCAAATCATAAAATGAAGCTCACAGTTGGGGAAAAAATCTTTCTCGGAGTCAGATTTTATACGTATATTTTTATTTATTTATTGGGATACAGTGTGGAACAGAGCCTTCCAGCACCTCGAGCCACGTTGCCCAGCAACCCCAAATTTAACCCTGCCCTAATCACAAAACAATTTACAATGACCAATTTACCTATTAACCAGTACATCTTTGGACTGTGGGAGGAAACTGAAGCACCTGAGGAAACTCACACAGTCACGGGGCAAACGTACACACTCCTTACAGACAGCTGCTGGTACTGTAAACCATTGTGCTGACTACTACGCTACCATTTTTGTTTGCCAATGCTGCTATGAAGTAGCTTGAGACATTTTACTTTGTGAAACATGCTGTTAAAATAAAAATAGTTTTTTGCTGTGACATTCATTGAAAAATATTGAAAGACACTGCGTCAACCAGGCTTAATTTAGAACATGATACACAAAAGAAATTGACAATCTTGGTTATCTTATGTGGGGACAATACTCCTTCTGATAACTGATTCCACGAGACAAGGTCAGTGGTGGAGGGAACGGGCACCCTTACTCTAAGTTGTGCCTTTGTTCTGCTTTAATAGGAATTAAGTATTCACAATAGACAAAGTAGAACAGGAGACACTCTGGCACAAATGCAGCTGGCAGCTGATGTCAGAAGAACTGCTGATGTATTCCGGGGTGTGGGGAGTTGCTGAAGAAAGTTTTGCTATCACTTCCCCGCATCTCTGCGCCCCAGTTATTTATGGTGAACAAGGTCAAGGGTGAACTGGTCATTTCTCAACCAGCATAAGTACTTTGGCACAGGTTAGAGGTGCAGTGGGCTAAGGGTGCTTGTCAAACAATGTTCCCTCATCCAGTAAATGTATTCTGATGGTATCATGGAACTGGTTAGCATGCTGGCATGTGGGAATTTGTAACTGAGTTTATGCCAGATGTGAACTGCTGGAGATACTGAGGCAATGATACTCACTCAGGCACTAGACACTTTCATGTAAACCTAGGGAATACTATATGAAATAAAGACAGAAAATGCTGAAAACACCCACCAGTTCAGGCAAGGTCTGTAGAAAGAGAAACGGAATTAATACTTCAGGCCAAAGACATTTTCTCAGTTCTGCTGAAGCGTCTTTGGCCTGAAATGATCATTTCCCATAGATGCTGCCTGACCTAGTGAGTGCTTCCTGCACTTTCTGACTTTAATTCAGATTTCCATCATTTTCTACTCATATATTAATCTTACCACTGAATGCAGTCATTAAAAGCCTTCTTGACAATTGATCTTGGTAAGGACTACTCCTGATTTTAAATGTCATCTGGGAAATTTTCCACTCACCCTTCAGTTCACAATACTGACAATTTCCATTTTTAAGGCACCTTTTACAATTCAGAGACAAATCTGGAGCCAGTACGTCGGAACCCTGGAGCACGAACATCCCACTTATCCAGATGTTAAAGTAAAGGATAATCATGTCTTTCATTGTTGCTCTGTGTATTACCAGGCCCCAATGGCATCCTAATCCCACAATTTATCCTCTTCATATAATCACAAAGATCAGACAACAGAACTACCTGTTCAAGTCATTTTAAGCTCAATGACCAGGTGAGAAACTCCCCAATATCATCATCTATCAATTCTTTCTCATTTTCCATGACCATCATCTATCAGATTTTGTTTACATTGGAATTCCGCTGTTCGAGTCCAGTGAGGAATGAAAACTTATTTCAACTTTCTGAAGTCGCAGGAACAAACACCTCTCTGATTTTGACAAGAATTGGTAAACAAGTAAACTGTTTCTAGCTCAGAAATGAACCATTTCATGATTGGAGATTTGAAGATAAATATTTGCAAAGCCCTTTTAATTACCATCATTTTATGGAGTTTAACTTTGATCAATGAGCTTCTTTGTGTTATGACAATTCAGTATCACCAAGAATGTTGGTTTGGCAGGATCCCAGTCAAGCATCTTGCTACTGAAGTCTAGCCGTCTAGTCTAGGGGAGGAGAGGAGAAGATGGCAGCGCGATGCAGCGCGTGCACGGCCGTTCCGGAATGATATCTGTATTTGTTAAGTAGGGGACCATGCACAATCCTGATTTGATGGAGACAGACGTGAGAAGTACGGAGAAACCTCTGAAATGCCCGCTTCACTGCCACTGCTACTGTGCGATCGAGAATCTCCGGAGGGGAAGGCCCCAAATCCTCAGCTTTGCCTATTGCTCGGCGGCCGGGGCCAGGGTCAAAGCACTCGGCAGAGATGGTGCTCAGTGTTGGAGGGCTGGTCGGAGGCTCGAAGTTTTCAGACAGACTCAAGAGTCGGCTGTGATCGGGTGCTTCCAGGGTGCTGCATCAGCAAGTTTCCGGCGCTGGAGGTTTATGGCAGGGAGTGTCTTTCTTCCTTCTACCATCTGTGTGAGATGATGGGACTTTTGAGAGACTTTGAGACTTTTTTTTCTACTGTGCCCATGGTCTGTTCTTCATCAAATTGTGGTATTGCTTTGCATCTTTGTAACAATATGTTATAATTATGTGTTTTTATCAGTTTTTCAGTCTTGATCTGTCTTGTGTTTCTGTGATATCATACTGGAGGAACATTGTACCATTTCTTAATGCATGCATTACTAAATGACAATAAAAGAGGACTGCGTGTCCTCATAATCTAATCTAAAAAAATGGCACATGAATAATTGAAGTGGCTTTTTTAATGGAAGTACAGGGTCAGTAACAAAGTCATCAAACCAACCTTATTCCTCGGCTCAGTGGCATTCACAGCATTCTCCTACAGCAGACCCTCAGCAGGGAATGCATAATCTAAAACCCAAACAAGTTCCCTGGAGACCATCTCCCTTAGGAAGAGATATTCACCCACAACTAAGATGGCTAGACACAAGTTCACAACCTTTAGCTCCAGCCTGTTTCTTTGCAGAAGAAAGTCTCTGACCAAGATATCCTTCAAGGACAGAGGGAACATCCAAAGACCCCCTTGATATTATGGAGAAGAGTGTGTAGCTGAGCACATGTCATGAAGCCTACCTCAACCTTCACCCTCTAAACATACAAGGGGATAGGGTCCATCCTAAACATCCACTCCCTCTCTGTAGCTCAGGAAAAACACAATGGAAAGAAGGAGAAGGATAGCATTAAATAACAAAAACTGTACAGGAGAATTTCAGCAACATCTCTAATCAAAATGCTCAGGATACAGGCTTACCTACTCTTGCCTCTCCAGTTGCAAAAACACATATTTTTGGCAAAATTTGACCCTGCTGTTCTGATACACAACAGTCATTACAACAAATAATGCAAAGATCCACTCATAAAGATGTATAAATCTTGCATAGATCTGCCCAATGGCCAATGTCACACCCACTTCTCAAAAGTGACAGAAACAGGTTATGTAACTAACATTAAAAAATATCAGCTCTTTCATACGGAAGTAAATTTCTTAGGTATGACAATTACCAATCAGGGATGTGGTTTAACACCTGAATTTAGACAAAAGGTCACACCAGTAGCATACCCTAAGACCATAAAAGTCTTACAATCAGCCTTAAACCTATTGGATTATGCTAGAGCTTTCATACCTGACAAAAACATTATACGATAAATGCAGAGCCTTTTGTTTTTATCCCAGAAGATTATGAGGCACTATAGAAATTGATGAATAAAGTTTATCAAGCAATAGACCTTCAGAGAAGGGACCTAACAAGATCTCTTGTTCGGCAAATTTCTGTTTTGCTAAAAACCACTGTAACCATCTGCTATAATGACGGAGAAGAAACACGAGCCCTCCTACACTATGCCTCATATAATTTCACAAAAACTGACCTTAGAATGATGTCTTATTGTGGTATTCCATAACCTTATTGCAGTAAGACCACTGCCAAAGGGACAAACCTTTAAAAAATGATAGCAAGTTACCAACAAATGAATGGAGAGCTCCCATAACTGGATATGGGGAACGGCAAATACGTTTACAAGATGACACTTAGAGTGGGAATACATTTCAGAGAGTTATGAGTTAAAAATATTCACCTTTTGTGGAAAGAGCAGAACCATCTTCTCGGCCTAATATAGCACGGCATCACTATTCTCAAATACGGTACTTTGGTGGATCAGCAATGACAATCCAGAAAGATGGATCCACTCAATTACAGGCAGGAGCAGGCATTATAGAGGGAAAAGTTTGACTGGAAACTGAATTTGAACCCCATAAGTTGCACACGCATTCTTTAGGGAATCATGCAGCTCAGTCTGTAGAGGTTATGTTAGGGCCCTAGGATTATGTCTGAAGCAAGTAAATACAACAGAACCGGTCTTGATGTGTACCAACTCTAATTATGTTAGGAATGAGGTAGAAAGAGATCCTCCCATCTGCTCTACTACCAGGTGGAGAACACACAGAGATAAACTGCTTCCACATTTGTCCACCTGGAAGAATATTTATGAATTATTATTGACTAGAGCATTCGTACATCTCTTGCACATTCCAGGACATATTGCAGTCCTCTTACACAGCTATGGTAATGAACTAGCCAATAAACAAGCCGGTGGGATGGACCTTACTTGGGTAAGGGCGGCCAGGATTTTGGTAGTAACAAATTAAAAACAAAATAACCAGGATGATGAAAAGGGTCTAGTGCTTTCTCGGTGTATATGATGAATAAACTCTTCTTGGGCTTCCAGCCAGGTACAGGTATCAATTAGAACTGACGTTAATGATAAACTCTGCCATCTTCATCAGGGAATGTCTAGTCCGGTGGGATTTATACCCCTGATGTCCGTCCCTTTTGATTAGTTAGTCCTCATCCAATCAGGTTTCCACTACCCCACCTTGTTTACAATTGAATTCCAGTTCTCACTTAGAGCAATACCTCCGTCTTTGTTAAAATTCTTTTTCCTATGATCTTATTTCCATGGCTTCCTTTACCAGGCGATCCCAATAGCCATTGGCGTGGCACAGTCGTTTTGTGCTGTCAAAGTCAATCCTATGGCCATTGTGAATGCAGTGTTCTGCTACCACCAATTTCTCCGGGTAACCCAGACGGATATGCCTCCTGTGCTCCTTGATACACGTTTCCACCATGCGTTCCGTCTGGTCGATATATGCCCAGAGAGTCTTCCCAAGGAAATAAGACGACTATGCATGACAGTCCTACAGAATGGCTAGAAGGTGAAGGAATTCAATCGGGCCCTTACAAGGGCTGACAGAAAATCAGGAAATCTAAAAACAAGGAGGAACCCGTCGCTAATGCCTGTTTTCCCTATATTCCCATGGTTTCTGGAAGGATTGCCAGGATCCTGAAGAAATAGCAGATTAATACCATCCACAAACCCATAAGGAAGTTCAAATCACAGTTTATGTGGGTCAACGATGACCTGGGACTCAGGTCGGCTGACGTTTACAGGATTCCCTGTGAATGCAGAGCAGCGTATATCAGCCAGATGGGACGCATGGTGGAAACCCGCATCAAGGAGCACAGAAGCTGTATCCATTTGCATTACCCAAAGAAACTGGTAGTAGCAGAACACTGTATCTGCAATGGCCATTGAAACATTGGTTGCAATCGATACCTGTAGCCGGCTAGAACCCCAAAAAGAGTTTATTAACCAGGATGATGTCTTAAAATTTCTCCAAGATGCACTAAACCCAAAAGGATTTCCAACACAGTACAAATGTAAAGCTGAGGGTGAAGGTAAGGTTTGGATATGCCTTCCTACCAGAGATAATTAGCAAATACCTCCTGCCCACAAGCAGGAAGCACCGATTCAAGGAGTCCACCAAGGATTCAGACACAACCATGGTGGAGGACAAGCCATTCAAGTGAAATTAGCCATGTTATGCTGGTGGCCTTATAGGTTGAGTGATTTGTTACAAATAGCAAAGAATGTCTGGCCTATATTAAAGGAGCAATCGCAAGACCACCTCCTATAAGACAAAACAAAACCAACTGCACCCATGCAGGTGTGGAAATTGATTATATAGGCCTATTTCTGATATCCCAACACAGCAAGCTTATTAGAAACCTAATAAGTATATATTTGTGATCGTTGCTGTTTGTACAGGAATAATGTGGTAGTCTTCACACCTTATTGTAGTGAGAACGCAACTGTCACAGCACTCCAAAACTCCATATTCTCATATGCTGGCACCCCCACCGGCAGACTGAGGGTCTTCCTTTGCCGGTAAAGGCTTTCAAGCCTTGTGTGAACAAACAGGCATCCGAGTGGAGTGTAGCACTCCATTCCAGCTGCAATCAAGTGGAATGGAGGAGCAAAGGAATGGAGAGATTAAGCGAGGCCTGGCAAAACTGCCCTGCCTCTAGAGGCAAAGTAGGCTACACTTGTTCCTGAAGTGCAACTGTCAGTAAGCAAAACGCCAATTGCGAAAATAGGTGTATACAAGAATGTTACACTTTATTTAACATACAATGTCCACTTAAATACAGTCCGAATCACTAACTCAGGCCAGCCATTGCCTATACCCAATACATCTCTTCTCAAGGAATTGAGAGAGTTTATGAGAATTCAAGAACCTGACAAGACAGTTCAGAGACCACAAAAAGGGAACTTGGTTCAAGAAAATAAATTCAATAAAAATATATAATTCTGACCCGAGATGCAATGGTCTCATTATGCTGGTTATCAATAACAGGACTGTGGTCATTGAGAGCAGGAAGAGAAACAAGTAGAACTGGCTCATAGAGAACATCAAACCTGCCCCAGCAGGATTTAATCCCCCTGAATGACTGGAACTGATATATTAGACTGGTACATGGGTCCACCACAGAGCCCTACACCCTGACAGGTGGAGGAGGGTACAATGTATAGAAAATATAAAATGCAAGTTTAGATCTGAAAAGCAAAGCAAAAAAATCCTGTCCACTTCAGGAAGATCTCATAGATGCATTGCCCAGGGATAATACATTCAAAATGTGTTGTTGTTTTCAGAGTAAGACAGACTCAAAATACGGGAAGAAATGTTGTTTTTGCTGTACTTTACTTTTAATATTTGTGCTTATAATACTAATGTTCACTTCTGCCTTACTTATCATTTGCTTTTTCACAGACAAAGTCACATTTAGTACAGACATCGTCTCATCTGGCCTGGATACCCCTAAGTTATTATTATTTAATATTATTATTAAAACATTTAAATGGATCTTAATCATATTATTTATTAATAATATTATTAAGAATATTATTTAAGGGGATCTAAGAGTGATTATTCTAAATTTGCCTTACCTTTTGGTCATATGTGAACTAATACATTGGAACCCTTAAACCTTGCCTCTGGCACAGTGATTGTTCCTATCCACTTAAGCATTCTCTCTGACCACTTTGCAGATGAAATGTACACAGATACAAAGGCAGGTAAAGAATCACTCGCAAAAATGATTAATAACTCCCTAACAAATCTGAAACGTTCCAGCGCAGATACTGAAGCTATAGAAGAATCCATTTACATGGATTCCTCTACACTTGAAGAAAAGTAAAGACATTTTTGTGTCATTGAGTGGTCTCACTCATGGCAACATGACTCTGAAACTGTTAGGCTAGAGCATTGTGAAAAGCCCATTTTTTAAAACGAAGACTATTCCATTTGACAGCTATCTTTTTGCACTTTTCCTTTATTGCCAACAAGCACATGAACACACTACAAAAATTTTAGATGTTTCCATGTCTCCAATTATGGCTACTATTCCACTCCATTGTTAAATGTTAAGGTAACATGACAATTTTCTGCATTTCTGTGTTATGTTTGAAAAGGCTTTGATCCAGATTTTTGCAGGGAAAGATGCACTGAAGCAGAAGCTAAGATGAAGTGAGAATGCTTTCCTCCCTGGTCAACTGAAATTGATAAGTCCAATAAGCTTTTTAGAGATTTTAGTCCCATAGACTATTGCATCTACACAGATTTCTTATTAGCCCTTAATCAAACAGTCATGAATAGTTTGTGCCATGGTGCAAACAATACCTTACAACAAAAATTAGTTCAGAATTATTGGTGTCCTTACAAATTCAATTATATCTCAGAGAGACTTTGTCTAATCTGAAAATGGGGAAATAAGCTTATAACAAATTTTACTGTTGGAGACCAATTGAGAATGCTAAATTTTGGTGATACACAGATAACGTTACTTCCTAAATAGACAATGTTACATACACAAACAAGCCTTCAGTTATTGCTGCATATTTAGTCACATGGTGTCACCATCAACAGGTGGAGATAGAAAAAAATGATTCAGCCCTCAACAATTTTCATTATTATTTTTAACAATAAATCTTAAGAGTAAAACTGCCTGTATAGCCATGCATCAACAGTGCTCACTCTTATAATAGTACTGATGTGATCCCTCAGTTCACTTGGAAGGTGGAACTTTCTGATGACAACAGTTATTCAGACATACTGCTATCAGAGAATCATTTGAAAGGAAATGACTCTTGAAATAATTTGTTGTTTAATCTATGTTGCGTATTTCAAACTAGAAATACAAATTCAGTTTTAAGGAATGATTTATGATGGATGCAACAAAGAATGTTCTAGAAGGACTTGATATTTGTTAACAATGGCTAGAAGAAACACAGTCAAATTAGATTATGAAGACATGCAGTCCTCTTTTATTGTCATTTAGTAATGCATGTATTAAGAAATGATACAATATTTCCTCCGGTGTGGTATCACAAAACATAGGACAGACCAAGACTGAAAAAAACTAACAAAACCACATAATTATAACATATAGTTACAACAGTGCAACAATACCATAACTTGATGAAGAAGTCCATGAGCAAAAGTTCAAAGTCTCTCAAATGTCCCACATCTCACGCAGACGGGAGAAGGAAGAAAAACTCTCCCTGCCACACCCGACCACGGTCCGACTCTGAGTCATCCGAAAACTTCAAGCTCTGATCAGCTCTCCGACACTGAGTACTGAGCGCCATTTCTATCCGAAAGATTCCCGACCGCGCAGTAACGACAGCAGCGAACGAGCATTACAGAAATTTTTCCAGATGTTCCTTTGTGCTTTCACGTCCATCTCCATCAAATCAGAATTGTCCACGGCCCCTATTTAACGGGGTCGATATCATTTTTCACCGGAGGGCTGCACACGCGCCGCGCGCTGCTTCTCTCTCCTCCCGCCTCTTAAAACACTACAAAAGTAACAGAACAGACACAATCAGACGAGCAAGGCACCTTTTATTTCTTTCACATTTGCAGACTGGCTTAACTCTCTAGCTGAAACAATAGCTGGCCTTTCTAGCTTTTGCACATTTAGCTACCACAGCAGCAAATACACTTGCTGCACGGATTGGAACCACTTTAAGTTGGGTTACAGATCCTTTTTTTGCGGCTTTCCAATGGAGAATCCCCTTAGCTATTGGAATTATGGGTATTGTACTGCTCTTTTTGTTCAGACATTGAAGTCTGTAAAGGTGGAAGTTTGGTGACTTCTGCTTTTTGTATAACGGCTCCACTCCTAAGACTTCATTAACTTCCAAACCTGACCTACACTACCATGGGTTATCCCTCATATAACTGCTTTGCCATACACTGCCTCATACTCGCCTCTTTACCTATTCCTCTGTTTCGTCCTCAACCCTGGAAGATGGAAGATTGAAGAGAGAAGAGACTATCCTTGCTCCTCCCCTTTTCCTAGTACTGATCACTTCATCTTGAGAGAGGCTGGGATGCATCTGTTGCGAGTAATTGGTTGAATAACACAATGACATGGAAAGACAGGTCGACAAACATTATTATTTACTTAGCTATTTGGATGTTGCTTTTCTACTTTTTAACATGGATAACTTTTTCTTAAGATTTTATATAATATACTTTTTAAGTGTGTTGTTCATTGCTAATGATGGCATTTTACTAGCATGGTTGACACTTTTGACTTTAAAACGAGCTATTTTACTAGATTTTGTGTGTTACAATATACAATGGTAGAAGACTTACCAGGTGGAAAAAGACAGCTTCTCCTGAGGAATGTTATTCTCCTGATAACCTCATTGATAATCAGTTGTGATTTCTTCAGAAACAGTGATGTAATAATGGAGATGCAATCCTAGAGCCTTCAAGGTCTCCAAAGCTTTATATTGTCACAAGGTAAAACTATTTGATTGTAGTTTACTTATTATTTGGGTGTAAGCATATATTGCGTGCGTGGTACTCCTACAATGCAATAAGTAGGACCAACAAGTAGCACCACTGTGTTATATTTGTTATTAGAACAATTTGTATATCTTGTTGATAAAACCCTATGGTCCGACAGAACAGACTAAATAGCTCTTGCTCAGTTAAAGCTTTCTGGAAAAACACAGAAGTTCTCAGTTAGGTCCAATCCTTAACAAAGTAGAGGTGGAAGACCTAACCAAATATATTCAAGTTCAGGATCACGAAAATAGGTAGAAACTTGTGCAGATGTCCAATTGCAGCATACCAATGGGTTTTCACTCACATGGGAAGAATGTAACTAATTCTTATGTTGTGACATTGTTTCCTGTGAGCTTAAAATTAAAGGTATAGATAGAATTCTCAATAGGAGAACTGTACTCGACTTCTGTAACTTCTTCATTTTTGTGTATATTATTATACTGTGAAAACATGAAACTGATGGATATAATTTTCTATAATTAAAATGTGAAATTACTAATCTATAGGCAAAAGAAGAGAGCAATATACTAACAGCAACTTGTTTTCAGGAAAACTGAGTAAAGTCGAGCACTGCATTAAAAGCAAAGTGGACACCTCTGTGAAAGAGATGAATTATCTTCATCTTATTGAGAGACATTGCCAGCTGACCTGATCAACTAATGGTGACAGACACAGTGATCTGAACTTGCATCGAGGAGATGGCAAGAACTGATTGTGGGGGAGAAGGGTTTAAAGATGGATTAATACGAATTTATAAAATGGACATTGATGTGTTGTCATGTGTTTATGGAAAATTATAATTGTGAATTCCTTTGAGATTTGGAAAATATGTACAGCTGAGATTAAGGAAGTGAATATTCTGAAGAGAAAAACGCAAGGTAATCTTAATATTGGGAAGTATCCAATGAGTGTTTTTGAGTATCAGATCGAAGAGAGTGAAGAGAACTTTTTCTAACACTGGTAACAAACTGGAACGATTGGAGGAATGGTACTTTGATCCCAAGAGGAGCCTTGGCAGGAGGCTCGATCTTAAAACTGATATTGGTAGGAAGGAATTGGGTTAGAGATCTTCACTTAGCAAGAGGAAGAAGAAGAAGAAGAAGAATAGCACTTAACTCAGCAGTGGAGTCATTGGGGCGCCGTCATGACGGTGTTTCCGTAGCAAGTTATTTTTGTTTTTACAAGGCTGAGTTGCTAGCTCGACGATCAACCCGACTTGGATTTGAACTCGGGAACCTTCGCTCCGGAGTCCGGCGCTGATATTATTGCGCCACCAAGCAGGACTTTAGCAAGAAGGCAGTGTGATAGATATCCGTTTCTATCTCTTAGTTGCTAAACATGCTTTCTAAATAGCAGATGCCATTTGGAAGGGCACAAACATTTTTAAGTAAACTTTCAACTATATTGCTTGTTTAACTTCTGGTCACAAATGGAAGTCAGTCTTCAGTTCCTAAGATGTACGTAAATGGAAAGCAGCTTAAAAAGAACACATTTTATGGAACAGCTTTGCAAACAAGCTCTGTATTTTGAAGCAACACACATCAAAGTTGCTGGTGAACGCAGCAGGCCAGGCAGCATCTGTAGGAAGAGGTGCAGTCGACGTTTCAGGCCGAGACCCTTCGTCAGGACTAACTGAAGGAAGAGTGAGTAAGGGATTTGAAAGTTGGAGGGGGAGGGGGAGATCCAAAATGATAGGAGAAGACAGGAGGGGGAGGGATAGAGCCAAGAGCTGGACAGGTGATAGGCAAAAGGGGATACGAGAGGATCATGGGACAGGAGGTCTGGGAAGAAAGACGGGGGGGGGGACCCAGAGGATGGGCAAGAGGTATATTCAGAGGGACAGAGGGAGAAAAAGGAGAGTGAGAGAAAGAATGTGTGCATAAAAATAAGTAACAGATGGGGTACGAGGGGGAGGTGGGGCCTTAGCGGAATTTAGAGAAGTCGACGTTCATGCCATCAGGTTGGAGGCTACCCAGACGGAATATAAGGTGTTGTTCCTCCAACCTGAGTGTGGCTTCATCTTTACAGTAGAGGAGGCGGTGGATAGACATGTCAGAATGGGAATGGGATGTGGAATTAAAATGTGTGGCCACTGGGAGATCCTGCTTTCTCTGGCGGACAGAGCGTAGATGTTCAGCAAAGCGGTCTCCCAGTCTGCGTCGGGTCTCACCAATATATAAAAGGCCACATCGGGAGCACCGGACGCAGTATATCACCCCAGTCGTCTCACAGGTGAAGTGTTGCCTCACCTGGAAGGACTGTTTGGGGGACGCAGAATATCATCCCAGTCTGTAAAGATGAAGCCACACTCAGGTTGGAGGAACAACACCTTATATTCCGTCTGGGTAGCCTCCAACCTGATGGCATGAACATCGACTTCTCTAACTTCCGCTAAAGCCCCACCTCCCCCTCGTACTCCATCTGTTACTTATTTTTATGCACACATTCTTTCTCTCACTCTCCTTTTTCTCCCTCTGTCCCTCTGAATATACCTCTTGCCCATCCTCTGGGTCCCCCCCCCCGTCTTTCTTCCCGGACCTCCTGTCCCATGATCCTCTCGTATCCCCTTTTGCCTATCACCTGTCCAGCTCTTGGCTCTATCCCTCCCCCTCCTGTCTTCTCCTATCATTTTGGATCTCCCCCTCCCCCTCCAACTTTCAAATCCCTTACTCACTCTTCCTTCAGTTAGTCCTGACGAAGGGTCTCGGCCTGAAACGTTGACTGCACCTCTTCCTACAGATGCTGTCTGGCCTGCTGCGTTCACCAGCAACTTTGATGTGTGTTGCTTGAGTTTCTAGCATCTGCAGAATTCCTGTTGTCTGTATTTTGAAGATGCGCTGTCTGTAAAGAATCACTACACCTGCTTTACTATTGCTCAAATAGACAAGCTGTCTCTTAAGTTGCTTAGTTCAAGGTAGCTTGCAGAACCAGATATATAGAATCATTCAGCATATCATTAACTGATATGTCGATAGTTAAAAGTGTTTTATGTACTCTATAGTTAGCTTTACAGCATTAGTGGTATCTAGCTGAGATCTGCATCTCCAAAAAAAGGCAGTTTGTGTCAAAAAGATATCTGAGGAAATATCACATGCTAGTGGAATCAGTCAAGTGGGAGAAAAGGAGTATAAAATAGAGAGCAATTCAGGTTTATTTGGAATTGAGTAAGCAACATGGATCCATTCCTCCAGCTTTGGTTTCTGTGATGGACAATTTTTTTGTCTGCATCGTTGGTATGTCCTTTAGTTTATGGGAATTTTACCTGTGTTTTGAAATCCTTAGTTCTGTATGTGTAAAAATCACTTTGTGCTTTTTGCTTTGGAAATGTTTTTTAGAAATGGTTTGCAATTGGGGAATGTTTAAGATAGAAATCCTCTTTGAGTTTTAAATGTGTCTTAAGTATGTTAAAAGTTCAAAGTAAATTTATTATCAAAGTACATATATGTTACCATATCCAACCCTGAGATTCATTTTCTTGCAGGCATACTCAATAAATCCAATAACCATAATAGAATCGATGAAAAACCACACCAACAAGGCAAACAGCGAATGTGCAAAAGACAACAAACTGTGCAAATACAAAAAGAAAAAAAGAAATACTAATAATAACCATAAATAAGCAATAAATATAAAGAACATGAGATGAAGAGTCCTTGAAAGTGAGACCATAGGTTGTGGGAACAGTTCAGTGCTGGGGTGAGTGAAGTTGAGTGAAGTTATCCCCTCTGGTTCAAGAGCCTGATGGTTGAGGGATAACAACTATTCCTAAAACTGGTGGTGTGAGTCCTAAGGCTCCTGTACCTTCTTCCTGATGGCAGCAGTGAGAAGAAAGCATGACCTGGGTTGTGTGGATTTAACCATGTAACAGTGTAACTGAATGAATCCTGTTTTAAACTACTTTGTTAGCTGGAAGTATTTTCACCTTGTTAGGGAGAGGAGACCCACTGCTCAAATAGTGGGTATTGGCAGTGAAACCTGCCATGGAGAATAACAGGGATGTTAGATTAGATTAGATTATGAGGACATGTAGTCCTCTTTTATTGTCATTTAGTAATGCATGCATTAAGAAATGATACAATTTGTTCCATCAGAATGATATCACAGAAACACAAGACAAACCAAGACTAAAAAAACTGACAAAAACCACATAATTATAACATATAGTTACAACAGTGCAAGCAATACCATAATTTGATAGAAGAACAGACCATGGGCAAAGTAAAAAAATTTTTAGTCTCTCGAGAGTCCCATCATCTCACGCAGATGGTTGAAGAAAGAAAACTCTTCCTGCCATGAGCTTCCAGCGCCGCAAACTTGCCGATGCAGCATCCTGGAAGCACCCGACCACAGTCCGACTCCGAGTCTGTCCGAAAACTTCGAGCCTCCGACCAGCTCTCTGACACCGAGCACCGAACGCTTCAACCCCAGCCCCAGCAACAGGCAATAGGCAAAGCCGAGGATTTGGGGCCTCCCCCTCCGGAGATTCTCAATCGCACAGTAGCAGCGGCAGTGAAGCGGACATTTCAGAAGTTTCTCCAGATATTCCTCTGTGCTTCTCACGTCCATCTCCATCAAATCAAGATTGTGCACGGCCCCTATTTAACAAATACGATATCAATTCGGAGCCGGGATCAAAACAGGGATGTAAGCTAAGGTTTGGAGATTTGGTAGTTACAGAGCAATCTCCCTTTGATGAGAGTACTCATGGTTATTTATATTCAATGGGAGTTAAAGTCTTCATTAAGTTTAGAACTCTGTGGTCAGCAAACCCAATACTATCACTTTGATATCTTCCCAGTGTGCTGCGCTGAAGGTCTTGAATCTTGTAGATTTGTGTGATCCACACAGATCAACATTGATACCTAGGGGGTGGATTGCTTTCTGACCTGGTGAACTCTGCCTCCGCCGGCCTTTCAAGCTTGATTTCAGCTTATTGTTCTACATGAAATTTTCCCGTTTTTCCAGTTTTTTTCCAAACGCATTTGCAGACTTATCCAACAGCTGCTCGTGTTGAACATGGAACTGCAGTAGCCTGTATCTTCACCGGGCTCTTTGTCTGTAGTACTGGCAGTCCCATCTGCTTGGCTGGATGACTACTAAGGATTGGCACATGGTTCTCTTTTAGTGCTTACCTACCTATCCTTTGACATGGAAGAAACCAAGTCTAGTGCTTTCAGCCATGTCTCCACCATATCAATGTGGTTACATCTGTCTGGTATCCAGTCAAATGATGGTTGATATCCCATTCCAACAGACGAATCCAAAATCTCTCCCTTTCAAGCCCACCATTAGCCCCCTTTTCCCCACAGCGATCTGTGCCAACTTGTCCAAAATTGAACCAGTGTCACCGCAAAACCACACTGAAGTCAACATAATGCCCTCATACAGTAAATTGATGCCATCGTCAATTGTGCAGGCACTAGTAACTTCCTCTTCCTGTTGACAAAGTACTGCTTGTCACACTCTGTGTGTTCTTCTTGTAAGATATATTTGTACAATTTTTCATGCTTGAGTGTGGTTGCTCTCCATTTTGGCAACATTGCAATGATGCTTAAGTTTTTATATAGTCTTGAAGTGGCACTAGCTGATGTTACATCTATAGCTGCCTTGTGTATATGTGTTTTGCTTGCTTGAGTCAGAATCTTTGCAGTCTTATTTACTTGTCTTCCAGAATATTAACCAATGGAGTTAATGGCCCCATTTTCCACCCTGCAATGCATCAGGAACTTGCACAGCCTAGAGGTTATGGACTGATCTCAATGACTCCAGTAAGACTACATAGGCTGCACAATTATGTAGAGACAAGGTCAGCTTCTTCCAGCCATCTCCTGTTTTTGTTCAGATTTCTTCATGGTGGGTCACCTTTAAGTGATCAAAGATCCATTTGAAAAGCTAGTACCTATTGGGACATCCTGGAATCTCTTCCAGAGAGTTCCTTAATGTTCTGACTTGTCTGCACATAGAACAGTGCAGCACAGGGATGTGCCCTTTACTTCCCACCTCCACATCAGTGTCAATCATCATGACAAATTATTTCCATCTACATGTACAACGTTCATATCCCTCTATTCCCTGCCAGGTCAGGAGTCTTCCTAAATTTATCTTATATTTTACTATTATATCTGCTTCTACCACCCTGATAGCTCATTCCAGCCACCTACCATTCTGTGTTAAGAAAAGAAAATCCTTGCAAATCTCCTTTAAACTTTACCTCTCTCAGCCCAAACCCATGCCCTCTAGTACTGGATATTTCCTCCTTGGGAAACAGACTCTGACTCTCTACCCTCTCATCATTTTATATACTTTTATCAGGTCACCCCCTCATCCTCCAATGCTCCAGAGAAAATAATCCAAGTTTTGTCTAGCCTCTTCTTATAGATAATACACTCCAATCTGCAAAACAGCACATTAAAAAAAAACTTACTCCCCAGATCTCCTTTAAATACTTCTCAACCTAAATCTATATCCTATACTATGTCCTAAATCTATATTTACTATCGATTTGTACTCCAGGGAGTGCGAAGCGCAGAATCAAATATCACTGTGATGATTGTACGTTCTAGTATCAATTGTTTGGTGACAATAAAGTATAAAATATTAAGTATTAAAGTATACTTTTTGACTCCCCTATACTCAGAAAAATACTTATTAACTATATCCTTACTTAACGATCTTCCTGAACTATATTTCTCATCGCTTTATATAATTTCACCGCTCAGCCTCATGGCTCCAGTAAGAACAACCCTAGCCTTTTAAATCTCTCCTTGTAACTAAACCCTTCATTTTAGGTAACTTCTGAACTCCTTGTAGTTCCATCACATCCTTTCTATAGTGCAGTAGCCGGAACTGCACATAGTATTCCAAGTGTGTCCAAACCAACGTTTTGTACAATGCAAGATGATGTCCCATGTCATATACATTTTCAGGGTACTATGGACTTACACCCCAAGATCCCTCTGTACATCAATACTTCTACTATGTATGTCTCGCCAATATTAGATGGCCCAAAGTGCACTACCTCACACTTGCCTGGATAATGTTCCATCCACTACCCATCCCATCCAACTTTCTAGCTAATCTATGTCCCTCTGTATAATTGTGTAACTTTTCTCAGTGAACTGGCATTGTTTCTACTGTGGCAGAAACTATTGAGCAGTAGTCCTCATAATCAGTTTCACTGGATCTAACCAGACAGGGACGTAATATAGGGCAGCAAATACTTTATATCAATATCCTATTACTCTTAAAAATTGATTTGCCACAAGATTAAAGTAAATGAGCATTTGCTTTTGGAAGTGCCTTCCTCCGGAGGGAAACAGTGACTACCACAACAAGAAGCTTAAAATGAGGTATGTGCTGAGATTCTTTGTGTTAATCCCACACCCCATCCCTTCATGGATGTGGTATGATATTGACTGTGGAGCCACTTCCTCAAGTTAGTCTGTATTTTAAATGGCAATAAACGGAAAACATGTGGAACTGGTTCAAAAACCATTGTTCGTTTTTAAAAATTTTTAACAATGCACACAAGGTGGACTCTCTCCCTGTGTGTTTCCTTCATCTTCATTTTCCTGTTTTTAACCCTAGGTCAAGCAATTCCTTTTAACCTTGACTTAATCCAGTAACTGCACTATATCTAAGTTTGGGCTCAGAGCAACCATATGATGTTATCTTGGTTGTTTAAATGATCTACTCCCATTTTAATAGGCAGCATCATGGAAAACAAGTACACTGCATCGCGTGTGCCCTACGGCATTGTCACACGGTCAATCTGCACATGTTTACACCCTTCGTCCTTCTACCTTAAAACCATCCCCTCTTCAGAGTGTGTGGTCACTCTGTCATGTTCCCACTCAGCTCACTTAGGGTCATTGCCTGCGGATGAACAGGATCGATCTGCCGGCAAGTCAGGTTGAGGTATCTTCACGATTGTTGAAATACTGAGAGGAATGTTTCACTGAACGGAATTACAATCTCAGGAGAAATGCCACTAATAAAAGGGCATCATTTGCATGAGAAAGATGATTTGGAAAATACTTCATAATTTCTTCTTTTATTATTAATTTACGATGAAATAAGTTAAATCTAGCTAATGTACATCTATACCACGAACTCCTATTAAAAATAAACCTGGACTCTACAAAAAGTCTGCCAACCCCCTGTGACTCCTTCAAATCCACACACAGAAGTAATGTCTGCTAAAACAACTGCACAAAGGCATGTGTCAGGTGTACTAACCACCCAATTCATCATAATGCTCAAGCTTTAAATTCAGTAATTTAGAATTATGATCCACATGCAGAGATTTCTTTAGTTCAGTTAGGACACAAATACAGGTTCTACACAAAATCCAGGTCATTCATATCAGCAGAGAAAAAAAGAAATAAAAATGTTGATTTCCTGATAGCATCTGATATTAAAAAGTGAGGATTAAAGCAATACTGCAGATTGTCTCTTCTCCCTTCTCCCATCGGGCAGAAGATACAAAAGCCTGAAAGCACATACCAAGGACAGGTCTATCCCACTGTTATCACACTCTTGAACAGACCTCTTTTACGATAAAATGGTCACCTGCCCTCACAGTCTACCTCATTATGATCTTGCATTTTATCATTACTACACTGCAGTTTTTCCAGTTGCTTTTACACTTTATTCTTCAATGTTATTGTTCTACCTTCTTCTAGCACAATGCACTGTGTAACAAGTTGATATACATAAACAAACTTTACAAGAATAAACCAATGCCTGTACCAAATAAAAAAAGAAAATGTGGGAAGTTCTGCTAATTAGATAGCAACTATGGAAGGAGAAACAAAGTTAATGTTTTGAGATCCAAGACTATTTGTTAAATGATCAATTGAGTATTTCCAGCATTTTCTGTTTCTTCACAAATGAGAATTCTGAGGGGGTATCATTCTGCCAGTAATATTTCATATGTGGAAATCTAAAGGGATTACACAGATGTAGATGTAATGAAAAAAGAAACACCCAAAGACATAAATCAATTTTAGTTGGGGAGCATATCACTGGAGACTTTTTGCTGTTGTTTCACTTCATGTGGACAATGAACTACTGGTGATATTGAAAGGAGATTTCTGAGTGTACTGCAAATCAATTAATTCTTCAAGTTCCAGCTAATCCAAAATTTGTCACAATCTGCTCAGTCAGAATGATGCCTAAAACCATTATACATAGGAGCAGAATTAGGTCATCCAGCCCATCGAGTCTGCTCTGCCACTCAATCACGGCTGAATTTAGTTTCCCTCTCAACCCTATTCTCCTGCCTTCTCCCTATAATCCTTACTAATTAGGAACCTATGAACCTACACTCTAAATGCACCTAATGACTTGGCCTCTACTGCCATCTGTGGCAATGAATTCCACAGATTCACCACCTTCTGGCTAAAGAAATTCCCCCTCCCTTCATCTCTGTTCTAAAGAGATGAGGGAATTCTTTTCTGAGGCCCAAAAAGATGGGGCACAAAACTTACAATAATCCAAATGTGTTCTGACTAACGCCTCATATAGCTTCAGCATTGTGTCCTAGTTTTAATATTCTGGTCTTCTCTAAATGTGAAGACACATAACCCTGCGGAACACCACTAGTCACTGGCAGCCAAACTTTTATTCTCACTCTTGGATCACAGTCTTTGAAGGAATGCCTATATAGATTTTATAAAATTACCGCTGTGGTGATTTGCTGATTCAAAGATGATTTCAAAACTACTAGTTAGACAAATCAAATTCTGCCCTACAAATAATTTCTTGGACACTGCCGATTTATATGTGAAAGCTAGAAAATAATTCAGCAATGTTCCATCTGTCTGAAGAAAAAGTACCTTGGCTTGCCATGACAACAGCCAAAATCTTCCCAACTTTCTCATTAGGAAGACGTGTGATTATTCCTGCAATCGGTGTTAATGAAGCTTCATTTTCAGGTTTCTAAATGGTTATGAAAATGGTTGACAGCTCCAGACTCCACTCTTTCACATTTTGTAACCTTTAGGTTTTGCTTTCACATCAAATAAAACAAATCAGGTGATGCACTGAAGGAGTTCTCAATATTTCTTTGATTGCATACAGCGTGTGCATTATTCATTGAATTTTGTATGTGTTTGCTTTGGCTGTATTTGTGAATCTGGTTCGTTTTCTGAGAAAATTTTTGCCAAGGAAATTGATTTGGCAAAATAAACATGCACATTTTTATGCAAGTTAGCACATAAAGATAAATGTTGCTATTGCAGTAAGGTATTTGCAAAAATTTTGTTGGTGAAGTCCTGCCTATTGTGAATTATACTAAGCATGTTGTGCTCATCCTAATGCTAATGGCATTTCCCCTTGAAGTTTCCCTGTGTAATGATTTCATCGACACACAAAATAGTCATTACTGTAATGACATTATGGAAGAAACCAGATTAAGACATCCTGACTAAGACCTTGGTTATTATCTCAGAGAGCACAGGGATTGCATTATCTAGTGAAATGTGAATTCTGTATCATTAAAGGGAATATCACTGGGAGGTTATCTTAAAAAAGCTGACCACTCTTGCCACATTTGCATTTATAACCTCTTCTCGAGTCCTGTTTCCCTCAGACAACCTATGAAGAAATCCCTTTAAGAGATCATTTTAAAACCTATTTTCCATCGGTTGTGGGTCGTGAATGCCTTTGCTCTGCTTAAAAAGTGGCAGAAGAGTATCGAAAAAGGATATAAGAAATTGAAGCAGGAGGAGACCACTCATTCCCTCAAACCTGTTACCTATTCATTACAGTTACAGAGGATCTCTTACCAAAGTTTTATTTTCCTACCCTGTCTCCATACTCCTTGGTTCCGATCCGATCTATTGATCTCAGTTTTGAATGCAGTCAGTGACTGAGCCTCTGCAGTATCCTAGAATCAGAATCAGGTTTATTATCACCGGCATGTGACGTGAAATTTAACTTAGCAGCAGCAGTTCAATGCAATACATAATCTAGCAGAGAAAAATTATAATAAAGAAAAAATAATAATAATCAATAAACAAGTAAATCCATATATTCAATGCCCTCTGGACAAAAAAATCTCTTCTCATCTTAGTCCTACATAATCCACTTTAGAATTTTCAGCCCGGCATAAACACTTGTCTTTATCTTTCATGACAACCCCTCAGAGATATTTGCATATTTCAGTGAGTCAATATACATGAAACATGCAGATCAACTTTTAACATCACTTCTGTGAAGTATATTGTGTTTTTACAATAAGGGGTCCCAATTTCACTGTTCTTTAGGTGATGTCTAGTTTGGAATTATGTCAATACTAAATTACTATTCTATGCACCGGAAATGAATACGGTCTAATTTCAAGACTTTCTGAGTTTGAAACAAGGAACTGTATATTTCCTCAGCAGTCTTCACCACCAGCAGCAAAAGGAAATCAAATAATGTAAAAAAAAGAATGCTCGAAATATAGCCTGTGAGATGCTTCAACAACATAAACCTCAGATTCTCCAAAACAATTCAAGAGAAAAACAGCCTTTCTTCTTTGTCCTTAGGTTGAAACGCAAGTTCATTGGTTCGACGCATTGAATCAGTTGTTGATATTGGAGTTGGCTGCATAGTTATTGGATATCAGTCCATTGCTGTACGACTTTGAGCTGGACTCAGTTTCAAGGACTCTGCATCTCATGTTCCCAATATTTATTACTTATTTATTCATTATTATTATTATTATTATTCTGTTGTTTTTTTCTTTCTTTTTGTATTTGCAGTTTGTTGTCTTTTGCACTTTGGTTGTTTGTCTTTGTTGGGTATATTTTTTTATTGAATCTATTATGTTACTTTCTATTAACATGAATGCTCGCAAGATAGTGAATCTCATGGGAGTATTTGGTGACATATACAGTACGATGCAAAGGTTATAGAGCCTAAGATTTTTTCACAGTACTGTGGTAATTTTACATATTGCACTACGGTGCTGCCGCAAAAATAAATTCATGGTATATGTGAGTGATGATAAACTGGATTCTGATAAGGGTTTCTATTGTGGACTGAGAGTGGGATATGGGGCGGGGAGAGAGGAATCATGGTTGGGGAAAAGGGGAAGGGAGCTGGAAGCACCAGAGGGACATTCTGTAATGATCAGTAAACCAATTGTTTGGAATCAAGTGACCTTGCCTGGTATGTCTGCACTCGTGACACCCCCATGCCCTGGTACTCTTTCTATGTTACCTGTCCCAAGCCCATGCCGTGGCACTCCAGCCTTGCCATTCCCAACATCCTTTGCTCCCGTCAGATTTATACACTTGCTCTCCACTCCACATTGACAAATACAGTACTGTGCAAAAGTCATATGTCACCCTAGCTATACTATTGCACAGTACTGAATATGCTTTGATAATAAATTTATTTTAAACTTTGAACTTTTTTGATCTGATAGTGATATTCAATTAATCAATTTTGATATTTATTGCATTAATACTTGAACTGTTCAAATCACTGCACAGACGTTACTATTCATTGCTGCAATAGTAAAGTTCATCATAACCGATATTGCAATGTATTGCTTTGATATTGGAGTTCATTGCTCCGATATTCAAATCCATTGCCTTGATTTTGGATTGTAGTACCTTGATATTGGAGTTCCTTACATTAAAAATACATTGAAATTCAGGTTAAGTGCATTGATATCAGAATTCAAAATATCATTATCAGAATTAATTGGATAGATTTAAAGTTCAATACATAGATATTTGGGTTGATTGCACTGATATGTCAGTTCAAATCCTGGATATGTTGTTCCTAAAGTTCCGTACACTAATATTGTAGCTGAAGGCATTCATTTTTGGCTTAAATGGTAGTAGGATTAAAGGGCTTGTTCATGAAGTTCAGGACAGCGCTATTGAAGTCCTATTGATTGCTATTATAGTTCAATATAAGGAAAGTTTTGAGATTAGTGTTTAATACATTGAGGTTAGATTCCAAGGCATGGATATTAGAATGTAATGGATTGATATTAGAATTCAAGGCATTATTACTGGAGTTTAATGTATTGATTTTGGAATTCAGTCACTGAGATGAGTGCTGAATGCATTGACACAACAATTTAATGCATTGTTATTATAATTCAAGGCACTGAACTACAATGTAGTGCATTTTGCATCAATGAGGGTTCAGGGATAAGGTGAGACAAATGACAAAAATGGTGGGGCACTTGATGCAATAGAAGCATGAGTGCCTGGTGTTTGGTCTCATGCTCCTCACTCTGTAGGGTAGGCAGACACTACAACCGGGAAGAAGAAACAAATCACTAAGGAAATCACCTCCTTCTTCCTCTGATGTCCTTCCCATCAGCCAGTTATAAATAGCTCCCTGGAGACTATTTACATCCCTGATAAATAAATACCATAGAAATACAGGAAATGGGAAAGTACTTGCAGGAGATATGATTTCAATTGTGCAGTTGTTACAGTAACAATAAATTATTTGCTCAGAAAACATACAGTGAATTATCTTATCATTTCTATGCCTCATTGACAATTCCTTTGCATAAACTTTCTTGAAATACAAACAGCAGGCGCCCAACTTCCATTGCAGATTCAAATTTCCTGGTGTATTTCTCACCATTTCCTGCGTGCATAATTGAACCAAACATCTGTTCTGCTGCTTTTTTCTGTTAAGGAATTGATGCATGAGGTTTTTTTTCTGTTAAAAAACATGGAATGGGCCTAAATTGGCTAAAGTGATATTGAGTAAATACAGGTGATTCCTGTTATGATCACAGACCATAATACTATGAGCACAATGAAACAAATATCACAGGACTTCACTCATATATGATCAGGGACAAGATCATAATGTGCACAAAACCCATTTCAATGGAGTTCTTAGAATATTATATAGAATTTTGCTCTTAGCACAATAGTAACACACTTGTCACCGAGTCCTAGGAATATGAAGTTAAGTTTTGTGACAAGGATTTCAGCACCTACTCTAGTTTGTCTCTTCAACACAGTATGAAGATGATAATACTTCTCTTGTTAGTTGTGAAAATGAAGTGCCTGCATGTACCCTGTTAAGGGTGTATAGGATCCCTTGGCATTATTTATTCCTGAACCATTCTTGAGACAACATCACTGAACCATTTCACATGGTTTACTTGACGGGCCATGAACTGTGCAGTTAGCTGTTATGCTTCTCTGCGCTACAATGGTCCATTACTGAAGGGTTTCAGGAGGTGTGAAGTGGGTTGTGACTTAAATTAGAAAAGTTTCCAGATATACACAGATAACTCTTTGCCTTGTAAAAGATTGCCTAGAACATGGTCTATGCTATGAAATGTGGGAGAAAGGGGCAGCAACTGGGGTCTCAGTTGGAGCCTGAAGAGGTTTGCTGGAGAGAGAACCTGCAGTGTTCTGAACAGCAGAGCATGAGGTCAGGCCTTATCCTGGAGTACATTAGTGGTGATGCATGGTGAAGAAGGGAGTGTGTGCGTCAAAGATCAGGGAACGATATGTCCGGACACTGTGGGGAGGGAGTGTCCAAAGACTGTGAAGGAAGGAATGTTGGGAGTTTGGGTGGGGTCTGGGTCAATGAGACTAATTTCTCATTCCTCAAAACTCCTGTGTTAGAGCACAACACTTTACCCTATTTACCTAGTTAATCAACAGTCTATACTGTGGGAGGCGCTGATTTCATTTCTGAGCCCCTCCTGCTAACCAAGCAACAGTGCATTCCTGGCACTGTAACTGCAATCATGATACATTCTTTTTATCAGCATGTTGTTTGAATACAATTAACAAATAGAATTCAGTGCCTGCCTTCTGGCAAAATTAACCAGGCCAAATTCCCTCCCTCAAATCCCAGGGCAATCGCAGTCAGGGACAGGTGGAAGGAAAGTGATAGATGGTTCCAGGTGCATGAAGAACAATGGATGGGTGGATCCAGGTTGGGGGGGGGGGAGGAAGAAGAAACCACCACCAGCCTCCATCATTTCCACCAGCAGATGCACTTTCTACTCTTCCCTCTTTCTGCTTTCCTCAGGGACTGCTCTCTTCATGGTCCACTCACCTCTCCCCACCCACCATCTCCTCCATCTCCCGGCACTTGTCCCTGCAGGCAGAGGGGTGCCACACCTGTCCCTTCACTTCTTCCTTCGCCAGCATCCCTGGACATCAACGGACATTCCAGATGACCTGCACTTCCCCATCTAGTCTACTGCATTTGGTGTTCACGATGTGGACTCACGATATGACCTCTTCTACACTGGAGAAATCAATTTAGAGGAGGCCACATCGATGAGGTGGCTGTTTTGCAGAGCACCTGTGCTCTATCCACAACTGCCATCTTGAGCTAATAATTGCATGCCACTTAACTCTCCTTCCTGCTCTCATACCATCTCTCCGTCCTTGACCTTCTCCATTGCTACCAACAGGCCAAACACAAATTGAAAAAACAGCATTCCAGTTGGGTAGCTTACAACATTATAGTAGGAACATTGAGTTTCCAATTTCAGATTACCCACAACATCTAGTGGTTTACTCCCACACACATTCAGCTGCCCACCTAGGTTTATTCTCCTTTTTTTTACATTACCTGTTCCCTCTCCAATCTCCCCACCCTCCTCCACCAGGTTCTATTTGCCCTTCCTCACCCCTCACCCTCTACCTTATACCGCCCCCCACACACACAAACTAATATATTACTAGGTCTTTCCTCTTTCCTCCCAGTCATGATGGAGGATCTCAACCCAAGACATTGACTTACACCTTTTGCATCCACAGTTTGACCCACTGAGTTCTTTCAGTACTGCCTTATGATTTAAACCATTCTCCACTAAATACTTACATCAGTATTTATAACTTGGGTCTTATAACTTGTATCCTGGTTAAAATACCAGAATCGTCCTATCATTGAACACAACATAAGAGCTTGTGACATTGAAGACGGAGTAGCAAACACACACTGAGCTGTTGTAGCTTCAACTCGGCATTCACTGTCAGTTCTGAGTTTGCATGAAATCCAAGCACAAAGCACCTCTTGTGTCAGGAAATAATTCTCCTGCTTTTGCATGTACCTTTGTCCCTTATACACTTCCAAGGCATTTCCTTGCTTTCTAAACCAACAATAGACCCAAGAACCCTATGGTTTGTTTGTCGGTAGCTATGTACACTCAGAGGTCGCCAGGGATAAGTTTATAGGACATCATCTCTTAATTGCTCCCCCAGTATTAAATTACGTAATATTAAATTGGCATTATCGCAATTTGCAGCCTGAATGCCAATAATTATTGGCTTTATTCAAAAATCTGCGAGTTGACCACACTTAAAGTTAAGTACTGTGCAAGGAAATAAAATGTTAAGTTTTAATTAAATATGGTATCAGTGGCAACATCTGATTCCTAGTTATCCAAACAGAATGGCCTGCTTGATGTTTTCAGGAGAACGGCTAAGATCTGACCACATTGGTTGAGTATGAAGTCACATATTTGCTATCAATTCTTTCCTTTTAATATGACATACCGGCTGTCAATAGTATTACACTGTTGAGTAAAATACTAGCTCAGTTAGAAACTTATTCACGTTTAAGGATCCCTTTGGCTCCCTTCAGACTCAAATGTTCTTGAAAAAGAGAAGCAATTCATCATACTTAATCAGAATTTGGCAAATTAACTGGAAACAGCAGACTTGAATATTCTTTCTCCCAGGAGGCAGTCAACAGTATTCAACAAAAGGACCAATGTCGAGGATGTGTCTCTGGTTTTCCAGTTTTATTATCCTATGGAAGCAGTTCAATTAATCTTTATTTGTCTTATTTCTGAATCTAAAAGAGTGGTTTAGATTTGGCAATGTTATCAAATAGCCTTTCTTTCCAAAATCAAGTGAAAATCCATTTTGCAGCTACGTCACTTGGTCTGTTTTAGCTTGTTCGCACATGTTACCTTTGTCATTAATATATTGCTGGCTCCGTTCCCAAAACATGGATGTTAATTGGGTTTTGGGAAATCTGTGATTTGAACACTTTATCAATTCCGGTAATCATTCAGATATTCTTTCTAAAAAATAAAGTTTGTTCAAAAACATGCAGGTTATTTTTTTTTACAAAATGAACGTGACCAAGTCTGTCACATCAGTACTGAGTGCTGCGACAACAAATTTCAGACACGCAAGCACAGTTTCATGTTTTGCTCCGACTCCTTCAATTCCTGATCAGAATCATACAGGTTTGAAGGCAAGGAGGACAGAGAAAATTCGGAGAAGAAATTTGACATCTGCGGCCTCTAGTGTCTCCTTGTGGTCAGCCACTAAGAGCACTGACAGTGGTCCTCAAGCAGGCTGTTTGCCCACCCTCTCTGTTGCAGTAACGCCAAACAATCAGCAATGTTTTTCATAAAAGAAAACCAATGAAACAATGAATGCTTAGGAGAAAAAAATATTGCTATAGTTGTGATTGGCCAAATGGTTTCATGGTGAACTTAATTTTTTACAAAATTTAAAGGGATTAAGAAAAATACAGCAACAAATGCAGAATGTCCATTTGACATTTGGCTGCGACTGATTAATAACGTAGCAATTCGGTTGAACACTTCACCGATGTGGAAAGATTAAATATTTTGCTGGTCCGTCGGTTCATGACCTGAAGAACATTATTCCAATCATCAGTACTTCCAGAGGTGGGTCCAAGAAAAGAAAAGACAGCCTTCTGTTCCATTTCCTCTCTTGTGTGCTGTCGGCCTTTGTTATATTTTTACTTTTTGTTTTCAGTCTTGGCAACAAGCACTCACTGGTCACAGGCTTTTATAAAGTATGTTGTCTACTCTCTTAATCCTTGCCACAGGAAAAAAGAGCGTGCCCAAGTCTGAGACGTCCATCTCCATCAATTCAGTTTGATATGAACATTCATGGCAATCATGACAATTTATCAGATAGTGCTGTAGGCTCAGGCAGAGCACACTGCTCGCTAGTAAGTTGTGGTGAAGAAAAAGGAGAGGCCCTCTTCCATCAGCTTTTTTTTCAAACATTTGCCATTCCTCAAGCCACTGGCTTTGAAATTCCTCAATGTCTGGAAAGCTCCCTGAAAGGTGCTGCATGTTATGCCAATGAATATCCTCCTCAAGAGGTCACAGGTGTAAAATTCTACACTGTCAAGGTGCAAATCGTGCACTTTATTACTGTCAGCACGTCACTGTGTACTCTATGCCCTTTCCACAGAATGCTCCATCTCTCGAGGAAAACTTATATTTTGCAGGCCCATTTTACTGATAGTGGGAGAATCAGGGAAGTGTAGAAGAGAGACCCATCTGACATGTTGGGTGGGGGAGAACCACTATTTCTTAACTGTTTGTGATCTAATCTCTAGTAAATAATTTTATTACTTGATTTTCATTTGTGAATTAAACCAAATCCAGGCCTAACCTTGCCTAGTGTTCACAAGAAGGCTAATATTTGTTGTTAAGGAACTCCTTTCAGAGGTTTTTGATTCCATTCATTGCACTGGCATTTATACCAAATATTGCCTACTTACTTTGGGTTTTGGGAAAGGAGAGAGAGCATAATTTCTCAATAGACCATTAGACCATAAGATGTAGGAGCAGAATTAGGCTATTCAGCCATTCAGCCATTGAGTCTCCACCACCATTCCATCATGGCTTCTTCAACTCCATTCTCCTGCCTTCTCCCTGTAACCTTTGATGCCATTACTAATCAAGAACCTATCAACTTCTGTTTTAAATATACCCAATAGTAGCCTCTGGCAATGAATTCCACAGATTCACCTCCCTCTGGCTAAAGAAACTCCGGCTCTGTTGTAAAGGGCCATCCTTGTACTCTGAGACTGTGCTCTCTTGTCCTAGACTCCACCACTAAAAGAAACATCCTATCCACGTCCACTCAATATCTTGGGATACCTTCTACATTACCTCTCCTCATGCACACAGTGAATGTAACTTATTCTATTCTAACGGATTGTGGGGCAGAGAGAAAGGACATGTGATTATTTATGATAGCTCAGTTCCTACATCCTTCCAACATGGAGCCTGGATGTGGACACCATGGATTTACATTGTACACAGAGAAAGATATTGGCTCTTATGTGCCTATAGGTTCATTAGAGAAAGCAGGAGTTCTGAAGCAATTAGAAGCTCCTTAGACAATTAACAAGAGCCACTTTTGACTAGAGGTCTTGGATCTTGCTGGGACGATGAAATAGTCCAACAACCATCCTCGAGAACGAACATTCATTTTCAGATATTAATTTTCCCTCCCTAGCTCATTCATTGTAAATAAAAATAACATTCATTCTCAGCAGTTCATATTTAAGAAGTGTTTTCCTCTCAGGTATTATTATCCTCAATGATTTTAACCATTGTTATCTTGCGAACTCAAATTGGATTCAGCCTCTGGTAAATATATATTGCTATTAATGACAACAATGTGAGTAAAAATGACTTCTAGGATCAATTAACACTCGAACAATCACAATTCAGGACTGATTAGACAAGAAGCAAATCTTAGAAACCAAATTACTTACTCTCACTGATACCAAATAGTGCCTTGTCTCAACCATCACCTCATGTATGACAAATGGTGGTGCTTGGTTTTTATTAGCTGTTTGCCAAATCTTGGTTTAGGTATTAACCTGTTGAATGTTTTCTGTTTTCATTTCAGATTTTCACCCTCTGCAGTCTGTATCTAAAATCTTACTGCCTGGGTGAAAGTCAAGCCTGCCCATCTTTGTCCTTGTCTACCTGCATCTTCACCCACATCAATTCCATCCCAGTGGAACTAGAGTTTAAAAAACACTAGATGCAAAGTAGCCGGTGTTTAAGAAGGGAAATTAGGATAACCTGGAGAATTATAGGCCAGTGAGGTTCACATTAGTGATACAGAAGATATTGGAGAGGATTCCTAGGGATAGGATTTATGTTCTTTTGGAAAGAAATGGGTTAATTAGTAACCATCAGCATGGCTTTGTGTGGGGCAGTTCACCTCATCAACTTCACTGAGTTTTCTGAGGAGGTGGCAAAGGTGTTTGACAAAAATAGGGCTGTGAATATTGTTTTTATGGACTTTAATAAGACATTTAACAAAGATTCAGAATTGGCATGTCCATGAAAGACAGATGGTAGTCATGGGAGGGTGTTATTCTGGCTGCAGCTATGTGACCAGTGGTGTTCCAGAGAGATCTATTGTTTGTAATATATGATTTGGATGAAAATGTTGATGGGTTTGCAAATGACACAAAAATAAATGGAGTTATAGACTGTAAAGGATAAGAAGGTTATAAATTAGTTACAGATATGGGTGGAGAAATGGCAAGTGGAGCTTAACCGGGTAAGTGTGAGATGTCGCAGTTTGGGAGATTAAATGTAAAGGGATCTATACAGTCAAAAGTATGATATACAGAGGGACCTTGGAGCCAAGTCCAGAGCTCCCTGAAAGGGACAAGAGAAGTGGATAAATTGGTTAAAAAAAAAGATATATCACATGCTTGGGGCTATTGGTCAGTGCATTAACAGAAAGATCAAAAAGTCATGTTGCAATTGCTCAATACTTGAGTTACACTGCACTTGAAGCATTGTGTATCGTTCTTGCCATCCTACTACTGGACTGATGGGGAGGCTTTGGAGAGGGTGGAGGAGAGATTTACTGGGATACTGTCTGGGTTAGACAGCTCTTCATAAAAGAAGAGGTTGGATAAAAATGGATGGTTTTCTAGCACATTAGAGGCTGAGGGGACACCTAACAGAAGTGTATAGCATTACGAAAGGCATAGATAAGGTAGACAGTCAGAATTTTTTCCCCAGGGTAGAAACATTAAATACATGAGGGTATTGCTTTAAGGTGAAAGGAGGCAAGATGAAAAAAAATGTGTGGGACGATTTTCTTACACAGACATTGATAGATGTATTGCCAGGTGTGAATACAGAGGCAGTGATATTTAAGAGGCTTTTAGACAGACACATAAATATGCAGGGAATGGAGGGATATGAATCATGTGCAGGTGGAAGGGATTAGTTTAATTTGGCATCATATTCCACACAGATATCACAGGCCAAATGATCTGGTCCAGTGCTGCACTTGTTCCATGTTTGAAATACTGTAATAAAATTGGGACAATGATGACTATTGCTACGAGTATATTTGACCAAATGGGGAACGAACCCAAAGGATTTACAAGTTTATCATTAAAAATGACAGTAGGCTTGAGTTAGTCAAAATGCTTGGATGTGAGTTGGTCTATGGTGTCTCGCTCATCTTGGTCGCAATCATTCTTAAGGGTGAAGCTGTAAGATAAGTACAAACATTTGTACTTAAGACAAAAATAGGAGTGTCTAAGACACAGAGTACAGAGAATACAGGACTGAAAATATTTGAATCAAAACAAGTTACAAGAGGCAGGGATTATGTAAATTGACTTTCATTGCTTTCCCAATACTACAATTCCTTTTTTAAGTTTTTACCCCTTCCTGTAGCACTGTGTCTCTCATTTTTTTTGTTATTCATTATGGTCTCTTGTGGACTTTTCACAAACTTTAATTAGTAACAAAATCCTTAATTTTCAGTAGTATGGTACTGCCACTTTCCACGTCACACTCATTTAAAAATTTATTCAGAAACCCATCAGATCAATGAGATTCTGATCACCTTCCTAATCTCTCCTTTCATATCCTTTGTCCATCTGATGCATTGGTGTATGTATATTTTTACGTTGCAGCCTTTCAATTGCACGTGTGGGAGAGAGAAACGTCTGTGCAAGGGCATTCAAAATGAAACAAATGTTTGAGAAATGGATATAAAAGATTAGCAGAATGCAATTAGAAAACAAAGCAGCAACCAATTCATTATGACCCCAGATTGCAATTCCCCCACTCTCTCCTCCTACATACAGTTGGAAATATACAATGAATACTACTGAAAACAATTTTAGCAGTTTTCTGTTTTTTTCTTGCTGAAACTGAACAGGAAAACCACACAAAAGTATTATAGAGAGAAAAAATGTCTGGCATTCATTAAGGCAGAGACACTTATGTGTTTGGATGACTTCATTAACTGCCTGAGCTTTGCACAATTTATGATTTCATCCAAATTCCTATCTTATGTTTTGGCACAGGGAGATCTGCCCACCCATTTTCCATATTAACTTTTTGTAGCCCTCTCAGCAGTAACTGATACAGTTTTCCTGTGCCATTGAAACATATTCACTGAGATCCTCAGAGAAGTAGCTTCATTCACAGCTTTTACTAAAGTATTTACAGAAACTTAATTCACTCAAAACTTCCATTATTCTTTATCATCCCTCCTGAAAGAAAAGAGCATATTATGGTAGAATTTTCTAGTTGTGGTAGGATTTCTATACTTAGTCAATTACTTGCCAAGGATTTCTCAGCGTGGAATGGGACACAAATAGCAGGGAGCTATAGAGGCTGCACAAAGCCAATGATCAGCTTTTCACACTGTTTATTATTTACAGGTTTTAAATTTCCTGAGCTGATTCCAGGCCATCCCCAGGTATCAAATAGGTTCAGTTCTTACAGTCAATTTTTGTCCATTAAGTTGTAAAATACTCAAAAGTCACTCAACATGGTAAGCATAGCTCCACAGTATTGATGTCAATTGTGTCAAATGCATATAAACTGATAAGAAAGAATTACTAAAAGTGGATAGAGAGAGGAAGCTAATTCTGACATTCATAGGAACAAACATTCATATCTATATTGGAACTTGGAAATTAATAATCAATAATATTTTGGGAATTCATTTTTTTCTGTAGGGGACATCCTTAAGTGGGTGTTCTTAACCCAGGGCTTGCTTTTATTTCCAAGATTCCATGTGAGCTCCATTTTTTTTCTGTATGAGTGAGAGCAATGGTATTTTCTTTGACAGAGTTGTTGGAATTGCATATTATCAGAGATAAAGATAGCAGAATTTTGCAGAAATCTACATGTGCCCTCTTCACAAATGAGAGTGTTAAACTAACATGAGACTCCAGAATTACACCAACACATAAGAGTTACTCTCATGTTGAAAATCATCCAAAGATAATTCGTCATTTGGAATTGGATTAAACAGAAGAGGGTGAAGGTGACAGGCCATCAAAGACATTAGTGAACAAATGGGTCAGGTGAAAAACCTTTTTGGCAAGAAAACTTTGTGATGTTTGGGGTTGTCACACTTTGAGATTTTTGACCACTTGACATAAGTTGTGAAATAATCATGTGCTACTAAAAACACTTGGAATATTGTGAACAGTTCTGATAGCAATATCATAAGATATATAAAGCCAACAGAGAAGGTGGGAAATGGTTTCACTAAAAACTTACTAGTCACAAGAGGTTGAAGAGATAAGGGCACTTTGTGCTAAAAAAAAACATGATTGAGATCAACATTATGAAAGCCTTGCTATACAAAAGGTAGACATGCAATTAAAATCAGACCTAAGAGTCAGAAATACAAATCAGTCGCTATTAAATCCAATGGGGAATTCAGGAGAAGACGCATCACACAGAGTGTAATTAGAATCCAGAGCTTGTCACTTGGTAAATCGGAGGTGATGCATATAAATGTATTTGAGCAGCTAGTGAAATGCAGTGGGGAGTAAATGAAAAGGGGTATATTGATAGATTTGTGTTTTGAGGCATAAAAAGCAGCATGAAGCTAGTACTGCCATTGTTCTCTTACTGTGACCTGAACAGTTTATTAAACTTTGTTACATGAATTTGGGCTATTTTGTATTAGGATGTTAAATTTAAATCCCAATCATTTCAATTAACAGAAAAACCATATGTTAGAAAAGCAAATTAGTTTCAGTCGAAGCTTTGGTAGAGATTGGTGTCTGACACATGCTATTTCTCCTACAGGCAACAGGAGATTAATAAAATGATTCTAATAAATGCTTACACACAATATTTTGGAATGGCTTCCTTCATGTAAATTGATACATTTAGCTTCCCAGAATTTAGAAAAAGGAGGATATTGTCAAGCTTAATGGCAGTTTAACTCACAAAGTGGAAATGTGCAAGATGTTCAAAGGAAATGTCTTTGGCTCCCTGCCCCCCCCCCAGCATAACTCACCAACATTAGGATAGCAAGTTATGCAAAATTTGGTGCTCTTAATATTTTCATTATATTCTATGATATGCAAAGAAAAAACACTCAAGCTAATTTTCTCAATGTTTATTACCAATTGAATTGCAAATAAACCAGACATTTGAAGATTCAGCTGAATGTTTCCTCTGATCCTGCTAAACCATGAAGCCACCACAGAGCTTTTAGCTCACTAAACCAAGTAGAGACCCTGCCTGTTTCACATAGCTTCCGAGGTTTGTGCAAGTGTTTAACCAAACTATTAAATAGAGTATGCAAAAGCCAATTGATCTGTATTATGATTTCTTTCTTTATTTATACAAAGACAGTTCTTTCTGACTCCAGTGTTAATAACAATTATCTACAGCTCTCTGACCATAAGACCACCTCAGCAGTGAGTGTTGGGACAAGATTGAACCACATGGTAATGGTGGGGAGGAGGAATGAAGATTATCCTGATTCAGATTAAGATGATTTAGCTATTTTATTAAACCACATACACCATCAATAAAGATTAAGATAAACATAGAAGAGAAAAATACATGCATGAAACTGCATGAAACACACAATAAAACACTAAGAAATGCATGCTTTTTTTGCCTTCCAGTAACACAAGTTCAGCCACCAGCATTTGCCCTCACTGATCGGGTAACCCAACAGAAACTAGGATCAAATGGGGGATACTATTCAAAGAAGTGAATTCACAGATTTATCACTCTTCCTTCAATTCAGTGGCATCCGGGATTCAAAAGCAATCAATGTTCAGATGTATTGTCATGGTCGAGCTGCACTTCATTGTGTCATATCGCATCATGTGTCCGAATTCAGTCACATTACTGCAGGGAATACCTATGAACTGACCAGGTGGGTCCAGTCAAAGGGAGCAACCAAATGGCAAGTCATTCTCAAGTCTCATCCACTGCCAATGGTAAGTTATAGAACAGCACTATTAAAAGATGTTAATATCGTGACTTTATTTTGTCTTCAGTGCCTCTAGAAGAGCTAGCTCTCTGCATATATCAATTTTTTTTGAGACCAGCATCATGCTTACAAATCTTGTTTTAACTGAGCTCATCAGACTATAAGTTCCCTTATGGAAAATTGATTTGGCGATAAAACCATATTGTGAAAGACGTCAAGCTGCCAGTATCTCAATTACGTGTCCCAAATAAAAAGCCCACTGGCACCAGTCTGTGCAGGAACAAAATTGGAAAAGATGAATAAAAAGAATAATTCCTGAATCTGAACCTCACACCGGCAGACCACCTTAGCACACACTGTTATTTCTGTTTCTTTCAGTACTTCAGAATTCTGAGAAGGGGTTACCAGGAAAGTAATGGGGCATGAAGAGCTCCCACTGTTTTCAAGAACATTTTGAATGCTGGAAGCTGCCACTATGGATTAGACAGGAATTCAATTTGCATTTAGGACACAAATATTAAAATGGGACTCACAGATTATCTGTATAAATACAGATAGAGGAAAAAAATAAAGTAACTATTTCTCAAGCACAGGAAGACAGATTCTTTGACCTTCTTGAAACTAGATAAAATCTTATTAGCATGCATGAGTATCTAATTTCATCTTCTTTTATCTGTGTGACATTTTTTTAAATAGTCTCAACCATATATGGAAAGATTTTTTAGAGATTTGTTTTTCTCTATCAGTAAAGCTGTGTAGTTTAAATGGAAATATCATCTGGGTTTGTGTTTATCTCAGAGGTTGAGGGTGGGTGTTGTCTATGAAACATGCCTGATGTCTGCCTCATTCCAAGGGCAAGCTTTCACAGGTGAGGGTAAGGTTAGGCTGACCACAAGAAAAAGATGCACTTGATTCTGGAAATCAGAAATAATAGCAGAAAATTCTGCAGGTCAAGCAGCATCCATAGGGAATGAAATGGGGTTAGTGTTACAAGTCACTGGCATATTCTTGAAACTGCCTAGCAGTTGGATTATTCTAAAAAAGGATTGTTAATCTCCTGCTGTGCAATTAATCTGCACTTAATCATATCAGTGCAGCCTAGAAACATGATACAGTCTTTAAATACAATTGTCAATGAACACAGATCATCCTGGAAATATTCACCAGATCAGGCAGGACCTGCTGTACAAGGTAAATGTTTCAAACCAATGACTTTTCATCAGGTTGTAATGCATGTGCAGGTTAAAAGTGAGGTGACCATCAGACCAGAAGACCAGAAGATATAAGAGCAGAATTAGGCCATTTGGCCCATCAAGTCTGCTCCACCATCTCATCAAGGCTGATCCAGTTTTCCCCTCAGCCCCAATCTCCTGCCATCTTCCCATATCCCTTCATGCTCTGACCAATCAAGCATCCATCAACCTCTGTCTTAAATATACATAAAGACTTGGCCTCCAGAGCTGCCTGTGGCAAAGAATTTGACAGATTCACCACTCTCTGGCTAAAGAAATTCCTCCTCATCTCCATTCTAAAAGGACACCCCTCTATTCTAAGGCTTTGTCCTCTGGTCCTAGACTCTCCCACTGAAGGAAACATCCTCTCCACATCCACTCTATCAAAGCCTTTCACCATTTGATAGGTTTCAATGAGGTCATCCCTCATTCTTCTGAATTCTACATGCCCAGAGCCATCAAATACTCTTCATATGACAAGCTATTCAATCCTGGAATCATTTTTGTGAACCTTCTTTGAACCCTCTCCAGTTTCAGCACATCCTTTTTAAGATAAGGGGCCCAAACCTGCTCACACTACTCCAAATGTTTCCTTACCAGTGATTTATAAAGTCTCTACATTATAGCCTTGCTTTTATATTCTAGTCCTCTTGAAATGAATGCTAACATTGCCTTTGCCTTCCTCAACACAGACTCATTCTGCAAATTAATCTTAAGGGAATCCTGCACAAAGACTACTAAGTCCCTTTGTGCTTCTGATTTTTTGTATTTTCTCTTCATTTAGAAAATAGTCAATCCTTTCATTTCTTCCACCACAGTGCATGACCATATGCTTCCCAACATTATATTCCCTCTGCCATTTCTTTGCCCATTCTCCTAATCTGTCTAAGCTCTCTGTAGCCTCTCCACTTCCTCAAAACTACCTGCCCCTCCGCCTATCTTCATATCGTCCACAAACTTTGCAATGAAGCCATCAATTCCATCATCCAAATCATTGGCATATAATATAAAAAGAGGCAGTCCCAACACAGACCCCTGTGGAACACCGCTAGTCACCGGCAGCCAGTCAGAAAAGGCTCCATTTATTCCCTCTCTTTGCCTCCGCAAATCAGCCACTGCTTTATCCATGTTAGAATCTTTCCTGTAATACCATGGGCTCTTAACTTGTTAAGTAGCCTCATGTGTGGCACCTTGTCAAAGGCCTTCTGAAAATCCAAGAAACATCAACCAATTCTCCTATGTATATCTTGTTTGTTATTTCTTCAAAGAATTCCAATAGGTTTGTCAGGCAAGATTTTCCGTTTAGGAAACCATGCTGACTTCAGCCTATCTTATCATGTGCCTCCAAGTACCACAAAACCACATCCTTAACAATTGACTCCAACATTCTCCCAACCACTGAGGGCAGACTAACTGGCCTATAATTTCCTTTCTTCTGCCTCTCCCTTCTTGAAGAGTGGAGTGACATTTGCAAGTTTCCATTCCTCTGGAACTATGCCAGAATCTAGTGATTCTTGAAAGATCCTTACTAATGCCTCCACAATCTCTTTAGCTACTTCTTTTAGAACCCTGAGTTGCAGGCCATCTGGTCCAGGTGACTTACCTACCTTCAAACCTTTCAGTTTCCCAAGAACCTTCTCCCAAGTAATGGCAACTTCACACACTTCTGCCCCCTGACACTTTTGAACTTCTGGCATACTCCTAGTGTCTTCCAGTGAAGACTGATGCAAAATACTTATACAGTTCATCCGCTATTTCCTTGTTCCCATTACTACCTCTCCAGCATCATTTCCAATAGTCCAAAATCTGCTCTCGCCTCTCGTTTACTCTTTTTAAATCTGAAGAAACTTTTGGTATCCCCTTTCATATTATTGGTTAGCTTACCTTTGTATTCCATCTTTTCCTTATGACTTTTTTAGTTGCCTTCTGTAGGTTTCTAAAGCTTCCCAATCCTCTAACTTCCCACTAATTGTTTGCTCTATTACATGTCCTCTCTTTGGCTTTTATGTTGGTTTTGACTTGTTAGCCGTGGTTGTGCCATCTTTCCTTTAGAATATTCTTCCTCTTTGGGATGTATATATCCTGTGCCTTCTGAATTTCTTCCAGAAATTCCAGCCATTGTTGCTCTGCCATCATCTTTACCAGTGTCCTCTTCCAATCAAATCTGACCAGCTTCTCTCTCATGCCAATGTAATTCCCTTTACTCCAAGGTAATAGTGATACATCTGACTTTGGCTTCTCCTTCTCAAATTCCAGGGTGAATCCATTCATATTATGATCACTTACCCCTAAGTGTTCTTTTACGTTAAGTTCTCTAATCAATTCTGGTTCATGGCACAATACCCAATCCAGAATAGCTGATCCTCTAGGGGGTTCAACCACAAGATGCTTGAAAAAGCCATCTCATAGGCACTCCAGAAATTCCCAATCCTGGAATCCAGCACCAACCTGATTTTCCCAATTTACCTGCACACTGAAGTCCCCCTTGACTATTGTAACATTGTCCTTTTGTAACATTGTATTTTCTATGTCCCATTGTAGTTTGTAGGTCACATCCTTACTTCTGTTTGGGGGTCTGTATACAACTCCCATCACGGTCTTTTTACCACTGCAGTTCCTTAGCTCGATCCACAACAATTCAACACCTTCTGACCCCATCACCTGTTTCTAATGATCTGATTTCATTTTTTACCAACAGAACAACACTTCCCTCTCAGCCTTCCTGCCTATCCTTCTGATACAACGTGTTTCCTTGGACATTAAATTCCCAACTATAATCTTCTTTCAGCCATGATTCAGTGATGCCTACAACATCATACCTGCCAATCTGCAACTGTGCTACAAGTTCCTCCACAGTATCTTATTCCATATACTGTGCACATTTGCCCTTTTCAATTTTGTCTGCCTTTTACGTTGCAATTCATCTTGTTGACTGCAATTTTCCCCTATCAACAGCCTCTCCTCACCACACATTGCCTCTGTTTGTAACCCAGCTACCTCACCTTCAGCACTATTATCCAGCTTCCCTACGATACTTCCTGCAGTGAAATATATGCATCTTAGGACACAAATCACACTTTGTTCAACCTTTTGATTCCTACCTTTTCTGAGGTCTTACCAACTTCTTCCTCCACAACTTCTCCAATAACTGTTCCGGCTCTTTCGTTCCCAGCCCCTGCAACTCTAATTTAAACCCTTTCATGCAGCATTATCAAACCTTCCCTCTAGGATATTAGGCTTCCTCCAGTTCGGGTGCAAACTATCCCTTCTATACAGGTCCCAACTTGTCTGGAAGAGAGCCCAGTGATCCAAAAATCTTATGCCCTCCCTCCTACACCAACCCCTTTGCCACGTATAATCTTCCTAGATCTGGCCTCTCTAACACATGGCACAGGTAGCAATCCTGAGATCACAACTCCAGAGGCACTGCCCTTTAACTTAGCACCTAACTCGCTGAACTCCCCATACAGAACCTCGTCACTCGTTCTCCCCATCCCATTGGTAGCTACATGGACCACAACCTCCCACTTAAAAATACTGAGGACTCGATCCAAGATATGGGAGACAACAGACCATCCAGGAATCTAGTTCTTGCACACAGAATCTCCTGACCATTCCCCTATCTAATGAATCTCCTATAACCACTGTGTGCCTCTTCTCCCCTCTTTCCTTCTGAGTCACAGAGGCAGACTCACTGCCAGAGACTCAACCACTATGACTTTCTTCTGTTAGGTTATTCCCCCTGCCCCCACCCTAGCGGTATCCAAGGTGATCTGCCTGTTGTTGAGGGGGATGGCTACAGGGATCCTCTGCCCTGGCTCCTTAACCACTTTGCCCTTCCTGACTGTCACCCCGTTTCCTGTGCCCTGCACCTTGGGTGTAACTACCTCTCTATATGTCCTACTTATCACCCCTTCAGCCTCTCAAATGATCAAGAGTTCATCCAGTTCCAGCTCCAACTCCTTAACGCAGTTTGTTAGAAACTGCAGCTGGATGCACTTCTCACAGTTGTAGTCGTCAGGGACATGGGAGGTCTCCCTGCCTTCCCACATCCTGCAAAAGGAGCATTCCACTATTCTGCCTGTCATCCCTACTCTCCTAGCTGAGCAAATATAGAGAAGAGAATGAAAAAAATTGAGCTTTTCTTTCCTTTGCTTTCTCTGATTGAAGCCTCGAGGAGCTAAAGCCTCAAGATCACCACTCTGACGACAGCCGCTGTGACAGTATGTAATGTTATCTTAAACGGGAAAACATGCAGGCCCCCATAATTACTGATTCAATTTCCATCCTCTCAGCCCTGGTATTAGCTCTCCACCCTTTTTGGGCATAAGAGCCCAAAAGGGAAGAATCAGAATTGGGCCACCTGGCCCTGCAAGCCCGCCCTGCCACTCAGTATGATTATGGTTGATCTGCTTCAACCGTCAATTGCTCCTCTGTGCCAATTCCAAATAAACCTCAATTCCCCGATCTTCCAAAATCTGTTGAAATAACTCTCATGTTCTAGCCTCACGATTATCCATGGCAATTCCAGAAATTCCTGTACACTTTCAATTAAAATGACTATCCCTTTGAAACTATGTCCCCTTATTTGAGACTCTTACAATAATAAACAAATCTCAACATTTACTTTGTCATACCCTCTTATGATCTTATTCTAACTACACACCCCCACCTTCCAACCAACCATTTTTCTAAACTCCAACCATTCATGAAAGAACAATTTCCTGTTAGGGACTATTCTGGAGTTATTAATTCAAACAAGAAGCAACCTTCAATTCCTAATGTGGATTGTAAATTGCAATTAGTAAATGGAAGTTAAAAGCATGCCTTTGCACAAGCTCGCCCACAGAGATACGGTTTGCAAAATAGTGCCTGTGAGACATTCACATATGCATCAGCCAAATGTTAAAACAATGGGATTGTGTTAATTGGCCTGCATCAACTATGAGTTTAAGGAATTGGTGCCATTGTTACATTGTGAACATTTTGTAAATTCAGGGAGGTTTGCAATTATTTTGCCTCAGCAAAAGTACTTAAACATTCAGAGGCCTCTCCCACTATACAAATGCAATTCAAAGGAAGTATTGTCAACTCAAAGTATTGAAGTAAACTGTTGTAACTATTGAAACTGTATTGAATCACCTGCTCTTACTATTGATCTTAAGGGTATAAAATTGTGAGTTTGTGGGACCTAACCATGAGCGTCTCCACGAGTCTGCTTGCTTGTTGCGATGAATAAAAGCTTCCATACCACCAGCTTCAGTGTCTCTCCGGTGACTTCGATCACAGTCACAGCGGTTCTCATCCTAGGAATTACTCTTGGGAGTTGCTTATGGCTCAGATTAAGGGACCAAAACTGTATACAGTTTCCCCCAAAGTCTGTAGAATCCATAGAACCACACAGTCCAGAAACAGAGTCTTTTGCCCACCATACCTGTGCTAACCACCACGTACTCATTACAATAATCCCCACTCCTTCCTCCACGTTTCTTTCAACTCCCCTTCAGATGCCACCGCTCACTGGGCAATTTGCAAAGGCAAATTATCTACCAACAAGCACATTTTGAGATCTGAGAGTAAGTTGGAACACCCCGAAGAAACGCACGAGGTCACAAGGAGAATGTGCAAAATCCATACACAGACTGCAGGTTGAGTTTGAACCCACACCACTGGTGGCACGAGGCTTTGATCTACTAGCTGTAGCACTGTGCTGGTAAAATCCAGCCTCACCAAACAATTGCAATTTTGTCGGAGATCTGTGCTACATATTTTATTCCTTGGAGCCTGGATCATGATGGTCTTGAATTTGTTTCAGATGGATCCTTGAATGCAGAATCAGAGGAAACCTTCATCTTATTTGTCGGGGAAGAATCTGAATTATGGGCACAGCAGAAAGGAATGTATCCTAATGAATTGTGACAACCAGACCTATTTTTCTGCACTGATATACTTGAGATGAGGCAGTACCAGATGGATCAGTGCCTATCATTTGCACATATTACAGAACAGGAGGCACAGTCTCACAGCCAGCAGGATCCTTTGCAGTCAGATACAACTATTCTTGTACGGCAATGCTCTTCACAATTAGAGGTGTTGATTTCACTGCATAGACTCAACTGCAATACAAACCTCCAAAGAATGTGCAATCTGTTCTCTAAAATTATTCATTTAGCAGCTTTTATTTTCTCTTTTATTTCTTTGAAATGTTCACTTAAATGACCTCTTTTTTCATATATTAAATTTTCTCCGCTAACCTCTCTCTTTTCACTCCGTGTTGGTTTACAAACACCAGCAGCTTCTCAAACAATTTCTCATATAAGTGCCTAGGAGTTGGCAACAGTCATGCAGGCACTGGGCACTATCATGCAACATGATCCTGTTTGGATTAAATAGAAATGCAAATGTGTAATGGTGGGAGGGGTTCAAGAACTGTCGATAATCCACATCAATCTCACTGCACCCTAACCAGTCCTGCTGGATTAAAACAAGGAGCCAACCCCTGAGATTATCACATGGGACATTTATCTAATGATGCAAGAAGGAAGTATTTATCATCAAGGATTCCAACAAATGGGCCATGTTCCCTTCTTGCTGCGACTGTAGGCAGAGGGTACAGAAGCTTGAAGTCCTATATCACCAGGTTCAGGAACAGCTACTTTCCTATAACCACCAGGTTCTTGAACCAACCTACACTACTCTAACTCTACCTCAGCAACGGAACACTACTGTCCACTCCTTGTATTACTCCTTGTGTTCTTTTGCAGAAAGATCTTGTTTCGCACAGCCCTTTTCTCACTGTCTTGTATAAATCATTATAGTATATGTTCTGTGTGCTGCCTGTACATACAGTATGTATCCATGATGCTTTTGCAATCAAGTTATTTTAATTGTACCTTACCCTTCCTGTACTTGAGCAAATGACAATAAAGTGGACTTGACTTGCTCAGACCTGACAGAGGAATCCATTCTTAAGTGCCATTTTCCCACCTAGGGTCATCCTCACTGTAGAGAAGACATCGAGCTATCAGTTTCTGTGCCAGAGATCCAAAACTGTCTTCACTTGGTTACATCTGCTACAGTATGTCCAGGGCAGATCAAACTTGAAACATCTTGCCTCTGTGTACGTACATCTATTGATGCTTCTGGACACATCTTCAGTGATGTTCCTGGAATCATCGGGTGTTTCGGGTCTTTCAACATCATACAACCTCCTCCAGGTGACCCATCCTGCCTCTAAGTACTGAACAGACAACTACATTTTTCCTTTGATCATAAATTAACGATACATGGATAGGTTACAATGGGTCAATTCGATGGCAAATTGAGAACAGAGGGATGGAATAGGGAAAGAGGGATAGAAAATAGATTTCAGAAATCAAAAGAAAATAATAAAAACTGATAAGATCTCCAACAATTGAAACCCAAATATGTGAGACTCCACAATTGTAGAATAATTTTCTGTGCAAGAGTGATTGAAATCACTCCTGTTAATTCAAATTGTCAAAATGGTATTTAGATTGAACAAGACAATTTTCTGACATGAATTAGCAACGCCCATCATATAAAGCACAGCACATTATTCCACCCAGTGCACCACATAGATGGTACATGAAGTCAGATTGTGCTTTATTCTGCTGCTAAGCATATCTCCAACCTCTGCTACAGCGCACTGCAATGCATACGTCAGAGGCACGCTGGCAGGCAGATGCTGGACTCAGCATTGAGCCAGGCAGCACCCTGCAGCCTTGTGAATGGAATTGCTGAAATGCATTAAGGTGATAAACCTAGGCCAGATTTTTGTTTATTTTTCTTTATTTCACTATGTATTTTTGATTTTAATTGACTAAGGTTTAATGGATTTTAGCCACATTTTTTATACTTTCAATTAGTTTGTAACATTTTTGTACTTCTAGTCTTTTTCAACCCTTCTTAGATGTCTCTGGATGCCAGTGACAGATGTCTCAGGCAGCAGTAAAGTGACAAAGGTCACCAGGTCAGTCAGAGAATGGGGCCGCCATCTGAGCCATGTTGCCTCTTACACCCTTAATCCTACAACAATAAGTACAGCTGAATTGGGGTCATTTTATTGCCAGTATATGAAACATAGCAGAATTGATTGTGATTCAGTGCCAAGCACAAAACACAGGACAATTCCATAACAGAAAGCACAGTAGTAACCAACAGTTTGCAAGACAATAGAGCGAACAGCCATGAGCAATCAACAATTAGCAGAACGGTCACATGCACAAATGTCAATAATCAAAGTTAAATTATCAACAGGACAAGGAGAGAAGGAAAGACCATTAACAGATGTTGTGCAGGGACAGTTAGGGTATCACACCTGAGTGAGTTTTGTTGCGAAACTGGATAGCTACAGGAAAGAAGTTTCAGAGATGACGTGCGGTCCTGGTGGTGATGGACTCATAGCGTCTCCCTGATGGCAATTTGCTGAATAGTGACTGCCAGGGTGGGTGGAGTCAGTAGTAATTTTGCCAGCTCTTTTCTTCGACCTGGCCTTTTAATGTTGGTAACCAATGATTTTCTCCACTGAGCGGAACACTCACTGCAACCGGGAATTGGGGAGGGAGGGAGGGGGCACGGTAAACCAAACGGTGATAGAGGTGGTCACAACACTCTCAATGACGACTGAATAAAAATTTATCAGGACACGCTCTGAGATGTTAAATTTCCTAAGCTGGCGCAGGAAGAACAATTTTTGCTGGGCTTTCCTGGTGATGAGTGTAAAGTGCTTGTCCCTCTTCAAAGTATTGGTAATGGTAATCACCAGGAATTTGAATCACTTGATCACAGACACACCTGACCATTAACTTCCAAGGGAGGGCAGGTAGTGGGCTGCCGGCAGAAATCAATCCTCATTTCCATTAAGCTCCAAGTTGTTATGAGCGCACCATGCTGCAAGACGGTCTACCTCTCTGTGATAACAGGCTACATCATTATTTGAGATGAGACCAACTACAGTCGTGTCATTCATGAGCATTAGGATTTTAATGGATTTGTCTGTGGAGATACAGTCTTTTGTCTAAAGTGACAACAGGAGGGGTGAAAGAGCACAGACCTGGGGAGAGCCTGTGCTTATGGACATCAGATAGGACAAGCAGGAGCCCAGCCTTATATACTGCTTCCTTCCTGTCAGGAAGCTCGAAATCCACTGACAGATACTGCAGGGTACAGCTAACTGGGTTAGCTTACTGTGGAGAAACTCTGGAACAATAGTGTTAGAACATAGAACATAGAAATTTACAGCACATTACAGGCCCTACAGCCCACGATGTTGTGCCAACCATGTAACCTACTCTAGAGACTGCCTAGAATTTCCCTAATGCATGGCCCTCTATTTTCCTAAGCTCCATGTACCCATCTAAGAGACTTTTAAAAGACCCTATTGTATCTGCTTCCACCACTGCTGCCGGCAGTGCATTCCACACACCCACCACTCTCTGTGTGAAAAATTTACCCTATTTCCAAGCACCTTAAAACTATACCTCCTCGTGTTAGCCATTTCAGCCCTGGGAAAAAGCCTCTGGCTATCCACACGATCAATGCCCCTCATCATTGACTAGTATTGAATAGCACGGATGGTAGGTTGAATCAGTACAAATCTGTGGGTTTTGAAATTCTTGCAGGCCAAATAAATGTGTTCAACTGATGAAGGCATCAGATGTTTTATACATTAATTTCCATCTGCAGTACTCTAATGTGTGTGACCTCGGGCACCAAGCACAGTGCTGGACGTGCACAAACTGGAGACAAAGGCTTTTCACTGCCAGTTCCACACTGTCATCACAGACCAAGGGTCCTGATGGGAAAGAACCCCTAGAGAGGGGAGAAAGATCAGAGATCCAGTCATGCAGTTCAAGTGCCTAGGGGCTTCATCATGGCATTAGTAGAAAGTGAGGGCTGCAATTTGGTGGCAGGGGTTTGGATGCAATCAGATACATGTTGTGGAGGGTGGATGACCAGGAACATGACTGAGCCATAATTCAATGCTGGAGGGAGTGAGGAACAAGAAGATGTAAAAGTATAAGTTAAACCTTAAACCAGGTAAGCTTTGATGTGCACAGAAGCAGGCATTACAAGAAAACCTGTTTATACCCAAGTGACCCATGTCATTAGGAGATCACCATTACAGACAAGATTCTGACTGCACCCTTGAAACCCCTGCCACCAAATCATGGTCATCGCTTTGATGGCCCAAGTTCACAGTGAGGCCAAGATGAAGCCCCTAGGGACCTGAACGGCATATAACTCATCTCCAACCCTTCTCTCCTGTCCAGGCTTTCTTTTCCAACAGGACCCTTGCTCCATTCCAGCCTGATAAACCAAAAATTGCATTCCATGCACACATGCACTAAAGTAAGTGTGACCTATTACATTTAACAATACATCTCTTAAATTCAGTCGAACACACAAACATGTTAAGGTATACAATAAAATTTCTATCGCAAGCAAAGTAGCACTCCTCACAGATCAATATTTTTGCAAAGTTAAGTTGAACTGTACATCTCTTCTTATTTGAAGTAGTTACTTATGTGGTAAATAATGAGCTCACCATTATTTTGACAGAAAATTCAGGACCCAAACTGCTTATAATAAATGCTTATTTTAAAATGACTTGAATTAACTCATGCATGGAAGGAATCCATTGACTGTTACTCTGCATTAAAGTAAGATTAAAATACATTATTAAAAATATTAATGTTGGGACATGCAGTTTTTAATTCCTGTGCCCAAAAAAATACACTGAAACCATATTGTTTTGAAGACTACCAAGTCATACTGTAAGCACCTAAAAATGCCTTTGCATCAAGCGCAAATCTCACACACCCTGCCAACAGCATACATATGTAGTAAAGGGGTAATGGCTTTCTTAGAAATTCACTACTAAACAGATGGTTATTGAACAGAGCAGGTGCCGAGCCTGAGGAATCTTCACTGGTCTTAGTAGCTAAACGATGGCCATCAGCAAATGAGGAAAGAAATTTTTTTTGAAGGTCAACATGGAGTCAGGAAGTTTTATTAGCCCTTTAAACCCCTTTTCAAAGCTGGGATTGGAACTCCTGCTGTTCTTCTTCCTCCTTGAAATCACTCAAGATTTTGCACCTGTGAGGCAAGTGCCTGAAATAGATCTTTTCATGAAATGTGCAAGGGCATAATGGGTGACAATATCTACTGTGGTTATTTTGGAACTAAGCCCAAGGCCCAATTTTGGGCGCACTTCAAGCTATTTATGTTTCATTGATGATAGACCAAAGAAAGGATCTAAAACATTTGAATGAAATATTTAGTGCAAAATGAAAGAATAATATTATCATAACTCTGGTGGAATTAAGGACCCCAAATAAAATTATACTTTGCAGATCTCACACATACTACCATTAATACATACAAATCAAATATTTTAGCTCACAAAACAACAAGAACATAATCATAGCAGTTCACAATCATTTTTCTAGTGAGCAGTCTCCAGTTATACAGAAATTCCTTGTAACTGTTGATGCCACAGATTCAGCAGAGTACATTCCGTAAGCCTACGTATAATATTCCCTTACTTTGCTGGGTTTAAGTCGCTGGGCAAATTACTTCATCAATATTATATAGCTGGCTTACTACGAATGGAATCTCTAGGATACATGATACAGAAAATCTGTCAATGGCCACAGCTGAAGAGGAGGCCAACAGATATCCTTCACCTTATATTGTCAGGATTGTTGCCCAGCAGCTGTTGGTCCAAAGTTAAGTTTAAGATTCTTTGTTACACTAAAGGATATATTACTGTCTATTTGACCTGGGAGTATTTACTATGGACACGAGCAAGCGCATTATATTTGTGACAGGGAGGGCAAAAAGCAATTTCAGACTTTGACATTTACGAGTTCCTTCAGTCATCTGTGGGTCTGAATTTTTACAGCTGCATTTTCCTTTCTTGTAAAATTCAGGGACAGGTCGTGGAAATCAATTTGACATGGTTTTGCTGAAGTGTGCAGTCTGGAGTAATTTATAGGGGCAATAGTCTATAATCTTCGGCATTTCAACCAGCAACGTACTTTCCCAAAGAAACCTTCAGACAACTGTCACAGTAATGGTGATCATTTTCCATTTGACTGAGGGTAGGAGAGCATAGAAGTGATTTACACAGCTGATTAAGATCCTTGTCAGCCAGGAAGCAGATGTACGTACAACAATGAAGTCATGGTTGTTAAATCAGCAACAGGATAAACTTGACCATACTGGCATATTACATTCTGCTAAAAATAACAGTCCATTGCTGAAGAAACTGCAGTTTAAAGAGACACTGACAGTATTGGTTATTACAAATTGATTCAGGAGGTTCCAAATACATTTGAGGCGGGGGGGGGGGGACATTTATTGATTTGGAAGTTTGAAATTGAAGGGATGCATAATTCTGGGAAATAGGACTCCAACTGAATTTATCTAATGAACACCATCCCCTTGAAATAGATCTGCATCAATACCTTCCTTTGCTGCTATTAAATTGGTGACCAACCTCATTGTATTTAGGTGCAGGAAGAGGAACCCTGTCACTTCCAGAACTTCTAAACTGAAAGCCACTCATAGAAAATTGGACCAATGTGACTTAACTCACACTGTATAATGCTCCCAGTGCAAACATTACAATTAATATCAGTATCAGACAAAAAGATGAAGGATAGACAATATTTCTGTGTTCTTGCTACAAAGTGTTTGAATATTAAGTGAGAAGACCTGAATCGACTCTGAATCCATCCCTCTCATGGTCAGGTAACTTATCAATATGCACTTGGAACTCACCAAAATGAAGAAACACTTTTGGGGAATATTGCCCATTAGAGTCTTCATCCAAATGATGGATAGGGAAATACAAAACCAGAGTTAAGAGTTTGTAAATTAGTAAGTTTTAAAATCATCACATTTCTTAGGAGTGCCTTGAAAAAGTATTCAGCCCCCAACCCTTTGTTCACATAAATATTACAACCAGGCATCTTGATCAACTTAACTGAGAATTTCTATTTCTGAATCGTGTGCTCCCTTTTTCACAGTAGGACCATCAAAAAACAGTGAAAATAGTAAAGCATGAAAAACTAAAAATTCAAAAACTGGAATGTCAGCAGTTCAAAGTATTCAGCCCCTTTGTTCAGTACTTAGTTGAACCACCTTTCATAGCTAGTCCTTTTGGATGTCTCAATTAGCATTGCATAATGTGATGGAGCAAGATTTTCCAATGACTTCATGCATAACTGCTCAAGCTGTGCCAAGTTAGTTAGAGAGTGATGGTGGACAGCAATCTTGAAGTTTTACCAGAGATGTTTTTTCAGGTTAGAATCGGGACTCTGACTGAGCCATTCAAGGACATCAACTTTCTTCATTTCAAGCCACTCCATGGTTGCTCTGCCAGTGTGCTTTGGGTCGTTGTTCTGCTGAAAGACAAACTTCCTCCCCAATTTAAACTTTCCAGCAGAGGCTAGCAGGCTTTTATCCAGGATCTCTCTGTATTTAGCAGCATTCATCTTCCCATCAATCGTGATGAGATTTCCAGTCCCTGCTGCTGAAGAGTGTCCCCATAGTGTGACGCTGCCTCCACCAGACTTTACAGTAGGGATGGTGTTACCTGACTGACACAGAGTATTAGATTTATATCACACATATCACTTAGCGTTAAGGCAAAGAGTTCCACTTTAGACTTAACAGACCACAAGACCTTCTTCCACATCTTTACAGAATCTTCTAAGTGACACTTTGCAAAGTACTTACGGGCAAGGATTTTTTTTTAGTGGGACATGTTGACCTGCAGCACCTGGCCCAAAATTCACTCCTTTGTGTTCCAAGGAGTTTTATTGGAATTATTCAAACTTGTCACATTGTTGAAAGGCTGATCACACTGTCAGTTGGTAGAATTGATATTCTGCAATTAACTTAAATGACAATTATATGTATAAATACAATAAGTTCACGAGAGTCACAAGAAAAATAAAACGCGTTATTTTCACAAAGTTGTCTGTGGAGCATCACAAGCCATCTGATAATTTGCTATGTGTCAGGGCCAATTTGTATATTTAATTGTGCATCAATGGATCCAAGCATTACTCAGCCAATGTTAGTTTTTTCAGGAAAATCAGCTATGTATTTTGGAACTTTTGTTCTTTCCTCTAGCCTCATTATTTTCCTCTTTTTTTCTCATTACATTTCTTTCCTCCTCTCATGGTTCCTATTCTTTGCCAGATCCTATGGCCTTCTACAAATCACTACCCAGGCAATCTGTGCAATTTACAACAGAACTGAATGCACTGTGAGTTTTGTTCTCTCATTCAGGGTCATTGAAAATCATCATAATGAATCTACTACCATCGATATAAATAAAGATAATTTTTTTACCTATGTCCATATTTCACTTTCACTCCTCCATTATCTGTTGGTTCTGGATATTGAAAATCAGAAGCATGGTGAATTAATAAATAGAAGTTCTTGCTGACTTAATTGCATTTGAAATCTACAAAATGTGCCCTTGCAACCACCAGCTTGAGGGTGTGTGGAAGGATTGATTTCTGCTTACATATTTGCCACTATTTACCCTGAGTCCTTGAAGTTTGTTGCTCAAAGGAACACCTGCTGACAAATTATTTGTTGCAAGTTCAGGTTCTTACATTGTCATTTCAATACCGCACTAGGCAACCATCAAATTAGGCAGTGATAAACTGTGTCACTGTGATTATGTAATCAAGGGTGTCTGGTCTAAAACCTTTCCTTCTGTAAATGGGTCTTACATCAGTGAAAAAAAATATAATTCACTTGATGCGAGATGAATAAACGGAGCTTGTTCATGTGATCTGGGGGAGAATTTTGAATGAAGTAGAAATGTGACTATCATTTTGATAGTGGTATTTGAATCTGTCAACTGTTTATCAAAGGAATTTTAAAGCCAACAACCCAGTGTTGACTGGAACCTTTTGTTAATGATGAATTTTATTTTACAGTTAGATACAATAATATACCAAACAGATTTTTCCATACAGTGATGGCTGAGTATATTTCAAAGTCTGCTTATTAGTCTTTCAAGAATTGAGGATTAATTGTAAATACTTTGAGAACAGATTTAGCTAATTGAAATGGAAGAAAGGCACGAGCTGATGCCCTCTAGAACTTATGAAAGAGAACAATCCACTCTTGTTTTTTTTAATATTCTCATTAGATGCCGCAGGTAAATTCTGTAGATTATTTACCCTTTTTTTTAACTTCCAGGTTCACTATCACATTCTCCTGCTACTTCACTAGAATTTTGAGGCCATGGTGTCTCAGTTTCACCTGTTATCAATCTATTTCTCTCATCCCACTAAGACACTGCATCTCAGAACATTAGGAAAATTAAAATGCACAAAGAGCATCAGAGAATTTTATCAGACACTTATTGTTTTCTGGTCATTATTAAATGGGCTTTTGTGGTAGAAACAACAGTACAGCTGCTGTCCAACATTATAAATGCCTTCAGTCTTTATCATTAATATAATCATGTCTTATTTTAAATTAATTCCTTGTTTATGCACATTACTGTCATTTATTGCCATCCCTTATTGATAGGGACGTAGTGGTGGACTGTAAAGTTACAGGCTGTGGAGAAGTGTCCTGCTCAGATTGGCAACCTATCAGCACTCACCAAAGGACTTGGAAGAAAGATCAGCTCAGCTGTGACCCAAACACTTAACCAATTGGTACTTTCCTAACACACAACAAAAAGAAGCTACAACATCAGTGAGCTATTTCTTTTGGTTACTTTTTCTCCAGCCCTCTTAGAGTCATTACCGGCATCTCTTGAGTTTATTTGTTCCTCCATTAGCAGTTTCACGCTCATCTGTCCCAATTTCCATATTGCCTTTCATAAAGATCTCCATGTGCTCTCTTTTTCTACAGGATGAAGCATAAAATCCATCTCCTAATTAAAAGCTTCGTTACCTGTCCAAATACACTACCTGTGTTTCTTTGGAAGTTACACATTTTCTAGAAGTAACATCAATCAAACCCAGCAGAGAAACTCAGGGAGAAGATGAGAATAAGAGAGCTAATGATGAGAAGATGAGAATAAGAGTGCCAAGAGCTCCAAGTATGAAGGTATGGGACTAAGGGGAAAAAGCAAAAATTGAATCAATGCATCTCCCCATAGTTCGGTGGATATGAAATCAGCTAAATATCTGATGTTGCAGAGAAATTCCACAGAGCTTCTTGCCCTGACGTTGTGTTGGCATGGAACTGAATGGAGGCATTGTTTATTAGCATTCCCACTGGCATTGTCCAAACAGAATTCTTGTTAAACAAAAAGAAAAAGAATGTCATTGGAATCATTGAAAATTATAGAAAAAACAGCCTTTAATGAACAGAGAAAAAGCAAGAAAAAAAAGAACTGGAGCTGCTAGGAATCTGAAATAGAAACAGATATAGAAAATACTTTATGTACTCAGCAAGTCAGGCAGCATCTTTGGAGAGAGAAACGAAGTGAACATTTCAGTTTGATCATCTGAAAGTAAGGCTAAATGCAGCAATAAACTGGGAGAGCATCAGGAAACCAATTTGTTGCTGGAGTGGAGATATTTGGACCACAGATACACAAAATATGTTCTGTCACATCAATTCAATATGGGTCATTGCAAATTATAAAAGTGCACATTCATCTGATCAAAGTAATAATTTTAGAATGTGGAAATTGCCAGATGAATAAAAACCAACTAACTTGCCTTCTAGTACCTAGTAGTTCGATTATGTCAAGACAATAGAGTTGATGGCTAATTATAGCCATCAGTGCCTGCCTGCTCACCTACATCAGGTTCAAATATGGCAAAAGGAAACCTGCAGTGGTGGAACCTTAAAGATCATAGATCCAAAATAACCTGTACTGAAGGAGAAGATTACCTGAAAATAAAAATAGATAAATCAGGACAAATTGCTTTTAGTTTCTATTTTAACAGCCACTTGCATTTATTGTCCACTCACTCGCGAAGATCATGCCTCTCTTCCTCCGCTGCACAGACACTTAGTGTCACAATTACCAGATTTGCTGGTGTGACCATTCAACAAAGGACAACTAAAGCCCTCCACTCAGATGAGCATACAAAGAGTAGCACTAAATGTACCTAAAATGAAGTAGCAGAACTACAAACAAGTTAAACTGTGGAACAATTTGTCATAGATTGAGTTTAGTGATCCCACAATCAAAAGAAGAGATCATCTAGTCAAGATACTGCTACAAATAAAAGAACTAATGGGGGTAGGAAGTACTGCAAAAATTCCCATGCTCAAAATAGCAGGGCTTGCAAAAATGTGTAAAAGTCAAGGATGAACTATTTGCAAAATCTTCAACAAAACTGTTGAATGATTGATCCATCTCAACCTTTCCCTGAGGTGCCTATCAGTACAAAAGCCAACCTTCCAAACAATATCAATAATTGAATGCAACCTTGGCATTTACTTAAAAATGTGGAAAATATTTAAGAATGCCCAATGGTGGATAGTAAAATGAACTGAATTATCAAGCAATAGTTTACAAATTTACTCATCATTGCACAGTCTGAGTTCAGCCAAGCTAACCAATTCAAAAAATCAAAACAGTCCTGTTCCAAACATGGACAAATCAGCTGGATTAAGGTGTAGGATGTGAATGTTTGCCCTAGATATGAAGCTAGATGTGACCTAGTGTAGCATCAAAGAAGCCACAAAAGTGGAAATTAACAGAAATTTGGGGAGGTGGAGCTCTACACTGGATGGAGTAATATTTTGCACAAAGAAAATGGACGAGATCACTATCCCAGGACATCAGTGCTGGGGTTATTTGGACCAATGTCCAACACCCAAATTTTTTCAGCTCTTTCTTCAATTACCTTCCCTTCACCATGACATCAAAAGGGATATTGTTTACTCCAATTTGCTAATCCTCAGATAAAGAAACAGTTTCCAGCATGCATACAGGAAGATCTGGAAAACAATCAGACTTGGGCTGATGAGTGGAAAAACATGCCCTTGGTCCAAATACCATGCACTGACCAAATCCAGCATGAGAACATCCAGCTGTTTCCACCTTGATGAATACATTGGCATTGCTTCCTCCAAACCCCCATGCGATTCTCTAACTTTATCAGCCTGGAATCACCATTGATCAAATCTATCAGTTTAGACCTGCCACATAAATGGACGACAGTCAGAAGTTGGGCATTCAATGCAAGTGGTTCACCTGCTGACTCTCCAACCCCTTTCTACAAAAAGACAGACCACAAAAACACATGATGGCAGCTCTCCAGTTGGTCGAATGTGTACAGGTCCAACAATGCTGCAGGAACACAATACTACCAAGGACAAAGTAGGTGATTGGGATCTCATCCACCATCCTAAGCATTCAGTTTCTCCACCACAGGCATATGACATCTGCAGCGTGTACCACTGCACAACTCACCATGACTTTTTTGACAGAATTTCTTAACCTACAGACACTACAAATGAGAGGACGAGGGCACAATATTCATGGGAATATTACTGTCTGTAACATTCCTCCAAGTCACACAGTAGCAGGTGCTGCAGGTTGTTCTTTATTGTTGTTCCTTCATCAAGCTCTTAACCCCTCTGAAATTTATACCCTACTCCCGCTAACCAGCAACAGAAAGATGATATCCCACAATATTCTCAATGGCTATCAGGGATGGGAAATAAATCCTGCCACAAAGTATATATCCGATAATCAAATGAAAATTGCTCAGCCCAGTACCTTTGGTGTCTGCTCTGAACACAATGTTTATGTTATCCAGTCTTCTCACTAAAGGATCAGCTTTGCTTATAGTGTGCCCTCTCCTCACCCTATTCTTGATATTTGCCTGAGACTAAACTGAGAACATGGCCAAAAGAATCCATTCTTGAGACACAGTTAGAAAAGAAAGATGGTTTAAATCCAGGATACAGTTTGTCAGTTGATTTTATATAAACATAAGCCCAACTTTATACGTGGCACTGGCATGACTCTGGCTCTATACTTTGGCTCTAGTGATCATATTTAGTGAACATCTGGAAAAATTTCTGAAACGCTCATTCGCTGCTGTCGTTACTGCGCGGTCGGGAATCTTTCGGAGGTAAGGCCTCAAAATCCCCGGCCTTGCCTGCTTTTGCCGACCGAGAAGGAGGTTGAATCATTTGGATAGAGATGGCACTTAGTACTCGGTGTCAGAGAGCTGATCAGAGCTCGAAGTTTTCGGATGACTCAGAGTCGGACCGTGGTCGGGTATGGCAGGGAGAGTTTTTCTTCCTTCTCTCCATCTGTGTGAGATGTGGGACATTTGAGAGACTTTGAACTTTTACTGTGCTCGTGGACATCTTCAGCAAGTTATGCTATTGTTGCACTGTTGTAACTATATGTTTTAATTATGTGGTTTTGTTAGTTTTTTTTCAGTCTTGGTCTGTCCTGCGTTTTGTGATATCACACCGGAGGAAATATTGTATCATTTCTTAATGCATGCATTACTAAATGACAATAAAAGAGGACTGTGTGTCTTCATAATCTAATATTCTATTAATTTCAAGATAGTGATGAAAAAGGACAGCACAGGTCCAAAGGTTAGGGTATGTAACTGGAGCAGGGCTAACAATGGAGGAATTAGTCAGGACCTAGCAGAGGCCAGTTGGATGAACCTGCTTGAAGGGAAAGAAATGAATGAATGACAAGTGGGAGCTTCTAAGAGTGTGATATCAAGTGCCCAGGAGCAGGATGTTCCTACTAAGGTGAAGGGTAAACCTGGCGGGTTTAGGGAACCTTTAACAAGAGATATTGAGGCTCTGGTTAAGAAAAAGAAGGAAGCACACTTGGATTTAGGGGGTCAGAATTGAGCGAAAACCTTGTTGCCAGAAAAGATTAAGAATCTTCTCAAGAGGAAATCAAAAGGGTATGAGATTGATCTAAGAAGCAAAGGAACATTTCAAAAGGTTCCATGGTTATATTAAGAATAAAAGGGTGGCTAGGGAGAAATTAGGTCCCATTAGAGATCAGTAGGGCTGTCTACATCTTGAGCCGCAGGAGGTGGATGGGATTCGTACTCAATGTCTTCTCTTCAGTGTTTACTGAGGTGAAAAATCAAGGTTGCTCAAGAGATAAGGAAAACAAGTGAAAATGTTTCGGAGGAAATTCATATTTCCATGGAGGAAGTATTTGCATTCTTATAGCCCATTAAGGTGGAGAAATCACCAGGGCCTTGATCAGTTAGGGAAGTGGACCAAGGACTGAGAAATAAGTTTCAATATACATCACTGTGACGTGGTACATGTTTGAAAGTCACTATTAAATGCAGGGCACTAGGGAGCATAATGGAACAGATGGGCCTAGGAGTACAAGGGTAGATAATTGGAAATGGTATTGCAAGTAGACAGAATAGAGAAAAAGGTGTTCAGCACATTGGCCTTCATCAGTCAAAGCACTGAGTGTAGGTGTTGGAATCATTGGTGAGGCTGGGCTTGGAGTACTGGTACAATTCTGGTCATCCTGTTATAAGAAAGATGTGGTTAAACCAGAAAGGGTGCCGTAAAGATTTACAAACGTACAAGAGTGTTGCTGACTAGAGGGTCTGGGTTATACAGAGAGGTTGGTCAGGTTAGGTCTTTATTGCTTGCAACTTTGAAGAATGAAAGGCAACCTTGTATAAATGTTTAACATTGCGAGGGGCAGAGGTAAGGTGGACAGTAATGATCTCTTCCCCAGGAGACCAAAGCTTGCGGGCAAAGATTGAGGGTGAGGGGGACTTACAAGAGACCTAAGGGGCAGCTTTTTCATGCAGAGGATCTTGAGTATATGGAATGAGCTGCCAGAAAGGGCGGTTATAATAGTATCATTTAAGAAGCACTTGGATAGGTACATGGAGGGGCAGGGCTTAGAGGGCTGAATGCAGAAAATTAAGACTAGCTGTGTGGGCACCATGCTCAGCATACACTCATTGGGCCAAAGGACTGTGTCCATGCTGTACTGTTCTATGAATCTACGACATTGTTATTAATCCTTTTGAACTTTCTGGAAACTTAATCAAACCTTGTTGAAAGATATGCAGACCATGTGAAGCCTGGTTTCCTGGTTACAGAACCTGCAGGTTTCAGTCTCAAGGACAGTGGATACTGGCACCAAGGTTATTTCAAACTGGTGAAAGTCGATATTGTTTGGAAAACTGATATTTAAGAAACAGTATGTAGGCAATACGTCTCTTCACTCCAGCTGTTAAAGAAATTGTTTAGCCACTGGAGAAAAAAGTGAGAAAAGTGAGACACAATATTTTCTATTCAGTGCTGGTTCCAAGATGATTTTATTTTTCATTTTCTCCTCTGTTCTCATTCTTTCCCCTGCCTACACCTCCTTCAGTCAGATCAGCTGCTATTAGCAACTCTACACCAAGCCCTCAGCTGCCACCAACACCATTTGTGTCATTCAGTCTCTCATGGCTGACACACTAAAACATGCCAGATTTCGTAAACCTTTTCAAGTTCTGATCAATCGGCTAATAATGTATTGAGTCTGTTTCCCTCCCACAGATGCTGCCTGCCCTGCCAAATATTTCCAGCATTTTCAGATTTATAATGTCTGCACTTTTATTTTGCTTTTTGATCTCTAAAACTGTCTTTTCATCCCCCATCTTCATCCAACCTCAGCTGGAATTTTACTCACAACTGGGTGACAACGTGGAAGTTCGAATCATTCCAGAATTCATCACTGGGCTGTTCGCAAATCTACAGGCAGGGGCAGGGAAAATTGTGCATTGAAAATGATTCTTGGGGAGATTGAAATGAGAAGAATCAAAACAACAAGGGTTTCAAGGATAAAAGAACGAATAAACTGATTTCAATGTAAATTGCTTTCTATGTCTAAAGTGCGATAATCAAGTGGAACAATACTTTGTAGGCTTTTTCTCATTTTTTACTATGTAGAAAGAGCCCATCCCACCCTCAGAATAACCCTATCAATCCACATAGGTTCTTAGCATCTATTCTTTTTCACATTTATCACATGCGGAAGGATGTAAAACAAAGCAGGTGTGATAACTCCATACGCACAGCTCCGGTCAGGATTGGACCCAGGTTACTGGAACTGTGAGGCATTAGCTGCGCTACTATGCTGCTGGTGGCAAATCATTCCTTGTGAATGTTATACTCACTGGCATCATCAGTGAGTGTGAAGGCTGGTCACAAAGTCTTTGGCACTTACTAAAGATATCTATACCAAGTCCATTGAGAAAAGAATGGCATTAATGGCATTTCCCAGACAGAAGGGATATTATGAATGAACCACAGAGCAGGGGAGCTGGGAGGGAGTGACGAGCAAACAAGTGGCTTGCACCAGATGTGATAGAAAGCTGAAAGTGGTGGAACAGATGAAGGAACACACACACACACACACACACACACACACACACACACACACACACACACACAGCGATATCACAATGTGGAACGGACTGTGTCAGGAGTAGCAGCTGTGATATAGCTCCCGAGATCAGTGCAGCCTAATGGCATCAGCACAAAGCAGGAAGTGTCACATTGCACAAAGGTTAAGATCCATTGTCATTGACACAGCTGCTGACAAGGCAATGATCCGGGAGGAATAAACTTGCAAGTCAGGTTCCAACAGCTGAACAATATCCTTCGCAGTTTAAGTAGGGAAATCCAGCCTTCTCAACACACTGCCTTTAAGGGAGATGAAAGGCTATGTCCTCTATTCTCTACAGTATCAATTAAGTGCAGGCTGGGTGTACATATCGATGCACTCTCCACTTTCCTTTCTTCATTTCTTCATGTCATTGTCCCCTTCTTCAAAGCACAAGAACACTGGAATCCATTAAATTTCTTTAAATCTAGCTTGCTTCTTGATATACCAATAAATTCTCTGCAAAATTATTCTTGTTCTCCCCTTGACTGCATGGGTTTCCTCCAGCTTTTTCGGTTTCCTCCCACATTCCAAAGATGTACGGTGAGGGTTAGTGAATTGTGGGCATGCTATGTTGGTGCCAGAAGCATGGCAGCCCTTGCCCAGCACAATCCTCGTTGATTTGATTTGACACAAAAGACTCATTTCACTATGTTTCGATGTACATAAGATAAATGAAGCTAGTCTTTCAAATTTTTCTAAAAAAATCTTTCACCTGGCACTTCATATGGGGTGGACATTTTTCAGAGAGATAGAATATCCACATTCACTGTATTACGGGTTTAAAATTTATATCTAGAGTGTTATTTTGGCTCAGTAGATGATCTCAGAGTTTTATCAACTTTGGACCATGATTTTCTGATTGGGAGATATTTCAGCGTTAATTTATCTCAAGCTGTGGTGTTACTAAATAAGAATCTAGGATAAGAATGTAGAACTAAATCTGAAGGGCATGGGTGTAATTGCCTATGTCCAAAAATAGTGGCTTTGTGCAGGAGAAGAAGCTTCATATTCGAAAAGGGCTATGGTATCAAGGTTTAGTGGGGAGGTGTGAGGGTTGATAACTGCTGGCAGATCAGCTCTACAACTTGTGGACTTTGAGCTGAGTGCAACAGCTAAGGTTCACAATGCTAAGAAGCTATCTGAAAAAAGGCAGAAGGCAACAACCTTGCAACACAGCCTTGGAGTTCATGTGTCTTTTCTATGGACACTTTGCACCAATATTAGACATGCACCTGTCAGATTCTAATGGTATTATCACAATTGTGAAATTATCCGAATATTGTCATGTGCTTTTGGAGACATTCGTGGAGGAAAAGAGACTGAAGCATGGACTGAAACAGAACTGGTGAAGAAACTTTGTTTTGTAAAAAGGCTGTTATTTTTACCATTCTCAGTGATATCTAGATTATCTAGTATTTCAACACCAACTGAGAAAGTGTTCATGAAAAAAAACAAAAGAAGTGAATTATCACATGACAGAACCAAGAGTTATAATTTAAGATTATACAACCTGTTTTGGTCAGCTCACCCTAGGCATCTTTTCAGGTCTCACTTACTTTGAAGCAAATTCTGTATTTTTGGTTTAAGTCAAACTTACAATAATCTTAAAATAGGTTCAAGATCTTAGTTATCTGCAAAATATGTGACTTCTACAATGCAAGCAGAAATCCAGGCCAAAAATAGAGGAAATTTGAGAAATATACAATTTCTACGTTATATTTAGTTGATTACATCATTTGCAGCTGAACTTTGTTGTAAAGTGAAAAGTTTTCTACAGCTACTGTAAGAATTTGGAAATTAATTTCAGCTTGCAAGATAATGTTAATTATTTTATTTCTCTACTCATTCTACTCACTAATACTTACAATAATCCCTGCACCCCTTCTCCACATACCATCCACCACTAGTGACTACCCAATCTCACCCCCAGGAGTGAGAATATTTCACAACACATCAATGACAATTATTCGGGCCTCTGCTTGTGGTGATGTAGAAATTTGTGTGTGATATGAATATATAAGTTAATCTTACTGAATAAAAACCGTTCTTTTCAAACAGATGGCATAAATGATAAACAAAACCAACAGTTATGTGAACTATTTGTTAACTAGTGTGAAAGGGGCTTTATAAAGCACAACATTCTGATCTCTTTTTAAACTGACAAGCTTTATATATTTTTGTATATTCCAGCTGGCTCACATATTGATGTGCAAAGCAAGAAATTAAATAAGAGGAGAAACAAGATACTCTGTGAAGGGAAAGGGAGTTCTGATGTTTTGGGTCAGTTCCCTGCATCAGGACCAGTCTCAGAGGGACAAACCACTGGCAAATCAAGAACTTAATGATAAGGTGGAATACATCCATTGACATTTGACAACCACTTTTCCTTGTGACTCCACAGTCTATACTGGAGGGTGCTGAGGGCAATCAGATGTTAATTGATAGGGGAATGGTGTTGCTCTGCAACATTACTTTAGAAAACCATACCTCTAGTTAGAAGAAATAAGAGATGCATTTTGAAAGTGAAAAGAATCTTTCTGAAAGGAAGATTGACCCTGACTTTCTGCAAGTTAGGCTCCTCCAGTCTGTGTATTGAGTATAAAGAAGAGAGTGAGAAGAAAGAGGGAAGAAGACAAAGCAAGGCAGAAAAAATGGAAGAGGAAGTGGGGAGCTGGTCCAATTTTGAAACTAGTTGTAGATAATATGACTATTAAGATATAATTTTAAAAATTGAATATTGCCTTTGCTGTAATATTCAATGCAGAAGTCATTCATTGACAGTTAGGGCATAAGACGTAGAAGCAGAATTAGGCCATTTGGCTCATCAAGTCTGCTCTGCCATTCAATAATGGCTGATCCTTTTTTCCCCTCCTCAACCCCATTTCCCGGCCTTCTCCTCATAACCTTTGATGCCATGTCCAATCAAAAACCTATCAATCTCTGACTTAAGTATACCCAATGACCTGGCGTCCACAGCTTCCTGTGGTCACAAATTTCACACATTCACCACCCCTTGGCTAAAGAAATTTCTCCACATCTCTGTTTTAAATGGATGTCCCTTTATCCTGATGTTGTGCCTTCTTGTCCTAGACGCTACCACCATGGGAAACATCCTTTCCACATCTACTCTGTCTAGGCCTTTTACCATTCAAAAAGTTTCAATGAGATCCCCCCCTCATCCTTCTAAATTCCAGTGAGTACAGACCCAGAGCCATCAAACGTTCCTCATATGATAACTCTTTCATTCCTGGAATCATCCTTGTGAACCTCCTCTGGACCCTCTCCAATGCCACCACATTTTTTCTTTGATGAGGAGCCCAAAACTGTTCACAATACTCAAGGTGAGGCCTCACCATTGCCTCATAAAGCCTCAGCATCACATCCTTGCTCTTGTATTCTAGACCTCTTGAAATGAATGCTAACACGGCATTTGCCTTCCTCACCACTGACTCGACCTGCAAGTTAAGCTTTAGAGTGTTCTGCACAGGACTCCCAAGTTCCTTAGCATCTCAGATTGTTGGATTTTCTCCCCGTTTAGAAAATAGTCTGCATATTTATTTCTACAACGAAAGTGCATGACCATGTATTTTCCAACATTGATTTTCATTTGCCACTTTCTTGCCCATTCTCCTAAGCTGTCTAAGTCCTTCTGCAGCCTACTCATTTCCTCAACACTACCTGCCCCTCCACCAATCTTCATATCATTTGTAAACTTGGCAACAAAGCCATCTATTCCATTATCTAAGTCATTTATATACAGCATAAAAAGAAATGGTCCCAACATCAACTCCTGCAGAACACCATTAGTCACTGACAGCCAACCAGAAAAGGATCCTTTTATTCCCAGTCGCTGCCTTCTACCAATCAATCAATGCTGTAACCATGTTAGTAACTTTCCTGTAATACCATGAGTTCTTAACTTGGTAAGCAGCCTCATGTGTGGCACCTGGTCAAATTTAGCCATGGTAAAAGCAATCTAATTGGGAAAAAAATATCCTTCATAAAATTTCGGCTTGCTAACCACAATGGCCACAGTAACTTTTGCAATGGTGCCTAGAAATGTTTAATATACATTTTTTCTACAGAGCTAGACAATCTTCAGTGTCAAGTCACCCATTCATGTAGTCTGAAGATTTTATATAACATGCAGCATAACACAAGTCAAATTGAATTTTAAAACATTTCCACCAATGGCAAAAGATTTTCCCAGATACAAAATTGAAATGTAATGACCAAAGCATATTTTGAAAGCTGACCTTGCACTGGAATGAAAAATGTGTTGGATGCAAAGACATTCAGTTCTTGCATTATTTATCTGAACCTGCTACTGTTTCGCATTAGGTCCACCAATTCACAGAATGACAGAAAGTACAGCACTGAAACAGATCCTGCTGGTCTACCTCATCCATGCTGACTACAGTGCCTATCGACACGAATCCCATTTGTCTGTCATATCCCCTTACTCCTGGCCTATCCAAATATCTGTCCTTTTAAACCTGGTAATCGCATCTTCTCTGCTACCTCCTCTGACAGCTCATTCCATATAAACACCAACCCCGTGTGAAAAACTTGCCTCTCAGATCCCCTTTAAATTTCACCTTTCTCATCTTAAGCCTGTTTTAGACTCCCCTGCCCTAGGAACAACATTCTGACTATCTATCCTGGCTACAATAATTTTGACACCCCTCAGTCTCCTCCATTTCATGTAAAATTAATCTAATCCATCCAGTCTCTCCCTTATAACTACAGTCCTCCATTCCAGACAACGTCCTGGTAAATCTTTTCCGCACTCTCGCTAATGCTACCACATTCTTCCTGTAGTGCTGAGACCAGAGTTGCTCAGGGTGCTGCAAATGCAGTCTAAACAATGTCTTGTACAACTACAGCATGAAGACCCAATTTAGTATCTCAATCTCTTAAAGTGGGCATACTAAATGCCTTTTTCACTATCCTATCCACCTTCTGCATGTTACTATTTTCAGCGCACTATGTTCTTGCACAGCATGTACTAACAGAATTTGACCTCTCAAATGCAATCCAACACAGTTGCCAGGATTAAATTCTGTTTGCCATTGCTCCACCCAAGTGTCCAGATAATCTCTCTCCTATTGTATCTTTAAATGATATTTACATTTAATTCTATAAAAAATAGAATAAAACAAGATGAACACCAATGATATTGCTTTCTTAACAGATTTTATTTCTCTGCATTTGTTTAACTTTAGATATCTCCTGTTTCAGTAACTTTTTCTTAAGTTGTTCTATTGCATTTTATTAATTTTCTATTAAATTTTGTATTGCAAATCTATTATTTTAAATGGATCTGAATAAGGAAAACAACAATAACAATTTACAGTAAAATATATATTATGTTAAGACCTGTGTTCTTTGAAGTTTAGATCAGATCGCTGCTTATGTTATTTATCAGCATCAATGCCACTTTTGTCAATCAACATAGTTCAAATTCAGGTGGATAATGTTTATATAAGGGAACAGCAATGAAAGGTTGTCGTATGCAAGGCATTACTCTGAAAATATCAACACAGGCATGTTGAATGTTGTTCACCTATACAAGTATCTTGTGTTTCAAGGTGAGGGGCACATTTATTTAATGCATTCCTTCAGTCATTGCAGTCATTTCATCCAGAACAATACTAGCTTTACGTCATTTGTCAAGGGATCTGAGATAATACTGATTTGTTTTTAAACTAAATCGAAGTACTAGAAACTAAAATTTGTTTAAATGTTCTTAGCATTCTTATTTCACTTTCAATTGCCCTTTTATACATCAAGTAGACACTCTATTACACTACACCTGAATTCAAACTCTATTCTCTGAGAGTTACACCATTCCAGTCTAGTCAGAAAAACGTTTATTAAAGAATGATATTTATATTGTTCTTTAGCCAATTTTTATGCATAATTTCAAGTTCCCTTTATCACCGTGTACCTTAAATTTATCAACATTCTCAGGCCATCAAAACAAATAAATCTTGAATATCATCCTCGGACAGCTATTACATTTCCTTTATCAATACACTACAATTTTGTCAACAAAAGTTCAATTTGGTTTGTCAGACATATCTCACTTTTCTTAAATCTATATTGGCCAAACATAATTACCAATTGTTTCCTCAGCAGCAGCGAGAAAATGGTGGCGCGCCTGTGTGTGCGCAGCCCTCCGGTGAAAAATGATATCGTATCTGTTAAATAGGGGCTGTGTTCAATTCTGATTTGATGGAGAATGGACGTGAAAGCACAGAGGAACATCTGGAGAAATTTCTGAAACGCCCGTTCGCTGCTGTCGTTACTGTGTGGTCGGGAATCTTTCGGAGGGTAGGCCTCAAAATTCCCGGCCTTGCCTGCTTTTGGCGACCGAGAAGGAGGTCGAATCATTCAGACAGAGATGGCGCTCAGTACTCGGTGTCAGAGAGCTGATCAGAGCTCGAAGTTTTCGGATGACTCAGAGTCGGATTGTGGTCGGCATGGCAGAGAGAGTTTTTCTTCCTTCACCCGTCTGCGTGAGATGTGGGACATTTGAGAAACTTTGAACTTTACTGGGCTCATGGACTTCTTTATCAAGTTATGGTATTGTTGCACTGTTGTAACTATATGTTATAATTATGTGGTTTTGTCAGTTTTTTCAGTCTTGGTATGTCCTGTGATATCACACCGGAGGAAATAATGTATCATTTCTTAATGCATGCATTACTAAATGACAATATAAGAGGACTACGTGTCTTCATAATCTAAAAAAAATTGACCTGTTTCTGCATTAAAGGTCACTGTTATCATTAAGTCGAAGTTTCTAAATATTCAGTTTGTTATTTTCTTCTTGAATAAAATTTAGTAATCATCCATTTGTGCTTCTGTCTAGTTACAATTAAGTATATTGGTATAGCTACATTCCCAAAGATTTATGAAAAATTCCTGCCATCATTTTACAATGCACCCCCCCTCCCTTTCAGGGCTTGATTCTCTTTCTAGTTCTGTGTTCAATGTCATTTCCCTACCTGCAATCTTGTATCTAATGTGCTGTTTCTCATTTTTCGTCATTTCATTTTGATTATCAGAACTTTCTGTTAAAACTAAGACAGATACTTAATTAGTATCAGTGCCATAATTCCATGTTCCAGGCTCCAAGATATCCTTTATTGTCTCTAATTAACCATAGAATTTTCAACCATCTTTTACTAACATGTTTAAAAATCCTTTTACATTTTCTTTTATAATTACCTGCCATTCAGGAGTGGTATAAGCATCAGAGTTATAATTCAATATTATGGCTAGCTAGGTGAAGGGGATGTTACTGTTATGTTAAATACACCACAAAAATCTATAGGTCATGCAGTATACATATAAAACATATGTAATCAAACAGGCAGAAGCTGAAGATTCTCCGTCCATCTTATTTTTCACGTAACCAGTTAATAAATTTCAATTGTATTCCATGACAAGAAGTTGAAGTAACTTCATTCTTTTGAACAAAGCAGGGAATAGCAGAATGGGGACTAACATCTTAGCACAAAGACAATGCTAAAAAAGCACATCTGCAGTTAAGATTGAGGAGGTGACGGCTTAACGTACGAGGAGTGTTTAATGGTCCTGGGCCTGTACTTGATGCCGTTTAGAAGATTAAAGCGTATCTCACTGAAACCTACATAATACTTTAAGGCCTTGATAGAGTGGACAAGGAGAGGACGTTTCCGTTGGTAGAGCAGTAGGACACAGTCTCTGAATAAAGGGACTTTAAAACTGAGGTGGAGGGATTTCCTCTAGAGGAGGGAAGTGAGTCTGTGGAATTCATTGCCAATGAGGGTGGTGAGGGCCAAGTCACTGGTTTAAGGCAGAGATTGATAGGTTCTTCATTGGTAAATGGGGTTAAGGGTAACAAGGAAAAGGTGGGAAAATGAGAATTTAAAAATCAGCCATGATTGAATGCCGGAGCAGACTCAATCACTGGATGGGCTTAATTCTGCCCCTATATCTTGCAATCTTATGCTCTCCTGATGTTAGGGTGAGTCACCTATTTGAATACCGTGATATATCTAGCAGATGAAGAGTAAGCTTGAAGAGGCGCTCAGCAGGACAAGCTACATAGAGTTGGGACAGCATTAAAGAGCAAGTCTTTGTTTCCTGAACAAGTTGAGAGTGGAACATCAGCAAATAAAGTAATAAAGGATTTGAGGTGGAAGTGAATACGTCTTTTTCATTAGAAATAATACATCCCAGGAAGTTTAGTCTCCTTGTAAACAGGAAGATGTTCCCAATACAAATTGACATTTATATCATATACCTTCACCTATTCACATAAAATAAATCAATTTGATGTTTACAGTTAAATTCATAACATTGGGGTGTTTACAAGTTTGCTTTTCAAAAGACGAGAGAAGCTCAAATGTAGTTACATGAAGAATTATTGTTTCCTGTTCACTTATGAAGGATTTTACTGTATGACTAGCCAGGGCATAAAAGAGTTTGGGGAGAAGGCAGAGGAGTGGGGATGACTGGAAGAATTGGATCAGCCCATGGTTGAATGGCAGAGCAGACTCAATAGGCCGAATGGCCTGCTTCTGCTCCTATATCTTATGGTATTATACAGAGAAGGTAAACCACTGATCTCAGAAGTCCACTGGCAGGAAAAGTCAATGATGTTTAATCTTGTAATATATCACATACACACCCAAAATGCATGGTAAGTTCTTTAGCCTTACTAATCTTTTTATTCTGTTGAAATATGTATGGTTTATTTCAGCTAAGGACATGTATCTTTTTACTTGCCGGTAAGTGAGACCTACTGTAGTTCCTTAAGGTTGTTATAGCTAGCGGAGGTAGTGGGGATAAGCTCTCACTACGTATTAAATGCTTTCAATGGTGTGCATCTCAAACAGGCTCTGGCAACCAAATCCAGCTCCCGGCCTTCACAGCTGGCTTAGCTACTGAGCCTGGTGGAACTGTTTCTACTGACAGAAGGAGGGGTAAAGTCAGATTTCTAGTGCCTTAAAACCAGTTGCTTCGGGCAGATGGGGCTCGTCAGCCATGGTTAGCAGCTCATCTAGGAGAAGGAAAACCCTGATCTCAAACCCCCACTGCCTTGTGGCGGGGCCCATTCATGGGGAAGGCTTTGGGAGTATACCCTAAGGAAAAAGCTGGAGTTGGAGTCAATGCTGACTGGCAACTCTTTTGACAGTGCTGGTGCCAAACTGTATCGGTCTCTGCCATTCCTTTGCATCCTTCAGCATGCAACCTGCTGCATGGGCAACAGCTTGCTCTCCATATTGTACTGCCCTGGGTTGTATACTGGCTTGCGTATCACATAGACAGCTAGCACATGATATCCATGGTTGACCCTGACCAACGGAGGGCCTCATTACTGAAACCTTAAGGGTATTTATTTCAAAATAGCCAAATCCACTTCAGATATTCCATGAAGGTCCAAAAAAAGTAGAGGGAGATGAGGCTGAGTACAGGGCTACGGTAGGAAACTTTGTCACATGGTGTGAGCAGAATTATCTGCAGCTTAATGTGAAAAAGACTAAGGAACTGGTGGTAGACCTGAGGAGAGCTAAGGTACCGGTGACTCCTGTTTCCATCCAGGGGGTCAGTGTGGACATGGTGGAGGATTACAAATACCTGGGGATATGAACTGGACTGGTCTAAGAACACTGAGGCTGTCTACAAGAAGGATCAGAGCTGTCTCTATTTCCTGAGGAGACTGAGGTCCTTTAATATCTGTCGGACAATGCTGAGGATGTTCTAACAGTCTGTGGTGACCAGTGCTATCATGTTTGCTGTTGTGAGCTGGGGCAGCAGGCTGAGGGTAGCAGACACCAACAGAATCAACAAACTCATTCGTAAGGCCAGTGATGTTGTGGGGATAGAACTGGACTCTCTGACGGTGGTGTCTGAAAAGAGGATGCTGTCCAAGTTGCATGCCATCCTGGACAATGTCTCCCATCCACTACATAATGTACTGGTTGGGCACAGGAGTACATTCAACCAGAGACTCGTTCCACCAAGATGCAACACTGGGTGTCATAGGAAGTCATTCCTGCCTGTGGCCATCAAACTTTACAACTCCTCCCTTGGAGGGTCAGACACCCTGAGCCAATAGGCTGGTCCTGGACTTATTTCCTGGCATAACTTACATATTACTATTTAATTATTTATGGTTTTATATTGCTATATTTATACTCTATTCTTGGTTGGTGCAACTGTAACAAAAACCAATTTCCCTCGGGATCAATAAAGTATGACTATGACTATAATGATTTTAAAATCTGTTAAGACAGAAACCAAACCTGTGCTTCCAGTACCAACTATACTTAGCCACTGTGAGACAGTACAGTTATACTACTGTCAACACGCTGAACGATGAGGGTAACTCCCACATGTGAAAAGTCATGAGAAAAGGTTAAAAGGAGAATGGCATCCGCACACAGAGCACCAGGGCAGCCTAAAAACCTTGTTATTAAAATAGTCTCTGGAGAATGAATGTATTAAGATGTTTATGCTTCCTCCCGCCAATCTTTCAAGTACATACGTACAACGACGATACAAAAACTCAGTTATGGATCTTGTTTCTTAACAAACATAAGTTATAGACTTATAGTAGAGGAAGAAAGTTTAAATGAGATTGGTGAGGGAAGTTATTTTTTACACAGACAGTGGTAGGACCCTAGAACATGCTGTCAGAAATAGTGGTAGAAGCAGATAGAAAACAGTATTTAAAAGACATTTAGATAGTCACATGGACAGGAAGGGAATTGAGGGCCATGTGCAGAGAGAGGGGATGAATTTAAATTGGCATCATGGTCAGCACAGACATTGTGAGCTGAAGGCCCTATTCCTGTTCTGTGATCTATGTTCATTAATGTAGACATTTGTTAGTCATCAGTTCACTTCCATTTATTGTCAATTTTAAATATTTACTGAATCGCAATAAAGGAGGTTTCACTGGAGTCCATACACACTTGCTGGTTCTTAGTAAAGTACATACCAACTATGGGAAGTACTATGTGGAATATATGGCAGGCTCTTACTGATGTATCTGGTCCATTTAAGGTTGTCCTCAGACTGCATGCAATGATACAAATGAGACACATTCAAATTTCTTTACATCTTTATATCATAACAACACATAATGGTGCATATTTCTATCTTTGAAGCTGCTCGAAGTTGCACATAGGGAATGAATGAATGCAAAAGCTACATGCACCTATCATGATATTTCTATTGCACTTTGCAGCTGTCCCTCTGATTTTTGAAGCTATTCACCAGTCTCCTTTAAATAGCCAAGACATGAAAGATTGCTTTTAAAACGAAGAGCTTGTGATTGCTGCCTGCACAATGTTGTACTGTTGGAGATCAAGAATTAACTGAATGGAGTCTCTGGCAGCTTGTGAAGGCCACATCATTGTGTGCAAAGGCACAGGCGGCCACTGTTAAAAAGTACTGTACCCTGGATGTGAAAAATTACACCGTCACCTTAATCTGCTGTCATGATGAAAACATGCTTGTTTATCCAGATGGACAGTTCATCAGAGCCATCCCCGATGCAGCACCGCACTGTGAGTAGACCAGTGTTACAGGTGATCGAGTGGATTAAGCCTGAGACATACAAATGGTCTTGGTCCAGTAGGAAATATATGGCTTCCTTCATGAATCTGTTCAAAGTGTTTTCCAGTGCAGTTGTGAGGTAATAGAAGGCGCAAACTGAGAACTTAATGCTGTAGGTGAACTAGTTTAATATTCTCCGTTCCATTCTCTTCTTCCTCTAGAAGCAAATAAATTCCTGAAGTAACTCCCATATTGAGATGTTTAATTACTACAATGAGAAACTTCCTTTTTCAACAAAAATGAAGCCAATAAAAGCCTTCCATCTCAAATACATTTCCCAAAAGTGTTAAATTTTGTAATCTAGGCACGTAGAATACATTGATGAGAAGCTGTAAAAAAGCAAAAAAAACTGGAACAATTCATTTGTGCTGCTAGATATCAGGCAATGCCTGCAGTTCTTCAGAAGACATTCAGCTACTTGACTCCCAACCAGATATGCTTCAGGTAAAACTACTGCATGGAGCAGTGCCAATACCCTGATTAGTGATATACAGCTAAAAACACTTCAGCCATGACCAATTTCCTCAACTTGTCCCAATCAAATAGCAACTCCTTCTGGATGGTGGCACAATGAAACCTTCTTCATCGGTATCAACTACTGAGCTCCATTGCTGAGAAGCAGAGACTACATAGCTCCCTCACGTTACCAACAGAAACGACAAAAGCAGTCCTTAGCCATGACACCATCACCATCACTTGATTTGTCTGTCATTTTAGACAAAAGGCTACCCTTTAAAATCCATGTTTCCCATGGAGCAAGTTGAGGGGAAATTTGACAGAGGTATATCTGATCGTGGCTGGTTCAGGTAGGGTTAGTGAGGGAAGCTATTCCCATGAGAAAATAATTCATCCGGGGGGTAAAAGAATAAAAATTTGGGGCAAAAGATGGAGGGAGAATATGTGGAATGCGTGTTGCATCATCGCATTATTGTGTGGCAACAGGCTAAATGGGGTGATCTCAGAACAGTATTAGTGAGAGTTGGAGGGTCATTAGTGGCAGAAGGGATAAACACTTCCACAAAATGTAACCTTATTTCAGACCCTTTCTCTGCCTCCTATTTAAAATACAATTGCTGAATGTACCAATCTGAATTACTAAACTCCAAATGTGAAGAGCAAATCTCCACATGAGAAAACCCAAAGCTCACTAGCTACATTGATGAATTCAGTCAGCCCTGTTTCCATTAGTCTATGCTGGAGGGTTGGCATTCTGCAGAGTCACTCTGATGATGCTGCAAGTCACTCAGCTTCACTTTAAAAGTTTGCTTTCTACTTGTTTGGACAGAAGCTCGAATTAAGCTCATACTTAATTTTATCTTAAGACAAATTCAAAGTAACATCTTTGCAACAGTCTGGCAAGTTAAAAGTCACACTGGACCAGACAGAAAGTATTACACTTCCCCGCAGGGTGACAACATCTCTTTAAAATTGTGCTTGATAGAACAGAAGAAGAATAATTTAAAAACCCATTAGTATCAGCATAAAATGGAATTAATATTTAGTGTTATAAAACCAGAAACCTTTGATCAGGGCTGTTGAATTTAGATAGCTTCGGTAAACTATTAGTTTCAGCTTTTGAGAATAGACTGTTGAATGTAGCTCTGTACTGCTATTGTAGCAGACCTTTCAGTTTTGACAAGGAGGTGATATTACTCATTGCAATACTGTAGCAGGGTGTGACTTGATCTTTTAGCAGCTGAGTGCTACAGGTTGTTAACATCTTGACCCACTAATGCAAGCATACGAGCCAGAATCCAATAGAAGAATTTAAATGCAGACAGTTACTGTAATGCGAGAAAAGCTTCTGAGCTGGTTTTCAATACATTTCAGGGTGCTCAAAATTTTCAGTAAAACTCTGATACAGTAAATTCAGGCATTGATGTAGGTGCAGCAGAGATGTTTCACTGACACTTGCAGGCATGTATTTTTAACAGCTGCTAATCTTTATTGGCCAGAAGAAAATAGAGCTTTTAATCTGTTTCTGTGCTGAATTGTGATGTTGGGTGCAAAGGTAAAAAAACAACTTCATATTTGAACATTCTTCAAATAGCTTCCCTCTAGTCAATATTTTGGATGCTCTTCAAACATTTTGATTATGTTCGGTATTATTATGAGTCTTATGCTGTGGCATCTAGATAGTTTTAGAACAGATATTTTCTTACTACAGCATACACTTGTTTTTCATTTACTGCCCTTATTGTTCAAAAGATGCAGTTGTTCACGAGGAGCAAAGAAGATTGAGAGGATATTTGATGGAGTTGTGGATCAGGATAGACTTGGAAAGGGTAGGCAGAGAGAAGCTGTATCCAGTAATAAATGGTTCATGGACCAGTTTCAAAGTGATGACAAAGCAATGTGGGGTAGGGTGTTGTGTGAAGGAGCTTTTGTACTAAAGGTGGTAGTGACTTGAACCTCTTTGCACATAAAATTGGTAGAAACAGCTTGAATTAAGGGTTTCAACAAGGAATTAGATGATCACTTGAGGACAATTAATTTGCATGACCCTGACAAAAGAGAAGGGCAATTAAATTGATCAGATTGTTTAGACAACCAACGCTGACCGGTGAGCTGAAAGATTTCAACTATTGCTGTGATGATTGTGTTGATTCTATTGACTTTTTCTACTCATTATGATTCTTGGTATCTTACTTGTATTAACCTACACCAATTCATAAATATCCAACTTAATTCAATAATATCTTTACAGGACCTCTAACTTCCAATTCTGAGTCTCTCCACATCTATTCACTTTTGGAATAATATTGGAAGGAGGAAGTGGTTCAGGAGGCACATTGCCAACTCACATCTATCCCTGTACAACAGTTATTTTAGCTCACCAGCTGCACTGTTGCATCTCAAAACCCTTTGAATTTAGGCAAACATGCCTAGACAAAAGTGGAATGATTAGATAACTAGCAATTGGCATTACTGATTTTGCCAGGTACCAATTTGTTTATCTCCCGTATATCTACCGACAGGGCCAACCAGCCAGCGAGCCAATCAGCACTCCATTTCAACCAAGGTGTAGTTGTAACATAGACCAAGCCATTGTACACATTGTTGCTTGATGAAATTCAATGGTAGGCTTCATGAGCTGCATCTTTGGAGGGAATAGATGCAATTAAGAGACAAATAAAGATCCTTAGGTGCTCCATTGAGTTTCTTTTCACATAACCAAGAAAATAAGTGGCATATTCATACATCCTGTCAAAGCAACACTTAATTAACTGCCGAACAGACCAAGTGGTCTCAACCCAAAATGTTGACTGTTTATGCTTCTCTATATGCCTGGCCTGCTGAGTTCCTCCAGCATTTTGTGTGTGTTGAAATGGATTTTTTCTTTTTTCTCTCTCTCTCTCTCTCTCACTCACTCAACAGGTGGAAAACATGAAGATCATTTGGGATCTCTCCTCCTGGGAAATTGGTAAACAGCTGGATACAGAACTCCATATGGACCAATTCATTAGGGAAAATAATTTCTGCAATGTTGACACTAACAGATTTCTTCTGTTAGCATACACTCAGTAGCCACTTTATTAGTTACACCTGTACACCTGCTCACTAATGCAAATATCTAATCAGCTTGCTCAATGCATAAAAGCATGCAGGCATGCTCAAGTTGTTCAGACCAAACATCAGAATGGAAGAAATGCAATCCAAGTGACCTTCACTTGGTGCTACACAGGGTGGTTTGAGTATCTCAGAAACTACTGATCTCCTGGGATTTTCATGCACAACAGTCTCCTAGAGTTTGCAGAGAATGGCGTGAAAAACAAAAAAAAAGTGAGCAGCATTTCTGTGGGTGAAAATGCTTTGTTATTGAGAGAGGTCAAAGGAGAATCCCCAGCCTGGTTCAAGCTGACAGGAAGGCGACAGTAACTCAAGTAACAACAGTGGTGTGCCGGCTTGTGGTTAGTGGCATCTGCACCAGACTTGAAGGCGAGTACCCTGGGTTTGAACCCAGCCAGCTTCTGGTACGCCTTCCATCTGTACTGGGTTGAGCTTCGAGCTAGCAACTCGGCCTCATAAAAAAAAACAGTCAAATGCTAAGGAAATGGTTGCTACCCCATGTGCCACAAGGCATGCAGAGGAACAACAAGACAGTGGTGTGCAGAAGAGCATCTCTGAATGCACAACATGTCAAACCCTAAAGTGGGTAGGCATCAGGTTCCACTTCTGTACCTAATAAAGTGGTCATGGAGTAAGGACATGTTTTGAGAAATTAAATATGATGGTCATGAATATGTCAGAGTTTCAGTGATAGTGTCAATATAAAGGAGTGCCATCAAAGAGTTACATGTGACAGTTTGGAGACAAAATGCATCACTGGTGAAATTAGACATGGCCAAGACATAATATTACTGTCACATTACAGTATATTGTTAGGACTTGTATTAAACAGGTAAGTTTGGTAAATATGGAGTACAGAATATCACTACGATCATGTTGATTGCATGTTTGAGTAACATTTCAATCAATCTGGCTAGAGCTATGATCTACTGTTTATTGAAAAAATTATGTAATAACATTCCTAATGTGTAAGTGGCTACAAGAAAATGATCAGCTATAGTTTTATCATCTCTCTTCTTGTGGGGGAGGTACATACCTATCAAGATAGCTGAAGGCAAATACTCAGTCAATTGTCAAATGACTGATTTTTTTTAAAGAACTGCTTTTGACTGAATTTTGTCACTAAGATGAGATAACTGATAACTCTAGTGGTATTAGTTTTCATATACATGATTTATAAAGCTGATGACAATCTTATTTTGTTGAAAATTGTCATCTGAAAGTGTAGTAATCATAAATTATCTCTGATATCCCAAGCATGCAGTTCTGTTTCAAAGTTTGACAATGTTTCATTGACTCTCTCTCTTATTGGTAACACAGTAACAGCCTAAGACAAGGACAATTGTGACAAAGTGTGAATCCTTTGCTTGAGGGTTTAAATTGAACCTCCCTGATTGCTTTTCCTTTCGCACATAATACTTAAACTAAAGCCAAGCACACATTACACTGCCTCATCTGAACAGAGACGTATTATTTAAATCATCCTTAATAAGTACGATTACGATCCTCAGAGCTCTAGTTATCATGCAACTTCAGACACTGTCAGTGACTTACTTACTCTCAGCCATGTTAATATGTAAATTTAGAAACTAAAGTTGTGCATCTGTCAGAAAGACAGGTTTTGTGTATTTATTCCCCTTTGGCAAGATACAGAACTTTTGCTGACTTCTTCATAATGTATTGCTTTGTATAGACTTACTATGAAATATGCTTCAGTTACACAATCTAATATTGAACAACTAAAATTTATAAGTGTGATAGAAATGAAAATAAAAAGCTACATAACAAGCAGTTCCAATGATGTACTGTACTGTTCTGTGTGACCTCATCTGTCAGCTGGTGTTGAAATCATGTGATACTTCACAGGGCAATGCTTTACAAAACAGACTTGAACGCAAAACCCCTAAAAGATCTTTGAAGAACACACTGCACTTTGTAACAGAAGCCTTGACATATCTTCTGTTCAGGGAGATGGTAATTTGCTCCTCAACCACCGAAAAAAAAATTGGGTGTGAAAAACCTTATCCTGCATGCTATCCATCACATCTAGCCTGCACCCATCACCCTACAACCACTCCACTCTATCACACTTTCACAGCTAGAAAGTAAACCAAAACTCAAGGGAGATTACAATTCTGTCACCGGTGGCTACTTTCGTTTTAATTACATTGTAATAGTAGTAATTTCAATATAACCATCAGTGTGCAAGAAGGAACAGAGTCATGTGGTCAGGATACAGGTGTGGTTTATTTCAATACACCAATATTTACTTAGCAGTCACTTGTTTTCTCCATATTTAACTCAGGAATTATTATAGAACTTCCACTGGTATTCCAGAGGTCAAAATATTACTATTACTTAGTCAAAACATTCACTGTGAAAGACTCATACAATTCTAAATATTACAATAGGTCAAATATATAATCAGAAAGTTTTAGCACTTTGAGAAAATATTGCACACGAAATGGTGAATCATTGCTGAAATTTAAGGCATAATAGAAGAATACCTACTGAAGCTGTTTCAAATACCAGATAACATTCCTACCAGTGTAAAAGCCAATGCATTTGTACAATCTGGCAGTTTCTACAGCAACCAGATATATAATGTTGTTTCAACCTCACAGACTTTGCCTAAAGGTTGGGTTATTCTGCACCAGTCAGTGTTCACAAAGTAACTTCATTGATTTGTACAAAGCTGAGTCAGTGAACTTCAACTGTTCAGTCCATTCACAACCAACTTACACAGCAAACTCTCCTTAAGTCCATTTTAAGACACTTTGCAAAAATGGTTTATTGAGGGCATTAGTATTTTCATAACCAATTCACAGCAAGAGTCAACATTTCAAGTTGAAGATATTTTGTCACCATGGTTTGCTTGTTTATTTTCCTCCAAACCAGTAGACTTCCATTAACTAGCAATCATTGCCAAGGCATCAACATGGGTCACCTATTTTCCTTTGGTGTTCACATTTCACATTTCCCCTATCACTCCACCTTTTCTGCAACTTAAAACATGTCTGGTTCCATATTTCCCAGTTCTGATGGACAGGCATCAACTAGGAACATTAATTTTGTTTTTCTCTGCACAGATGCTGCCTGACCTGCAGTATTTCCAGAGTTTCCTGCTTCTAGTTATGTTTGTCTTTGCTTTTCTTTCTGTTATGTTGCTAGAAATATATCTCATTATCCTATCAACATGTTTTACAAAGAGATGTGTGGTGTATTCAATCAAAATTGGGCACAAGAAAAAATCTTAATAAATTGATTGCAGGACATTTATTGACTTTATTAGCTTATGGCTATCACAAATCCTAGTTATGTGACCACTGATGCCAGGCAGACAATTTCTGAAAAGTATTGAGTCACCCGTCTTGTAAAGACACTGGCCAAAAGGCGGCAAAGGCAACCCACTTCTGTAGAAAAAAATTACAAAGAACAATCATGGTCATGACCATCCATGTCACACAACCCAGCATGTAACAAACGAACAAATTTATGGCAAATGTTGAGTTCACCCAGGTCCAAGTCTTTCATGGTCATACCAACACTGCACACTTCGAAATTTCTTCAGAGACTGGAAGAGACCCGTATAGGTTTATGCTATGATAAATAAACATTAAAAATGGAAAATGTTTGCAACAAGGTTTCCCTTAACAAGGAGTTCCATGGAAAACTATTCAAAGCAACGGCATTCCATTACAAAGTAATTCACATTTAGTTATGTTTGACTTAGTTCATGTTGTTTTCAAGACACACGTTTGTGGTATTAACTTTAAAATGTTTGGGAGTTTCCAGTTGTGTTGCATATGTCCTTCTATTGAAGAGGAAGTTAAAGATTTACAGATGAAGATAATACTCAACGCGTCTATGAAGGTTCTCAGTCATCCAGGTCATTGTATATCAAGCAGGAGTAAATCAAGGCAACTGGACTTGCTGTGTTGTCGAGAAGACGTTTCGCGCACTTATCTGAGAGGTTTCTTCAGTTCTAATCCATGGTGGGTAGTTTTCCAGCTTATAAATTCTCAGTTGTTTAAAGGTATAGCAACTAGAACCAGCAATAACAGGAAGATAGAAGAATTAACCTGAAGGGAGAAGGATGACAGTGGGGCAACAAACAATAACAAGGATAAGTGGGTAAAGAAGCTGTCTGACAGGGAACTTACCAAACCAGAGACTGAAGTCCTTGAAAAAGGGTTAAACTTTGCTATCACGACTCAACATGTGCCCGTGGTAGACCTCAGCACAGCCACAGAATCAGCTATCCACAGTAACAACATATTAGAAACAGAAGCAGAACAGCTTGGGGTGAAAATCTCTGCTGCCCTGGCTAGCACCAAAGCACCCCCATCCAACTTCAGTTCACAAGAGAGGAGGGCACTGACATTGCTCAAAAAGGACCACAATATCACCATCTAACCAGCTGACAAAGGTAGGTCTCAACATAGAAGGTTACCACTACAAAGTATACACGTTTCTTAGTGATACTAAAACACATGAAGCACCAAAGAGGAATCCTGCCAGCAGCTACAAGAAGAATATCTACTGTTTGTGATATTTAGATAAAAGCAAAATCATTGATCAGGCTTTATATCATCGCCTCTATCCTGGAGAAGCCATCCTTATATGGACTCTCCAAGATCCACAAACCAGGAGTCCCTCTCAGGCCAACTGTGAGCAGCATTACCTTACAACACTGTGAAATACCTTACTTCCATTCTCACACCTTTGGTCGATAACACTCCAAGGACTTTGTTGGGAAATTCTGGCATCTAAAGCCAAATACAGATGAGACTATGATGTCATATGATGTTATGTCTATATTCAGAAGCTATCAAGACAGTGAGAAAATGACTACACGAGGAATTCTGCAGATGCTGGAAATTCAAGCAACACACATCAAAGTTGCTGCCTGGCCTGCTGCGTTCACTAGCAACTTTGATGTGTGTTGCAAGAAAACGGCTATGCCGGGATGGTACCCTGGACAGTCAACTCAACCTTTGTCTCAACACCATGTATTTCAAATACAAAGATGTCTTCTACGGGCAGAAACACGGTTGCACCATGGGTTCACTGATGTCTCCTTTTGTAGCCAACTTATACATGGAAGAAGTAGAAAGGACAGCCTTGAATACCTTCCATGAAACATCACCCAGTCAGTGCTTCAGGTATGTGGATGATACCTGGGTCAAGATCAAAATCTATGAGGTGCAAGCCTTCACAGAACACATCAACAGTGGATATTAACATCAAATTTACATGAGAAGACATCAAGAACAACAGAGTGGACTTTTTAGACTGTGCAATACTTATCAAAGAAAATGGACAATTAGATATTGAAGTGTACAAGACACCAGCCCACACAGATCAGTATCTACAGTTTGACTCTCATCAACCATTAAAACACAGGTTGGGGGTTCTCAGAGCACTACATCACTGCACCAAGAATGTACCCACCAACATTACAGTGAAAAACAAGGAGTGCACATATTTGAGAGAAGCCTTGAAAGCTTGTGGCTACTCTGACTGGGCCTTCACCAAGACAGCAGCAAAAACCAGCAGGGACATCAGCCCAACAGACAAAGGTAAAGAGCAAAGCAGATGGAAAAACATTGTCATCCCATATGTATCTGTAGGTTCAGAGAAACTCATAAGGATTTTCAACAAGCACCAAATCCCTGTGTTTTTCAAACCTACAAACACATTCAGACAGAAACTTGTCCACCCCATGGAGCCTACACCCAAACATAAACAGAGCAATATTGTATATGCTATACAATGCAATGAGGACTGCACAGATCTGTATATCGGTGAGGCAAAACAACCACTTCACAAATGGATGACACAGCACAGGAGGACTAAAACCTCAGGTCAAGATTTGGATGTATATCTACCCCATAAGGACAAGGGACACACCATTGATGATAACAATGTGCACATTTTGGACAGGGAGGGCAGGTGGTTTGAAAGAGGTATTAAAGAAGCCATCTTTGTCAAACTGGAAAACCTAGCACTGAACAGAGGGTCTGGGGTATGACATCACCTATCAGTTACTTACAATGCAGTCCAGTCTTAACACCTATCCACAACAATTCACACCTCCATTCATGCAAAGATACAACTAATGACCCTCTCATTACCTGTTAATGACTCTTAATGACCCTCATGTGATTGCTGTTCCTTTAAACAACTCACAGAGTTTATAAACCAGAAAACTAGAACTGAAGAAGCCTCTTGGATGAGTGGTAAAACTTCTTCTAGACAACACACCAAGTCCAGTTGTCTTGATTTACTACTGCTTGATATAATATTCAAGGATATTGCCCATATAATGTATGCTTATTTTGTGCTTATACCAAATATACTAATCCAAATAAACAAAATCTGAATCAAGGTATATCATAAAGAAAAGACAAACATCTCTCTAGTAACTGTGAATCTTAATATACCAGTGGTATACACTATCTCCTCAGGCAAATGAGAAACAGCTACTTTCACAGTCAGGATTACATTGTAGAAAAACAAGCAATTGCAACACATCCTTAACCACAAGAGCCATGTTCTGTGATATGATTGAGAGGACTGTGCTTTTGTGCATTTTTTAAAGAGCTGAAGTGCACAGCATGCTGAATTCTTCTTTCCTGTCTCTTTTTAAGAATCCAGTCCCACAGAGGTCAGTTGTTATATGCATGAATATAGCCCAGCAGAAGGCATAGGCTACTGATTGATCTGATATGCCAGTTAGGTAGTTCACAGTAATCCAAAACATGCTGGTGCTTAAAAAGTTCAGTGAAAGAATCAGAGATGAGCATCAGACATTCAACGCCTGGTTTCATTCCTTTTTGCTCCAGTAAAGCCTGCAAGTTCCTTTAAAATCCTGTATGGAAATGAAAGTTAATTCAAGGAAATAAACATGCCTGTGGGAAGAACAGAAAATATTGACTTGAACAAAATGTCCAAAATGCTAAATAAAATCCAATGGTATGCATTTCTACAAATAAGCTACTAAAATATTATCAGGACCATTATTTTAAAGGCAGATATTTAGTGTACTTTCTCACATAAAGATTATTATTTTATTATAATAATTTAATTTTTTTCATTATTTCAGGAGCAAATTCCTGTTAAAAAAAATAAAATGTCAAACACTGTGTAGTTAAAAGGCCTTGCAAATTATTATCCCATGGTATAGTGTACAGCTGTTTTTCACTTTGGCAAATACCCAAACTCTTTTCAAACATCTCAATTTAGAGAGTACTAGTCCATACGTTTAGAAACAGTTTTTGAAAAAATGCTTTGTGGGGTTGAGAGGGATAACAAATCAGCCATGATGGAATGACAGAGCAAACTTGATGGGCCAAATGGCCTAATTCTGCCACAATGTCTTATGGTTCTATTTTACTGGCCCATCTATAATCCCACTGCTTAACCATTTATGGTGTGACAGTTGTAAATCAGTAAGACTTCCCAGCTTGTGATAAACCTCATGATCAGTGTAACACTGCTCCCATTGTATCCATCCTTGGAAAACAGTACAGGATAAATGATTGGGCTGCAAAACTTAGAGTTTGAACTCTGGCTTCAAAGTTTACCCAACATTTTTAGCATATAAAAAGTAAATGTGGATTTTTTCTGTTAACACATATATATTTGATATAGATCACATCACAGTTTCAAAAAGGGAATCCTCACAGTTCATGAAAAATGTTGCTGCTGTACAAATTTTACCTGACACACGGAAGTATTTTCTGAGATCCGTTGGAAAAGTTATTAACATTCCTTGTGGACACAAGGAAATATTGGCAGAAGAAAATGTTACTTCAAATTAATGTCAAAAATAAACAGGCGATCAAATGTTCATGCAAAAATTTAGAAGGGTCAACACTGATTTTGAGTCGACATGAAAGAAAAGATACTGCAACCCAAAACTCCATTTGAAAGTGATATTTCGAATTATCACAACAACTTGTGTATAGTTCCTTTAATATAGTAAAGGGTTGCTGTGAGCTTTGTGAAAAAAAGAAGAAAATGCTATCTAAATAACAAATTGTTGGCTTAAGTGCAGGGCTGAAGTGGGGTGGGGATGGTAACAATAAGTTTAGTCAATAAGTAATTTTGGAGGAGGTCCTGAAGGACAAGGATGCAGTGCAAGGCCAGAGAGTCATAGAGTCAAAAAGAAGTACAGTACAAAAACAGACCCTTTGGCCCATCTAATCCATGCAAAAAGTATTTAAACTGCCTACTCCCATTGACCTGCACTGGCACCATAGCCCTCCATACCCCTACAATCCATGTACCTATCCAAACTTCGCTTAAACTTCATTCAATTTCATTGAAATTGAGCTTGCATGCATCACTTGTGCTGGCGGCCCATTCATCACTCTCACAATCCTCTGAATGAAGAAGTTTCCCCTCATGTTCCCCCTAAACTTCTCACCTTTCACCCTTAACCCAAAATTTCTAGTTATAGTCCCACTCAACCTCAGTGGAAAAAGCCTGCTTGCATTTACCCTATCTATACCCCTCATAGTTTTGTATGGCTCTATCAAATCTCCACTCAATCTTCTACTCTCAACGAATACAGTTCTAACCTATTCAATCTTTCCTTATAACTCAGGTCCTCCAGACCCAGCAACATCCTTTTAAATTTTCTCTGAACCCTTTCAACCTTATTTACATCTTTCCTGTAGATAGGTGACCAAAACGGCACAAAATACTCCAAATTAGGCATCACAAACATCTTATACAACTTCAACATAACATCCCATCTCCTGTACTCAATACATTGATCTATGAAGGCTGATGTGCCAAAAGTTTTCTTTACCACCCTATCTATCTGTGACGCCACATTCAATAAATTATGGACCTGTATTCTAAGATCCCTTTCTTTCACCACGCTCCTCAGTGCCCTACTGTTCACTGTGTAAGACCTACATTGGTTGGACCTACTGAAGTGCAAAACCTCTCACTTGTCTGCATTAAATTCCATCTGCCATTTTTCAGCCCATTTTCCACCTGTTGCAAATCCCTCTGCAAGCCACAATAGGCTTCCTCACTGTCCACTACATCCCTAATCTTGGTGTCATCCACAAATTTGCTGATTCAGTTAACCACATTATCATCCAGATTATTGATATGAATGACAAACAACAAAGGACCCAGCACTGATCCCTGTGGCACTCCACTAGTCACAAGCATCAAGTCAGAGAGGCAACACTCTACTACCACTCTCTGGTTCTTTTCCACAAAGCTAATTTACTACCTCACCTTGAATGCCGAGCATTGAACCTTCTTGACCAAACTCCCATACAAGACCTTGTCAAATGACTTACTGAAATCCACGTAGACAACACCCACTGCAAGACCTTCATCCACTTTCGAGGTAGCATCCTCAAAAAACTCCATAAGATTGGTTAGACATGACCAACCATGCACAAAGCCAAGCTGACTATCCTTAATCAGTCTATGTCTATCCAAATTATTATATATCCGGTCCTTTAGAATACCTTCTCCTGAGTAAATACCAATGCAAAGAATTCATTTAAGTTCTCTCCCATCTGCTTTGGCTCCATACATGGATTACCATTCTGGTCTTTGAGAAGACCAATTTTGTCCCTTGAAATCCTTTTGTTCTTAACATATCTGTAGAACCCCTTAGAATTCTCCTTCACCTTGTTCACTAGAGCAACTTCATGCCTTCTTTTAGCCTTCCTGATTTCTTTCTTAAGTTTTCTCTTGTGTTTCTTATACTTCATAAGCACCTCACTTGTTCCTGCTTGCTTATACCTGTTATACACCTTTTTTTCTTAACCAGGGCCTCAATATCTCTTTAAAAACTAAGGTTCCCTACATTTGTTATCTTTCCCTTTTATTCTGACAAGCACATACAAGCTTTGTATTCTCTAAATTCATTTTTGAAGGCCTCCCACTTACTAAGTACACCTCTGCCAGATAACAGCCTGGCCCAATCCACACTTGCCAGATCATTTCTGATACCTTCAAAATTGGCCTTTCTTCAATTTAGATTCTCAGCTTGCAGACTAGACCTTTTTTTTGTCTCAAGCAACACACATCAAAGTTGCTGGTGAACACAGCAGGCCAGGCAGCATCTCTAGGAAGAGGTACAGTCGAAGTTTCAGGCCGAGTCCCTTCGTCAGGAGGGTCCTGACGAAGGGTCTCGGCCTGAAATGTCGACTGTACCTCTTCCTAGAGATGCTGCCTGGCCTGCTGCATTCACCAGCAACTTTGATGTGTGTTGCTTGAATTTCCAGCATCTGCAGAATTCCTCTTGTTTGCTTTTTTTTGTCTATTTACTTTGAAACTAATGGTATTGTGGTCACTGAATGCAAAGTGTACCCCTACACAAACTTCTGTCTTATTCCTTAATAGCAGATCCAGTATTGAATGCTCTCTCACTGGGACTTCTACATACTGATTAGGGAAACTTTCCTAAACATATTTGGCAAACTCTATCCCATCTAGTCCTTTTACAGCATGGAATTCCCAGTCAACATGTGGAAGGTTAAAATCACCTACGTTAAAAGCCTTATGTTTCTTGCAACAATCTTCAATCTCTTTACAAATTTATCCACTAAATCCCTAGGACTATCGAGTGATCTGTAATATAGCCCCATTAATGTCGTCATCATCATCATCATCAGGTGCCGTGCCCAGTTTGAGCTTTGACTGCCATGGCCCACACACTCCTGTTTCGGGTCAAGTGGATCAATTCATTGGTATTCATTCCAAGTTCTCTGGCTGCTGTCTCCATCATCATTTGTCTTTATCTTCCTCTTGCTTTCTTCCCTTCAATTTTTCCCATAATTACCGTGCATTCTAACTTCTCTTTCCTAATCACATGTCCAATGAAGTTACGTTGCCTTTTCATGATCTCATACATTATTTCTCTTTTTGTGTTTGCTCTGTTCATGCCATCCTCGTTAGATATTCGTTTCATCCATAATATTCTTTGCATCCTCCTCAAAAACCACATTTCTGCTGCTTCAATTCATTTCCTCATGTTACTAGATATTGTCCAACATTCTGAGCCATATAACATAACTCGATAAATATAACATTTCAGTACTCTGAGGCGGGTTGTCATGCCTAGTTTAGTATTGGTCAGTATACTCTTCATTCTCATAAAGGTGTCTTTTGCCATCCCTATTCTTCTTTTGATGTCTATGTTGCACCTGCCATCTGATGTCATCCAGCTTCCTAAGTAGCAAAAGTTCTGTACTTGTTTTATGTCTTTCCTGTTTATTCTCAGCCTGCAGATAAGATTCTCCTTCTTTTTGGATATCACCATACATTCTGTCTTTTTGCAATTGATAGATAGACCCATTTTTGCACTTTCTTCAACAACTTTCTCAATTAAGTTTTGTAGGTCTTCCTCCATACTTGCAATTAACAGTGTCATCCACATATCTGAAATCATTGATGTTTTCACCACCAACTTTAATTCCCAAGATGTCTCTTATTTTTTGTAATATTGTTTCACTGTACATATTAAATAAATCAGGGGAGAAAACACACCCTTGTCTAATACCTCTCTTGATTTTTGTAAACTGACTCACTTCTCCATCTATTCTTACAGCAGTACCCATTTCTGATTAGGCGGAGGTCTTTTGAATCTAGATCTAGAGTTTTGTGTAATATTTCAAATAACTTATTGTGCTTCACTTTATCAAATGCTTTTGTGTAGTCGATAAAACAAACAAACAAATCTTTTACTTGAATAGCTCGTTCTGATAGTATCCTTAACATCAATATTGCGTTTCTTGTTCCTTTGTCTTTCACAAAACCACATTGTTCTTTACCTATTTCAGCTTGTATCTTACTTTTAGCTCTGGTCATCAAAATTCTTAGAAGTATCTTGGTGATATGACTCATTAAACTTATGGTCCTATGTAATTCACATTCTATTGCTCCAGGTTTCTTAGGAAGAGTGATAAATACTGATTTTTTTCATCTCTTCTGGTATTAATCCAGTCTCATAAATGTCACTGATTAAATCAATAAGTGTTTCAATTCCATAATCTTCAAGGGCAATAATTTGTTCTATTACTAATTCATCAGGACCTGCTGCCTTTCCTTTCTTCATCTTATTTATTGCATTATGAACTTCAGATTTTAAAATACTTCAACCTTCAATGCTTTTCTTAATTTCTGGTTTTTCACCTCGATTGTCTTCAAACAATTCCTGAATATACTCAGTCCATCTGTTCATAATCTCATTTTTTCTCGTGATAATGGTACCATCCTTTGTTTTCAAACATCCACCTGAAGAACAGAGGAGCTTTTTACCAGTGATATTCTTGATTTGTTAATGTGGTCATACCTTTCTTATTTCTCAGTTCCACCCATAATGATTCACTAGCTGAGTTCTCCAGTCTGTCCTGACGAGGCAATGCCATGACATTTTCCCCAACTAGTAATGCTACCCCTCCTTCTTTAATCCCTCCCTCTTCATCATGTCTAAAACAACAGAACCCCAGAATATTGAGCTACCAGTCCTGCCCCTCCCGCAACCAAGTCCCACAATGCTGCAACATCTTAACTCCAGGCGTTGATCCATGCCCTGAGCTCATCCAGCTTTCCTACAATACTTCTTGCATTGAAATATACACAGTTCAGGACACTAGTTGCACCATGCTCAACCTTTTGATTCCTGACTTTGTCTGAGGCTTTTTCCCGCAACCCCTTTATTAACTATTCTGGCACTCTGGTTCCCATCCTTCTGTAACTCTAGTTTAAACACCTCCATGCAGCATTAATAAACCTTCCTGCTAGGATATTCACCCCCTCTAGTTCAGGTGCAAACCATCCTTTTTGTACTGGTCCCACCTTCCCTAGAAGAGAGCCCAATGATCCAAAAATCTTATGCCCTCCCTCCAGACCAACACCTTAGCCACATGTTAAACTGTATAATCTTCCTAGTTCTGGCCTCACTAGCACATGGCACAGGTAGCAGTTTGAAGATCACAACCTTGGAGGTGCTGCCTTTAACTTAGCACCTCACTCTCTGAACTGCTTTTGCAGAATCTTGTCACTTGTCCTCGCCACGTCATTGCTACCTACATGGACCACAAGCTCTGGCTGTTCAACCTTCCACTTAAGAATGCTGAGGACTTGTTTTGAGATGCCCTGGACCCTGGCAACTTGTTATCCAGCAATTATGTTCTCACCCACAGAACCTCCTGTCCACTCTCCTAGCTAACAAATCCCCTATCACCTCAGGATGCCTCTTCTCCCTCCTTCCCTTCTGAGTCACAGAGGCAGACTCAGTACCAGAGACTCGACCGCTGTGACTTTCCTCTGTTAGGTCATTTCCCACCTCCAACAGTATCCAAAGTGTCGTAAAGGGGATAGCCATAGGTGTACTCTGCACTGGCTCCTTAACCCCTTTCCCCTTCCTGATTGTCACTCATTTTCCTGTGTCCTGCACCTTGGGTGAAACTACCTCTCCATATGCTCTATCACCCCCTCAGCCTGCCAAATGATCCAGGGTTCATCCAGTTCCAGCTCCAACTCCTTAACGCAGATTGTTAGAAGCTGCAGCAGGATGCACTTCTCACAGTTTAGTCATCAGGGACACCAGAGGTCTCCCTGTCTTCTCACATCCCGCAAGAGGAGTATTCAACTATCCTGCCTGGTATCTCTACTATCCTAGCTGAGCAGATTTAAAGAAGGGAAGGGAAAAAAAACTCTACCTCGAGCTTTCCTTTTTATTTTGCTTTCTCTGACTGAATCCTCTCTTTACTGAAGCCTCGAAGAGCTAAAGCCTCACCATTCCAAATATGGCCACTGCACTTACCCCTGCTTTCCTTTAATTTGCTCTTGCTAATCAATCCCAAATGCGGATAGTCACTGGTCAGAGCTCCAAATAAACTGCTGCGATCTGCTGCTGCCTTTTTCTACTCAGCCAGTGGACCTGAGTGAAATCCCCTCTTCTCAAAACTTCTGTGGTCCAGATTGGACATTAGAAAGTTGCCATATTGTCCTTGAGGTCATGTGAATTTCCTCCCAGTGCTCTCATTTCACAAGAGCACGCAAAGAAAGGAGCAGGAGTATGCAAACAGCCCTCTTAAGCCTGTTCCGCCTCCCCAATTCAATGTAATCACAATGCATCGATGTTGATCTCATCTCCACTTCTATGCCAATTCCCCATAACTCAACCTTTCAGATATTCATCTAAATCCACTCTAAATATGCCAAATGATCTAGCCTCCATCACCGTCAGGGCTAGAAAATTCCAGAGATTCACTACCCTCTGAGAGAAGAAATTTCTATACACCTCAGTTTTAAATGACCAGCCCCTTACTTTGTAGTTATTCCCCTTGTATGTTACTCTCCCATGAGTGATAACACGTCAACCTCTCCCCTATCTAGCCTTCTTAGGATCTGATATGTTTCAATAAAATTACCCCTCATTCTTCTATATTCCAAGGAATATGGATCCAAACTGTTCAACCTCCCCAGATGGAACAATTCTATGGATTAGCCTGAAGAATCTGCTTTGGACTGTCTCCAATGCTACCATATAAATTTTTGTTTGGTAAGGTAACCAAAAGAGTCCACAGTACTTCCAGGTGACATTTTAATAACCCTCTACACAATTATAAAAAGTCTCTGCATTTAACCCCAATCCCTTCACAGCAATGGCTAATATTCCATTTGCATGCTTAACTACTTGTTTAGACCTTCCTACTAACATTTTGTGATTCATGTACTAGAAAACCAAGCTCCCTCTGAAATTCATTCATTTGCTGTCACTTTCCATTGGGTTAATAATCACCTTTTGATTCCTCTTTTCAAAGTATATGACCTCACACATCCCCACATTAAACTCTCTTTGGCCAGTTTTGTTTTTCACTGGATCCTGGTGTTCTCATCACAGTATATCCTTCCATCTATTTCTATGTCATTAGCAAACTTAGTTTGTTCCCTCCGATATCCCAAAAACGTGCTGATTGGTACCTAACTTTAAATACTGCAAATTACCTCCAGTGTAAGTGGTAATAAGACACTCGGGATAGAATTGATGGGCATATGAATGAAAACAGCTCACAGACACATAGTGAGGGAATAGGATTCATGGATTCCTTTGTGAGTGCTTACAAAGAAAATATATGTGAAATTGTAAACAAAGATCTTAAGTGGAACAACTTGTTTGAGGACGCATGTCACCTTCATGGTGTATGCTGGCAACAATGGAACCCAAGTGTGGAGGAAAGACAAGCTCCCATGTAGAGACAACAAAATGAATGTATATGAAGGTATTCCAACAGATGATCAGTTGCTCAACCAATGTGAGATGAAAACATTCTCAAAACTAGGTCCAGCAATAAGCACTAAGGAGGGTCCTAGAACAGGTGACCTGGAATCGCTGAGCCTATCAATTAATCATACAAATTAAATGACAATAACCAATTAAGGTGCTCCAGAAACCTCAGAGCCCAACACTTTTCTACTTGCCATACAGGCCCCAGGAGAGTTCATTATAATCCAGAGCCATTACTCTAAGATGGTCTTTCAGCAAGTCAACTGATATTTTTACATAACATCCAGGATATCTCTTGAAACATAAACAAAAGAAAATTTTGTTTTTTGAAAACAAAACAGTGCAATCTTGTGTTGTTAGCTTTATCCCAGGGCTAAAGTCCCCTTGAAAAAATGATACATCAGAAAAATGTATATCATGAATAGGAGTCATTCACACATAACCATAGCATTAGAATTCCATTCATAATATCACGAAATCTGAGATCAATATCCCAATTTTTGTTTGCGTGTAGGTTAAGCACAGGGACGCATTCTGCTAAATTCAAATCCAGGCTGATGCAGAAAACATTTTCGAATTCATGGTATCACAATATTTAGTCTCCAAGACAAAAGCAATTATTGACTGTGTCTCGTATAAACGACAACGGATATCGATGTTTTGTGGGTGGGGAGAGAATGAAATCACCCGGAGAACGCAACTGCTCCGAAAAGACCTTCGATGGCCTTAATGTAAAGTTAATATTCGCAGATATTCTGATTTGCAATCACGATAGAATACCTGATTCAATTCATCAATCTATACCAATTGTGAAATTCTGTGCTGGGTGGCAATCAATCAAAAAGAAATGAGCCAAGTGAACCTTCAAACTCAATAAAGTATAGAAATAAAAGCACCAGATGAGTTACCATTTTCGACCCTTTCTTAAATTTAGTCTCAATTTTTAATTGATCTTTTCATGACATCCCATCGTGACAAATTCCCATGTGTAAACTGAAGCTACAGATAAATTCCACGTGCCAAATGAAGACTAATTTGCCCACATCAGTCGGGGCACGACTAACACCGTCATCATATTCAACCTGTTCATTTCGCTGCTGACGAGAAAAGAGCTGATTAGAAGCCAGGGGAAGCAAGGGAGCTTGGCGAAGCGCAAATAAAAAGATTTCACTGAAATTATCCAGTAGTTTTCTGAGCTTATTTAAAACTCTAAAGAGAAGGGAAATCACAATCACCATTAATACCACAAGAAAAAAAACTTTATTCAAAACAATATCTCACACAAGGCAGATAATATATAACACAGTGAGCTGGGGGGGGGGGGAGAGAATTAATGCCACGTAGTCAGACCAGAACCCTCTAAAAGAGGCAAGAACTGACTATTTCTTTCTCCTGATATTCACATTACCCCCGATCCCCTTTATACCCAACCAGGCAGCGGGTGCCCGTTGATTGGAACTTGCAGAGTGGCGTGGGTTTACAAATTACAGTGATGACATCTTTCATATCGGTGATAAATTCAACAACTGCAAAGAACAGACCGAAAGGATAAACAAACGCACTGAGTGAGCGATACAGGGTGCCGATCTGTACTCACTGCGCGCTCACGGAACCCGGCTATCGAGGTGCTCATTATTTCTTGGTTTTCGTTTATTTCCCCCAGTGATCGGTCAAAAAGTCCGGGAGTGAATTCGGTGAAATCCCTCTGACCTTCTCGGCGATGGATGGAGAGCCGGCTGCTGAACAAGAGTCTTTGTGATTGATACCATGGTCAACAGGGGGCGATTCTCGGGAGGGAAGAGGAGGGGGATATACTGGAAGAAAGTATACATTTTGACGGAGGTTTAGGAAGCGTGTAACTGAAAAATAATCTAAACAAATTTAGAGTTATACCATTGAACCTGGGTCATAGTCCGAATGGCAGCTGGAAAATCTAAAGAAATTAAATATATTTTTTAAAAGAGTTGATCTCAGTAAATAAGGGTGAAGCTACTGGATGTACAGAATCAAAACTTGTTCACAAATGTTCTTCAATCTGCAATTCTAATCTGGTCTGGCCTATAGAGATGGCTTCAATCTCACCGATAGAGATGATCTTAGACAATAAGACATAGGAGCAGAATTAGGCCACTCGACCCATCGACGCCACTCCACAATTTCACCATGGCTGATCCCGGAACCCATTCAAGCCCATGCACCTGCCCTCCCACTATATCCCTTGATGGCCTAACTATCAACTTTGAATATATCCACAGAGTTGGGCTCCACTGCAGTCTGTGGCAGTGAATTCCACAGATTCACCACTCTTTGACTTAAAAAAAACTCCTCCTTACTTCTGTTCTAAAAGGTCACCCCTCAATTTTGAGGCTGTCCCCTCTAGTTCTGGATACCCCCACCAGAGGAAACATCCTCTCCACATCCACCTTATCTAGTCCTTTCAATATTTGGTAGGTTTCAATGAGATCTCCACACATTCTTCTAAATTCCTGTGAGTACAGGCCCAAAGCTGCCAAACACTCCTTATATGTTAAACCCTTCATTCTCAAATCATCCTCATGAATCCTCTGGTCTTTTTCCAATGACAACACATCCTTTCTTTGATAAGGGGCCCAAAACTGTTAACAATACTCCAAGTGTGGCTTGACCAGTGTCTTATAAATCTTCAGCATTATCTCCTTGTTTTTATATTCTATTCCTCTTAAACTAAATGCCAACGTTGCATTTGCCTTCTTTACCACAGACTCAACCTGTGAATTAACCTCCTGCGAGTCTTGGATGAGGACTCCTAAGTCCCTTTGTACCTCTGATGTTTGAATTTTCTCCCCATTTAGATAATAATCTGCACTATTATTCCTCTTACCAAAATGCATTTTCATGCATTTTCCAACACTGTATTCCACCTGCCACTTTTTTGCCCATTCTTCCAATTTGTCTAAGTCCTGCTGCAATCACATTGCTTCCTCAGCACTACCTACCCCTACAACTATCTTTGTATCATCCACAAACTTTGCCACAAAGCTATCAATTCCACTACCTAAATCATTGACAAATAATGTGAACAGCAGCGATCCCAATCCTGACCCATGAGGAACACTTCTAGTCACTGGCAGCCAACCAGAAAAGGCCCCTTTTATTCCCACCTGCTGCCTCCTGCCTGTCAGCCATTCATCTATCCATGCCAGTATATTTCCTGTAACACCATAGGATTTTATCTTGTTAAGCAACCTCATGTGAGGCACCTTATCAAATGCCTTCTGAAAATCTGAGTAAATGACATCCACTGCCCCTCTTTTGTCCACCCTGTTTGTTACTTCCTTGACGAATTCTAACAGATTTGTCAGGCAAGATTTCCCTTTGCAGAAAACATGCTGACTTTGACTTATTTTATCATTAGTCTCCAAGTGTCCTGAAACCTCATCCTTAATAATGGATTCCAACACCTTCCCAACCACTGAAGTTTGGTTAACTGGCCTATAACTTCCTTTCTTTTGTCTTCTCCCCTTCTTAAAGAGCGGAGTGACATTTGCAATTTTCCATTCCTTTGGGACCATGCCAGAATCAAGTGATTCTTGAAAGATCATGACCAATGTATCCGTTATCTCTTCAGCAACCTCTTTCAGGACTCTGAGATGTGTATCATCTGGCTCAGGTGACTTATCCACCTTAAGACCTTTCAGTTTGCCTAGAACTTTTGCCTTTGTAATAACAATATCACTCACTCCCGCTTCCTGATACTCATGTGCCTCTGGCATACAGCTAGTGTCTTCCACACCAAAAGACTGAAGCAAAGTACTTATTAAGTTCATCTGCCATTTCTTTGTTCCCCATTCCAACCTCATCAGCACAATTTCCAGTAGTCCAATGTCACTCTCACCTCCCTTTTATTCTTTACATAACTGAAAATAAGTTTAGTATCCTGCTTTATATTATTGGCTAGTTCGCCCTTATATTTCATCTTTTCCCTTCTTATAGATTTTTTTAGTTGCCTTTTGTTGGATGTTAAAAGCTTCCCAACTTCCCACTCACTTTTGCTGCCTTATATGCCTTTTCCTTGGCTTTTATTCAGTCCTTAACTTCCCTTGTCAACCACAGTTGCCTAGTCCTGCCATTTGAGAACAACTTCCTCTGTGAGACATATCTATCCTGTGCCTTGTGAACTATTCTCAGAAAATTCAGCCACCTCTGTTCTGCCATCATCCCCACCAGTACCTCACTCCAATCCACCTGGGCAAGCTCCTCTCTCATGCCTCTGTAATTCCCTTTAATCGTGTGACTTAATACATGTGACTTATGCTTCTCCTTCTCAAATTGCAGTATGAATTCAATCAATATATGATCACTGCCTCCTAAGGGTTCTTTTACATTAAGCTGACTAATAAAATCTGGGATATTACACAATACCTATCTGAGATAGCCTTTCCCCAAGTAGGTTCAAGCACAAAGTGCTCTAAATAGCCATCTAATAGGCATTCAACAAATTCCCTCTCTTGCGATCCGACTCCAACCTGATTTTCCCAATCCTTCTGCATAGGAAGTCATTCCTGCCTGTGGCCATCAAACTTTACAACTCCTCTCTTGGAGGATCAGACACCCTGAGCGAATAGGTTGGTCCTGGACTTATTTCCTGGCATAACTTACATATTACTATTTAACTATTTATGGTTTTATTACTATTTATTATTTATGGTGCAACTGAAACGAAAACCAATTTCCCCCGGGATCAATAAAGTATGACTTTGACTATGACTATGACTATATTGAAGTCCCCCATTACAATTCTGACATTACCCTTATTATATGCCTTTTCCAGCTCCCTTTGCAACCTCAATCCTGGCTACTATTTGAAGGCCTATATATGATTCCCATAATGTTTTTTTTACTATTACAGTTTCACAAACATTCAACATTCTCTGACCCTATGTCACCTCTTTCTAAAGATGTAATTCCATCTTTTACCAACAGAGCCACACCACTGCCTATGCCTTCCTGCCTGTCCTTTTGATACAAAGAATATCCTTTGATACTAAACTCCCAACTATGGCCTTTTTTCAGCCACAACTCAGTGACACCCACAACGTCATACCAACTAATCTCTAATTGTGCCACGAGTTTGTCCTCCTTATTCTGAATGCTATGTGTATTTAAATACAGCACTTTCAGTTCTGCATTCTTCGCCCTTGTGAATTTTGCCTTTGTGGTACAGCTTAACTTTGCTCTGTCAGCATTTGTACCCAATCGTTGGCTTGTCCTTCCTTACATCTTAACTGCCTCCTCACTTCAAGGACATTTAGGAATGAATAGTTATTGCCATATTGGCCTAAGAACATTTAAAAAAGAACACAGTTGTTGATTGCAAAGTGTTGATTATACAGATGCTTTAAATCAGTGGTTCTCAAACTTTTTCTGCTTGTGACATTCATTTTCCTCTGTGGCCCCCCTCTCCATAGTCTCCATTAGTTACTGAAGTTCTTTTAATCAACTACACTAATTATTCTAAAATACATTCAATATTTATTTTAGCAACACATACAAAATGCTGTTTAAACAGGTTGTAGTATTATTATACGTTAAATACACTGTTATAGGTGTATATGGAAAATAAAACTATTTGGAATGATCTGAACAGGATAATTTGTTTGTAATATATATAATATTTTTCCAACTAGCACAAAAAAGTGCTGAATATTGTGGCTTTGGGTATGTAGTGAGATCCCTGTGACTGATGCAATCTGGTGAGTTTTTGAATATCTGGTTGCAACTTGTTAAAAATAATTGAAGATCGCCTCTTCACAACATCAAGATGTTTATGAGCTTTTGATAGCAGGTGAAGAGCTTGACTAAAACCACATTCAAATAGATAAGAGGTGGGAAATCCAATAAAAAAACAACTTTGCTTTCTCCCAGACCTGTGGAAACTTATTTTGAATATTACCAGTTATCCAGAAATTTTGCTTGGTGCATTTGAATTTTGCTTGAGCTGTTCTATCACTCTACAGCGCAATAAAACATTCTCTCAATGTGGTGTCAACATCATTCACGTTCACCCCAAATGGATCGACCACCCAATCTAGAGTATGCAACTCCATCAGGTCTCTGAACCAAAATTCCACATCAATGTGCTGTTGTTTCAAGTGATCAAGTTGTACAATAAGATCATCATCTTGAAATTCTATTTCAAGAGTGGGCAGTGAAGGAAATTGCATAAAATTGCAAAGTCCAATATGCTGCTGAAAAGTTTGAGTTTTCCAAGGAAAGCAGCAATAGCCTCTTTGCATTATATGAAATTGCAGACTTTTCCTTGTAACTGTTTGTTTAGTAGATGCAGCTTTTCAAATATATCTGACTGGTAAAACATGTCAGACTCAGCAGCGACAATTCGTTCTCTAGGCCGTAGCACTTAGAAATGCTAGAATACTATCAAGAAAAGTGAATTGAACTTCCCTTCAAAATATAAGTATCAGGGATCTAACGGAAGTTGCAGCAGCATTTAGTGATGCAGTGGCAGACTTCATGTGCTCTTGTCTCTCTGCAGTTTAGCCGTTTCTGGCAGACAACCTTCTGCAGAAACTGCATCCTTCATGTCATGTTTTCTAAGTATTATAACACGCACGGGTCAGTGGAAGGCAAACAGTACCGGCCTCCTGCTGCATACTTGCTCCAGCCAACCCCACCCAAGCTGCAGTTTGTGATTTGGAGTTGGATGTGGAGTGGGGCTCAGGGCTCAGTGGGCCATCCTGCAGGGTGTGAATGTGATTTGTGCGTGATCAAGCAGGAGCAGAGATACGACTGACAGCCACCCACCCCACACACACACACACACACCCACAAACACACAGCTGCTTTGCTACCTCATTCGAACCATGTAGCATATTTTCCCATTCATTACATTCAGAGTTCCAAATAAATTAAATATGTTCATTTTTTATTTATATATTTTAGTAACATTTCATTAAAACAGTAAACTTTGGGGAGCGGTGTCTCAGAAAGGTAGTGTCCATTCTTAAGAACCGCCAGCACCCAGGGCATGCCCTTTTCTCAGGTAGGAGGTACAGAAGCTTGAAGACACACACTCAGTGATTCAGAAACAGCTTCTTCCCCTCTGCCATCTGATTCCTAAATGGACATTGAAGCTTTGGACACTACCTCACTTTTTTTTAATATACAGTATTTCCATTTTTGCACATTTTAAAAAATCTATTCAATATACGTAATTGGTTTACTTGTTTATTATTATTTTTATTTTATTTATTATTATTTTTTCTCTGCTAGATTATGTATTGCATTGAACTGCTGCTGCTAAGTTAACAAATTTCATGTCACATGCCAGTGATAATAAACCTGATTCTGATTCTGACTTCCATTGGCCAATTCAGAACCTCCTGTGGCTGGTGCCCAGTTTCTTGTTTTTCACTTGTGGCCCCTACAAACTCCGGCATGCCACCCCAGTGCTATATAGCCCACGTTGAAAACCACTGCTTTAAATAATATATTGATCTGATTTGTTTCCTACTGTGTGATTTGGGTATTGTTCATGGTTATCTTTTAACAGGAAACTTTTGCAAGACATCTCTTGCTTTAAGGTTTCAGCTGTGCTGAACTTGATCTCCCTTTGAATCAGAAGGATCAGGATTCAACAGGGAAGAACAAAAATTTAAGCTGATGCTCAAGTGCATGACTTAGTCAGGTGTACTTTGTCAGTCATGCTGTATTTCTGGCCCTTCATGGTTCCTCTGGTGAACATTAAAGGTCCCCAGACTCTTATTTGAAGACAACAAGAGAACTACTCCTGGTAACACACACAAAATGCTGGAGGAACTCAGCAGGCCAAGCAGCATCGAGGGAAAAGAGTAAACAGTCGATGTTTTGGGCTGAGACCTTTCATCAGGATTGGGAAAAAGAAGTCCTGTTGTTATGAGCAACTATCCCCAAGAAAATGCTTCAAAAGTGTCAACATATTTTTCACTGTTTGTTTAGCTCGCAGCTACCAACAAGTCTGTGGCTTTACAGTAACTGCTCAAATCCACAAAATTAATCCAATGGTTTCAAGTGCTTTTCCTTGTACTCACAAGATATTACCCCATTGATAAGGCAAGCATTTAATATCCATTCTTAATTGTCTTTCAGAAGATTAAAATACCAGTGCAGTTCTATTGATGAAAGCATTCCCACAATGCTGTTTATTAGGAAGTTCCAGAATTTTGACCTGGCATCATTAAAGAAACCTCAACTAATACATTTTCTATTTAGGGTTATGTTTGACAGAAGATAACTTGTAGGTGGAGGCAATGCAGCTGCTGTCTTTGTCCTTCCACTTGTTAGAGGTAAGGGCTTTGGAAGTTCTGTCAATGAGAGCTCAGTGGGTTGCTACAGTGCAATTGGAGATGGCCACAGTGACACTGATGGACAGAGTGAAGTCCTGCAGCCACAAATGTGGTGTCAATCATGTGAGTAACTTCTCATGAATAGGGTTGAGCTTCTTGAATGTTATTGGAAATCTAGTTTTGGCTCAAGATTTTTAGACTTGCACTGAGTCAGAAAGTAAGTCATTCACCGCTGGGTACCTATTCTTACTTTTGTAGCCACAGTACTGATATGGCTAGTCCAGTCAAGATTCATGTCTGTGGTAAACCCATCCCCTCCCTCTACCCCACAGTATGTTTGGTGAAATTAAAATAGTTGAAATGACTAGTGTCAATTAGAGACTGGCGCTTGTGTGACATCAATGTTATGTGCCACTAATTACCCCAAATCCAAACAAATCCAAATGTTGAATAGATTGTGCTGCATGTGGGCATATAGTTTGTGAAATGAATTGAACTCCGGTATACTCATTTCCTATCTTGTGACGAAAGGAAGTTCAGGAGGAGTAAACTGTTCCATGGAACTTCTGTGTGAAGGCTGAGGGCTGTGATGACTGGGCTTCAACCTTACTTCAATAGATAGGCGTTTCTGCGGCTGTAAACAAGACTCCAGGAGGGTATGTTGCCTCCCTGGTGCAAGGGTCAAGGATGTCTCTGAATGGCTGCAGGACATCCATGGAACAGTTTACTCCTCCTGAACTTCCTTTCGTCACAAGATAGGAAATGAGTATACCGGAGTTCAATTCATTTCACAAACTATATGCCCACATGCAGCACAATCTATTCAACATTTGGATTTGTTTGGATTTGGGGTAATTAGTGGCACATAACATTGATGTCACACAAGCGCCAGTCTCTAATTCTGGAGTGGGAGGGTGAACAGCCAGTGGTCGTGGTGCATATAGGTACCAACGATATAAGTAAAAAACGGGATGAGGTCCTACAAGGTGAATTTAGGGAGTTAGGATATAAACTAAAAAGTAGGACCACAAAGGTAATAATCTCTGGATTACTAACAGTGCCACGTGCTAGTCAGAGTAGAAATAGGAGGATATTTCAGATGAATATGTGGCTTGAAAAATGGTGCAAGGGGGAGGGATTCAAATTTCCGGGGCGTTGGAACCAGTTCTGGAGGAGGTGGGACCAGTGCAAACAGGACGGTCTGCACCTGGGCTGGACTGGAACCAATGTCCTAGGGGGATCGTTTGTTACCGTTGTTCAGGAGGATTTAAACTAACGTGACAGGGGGATGGGAACAAGTGCAGAGAGACAGAGGGATGTAAAATGAGAGTAGAAGCAAAAAGTAGTAAGGTGAAAAGTAAAAGTGGCAGGCTGGCAAATCCAGGGCAAAAATCAAAAAGGGCCACTTTTCAACATAACTGTATTAGGGCAAAGAGTGTTGTAAAAGCAAGCCTGAAGGCTTTGTGTGTCAATGCAAGGAGCATTCGTAACAGGGTGGATGAATTGAATGTGCAGATAGTTATTAATGAATATGATATAGTTGGGATCACAGAGACATGGCTCCAGGGTGACAAAGGATGGGAGCTCAACATTCAGGGATATTCAATATTCAGGAGGGATAGACATGAAAGAAAAGGAGGTGGGGTGGCATTGCTGGTTAGAGAGGAGATTAACACAATAGAAAGGAAGGACATTAGCTGGGAGGATGTGGAATCGATATGGGTCGAGCTGCATAACACTAAGGGGCAGAAAACGCTGTTGGGAGTTGTGTACAGGCCACCTAACAGTAGTAGTGAGGTTGGGGATGGCATTAAACAGGAAATTAGAAATGCATGCAATAAAGGAACAGCAATTATAATGGGTGACTTCAATCTACATACAGATTGGGTGAACCAAATTGGTAAGAATGCTGAGGAAGAGGATTTCTTGGAATGTATGCAGGATAGTTTTCTGAACCAACATGTCGAGGAACCAACTAGAGAGCAGGCCATTCTAGACTGGGTATTGAGCAATGAGGAAGGGTTAGTTAGCAATCTTGTCATGTAAGGCCCCTTGGATAAGAGTGACCATAATTCTTCATTACGATGGAGAGTGATATAGTTAATTCAGTAACAAAGGTTCTGAACTTAAAGAAGGGTAACTTTGAAGGTATGAGACGTGAATTAGCTAAGATAGACTGGCAAATGATACTTAAAGGGTTGACGGTGGATATGCAATGGGAAGCATTTAAAGATCGCATGGATGAACTTCAACAATTGTTCATCCCAGTTTGGCAAAAGAATAAACCAGGGAAGGTAGTGCACCCGTGGCTGACAAGGGAAATTAGGGATAGTATCAATTCCAAAGAAGAAACATACAAATTAGCCAGAAAAAGCAGCACACCTGAGGACTGGGAGAAATTCAGAGTCCAGCAGAGGAGGACAAAGGGCTTAATTAGGAAAGGGAAAAAAGATTATGAGAGAAAGCTGGCAGGGAACATAAAAATCTGACTGTAAAAGCTTTTATAGATATGTGAAAAGAAAAAGATTGGTTAAGACAAATGTAGGTCCCTTACAGTCAGAAACAGGTGAATTGATCATGGGGAACAAGGACATGGCAGACCAATTGAATAACTACTTTGGTTCTGTCTTCACTAAGGAGGACATAAATAATCTTCCGGAAATAGTAGGGGACCGAGGGTCTAGTGAGATGTAGGAACTGAGGGAAATACATGTTAGTAGGGAAGTGGTGTTAGGTAAATTGAAGGGATTAAAGGCAGATAAATCCCCAGGGTCAGATGGTCTGCATCCCAGAGTGCTTAAGGAAGTAGCCCAAGAAATAGTGGATGCATTAGTGATAATTTTTCAGAACTCTTTAGATTCTAGATTAGTTCCTGAGGATTGGAGGGTGGCTAATGTAATCCTGCTTTTTAAAAAAGGAGGGAGAGAGAAACCGGGGAATTATAGACCGGTAAACCTGACATCGGTGGTGGGGAAAATGCTAGAGTCAGTTATCAAAGATGTGATAACAGCACATTTGGAAAGCGGTGAAATCATCGGACAAAGTCAGCATGGATTTTGAAAGGAAAATCATGTCTGACGAATCTCATAGAATTTTTTGAGGATGTAACTAGTAGAGTGGATAGGGGAGAACCAGTGGATGTGGTATATTTGGATTTTCAAAAGGCTTTTGACAAGGTCCCACACAGGAGATTAGTGTGCAAACTTAAAGCACACAGTATTGGGTGTATGGTATTGATGTGGATAGAGAATTGGTTGGCAGACGAAGCAAAGAGTGGGAATAAACGGGACCTTTTCAGAATGGCAGGCGGTGACTAGTGGGGTACCGCAAGGCTTAGTTCTGGGACCCCAATTGTTTACAATATATATTAATGACTTAGACGAGGGAATTAAATGCAGCATCTCCAAGTTTGCGGATGACACGAAGCTGGGCAGCAGTGTTAGCTGTGAGGAGGATGCTGGGAGGATGCAGGGTGACTTGGATAGGTTAGGTGAGTGGGCAAATTCATGGCAGATGCAATTTAATGTGGATAAATGTGAGGTTATCCACTTTGGTGGCAAGAACAGGAAAACAGATTATTATCTGAATGGTGGCCAATTAGGAAAAGGGGAGGTGCAATGAGACCTAGGTGTCATTGTACACCAGTCATTGAAAGTGGGTATGCAGGTACAGCAGGCAGTGAAAAAGGTGAATGGTATGCTGGCATTCATGGCAAGAGGATTCGAGTACAGGAGCAGGGAGGTACTACTGCAGTTGTACAAGGCCTTGGTGAGACCACACCTGGAGTATTGTGTGCAGCTTTGGTCCCCTAATCTGAGGAAAGACATTCTTGCCATAGAGGGAGTACAAAGAAGGTTCACCAGATTGACTTCTGGGATGGCAGGACTTTCATACGATGAAAGACTGGATCGACTAGGCTTATACTCTCTGGAATTTAGAAGATTGAGGGGGGATCTTATTGAAACATATAAAATTCTAAAGGGATTGGACAGGCTAGATGTAGGAAGATTGTTCCCGATGTTGGGGAAGTCCAGAACGAGGGGTCACAGTTTGAGGATAAAGGGGAAGCCTTTTAAGACCGAGATGAGGAAAAACTTCTTCACATGGAGAGTGGTGAATCTGTGGAATTCTCTGCCACAGGAAACAGTTGAGGCCAGTTCATTGGTTATATTTCAGAGGGAGTTAGATATGGCCCTTGTGGCTAAAGGGATCAGTGGGTGTGGAGAGAAGGCAGGTACAGGGTTCTGAGTTGGATGATCAGCCATGATCATACTGAATGGCGGTGCAGGCTCGAAGGGCCAAATGGCCTACTCCTGCACCTATTTTCTATGTTTCTATGTTTACTCTGAACTTGTAACGACTTCAACCAGTGCAGTTTTTTTGCCCCCTTTCCTTTCCATTGACTTCAATTTTACTGCTCTCCTGATGAAATGCTGTTTTCATATACCTCTATTCACCTCTGCTTTTAATTGTCCTGTCAAATTTTGGGCTGGCTGTAATGAGATCTGGACTTATGTTGTAACAGAACCAAAACAAAGCGTCAATGAGCTGCCCATTTGTCCGTAAGAGCTACTTGATAGCACAGTCAATTGATATTCCTTTGCTGTGCTGATGATTAATGATGGACTGAATTTCCAAATGCAGCTTGATAAATGCACCCAGGCAAATTTTACATTGTCACTGTGCAACCACAATGGAGCAGACTGTTTTGTAGAATGACATAATCTATTCAATGCAATCTGTTGTTTCTTGATATTACACAAGGTGAGTGAAGTTGATTAAAGATTGACTTATATGTCAAGGGAGCACTAGGAGAAGATCAAGAAGGACTGATAAGTGGAAGGTAAATATTTCAGCCATACAAATGTTAGATATTGCCCAACTCAACAAAATGGAGTCTGTATACCTGCCACTGACTTCAACTATAAAATTGAATAAGCAATGTAAATACTGCAACTACAAGAATGAGTCAAAGGCTGGATATCCTGTGACAGGTGACCCACCTGCACACGCAAGATGAATAACTATTTCACCATACAAGAAGCTTATCACCATTGATGAAAAGAATAGTCTAATTCATTGCTATTCTGTCAAACACATTGAATAATCATTCATTGTACCACTGACATCAATAAAATACACCTTACTCACTGGCCTAGATTACTCTGACAACACCTCCCAAACATCCAGTTGTTATATTTTTTAACTTCAAAATATTAAGGTAATTCAAAGGAAAACATGGGAGTCTGAAATGTGAGTCTAACTTGTGTTTACTTTAAGCGAGGCACGCAAGTATCACATGGGAATCTGATGCCATATGCAATTCACGCATTTATACATATAACTCATAATGAATTGTTTAAATGACCAAGAATGCTTAATCAAACAATATATTTACAATATTACTCAAATATTACTGAGATATTAAATACACAACACTCTTCCCTGCTTAGCTATAAACCCCAACTCAATAGAGAATATATCTCAATTACATATATGGTATACTATATAATATAGCTACTATATACAGACATTCACAACATATTAAATTTTAAATTGCCCCATTCAGGCCTAAGGATTTAATTGCTGTGTAGGATTTCTTACTCTGGTGGGATGACATCTTTCCTGACAAAGCAGGTCACTCTGCTTGACAGGTGAGACTTATGGCTGTGAAAATGGGACAATCTATTAGCATTTCCATGATCAGTCATCCTTTTGAATTCAACTTTGTAATTGTGTCCTCCAAGAAACAGAGCCCATCTTTGCATTCATGCTGCTGCTGTTAGTGGAACACCCTTTTGTGGATTGAAAATGGATACTAGTGGTTGATGATCAGTGACAAGGGTAAACTCTCTCCCTTACAAGTAATGATCAAAATGTTTTACACCCCAAAACCAGACTCAAGCCTTCTCTTCTCAATCTGTTCATAACATTTCTCTGCTGCTGTAAGGGAGCGTGATGCAAAGACTACGGGGCATTCACTTCCATCACCCATAACATGTGACATGACTGCACCTATAACATAAGGTGAAGCATCACAGGCAAACTTTACCGGGTGATGTGGATCACAATGTATAACTACAGTGTCTGACGTCACCATTTCCTTTACCTTTTTGAAAGCCACCTCAAACTGCTTTGTCCATTGCCATTTATTTTTAGCAAGTTGCTCACAGGTCATGTGGTAACATGATGATGTATGTAATTCAAGTATTTGTACATATAACTCAATGAATTATTTAAATGAGCAAGAATGCTTAATCAAACAATATACTTACAATAGTACTCAAATATTACTGAAATATAAAATAAACAACACCAGTCATTCATCAAGAAGAACAAGGGCAGCAGATGCATTAGATCATCACTGCCTACATGTTTTCCTACAAGTCGCACACTATTCCAACTTGATAAAATTGACCCTAATTCCATAGTTTGCAACAAACTTTGAGTGAAAGTACTGTTGCCATAAGAACTGCAGAGGTCCAAGAAGATTCATCACCACTACCTTTACAAGTGCAATTAGGGATGGACAATTTATGCTGGCTTTGCCAAAGATGCCCAGATTCGGAGGAATGAATAAGGATAAAGATCTTGGCAGGATTTATCAGGCCCTATCAAGCCTCCAATGTGCCTGAAACCAGTCCTTGAGCCGGTGCCTGCTGGTTCTGGCTTCATTATTATTTTGTTTTATCATGGAGGTTTGGCAAAACTGCACCATTTAGAACATTATTTCAGAGACTTTCACAATCAAAGGCACTTTTGTGGGAATGGAGCCTTACGAAATCAAGAACAAATAAGGACCATAGTTTCCATCCCCAAAGAACATTAGTGAACCAGGTAAGTTTTTATGATCTTCAGTAGTATCATAATCACTATTTCTACCACTGGCTTTAGATTATTTTGTTAATCAAAACCAAATTTCTCAGTGATAAAAAGATAATGCTGGAGAAGCAACTGTGATAGAGACAAAGTTAATGTCATAGATCAACATCACTTTGGGGTCTTATGTGTCTTGCTTTGTTTTAAATTTCCACCATCTGCTAATTCACTTTTATATTCTCCTAAAATATCAACTGGTGGAGATTTGAATTTAACTTCACCAATTCAAACCTCTGGATTTCTAATCTATTAACATAATCAGCAGGTGGCCATTCTAAACAGGATTAGCTAAGACATAAAAACTTAATGGACTTAACGATCTAAATTTTTTAAAACTTCCCAGTATCTTTCTATTTGTTTATGAACCTACAACTCAATTTATGCCAAGGTGTATTCTCATTCAATCTGCACCTGAACATTTTCACATAAAATTATATACAGATCTATTGTCTTACTAACTAAAAGCAATACCATACACTTATTTTCCCGGGTTCCTTCTCTCATCCTGGTAAATACTGATGGTAGGTAGAAGGGAGCTGCATCCTGGTTAAGTGCCCATGAAGTTTATGTACTCAGCAACCTCTTCAATCTGTAATGCACTATAACACACATAACGATGTCTTCATCTTACACAGGTAATGTAGTTTTCACCAGAATGTCAAGAAGAGCAGGAAATTTGGCTGAATTCCCAACCACTGCAGGTGAGATTAGTTAACACATCAAACAAATTTGAATTGGGCACTTTGAGAATGACATGACTCATTTCTCATGAATTTATGAAGTGCAGCATCTTTACTCACTATGCCTCCACCAGGAGGGTTCACAAGCACAAAACTGTTGGTATGTCTCTTTATACACAAATACAGATGAAGTTAAATACTGTACCAATGACTAGTTTTGTAACTTTAATTTGATATCTGTAACTTAGATCTATCAGTGAGGTGTAAGATACATTATCAGTATAACTTTGTTGGAAATTTTAGGTATAATTATTTACTTGAAAATCAAATCTATGTAAACTCTTAAACAAGTGTTCTGTTTTGACCACAATATTCTATCAAATAAATGCCAGAATTGCTATTCCCAATCCTTCAGAGATAAAAATATAAAACATGCAAAATCTTTAATGGGCAGCTAAAATCTTTTTTTAAAACTGAAAATCGAGGAGCTATAAATGTATGATTTAAATACAAAAGCAGGGGTAAAGAGGATGGGGAAGAGAGAAAAGAACAAAAGAAAAGATCCAAGATTGGGTGGAAGATAGGAAAGGTTAAAAGACAAAATATATGTTTCTATAAGTTAAAAGGGATGTAATAGTGCAAATGAAGAAACAGAAGATAAAGAATGGGTTTTCATGATATTAATGCTTTACAGACAATTAAATATTATTGAATGTATTCACTATAGTGATGTTGCAATTTGGCAGTCACTTTGCAAATGTTCCTACAAACAGCAACATAATAAAGATCAGGCTACTTTTCCTGAAATATAGGATGAAAAATAAATATTAATCAGGGCTCCAAAAGATGGGTTCAGAGGAAATGTAGCAGAATAATTTATTGTTTGAAATTGTTATACTTGGTGTTTAGTCTGGCTAAATTATTTTCAACCAAAAAGCTATGATATAGTACACATTATGGAGACACAAGAAAAATTGCAGATGCTTGAAATTTGGATCAACACACACGAAATGCTGGAGGAACTCAGATGGCAGGCAGCATCTATGGAGAATGAACAGTAGATATTTTGGGTCGAGACCCTGCATCGGGACCTAATAATTATTTTCTAAATTACTACTGATGAAGGGTCTCGGGCTGAATTATCGACTGTTCATTTATCTCCACAGATGCTTCCTAGCTCATTGAGTTCCTTCAGCATTTTGAATGTGTTGATCCATGTGGTACATTAAAATGTTTCATCCTTTCTTGGTGGCACTGATTTAAACTGCACTGAGAATTTCAGGCAGGGCCTCATAAAGGTACTGCACGTTCAGCTCAAAATAGCTTGATTCTTGTATTCCAATACCATTGCAACAGCAGTCATTTGACTCCCTAGTTTCTTATTGTAGTTGCATGTCAACTTCTTTTGCTTCATTTAAATCCCTCTATACTGTATTTAAAAATATTCTGTTTCAATTCTACCTTTTAAAATGAATGATATCTTACTTCTCCAGCTGTCTTCACATTGTGATTTGCATTCATATAGTATTCTTATCATAATGCTTCCAAATTATTATGGACTCAAAAACATATCTCATGTTTGCATCTCAAATTCAGCTCAGAGACAGGAGAAAATGCAATTAAGCATCTTGCTGTATCTGGGGGGAGCTAGGTAGGCCGCAGTCTCCTAAAACAGAAGTCACCATATTCTGAGCACCAAACGCAATACTGTACACTGAATCTGAAGAAGTGGAAGTGGAAGTGTTCATCCCAGTTTGGCAAAAGAATAAATCAAGGAAGGTAGTGCACCCGTGGCTGACAAGAGAAATTAGGGATAGTATCAATTCCAAAGAAGCAGCATACAAATTAGCCAGAGAAAGTGGCTCACCTGAGGACTGGGAGAAATTCAGAGTTCAGCAGAGGAGGACAAAGGGCTTAATTAGGAAGGGGAAAAAAGATTATGAGAGAAAACTGGCAGGGAACATAAAAACTGACTGTAAAAGCTTTTATAGGTATGTAAAAAGGAAAAGACTGGTAAAGACAAATGTAGGTCCCCTACAGACAGAAACAGGTGAATTAATTATGGGAAGCAAGGACATGGCAGACCAATTAAATAATTACTTTGGTTCTGTCTTCACTAAGGAGGACATAAATAATCTTCCAGAAATATTAGGGGACAGAGGGTCCAGTGAGATGGAGGAACTGAGCGAAATACTTGTTAGTAGGGAAGTGGTGTTAGGTAAATTGAAGGGATTAAAGGCAGATAAATCCCCAGGGCCAGATGGTCTGCATCCCAGAGTGCTTAAGGAAGTAGCCCAAGAAATAGTGGATGCATTAGTGATAATTTTTCAAAACTAGTTAGATTCTGGACTAGTTCCTGAGGATTGGAGGGTGGCTAATGTAACCCCACTTTTTAAAAAAGGAGGGAGAGAGAAACCGGGGAATTATAGACCGGTTAGCCTAACGTCGGTGGTGGGGAAACTGCTGGAGTCAGTTATCAAAGATGTGATAACAGCACATTTGGAAAGCGGTGAAATCATCGGACAAAGTCAGCATGGATTTGTGAAGGGAAAATCATGTCTGACGAATCTCATAGAATTTTTTGAGGATATAACTAGTAGAGTGGATAGGGGAGAACCAGTGGATGTGGTATATTTGGACTTTCAAAAGGCTTTTGACAAGGTCCCACACAGGAGATTAGTGTGCAAACTTAAAGCACATGGTATTGGGGGTAAGGTATTGATGTGGATGGAGAATTGGTTAGCAGACAGGAAGCAAAGAGTGGGAATAAACGGGACCTTTTCAGAATGGCAGGCGGTGACTAGTGGGGTACCGCAAGGCTCAGTGCTGGGACCCCAGTTGTTTACAATGTATATTAATGACTTGGATGAGGGAATTAAATGCAGCATCTCCAAGTTTGCGGATGACACGAAGCTGGGTGGCAGTGTTAGCTGTGAGGAGGATGCTAAGAGGATGCAGAGTGACTTGGATAGGTTGGGTGAGTGAGCAAATTCATGGCAGATGCAATTTAATGTGGATAAATGTGAAGTTATCCACTTTGGTAGCAAAAATAGGAAAACAGATTATTATCTGAATGGTGGCCGATTAGGAAAAGGGGAGGTGCAATGAGACCTGGGTGTCATTATACACCAGTCATTGAAAGTGGGCATGCAGGTACAGCAGGCGGTGAAAAAGGCGAATGGTATGCTGGCATTTATAGCGAGAGGATTCGAGTACAGGAGCAGGGGGGTACTACTGCAGTTGTACAAGGCCTTGGTGAGACCACACCTGGAGTATTGTGTGCAGTTTTGGTCCCCTAATCTGAGGAAAGACATCCTTGCCATAGAGGGAGTACAAAGAAGGTTCACCAGATTGATTCCTGGGATGGCAGGACTTTCATATGAAGAAAGACTGGATGAACTGGGCTTGTACTCGTTGGAATTTAGAAGATTGAGGGGGGATCTGATTGAAACGTATAAAATCCTAAAGGGATTGGACAGGCTAGATGCAGGAAGATTGTTCCCGATGTTGGGGAAGTCCAGAACAAGGGGTCACAGTTTGAGGATAAAGGGGAAGCCTTTTAGGACCGAGATTAGGAAAAACTTCTTCACTCAGAGAGTGGTGAATCTGTGGAATTCTCTGCCACAGGAAGCAGTTGAGGCCAGTACATTGGCTATATTTAAGAGGGAGTTAGATATGGCCCTTGTGGCTACGGGGATCAGGGGGTATGGAGGGAAGGCTGGGGCGGGGTTCTGAGTTGGATGATCAGCCATGATCATAATAAATGGCGGTGCAGGCTCGAAGGGCCGAATGGCCTACTCCTGCACCTATTTTCTATGTTTCTATGTTTCTAAATCACTGACTCTGAACAGGGAGAAGGGACCCCCCCCCCCGCCCCCATAGTTGCACAGATCCAGCCAATGAGGTACAATGAGGAAATATTACAAAGAGAGAAAATGTCAATGGAATCCATATTAAAAAGAAGCTTGAAAGAGAATAGGAGGATATTTTAACCAAAATAGATAACATATCCACAATATACTTTGAACTTTCAGGAAGAATTTTGTATGTTTTGTGTGAACGATAAACAGCAGAAGTAAAATGTAATCCAGGAGAGATCTGAAAAAGATACTTGATCAAAAAAGAGGGAACTGGTATAGTCTTAGACTGGGAGGAAGTGATAAGAAGCACTATAGCCATCAGAGGAAGAACCAACAGAAGACAACTAAAAAGGCATAAAGAGAGAAAAGATGAAATATGTAGGCAAGCTAGACAATCATATTAAAGAAGATACAAAAATGTTTTTTCAGATATTTAAAGAGTAAAGAGAGGAGACAGTAGATATCAGATCACTGGGAAAAGATCCTGGAGAGATAGTAATAGAGGACAAAGAAATGGCAGATGAACTTAATAAGTATTTTGCAACAGTCTTCACTGTGGAAGACATCAGTTGTACAAACGTTTGTATGTCAGAAATTCGAGTGTGTCTGGGGACAGAAGTGAATGTGTTGCTACTACTAAGGGGAAGGTGCTTGGGAAGTTGAAAGGTCTGAATGTAGATAGGTCACCTAGACCAGATGGCCTCTCCGGGGTTCTGATAGAGGTACTGTTACTGAAGCTAATGAGAAGGCATTAGTAATGATCTTTCAAGAATTAATGGATTCTGGAATGGTTCTGGAGGACTGGAAAATTGCAAATGTCACTCCACTCTTCAAGATGGGAGGTGGCAGAAAAAAGGAAATTATAGGCCAGTTATCCTGACTCCAGTAGTTGGGAAGATTTTGAAGTCCATTATTCAGGATGAAGTTTTAAGGTACTCAGAAGCATATGATAAGATAGGCCAAAATCAGTATGTTTTCTTTAGGGGGGAACTTGCCTGACTAATCTGTTGGAATTCTTCGAGAAAATAACAGGCAAGGTAAACAAAGGAGTGTCAGTGGATGTTTTCTACTTGGACTTTCAAGAGGCCTTTGACAAGGTGCTGCACATGAAGCTGCTTAAAAGGCAAGAGCCCATGGTATTGCAGGAAAGAAACTCACGTGGATCAAAGATTGGCTGATTGGCAGGAGACAAAGGCCGGGAATCAAGGTGGCCTTTTCTGGTTGGCTGCCAGTGACTCGTGGTGTTCTGCAGGGGTCGGTGTTGGAACTGCTTCTTTTCATGTTGTGTCAATGATTTTGTAGTTCTGAAGAAGCAGGGAACCTGCAGAAGAAGAATCTGACAGATTGGGAGAATGGGCAAAGAACTGGCAGATGGAATATAATGTAAAGAAGTGTATGGCCATGCAGATTGGTAGAAGGAATAAAGGCACAAACTATTTTCTAAACAGGAAGAATATTCAAAACTCAGAGGTGCAAAGAGAGTTCTCGTGCAGGATTCTCCAAGGTTAACTTGCAGGTTGAGTTGGTGGTAGGAAGGCCAATGCAATGCCTGCTTTCATGATCTGACTTTAACTACACCACCAATGATGGTGCTTCCTTCTTAAGTCCCACATCACCAGTTTCAGGAAGTTCTTACTCTACAACTATCGGACTCCTCAACCGGCAAGAATAACTTCACTCACCTTGATGCTGAACTGACTCCACAACCTATACATTCACTTTCAAGGTCTCTGCAACTCATGTTCGTAGTATTATTTATTTACTTTTTCAAATTATTTGCATGATTTGTCTTCTTTTGTATGTTGGCTGTTTGCTAGTCTTTGTTATTTATAATTTATCAGCAATTCTATTGTCTTTCTCTATGTTCATGTGAGAAAATGTATCTTAAGGTAGTAAGTATATAGTGACATATACATACTTTGATAATAAATTTACTTTGACTTTGACTTCCGCACTTAATCACCAGTTCCATTGGTGTCAAGAGCAATTGCTGGCATCCCACCTTTAGAATTCAGCTGTGGTCCATGGTTGGACTAAGACTGTGGTGATGTCTGGAGTCTGGACCTGACTAATCCTGATGAAATCCAAACTAGGCATTGGTAGTTGGTTAATGGTGAGTAAATGTTGGTTGATAGCAATGTCAATGATAGGTTCCATTACTTTGCTGCTGATGGGGAGTAGATTGATTTGCTGGATTCAATTGTTCTGCTTTTTGTGAACAGGCAATTCTACAAATGCTTGGGTAAATGCCAGTGTTTTTGCTGTACAGGAACAACCTGGCTTGAGACGTAGCTTATTCCAAGGTGCAGTTCTGCAGTGCTACGGTTGGAATGTATTTCATGGCACGAATGATGCACACATTTTCTATGACAAATGGATGTTAGGAACTGAAATTAGCTGTAATGTTTTGCAGCTAGACCGTGGAGGAAGTATGTGGTTTAAGTATGCCATCTTGGCCTGTTAAGTTTCTGCTTTCCTTCCCCTGAAACAGTAGCTCTTGCATCTTCATTATTATACACTTTTGTGAATTCTATGTCTTGTTCCATTTCCTTTGTGACTTTTTGATCTGAAATCACAAAATGTTGAAATGGTTGGTGTGAATAAATACTGCACGTTTATTTCCGTTTCACAAACCCTCCTAACTGGTGTAAATGTTGCTGGTATTTCATTCCACTTTTATATTATTACTGAGGTTAATAAAAAAAACTGCAAGACTTAAAATCAGATTGAAAACAGTGAAGAACATTTTGAAATACTTATTTATTCAAATATCTAAAATAATTTTCCTTTTAAATCTACATATGCAGTTGGTGAGTTTGAGATTATGGAGTCCTATCATTTTTACTGCTAAGCTGATAGAGATTTTCTGAGGCTCTGAAATTTGTGCAATTTCCCTGCAATTTTTTTTGTTTTGCAATCGCCAGTGAAAGATTTTTCCCTACCCCATATAATAAAACATCCATAACCATAGTCACAAATAACCCTGACTATTACCAGCTCCTCTATCACTTGTCATCTTGCTCAGCACTCTGCACTCTGCTCCCTTTGGCCTTGGCATATAGCCTTCTCTTGTTTTCTTTCTTCATTGTTTCAACTTTGTTGCTCTCTTTTACTTGGTTCCACTTTTATCCATCTCAATGTTTCTGGCATATATCTGTAAATTGTCTTCTGTAGCACTCTATGCTGCCATCCACAGAATCTCACAAAGGCTCAACTTCTGATCTTACTCATTCTCATCTATATGTTAGTGGGGCACAACTATGGTGCCAGCTTGTGCACATATGCTGATAACACCCAGGTCTGCCTCTTCCCACCTTCTTACTCCAACTTCTCATCTTTATTTTCTCCAGTCCCAATGAAGGGTCTCGGCCTGAAACGTCAACTGTACTCTCTCCCATAGATGCTGCATGGCCTGCTGACTTCCTCCAGCATTTTGTGTGTGTTGCTTGCATTGCCAGCATCTGCAGATTTTCTCTTGTTTGTCATTGGGCTTCATAGCTTCAGTTGGCTTATCTATTCCATTGTTTAATTGATTGACTGATATCCAGCCTTGATCAATCATCTCAATTCAGAACATAATTACAGGAAACCCTCAGATGCTTAAGGATGAATTGTATTGAAAGACTTCAATGACCTTTCCTCAACATTCCTGGGGATTTTCATTCAACAATGTCCAATTCTATTCACAGTTCTTCAGATAATGAAGCATATCATAACTATTTGTAGCAAAAATCAGATAATTTTTAGGCAGAAGCTGTTAAGTAGATTCTATGGTGATACGGACCGTAAGGGAAGCCTGAGACAGATGATCTACTTCTATTGTAAGTTGATTACAAGTGCTTTAGCCTTGAGTTTGTCACCATATTTCTAGCTCTTTCTATATTCTTCATTGAACTAGCGGTGAATCTGGTAGTTTGAGAGAGATATATTATGTTTCAGGTTAGATTATTGTATAAAAAAATTCTACAAGACCATAAGACATAGGAGCAGAATTAGGATATTTAGCATATTGAATAGTATGCTCTGCTATTTGATCATGGCTGATCCATTTCCCTCTCAACCCCATTCTCCTGGATTTCCCCAAAACCTTTGACACCCTGATTAATCTATCAACTAGATAAGAACCTTTCAACTCCCAACTTAAATACACTCGGTGACCTGACCTCCACAGCCATCTGCAACAATGTATTTCACATATTCATCACCCTCTGGCTAAAGAAATTCCTCCTGATCTCGGTTCTACATGGATGGCACTCTATTCTGAGGCTGTGCACTCTGGTCCTAGACTCCCTCACTATAGGAAACATCCTCACCATATCCACACTATTTACGTCTTTCAACATTCAATGAGATCTCCCCTCATTCTTGTAAATTATAGCAAGTTCAGGTCCAGAGCTATACAATGTTCTTTAGATGAGAAGCCTTTCATTTCCAGGATCATTTTCATGAACTTCCTTTGAACCCACTCCAGCACATCTTTTCTTAGATAACGGACCCAGAACTGCTCACAATACTCCAAGTGAAGCCTCAGCAATGCTTTATAAAGCTTCAGTATTACCTCCTTGCTGTTATATTCTAGCCTTCTTGAAAAGAATGCTAACATTGCATTTGCCTTCCTCACCACAGACTCAACCTGTGAATTGACTTTTAGGGAATCCTGCACAAAGACTCTCAAGTCCCTTTACACCTTGTATTTTTGAATTTTCTCCCCATGCTTTTATTCCTTCTACCAAAGTTAAATGCCACATGCTTTCCAACACTGTATTTCATTTGCCAATAATTTGCCCATTCTCCTAATCTGTCTAAGTCCTTCTGCAGCCTCCCTGCTTCCTCAGAATTACCTGATCCTCCACCTAGCTTTGTATCGTCCACAAACTTGGCCACTAAGCCATCAATTCCATCATCCGAATCTTTGACATGAGGTCCTAATATTGACCCCTGCAGAACACCAGTAGTCACTGGCAGCCAATCAGAAAAGGCTCCCTTTATTCCCACGGTTTGCTTCCTGCCATCAGCCAGTGCTCTATCCATGCTAGTATCTTTCCTGTAATACCATGGGCTCTTATTTTACATAGAGACTCATGTGCAGCACCTTGTCAAAGGCCTTCTGAAAATCCAAGTACACAGTATTCTCCCTTGTCTATCCTGCTTGTTATGTGCTCAATTCCAACAGGTTTGTCAGGCACTATTTTCCCTTAAGGAAACCATGCTGTCTTTGATCTATTTCATCATGTGTCTCCAAGTATCCTGAAAACTCATCCTTAACAATCAACTCTAACGTTGACATTACCACTGAGATCAGGCTAACTAGCTAAATTTCATTTCTTCTGATTCCCTTCCTTCTTGAAGAGAGGAGTGACATTTCCAATTTTCCAGTCTTTTGGAACCATACCAAAATCCATTGATTCTACTGTTCAGAGGCCTTTATATAACTGCCATCAGGGTTTTGTTACCTTTGCAGTTCCTTAACTCTACCCACATTGACTCTACATCTTCTGATCCTGAATCACATCTTTCTAAGGATTTGATTTCATTTTTAACCAACAGAGCCACACCATCCCCTCTGCCTAAATGCCTGTCCTTGGAGTAAGATCCCAACTGTAATCTTCTTCGAACCATCAATTAGTGCTGCCCACAACGTAATTCCTGCCAATCTCTAAGTGCGCTACAAGATCATCTACATTGTTCCGTATGCTGCGTGCATTCAAATATAGCACCTTCAGTCCTGTATTCATCGCCCTTTTTTTGTCCCCGTTACACTGCAACTCATTCCACTAAATGCAATTTTGCCCTATCATCTGCTTTTTCTTCCTGACAGCTTCACTACACACTGCCACTACTTGTATACTAACTGCCCCAGCCTCAGCCCTATCACTTATTTTCCACTCCCCTGCTAAATTAGTTTAAACCCTTGCCAAGTTGTAGCAAACCTGCCCACAGGTATGTTGGTCCCCCTTGGTTTCAGGTGTAACCCATCTCTTTTGTATAGGTCACTCCCCAGAAGACATCCCAATGATCAAAAAATCTGATACTCTACCCCTTGCACCAGTTCCTTGGCCACGCATTCATGTGCAAAATCATCCTATTCTTACCCCCACTGCCACATGGCACAGGCAGCAATCCAGCAAATACGGCCCTGGAGGTCCTGCTTTTCAGCTTTCTACCTAGTTCCCTAAATTCTCTTTTCCCTTTTCCAACCTATGTCATTGGTGCCAATATGTACCAAGACTTCTAGCTGCACCTCCTCCCCTTTAGAATGCCACGACGGACCCAGTCCAACATGTCCCTGACCCTGGCAGCTGGGAGGCAACATAGCATTTGGGTGTCTCTATTGTGTCCACAGAATTTCGTATTTATGGAGTCCTCTATCATTACTGCAGTCCTCTTCTCCCCCCACTTCGCTTCTGAGCCACTGTGCCAGATTCAGTGCTAGAGACCAGGTCACTGCAGCTCCGCACCCCCCCCCCCCAACCCATCCCCAACAGTGTCTAAAATTGTATACTTATTATTGAGGGGAACTTTGTACTGGGTGCCCATTTCCTTTCCCTCTCCGGATAGTCACCCGGGTACCTGCTTTCTGGAACTTAGGGGTGACAACTTCCCTGTAGCTCCTATCTATCACCTCCTCAATTTCCCATGTGACCCGAATGCCATTAAGCTGCAGCTCCAGTTCTTTAACATGTTCTCTGAGGAGCTGCAGCTTGGTGCACTCGGTGCAGATGTGGTTATCTGGGAGGCTAGAGGTCTCCCTGAATTCCTACATTTTACACAAACAACACAACACAGCCCTGGAGCCATTCTGATTGCTCTAACTATGTACCAACAGATGAAAGAATGAAAAAGGAGAAACTTACCAGATACGTACCTCACCCAAGCCTGTTCTCAATGAACACTGATGAGCAAAAGCCTCCCCACTCTAACACTGATCCACTCCAACAATGGCCACTCGGCTTTACTATTTCAGGAATTCTGTAACTGACGTGATCTAAAATTATCCCATTAATTTTGATAGTAATAGCATGCATCAAAATTGAAGTCTGGTCTGATTTTACAGGGATATTTAGATTCTAGGCCTTATTGCAGCCTAGGTCAAAACATGGACCAAAGAACTGAAGTCTGAGTGACTGCCTGTGATACCACAGCAGCATTTGATTGAGTAATGTGTCAACGGCCTGAGTAAAACCTAAGTCAACGGGTATCTAAGTGAACACACAGTTTGGAGTCTAGCTCCCAAAAAAAGTTTTTTTCTAGTTGTTGGAGTTCAACTAACCCAGTCCTAGAATATAACTGCAGGAGATTCTCAGGCCATTGTCCAAAGCCCAATCATTGTCAGTGGCTTCTTCAATGACCTTCCTTCTATCACAATGTCAGAAGTGTGATGTCCGCTGATGGTAGCGATAGTTTAATCTATTAATTCTGTAGAAAATTAAGGAGTCCATGCCAGTCTGCAGCAAAACTTAGACAATATTCAGGCATGGGCTGACATGTGGCTAGGAATCCCGCCACAAAAGTGATGATAATCATCCTTAAGAATATGAGTCGTTCCCCCCATCCTTCAAAGTCCTTATCATGATCAAGCGCCCTACCATAAAGCTGCTGCTGGTGGGGTTGGTGGGAGATTGGGAGTGATTATTAAGCAGAAACTCAACTGGACACGCTGCATAAATACTGAGGCTATAAAAGCAGATCAGAGAGTGACTCACCTCTGACACCCAAGCCCTCTCTATTATTTACAGGCTTGTTTTGGGAATTAAATGGAACACTCTTCACTTACTTGGATAAGTGCAACACCAACAACACTCAGATAGGTCAACACCATCCATGATGAGGCATAATGTTTGACTGGTATTGCATTCACCAATATGAAAATTTCTTTCTTCCACTGCTAGTGCACAGTGGACACGTTGTTACCATCTAAAAATGCATTGCTATAACTCTGGGTCTAAGTCCTGGAAGCTCACCAGAAGCATTGCAATACATGCCTGTTTGCCTGAGATACTCACTAAATTTACAAAACCCACAAAACCAATTGGCCAATGTTCAGTGTCAAAGTTTTTGTTTGTTTAATTTTTGAGCTGTCTGGCAGTTAAAGGCATATTTCAAATTATAGGGCACCTGTGGTCTGTTTGCCAGAAAGATAGTAACGTTGAATTAAATGCAAATCCCAAAACATAACTACTGGTTAATTCCACCATAATAGTTACATAACATCAGCCATTTTGTTTATTTAAAATATCAAAATGACAAATATAGTATGTTAAAAATCTCTGGTTCTTAAGGAAATGAGAAATTTATGCTTTTCAAATCAAGAACTTGAATGCTGGGTAGAAATCATTTTCATATTTTCTAATTCAGGTTTTCTGAGGAAGTATGGGCTAGGTTCAGAGAGATGTTTCCTCTTTAATCCTTCACAATTCCTCAAACTCCTGATGAAATATAGCAGCTAATGCGGCTTCTTTTTAATTGCATCAATATGTTGGGTCTAGGATAGATCTTCAGAGATGTTAACATCTGGGAACATTGAACTGCTCATCCTCTCCACTGCTGACCCCTCAATGACCTCTTGGCTTTCCCTTCCTGAAGTTCACAATTAATTCCTTGGTCTTACTGATGTTGAGTGCAAGATTGTTGTTGCAACACCACTCAACCAGCCAATCTATCTCACTCTTGTACATCTTATTTATATGTTTCTTGTTCAAACCTAAATCAATGGGGCCATTGATATTTGAGTTTATTATTTAGTTACTTATTTTATTGAGATATAGCATGAAATAGGCCATTCTGGCCCTTTGAGCTGCACCGCCTAGCAACCCTCAGTTGAATCTGAGCCTAATCATGGGACAATTTCCAATCACCAATTAACTTAATAACCAGTACATCTTTGGACTGTGGGAGAAAACTGGAGAATCCTGAGAAAATCCACGCGGTCACGGGGAGAACATACAAACTCCTTACAGGCAGCGGTGGGAATTGAACCTGGATTGCCTGTACTGTAAAGCATTGAGCTAACCACTCTGCAATATTTGAATATTTCAGTATTAACATTCCAATAATGAGATAGGGATAACTATGAAGTAGATATTTAAGCCGTCCATACTCTGCCCAACTTTCGGATAGTGGTAAGATGTCTAATTGATAACTCAGTCTCTGACATTGACCAACCAAATTCAACCATGTTGCCTCCAGCTTTAAGAATAGCATCCTGCTAATACCGCTAGTGAAAATTATTTCAACTTTTATAGTTATGTTACAAAATATGTATGGCTAGAAACTGAGTTGGCACCAAGAGCCATACATAGAGGAAGCTTCTACTGGTCTGTCTCATTCCATAAAAATACAGAAGCCCATTGCCTAGGAAGTTAGTTGCTTAACTAAAGTAATATTTTCACTTAAAAGGACTATTATGTCCAATTTACATTGGAAAACACGTCTACACTCCCATCTATAAAAGCCCATAACCTAGCAGTGGTGCCTTTTCAATCCCTGGTGAGTATGCAGCTTGGATCTACTCCAATTTGCCCACAGAAGCAACATGGCCAAAGCAGATGCCATCTCATTGGCTCTTCACACAACTCTAGAACATTTAGATGGCAAAGATGCATACATCAGGATGCTCTTTATCGATTACAGCTCAGCATTTAATATTATCATCCTCTCAAAACTAATTAATAAACTCCAAGAACTGGGCTTTAATACCCCCTTGTGCAAATGGATTTGAAATTTCCTCACTTGCAGACCCCAGTCAGCTCGGATTGGTGAAAACATCTCCTCCACAATCTCCGTCAGTGCAGGTGCACCACAGGGCTGGGTGCTCAGCCCCCTGCTCTACTAGTTCTACGCCTATGACTGTGTGGCTAAGTACAGCTCCAAGACCACCTTCAAGTTTGCTGATGACACCACTGTTGTGGGCCGTGATGAATCAGCACACAGGAGGGAGATTGAAAACAAACTCTCACTCAATGTCAGCAAGACCAAGCAACTGATTGTAGACTTCAGGAGAGAAATGAGAGGTCCATGAGCCAGTACTCATCGGAGGATCAGAGATGGAGTGGGTCAGTAACTTTAAATTCCTGGGTGTCACTATCTCAGAGAACCTGTCCTGGACCAATCATCTAAATGTAATTACAAAGAAAGCACGACAGCATCTCCACTCAATTGCCTCAGTCACTTTTATGCTCGGTTCGATGTCGCTAACTCTGAGCCTCCGAGAAAAGCCACTGTTACAACCTGCAACTTGGTCATCTCTGAGGCTGAGGTACGCAGTTCTTTGCAACAAGTGGACAGTGGCAAGGCTGTGGGACCGGACGGCATCCCAGGGCGAGTACTCATGAAGTGCGCAGCACAACTGGCAGGTGTGTTTACTGACATTTTTAATCTCTCCTTCTCCCAGTGTAGAGTGCTCTCTTGCTTAAAGTTATCCATCATTGTCACTGTACCAAAAATGACCAAGGTAACATGCCTGAACAACTAGCATCCTGTCGCAATCACCTCAATAATAAGCAAATGCTTTGAGCGGCTGGTCAAGGATTACATCTGTAGCTTGCTACCACCCAAACTGGACTCCCTGCAATTTGCCTACCGAAAGAACCAATCGACAGACAACGCAATAGCCACTGCTCTACATATCATCCTTACACATCTGGAGAAGAAGGAAGCTTATGTGAGAATGCTGTTCAGCATTCAACACCTTTTTTCCATCCAGGCTCGACAAGAAGCTCAGAGACCTCAGCCTTGACCCTGCCTTGTGCAGTTGGATCCTGGACTTCCTGTCAGATCATCAGCAGGTTGTAAGAGTGGGCTCCCTCACTTCCAACCCTCTGACTCTCAATACAGGAGCCCCTCAGGGCTGCGTACTGAGTCCCCTCCTTTACTCCCTGTATACCCATGACTGTGTCACTACCCACTGCTCCAAACTGCTAATTAAATTTGCCGACGACACTACATTGATTGGCCTTATCTCAAACAATAATGAGGTGGCCTACATGGAAGAGTCATCTCTCTAACACAGTGGTGTCAAGAAAGCAACCTCTCCCTCAATGTTGCAAAAACAAAGGAGCTGGTTGTGGATTACAGGAGGAATGGAGACGGGCTAACCTCTATTGACATCAATGGATTTGGGATTGAGAGGGTAAACAGCTTCAAGTTCCTTGGCATCCACATCACCGAGGACCTCACGTGGTCTATACATACCAGCTGTGTGATGATGAAGGCACAACAGCGCCTCGTTCACTTCAGACAGTTGAGGAAGTTTGGTTTGGGCCCCCAAATTCTAAGGAGTTTCTACAGGGGCACAATGGAGAGCATCCTGATTGGCTGCATCACTGCCTGGTATGGGAACTGTATCTCCCTTAATCGCGGGAGTCTGCAGAGAGTGGTGCGGACAGCCCAACGAATCTGTAGTTGTGAACTTCCCATGATTCAGGACGTTTACAAGGACTGGTGTGTAAAAAGGGCCGCAGGATCATTGGGGGACCCTAGTCACCCCAACCACAATCTATTGCAGCTGCTACCATCTGGGAAACGGTACCGCAACCAGGACCAACAGGCTCCAGGACAGCTTCTTCCACCAGACTGATGAACTCACTCTGATTTGAGTGTACTCTATATTACATTGACTGCTCTATTTATTATAAATTACTATAATTGCACATTGCACATTTAGATGGAGACGTAATGAAAAAAAATTTACTCCTCATGTATGTGAAGGATGGAAGAAATAGTCAATTCAACTTCCTTAGAAGTCTGTGGCAATTCGGAATGTCATCAAAAACCTTGACAAACTTCTATAAATGTGTGGTGGGTAGTGTATTGACTGGCTGTATTACCGCCTGGTATGGTAACTCCAATGCCTTTTAGTGAAAAATCCTACAAAAGGTAGTGGATTCAGCCCAGTACATAACAGGTAAAGCCCTCCCAACCATTGAGCATATCTACATGAAACATTGTTGAAAAAAAGCATCTATCATCAAAGGTCCTCACCACCCAGGCCGTGCTCTTTTCTCACTGCTGACATCAGGTTAAGGTAAAAGTACCTCAGGACTCACTCCAGCAGGTTCAAGAACAGTTACTACCTCTCAACCATCAAGCCCTTGGAACTAAAGAGGATAACTACACAGTCTGTTTCTGGTGTTCCCACAACCAATGATCTCATTGTAATGACTCTTTATCTTGTTATTTCATGCTCTTGTTAATTATTTCTATCTATTTATACCTGCATTTACAGTTTATTGTCTTCTATGCTCTTGTTGTTTCATTGATCCTGTTTATAGTTACTGTTCTATAGATTTGCTGAGAATGCCCGCGGGAAAAAGAATCTCAGGGTTGAATGTGGTGACCTGTATGTGCTCTGATAATAATTTTCACTTTGAACTTTGAAATAAAACTGGGAATAGGCCATGCGGTCCTTTGATCGTGTCCCGCTGTTCAATAAGATCTTAGTTGATCTTGTGTCTTGTCCATGTTACCTCGTCGTTCTCGTAATTCTCTAATTTTCCTGATGTACAGAATTAATTTAAGATGTGTCGGAAAACAAATGAAAATAACACGTTTCACCTGGATTTAGTTTTACTTTAATTCCTTCTTCTACGATGGTGCAACACCCCAGGATCTTAGTTCCGGAAATTGAAATAAAATTTAATCAACGAAATACTTCATAAACTCTTCAGTAATTAGCCTGGTCTTTTCAAATGTCGTGACGAGTATTCTGCATTTTTAATTTCAGCCTGGGTCCATTTCCAGCGGTTTTATTTAACTTCAGACAGTTGACTGAACAAGCGAGAATTGCAGTATCACGCACCGAAATATTTCCGTATGATTTATGTCATATGTACTTCAAAAACGGACGAGGTGCCGGCAACTGCACATTTTTTTTCACACTAGGCCAATAAATGAAATCAATGACTAAGTAATGGAGACGCAACCTCACCCCCACCCTTGGCGCACTCTGCACATCCTCCTGATTCACCCCATTGTCCACATCACGTGCCAGCCTCAACGTGTTTGCCGCTTGCTCCACGCAAAGTTATTGGGAGGGGGGAGAACAAATGAACGCCAACCAACTGAAAAGCCTGGGCTGCATGATGGAAATTGTAGTTCAAGGGTTTTTTTTGGCGTCGTTCAAATTACATTGCATCTTCGGGGAGTCCGTTGGAAGCGGAAAACTACGTTTCCCATAGACCCTCGCTGTGGGTACTGTGCACGTGAGTTTGACGTCTTGAGCTCGAGCGCTGAGCTTCTCGGTAGGTCTCAGTCAATCAGTGAGTGGAAGAGAGTGTGTCCGCCATTTACAGTTGGGAAGAAAAGAGCGTGTGTATCTCGGATCTGACAGACGGAATAAGCACCCATCTTCGTGCCCCCCTTCTTACCTGGGGGGCCCGGGCTCTAATCTATCATCATTTGTCAGAAGTGGAATGTTGGCGATTTTGTTTTGTTGAAAAATCAGTTACAGTGGAAGAGAGGAAGAAGCCGGGATGTTACGTATGTGGAAGGGACCGCAGTGAGAGCCTCTCCCCGGGTAGCTGGATGTTACCCTGTGGTTTCCATTGTTGCTTCCAGGCCTTTCCTGAGTGACGGTCCTGTCTTGTCATCATCATTTGTTGACTTTTTCGGAAAAGCTCGACATATTCATTGCATCCATTTTGAAAGCCTTTACAGACATCGACGGAACAGTTGTGGCGCTGTACATCATCGATGTTTTAAAAAAAGGTCTCCAGATAATCGTGATCTTGAGCTGTTCTGCTGTTGAGAGAATTGTACAGTTTGTTGCTTTGATTGTACTTTTGGAGGAGGGGCAATTAAAAAAAATTGGAGCTTAAAACGAGGGGAAAAAACTCTTGACTGTTTTCACTGACCGTCTTCTCCATTCCATTTTAAAATTCCTTTATTCTCTTGAGAAATTGAGATTGAATGAAAGCAGTTTCGTCTTTTTAAATTAAGGATGGATGAATCACATCAGATTGTTTATTACGATGTATTGCAACTGACTGAGATGGACAGTATTTTTTGTCTCTTTTTTAAAGGAACATCCGTGTTCCAGGGATCCTACCCTTTGCACAAAAATAATATGGAATTATTTTGTATTTAAAAAATCAGCTTGCAGTCGTCTCGTAGTTAAAGAAAAGATTTCCTGCCCCTTGTGTTGAAATCTTGGGTTAGTGAAGAACCCCTTCATTTTGTTTTGAAGCCGATAGCCAGTTGGTTGTCCTGTGGCAATGTCAGAAAGCGCAGACAAAATTGATTCATTATTGCGACCTCCTAAAAACGGTACCAATTCTAGTTCTGACACGACAATAGGAGAACGTTTTGGAGTAAGTATGAGAAAAAAGGAAGAGTTCAACGCCCTCAGGAGGCGGAGGCATACAATGGACAAGGATAGCAAAGCAGAACACCAACGTTTTATTAGGAGGAGTGTGATCTGCGATTCTAACGTAACCGCATTGGACCATTTACCTAGTAAAACCAGCATTATCGTTTCTCCGCCTGAGTCGGATAATACAACCATATTAATAAGTGGTGTTACCAATAATAGTGAAACGCGGCCTCCAATACAAATAACTCCTGTTGACCCAGTGTCTGCTGCAGTTTCTGTAATTGGCGAAGAAAAATGCGAAAACTGTACTGATGGCAATGCGAAAGATGAAAGTAGGGTCGCTGGTATTGGTGATGAACCATCTCGGCCCCCTGCCCGATCGCCCGATGTTTACGTTTGCAATCATGCTGCAAGTACAGTTAGCGGCATCATCAGCAAGGACAGAAAAAAGCAAAAAGCTGTTCCAATCAGGGAGGAGGTTGAGTCGAAAGTCAGCGAAGAGGACAGTGCGGAGAACCGAGAGGCGGAGGAGGCAAGAAATCTCGAGAGGAAGGCGCAGGAGGATAATGAAGAAGTAGAGACAAAGGCTGTGGCAACTTCCCCTGATGGGAGGTTTTTGAAGTTTGACATAGAAATTGGGAGAGGATCATTCAAAACTGTCTACAGGGGTCTCGACACGGAAACAACTGTTGAAGTAGCTTGGTGTGAATTGCAGGTAAATTTAATGCTTCCGCGGGAGCTAGTTTGGAATAATTGAGAAGATCGCCTTTATATTTTGTTAAATTAGCGTTGACTCTTGAGTGCGAGGAAACCTGGTAGCACAAAAGATGGTGTCATTATTTTGCTAGAGAGTTAAACTGGGGTTGATTGACACAGATCTTTGCCACAAAGCATAGCTTAAAGAAGAGAAAGTTTGGTTTTATTTAAAAAGCTAATTGCTTTTCTTGACTTGACCTTGCTCAAGTTTAGTTTTAATAATTGGCTACTTATAATTTCTTGTGTGAACCCAGTTAGTGGACATTGGCAATTTTGCCATTTCTGAAGCATTAATATTGAACAGGTAGTGAATTCTAATAGGGATTAGCAAGCCCTCTGTTGAATTGGCTGTCTTTTGTTCCACATTGTTGAGTGAGTTTTTTTTGGGCTTCTACCAGCAGTTACCCAAATTAGCTGACATGGGACAGAGCCGATACTGAATTAGGGAGCTTCTTAAGTTTGCACATTTTTTTTTTAACTTTTGTGATGACTAAAATCTTTAGTAAACATTTCTGATCATTGATTAATTATTGTGCAGCATAGTAATTATTGAAGAGATTGTAGTGAATGCTTTGTGTGAATTTGTATATTTCTATAAATGCACATTATCATCCTGAAAGGTAATAATGCAGATTTATGAAAAAAATCAGCTTAGTGCTAGAAATGTCTCTTAGATTGTGCAAGCATTTCTTGCAAAAAGCTAAATGTTACACAATTATCATATTTAATGTTGCACAATTGACAGAAAGTGAATGACCAGATGATTTCTTTCAATGTTATTAATTTAGAAATTGGCAGAACCTTAGACCTGTCCCCTGCTCTTAGAAAACTGTCTGGGATCTTTTATGAAGATGGGCATGAATATGACACCATTTGATTAGGTTGTATCTGGGCCAGTGCAGTGCTGCCTTTGTAATGTCTCATGTAAGAGTTGGATGCAGTGGACGTTCAGAAATGCAAGGCTAGGATTACCTTTCCTACTTCTCAGGTGCGCAAAATTATTTTAAAAAAATCACCTGCCTTTCGAAGTTCCTTGGTTCTTTATCACTTTCATTGCTAGCTTTTCTGAACTCTGGGGAAGCTTGAATAGCAGTACTGAAGTTTGAAGTTGGGTCAAATATTTCATTATTCACTACCTTCAGTTCTGTTTCAACTTGAGCTCTTACAGTCACTTTGAAGTTCTCATGACTTGTTGGAATGAGTTGACGATTTATTCCAGACTGGCATTGTAATTTTTTTCTAGTAAAATAGCATCAACCTGACATGTTAATCTTTCCTTTCTTTTTCCCACAGATGCTGCCTGACCCATTAAATACTTTGTGTATTTTCTACTTTCAGTTACTTTTGTTTCTAATATACAACAGCTGCTGTTTTAATCACTGTTGGTTTTATATTTTTGTGCTCTATGCATTAACATTTTAAGTAAATAGGGTACTACATTATAAAATTTGTTATTTTTCTAAAATAATTCTTCATTGACCGCAGAAAAATGACTTATGCAGAATGTTGGCTGGCAATTTAAAGGTAGTAAAATATTGCACAAAAATGAATACAAAGTTTGAACATAAAGCTGTCTTACAAACCTTGTGAAATTTTATAGGTGCTATAAATTTATTGAAGCAAAGTGTTCACTTTATAATTTAGTGTAGTTGTGCTAATCTATTTAAATATTTTGCACATGATAAGTCAAAGAATAGTGTAGTTTAGAGGATTCTCCATCAATGATCTTTTCACTCTTAGTTGAGAAATAGGAATGTTGATTGTTAAATTTAATTTGCTATTCAGAAAATGAAGCTACTTATTTATATTCATAGACTTAAAATATTCTGGGCATGGGCTAGCAAGTGGCAAGGACAGATAACTGGACTGGGTGTTTCTGATTGTCACTTAAATTGAAAATTTATTTGGAACTATATCATTATTATCTCAATCGTTGGACCCAAATCCAGGAGGTTCTAACTTCGAACACTGTGGTAGTAGTCAACTAGCAGAAGATTGGTGTTTCATGAGGCTCATAATCTTAAGGGTTGAAAATTTTAAACTTGACAGTGACAGCTAATTTTAAAATGAACAAAAAGATATCAGATTCTTATTTATTGAGGTACTCCTTGCAGCGGTGGGGATTGAACCTGGGTCATCTGTACTGTAAAGCATTGTGCTAATCACTGTGCCGCTATGCTGTCCCTTTAAATACCTTTATCTCTAAATACCTATGCTGGGCTTCTTGTAATTTTTGTACTTTGATCAAATTCTGGTATGGTCCAAGGAATAAAACACTTAGCCTAGGTTTTCATAACTAAAATTTTGCTGGCCTGGCAACATTCATGTTAATCTTCTCTGCACCCTCTAGTGGTATTACATTTATCCTCTAATGTGGCGATCAGAACTGTACGTATTCCTCTAGCTATATCCTCTCTGGTATTCTGTGCCTCAGCCAGTAAAGGTCACTCTACCATATCTTAACCATCTCTCCTGTGTCTATAAGGATTTGTGGATATGCACTTGGAATTGCTATGTTCTTCGGGGGTGGGGGAAGAGAGATTGCAGAGACTAGAAATATGAAAAGGGAATTGCTGGGGACATTCAGCAGATTTTAAAAAAGAGGATTAATGTTTTAGATTGAAGGAGTTTCATTAAAATTGAATAGTGAGAAAATGTTAACTTTCACAGAGTGTAGTGAATGGATTGATGGGACAAGAGATGTCTTTAATAGAGTGAAGCTGGTGTTGCTGTGGTGATAAACTGTTGATAAAGCTATCTGGTCAATAGGCTAAAGAAGACAGCACCTAAACTAAGAAGATGTAAGTTGCATCAAGTGTGCAGCAGGCAAGGCCATGCAAATAGAAAAATTAAGTCAAATTACAGATGTTTGCCCTACATTAGAACTGGTATGAGTTAGCTGAAGTTTCTGAACTCAATATTGAATCTGGAAGTCTAAAATATGTCCAAATGGAAGGTGTGTTGTACCTCAAACACTTGTTGGTTCTTATTAAAACAGTAAAGGTGGCCACAGACATAAGTTGGAGAAGGAGTTAGATGGAGAATTAAAGTAGTAAGCAACAGGATGCTCTCCAAACTGGATCACCCAATCCACATTTGGTTTCTCTATCTTGGAGGAGATGATATTGTGAGCATCAAATGCAGTTTGCTAGTTTGGAAGTGAAACTGAAAGGATTATATAGCATTCCTAGATGGTGGGAAGAGTAAAGGTAAAAGATGCATTGCATCTTCTGTGTTTGCATAAGAATGTGCAGTGAGGTGGAAGAATATAGCAAGGGATTTCAAAGGAAATAACTCTGTTTGGAAAGGTGTCTAGCTGTGAGACATCTCACTAGTGATGCACATTGTGAAGGATATTCATTGAATTCAGAAGTTGGGATGGAAAGTGAGGACCTTGGGAACTCTATCCTACTTCTGTCATGGAAAAAGGGTACATCTGGAGATGTAGAAATTGAGATCTGGTCAAGAGTTCTGTCAGCTATGGTATTGATGAAGCTAGGTTCCTCAAGGAGGAAAACCACTGAGGCATGTGTGGAAAGTGTCATTGGTGTAGCTGGTGGCCTTGCAAAAGTCCTTTTTGAAGGAGTAGTAGTTGAGATAGCTGTAAAAATCCTTGTGCTTGTAATAAATGTTAATTTATATTGGAAATGTCCAGAAAATGAGTGGAGGAGGGTCATACGAAGATGAAATAAGGTTACAGAAAAACTAATGAAATTTGAGTTCAGTAAAAGCTCAGGAAGCAGTATAAATATAGTTATAACTGTTGTGCTAGGAGTGTTGAGAAAGAAAACCTCAAGTAGTCTGAAATGAAGTCTGTTCTCATGTACCACGCAATAATAACAAGGGCCGTTTGCTATATTTTAATCTGGAGAAAGTGAAGCTGAAGTTGTCCAATTTGAGTATCTTTTGTTTAATTATTGCTGTATACCACAAATCAGTGAATCTTCCTTGTTCATTCTTCTTCCCTGAACTTCTGTCAACTATCAGCCCTATTTATTTTTAGCCACTAGAACAATTTTCCATTCAAGGTACTTTTATTTTCATAATTGGTTTCCCATGTGGGATCTTGTCAAATGCCTTGCTAAAATCCAGACATAAAATATAGACTACACATGAAATGGTCTCTATCTTCATCTGCTCCTATTGTTACCTTCTCAGAAAAAATAATAAAGTTAGCGCGTTTTGTTTATCAGCTACGTGCTGTCCTTTATTAAACAGTGTGGTTGTGTGATCTGTACTGATCACATTTTCCCTGTTTTTTCCCTAACACATAGAGAGATGCTGTTTGGCCTGTGAGTTCCTCCAGCATTTTGTGTGTGTTGACTGAGTAAGTTACTCATTCAGTCACTTTCTAGATTAGTAGCCTTGTGCAGCAGATCAACAATTCTGTAACTGCAGAGTATTATAAAAGAATGATCTGAGTATTTTTTTTTAACAGCCCGCCCGGGGGTGGTGGTGGTGGAGATTTAAAGAAGAAAAAACCTGATACTGGAAATTAGATAGTCTGATTTGAAACAGTCATTTTGATTTTCTTTCTCGAAATGCTACCCAACATACAGTGCTTCCAGCAATTTGTTTTCCTGTGACGCTTCATAAAGATATTTGATTTTACACATTCTTGAAGGTGCTGAACAATATTTCCTCACAATATGCAGATAGTTCACATTTTTAACTTCATTGTTTTAGTTTCCCTTCTGTTCCACATCTTTACTCCACTCGTAAGGACAAAAGATAACCATTTTTTAAAAAACCCTATCTCTCCACTTAGATACATAGAGTAATCCAATGCTGAAACAGATCCTTTGGCCAACTGGTCCATGTTGACCACATTTATCCACCCTGCTAGCCTCAGTTGACTGTATTCAGGTAATCCCCTCCCGTGCACATACCTCTTAACTGTTGCACTTAGTTTAATATGTTGAATTTTAATCGACCCTTACTCTTTTCTCTAGTACAATTATGTAACCAATATTTGTTTTAATTTGCTGTTTTTTTTCATCTACCCTATTTCTTCCCAATTCTCTTTCTCAATTTCAGAGCACTTTCTTTTAGATTTTTGGTTTTTGTCATATACCATTATCATGCATGGTCATGCAGTGTGGCAGAAGGAATAAAAGTGAATACTATTTCTAAACTGGGCTGCGGGGTGGGTGTGGGAGAGATTCAGAAATCAGAGGTGTAGAGAGACTCTGGAGTCCTAGTGCAGGATTCCCTAAAGGTTAATTTGCAGATTGAGTTAGAAGAAAGAAAAGCAAATGCAATGTTAACATTCATTTGGAGAGGACTGGAATATAAAAACAAGGATGTAATGCTGAGGATTTATAATGCATTGGTCAGACCGTATTTGGAATATTGTGAGCAGTTTTGGGCTCCGTATCTACGGAAGGATGTGCTGGCAATAGAGTGGGTCCAGAGGAGTTTTGAGGATGTTGCTTGGAAGGAAAAGATTAATGTATGAGGAGTATTTGATGGCTTTGGGTCTGTACTTGTGGAGTTTAGAAGAATAGGTTAGGGGGGTGGTTTATGGAAACCTCCTGGATATTGAAAGGTGTGGATAGACTGGATGTGGAGATGATGATTCCAGTATTGGGAGAATATATATGACCAGAGGCCACAGCCTTGGAATAGAAGATGACCCTTTAGAATAGAGATGAGGAATTTTTTTTAAGCAGGTGGTAGTGAATCTGAGGGAATACATTGCCACAAGCAGCTGTGGAGGCCATTGGGTACATTTAACGTGAAGATTGGTAGTTCTTAGTTAGGAAGGGCATCAAAGGTTGGGGAGTAGGCAAGGAAGTTGGTTGAGACTTGTGAGGGAAAATAAATCAGCCATGATCAAATGGTGAAACAGGCTTAATGGGCAGAATGGTCTAATTTTATTTTATGTCTTATGGTCTTGCAGGTTTTATTTAGTCTTATTCCATTTTGTGTACTCCTGAATATTCAAAGGATTGGTTTGTAGGAGAAAGTTGTGAGTTCTTCTATTAAGAATTCCATTACTTAATAAAAACATACTGAGGCTGAATCTTCCATTTCTTATGTATTTCACTCCTGTGATGGTGCTTTGTTTAGCTCGGCTGTTTTTTTTTGTGTCCATTATGGCTAATACTAGTTCATAGTTACTGGAATCTGGAGGAAGGAACAAACTGCTGCAGGAACTTAGCAGATGAGGCAACATTTTTCAAGGTAGGGGAATTGTCAATGATTCTGGTCAAGATCCTGTGTCTGAGTGCAGAAGAGAGATGTCCAGTACAAAGAGTTGAAGGAGTGGGTTGAAGAAGGAGCTGGCAGTCCATTCCATCTGTATATCACCCATACACGTGACCTAGTGAGTTTCCTATTCCTTCATCTCAATGGTTCCTTATCCCCTTGTTCCCTTCCTTACTTAACAGATTCTAGAATCTGCAGCCCTTTATCACAAGATCACAAGACAAAGGAGCAGAAGTAGGCCATTTGGCCCATTGAGTCTACTCTGCCACTCCACCATGAGCTAAACTATTCTCCCATCTTGTTCCAATTTCTGGCTTTTTCCCCCTATCCCTTGATACCCTGACTAATTAGATACCTATCAGTCTCCTCAAACACCCTCAATGATTGGGTCTCCACAACGAATTCCATAGGTCCACGACCCTCTAGCTAAAAAAAATTTCTCCTCATCTCTGTTTTAAATGGGTACCCACTAATTCCAAGACTGTGGCTTCTTATCCTTGACTCACCCACCAAGGGAAACAGCCTTTCCACATCTACTCTGTCCAACCCTTTCAACATTCAAAATGTGTCTATGAGATCCCCTGTCATTCTTCTGTACTCTAAAGAATACAGTCCAAGAGCCGACAAACGCTCCTCATATGTTAGCCCCTGCATTTCAGGAATCATCCTCGTAAGTCTTCTCTGAACTCACTCCAACATCAGTACATCCCTTCTAAGATAGAGGGCCCAAAACTGCACACACTACTCCAAATGAGGTCTCACCAGTGCTCCATAGAGCCTCATCAACACCTCCTTACCCTGATACACTATTCCTCTTGAAATGAATGCCAACATTGCATTTGCCGATCCAACTTGGTGGTTAACCTTCAGGGTATCCTGCACGAGGACCCCCAAGTCACTTTGCACTTCCGATTTTTGAATTTTCTCTCCATCTAAATAATAATCTGCCCGATTATTTCTTCCAAAATGTACAGCCGTACATTTCTCAACATTGTATCTCATCTGCCATTTCTTTGCCCACTCTCCTAAACTGACCAAGTCTTGCTGCAACCTTTCTGTTTCTTCAACACTTCCTGCTCCTCCACCTATCTTGGTGTCATCCGCAAATTTAGCCACAGAACCATTTAATTCATAATCTAAATCATCGATATACAGGTGTCCCCCGCTTTCCGAACGTTCTCTTTATGACATTTCGCTTTTACGAAAGACCTACGTTAGTAACTGTTTTCGTTAACCGAAAGAGGATTTTCGCTTTTACGAAAAAAGACCCTCGCTTTAAACTTGTGTTTACCCCAAGAAAGACTACCCTGACCATGAAGCCTTGCGCGGGCAGGTATGTGCAGATGCGTGTACATGTGCATGCGTGATGTGCCGATTTTCATAGGAACGCTCTACATTCGGATAGCTGGGGAAACCTGTACATTGTAAAAAGAAGCGGCCCCAACACTGATTCCTGCGGAACACCGCTAGTAACCGGCAACCAATCAGAATAGGATCCCTTTATTCCCACCCTTTTTTTTCCTGCCTATCAGCCAATGCTCCACCCATTCCAATATCTTTCCTGTAATTCCATGGGCTCTCATCTTATTAAGCAGCCTCTATGCGGCACCTTATCGAAGGCCTTTTGAAAATCCAAATACACAACATCCACAGCCCCTTCCTTGTCAATCTTATTTGAGATTACCTCAAAAAATACCAATAGGTTGGTGAGGCAGGATCTTCCCTTCATGAAACCATACTGGCTTGGGCCTATCTTGTCACACACCTCGAGGTATTTCGTAACCTCGTCCTTGAGGATCGACTCCAATAACTTTCCAACTACTGATGTCAGACTAATAGGTCTGTAATTTTCTTTTTGCTGCCTCCCTCCTTTCTTAAACAGCGGAACTACATTTGCGACCTTCCAGTCCTCCGGAACCATGCCAGAGTCTATTGATATTTGGAAGATCATTTCCAGTGCCTCCACAATCTCCAAAGCCACCTCCTTCAGAACCCGTGGGTGCACCTCATCCAGTCCAGGAGACTTATCTATTCTTAGTCCATTTAGCTTCCCAAGCACTTCCTCTCTAGTAATCTTGACTGTACCTAATTCTATTCCCTGAGACCTCTGGCTATCAGGTATGTTGCTAATGTCTTCCACTGTGAAGACTGATGCAAAATACTCATTTAGTTCCTCTGCCATCTCTTTGTTACCCATTATAATTTCTCCAGCATCATTTTCAATCGGTCCTATATCTACCTGTGTCACTCTTTTACTCTTCATATATTTAAAAAAACTCTTGGTATCCTTTTAATGTTAATTGCCAACTTCCTTTCATAATTCACCTTTTCTTTCCAAATGACTTTCTTAGTTTCCTTCTGTAAGTTTTTAAAAGTCGTCCAATCCTCAGTTTTCCCACTAATTTTTGCTTCCTTGTACGCCATTTCTTTTGCTTTAATTTTAGCCTTAACCTCTCTCGTTAGCCACATTTCTGCCAGTTTTCCATTCATGATTTTCTTTTTTCTTGGAATATATTTTTCCTGCACTTTCCTTATTTCTTGTAGGAATTTCATCCAATTCTGCTCTACCGTCCCTCCGTCTAGCTTACTTTTCCAATCGACTTGGACCAGTTCCTCTTTCATACCACTGTAATTTCCTTTGTTCCATTGAAATATCGACACACCTGATACCAGCTTCTCCTTTTCAAATTTGAAAGTGAACTCAATCATATTATGATCACTACTTCCAAGGGGTTCCATTACCTCCAGTTCCCTAATCGCCTCAGGTTCATTACACAGCACCCAATCCAAAACAGCCGATCCCCTGGTGGGCTTATGGACAAGCTACTCTAAAAAGCCATCCCGTAGGCATTCTACAAACTAATTACTTATTATAATTATTCTACATTATACTCATTCTACGAACTAATGAATTGTCTCCACTAATTACTTTCCAGTCTCTGCTTCTATCTCCATTCACCTGATCTGCCTGTCATTCCCCTGCTCACCTGGATCCACCTATTTCAGTAGGTGGCAGACCACTGGAAGTATGTGCTCAAATTGGCAATAACCTTCAAGTTCAAATTTAATTGTCATACATGAAAACCCCATGAATTGGTTGAGGCCCTCTGTTGGCAGGGTTTGATCATGGGTGCTGTGTACTAGCTTTCTACATGATATGCAAGCCAGGCCAGTATGATATGGAGAGCCAGCCATTGTCCATGTAGCAGGCTCCCCCTCTCTACACAGCTGAGGAATCCAAAAGAATGGCAAAGACTGATAGAGTTGGCACCAGTGCTGTTGCAGGAATTGCCAGTCAAGGTTGAACTTAATGTAGGACTGCCTTAGGGACTCCAGCTCCAGAATTTTCCTCTGGATTTACTCTGAAACCTTCCTTAAGTGGGGATAGCCGCAAGGCAGTGGAGCTTTGCTATTAGAGTGTCCTCCTCGATGAGCTGCCAACCACAGTTGATGAACCACATCTGCCCAAAGTAACTGGTTTTAAGGCACCAGCAACCCACCTTTGCCCCCTCTCCTGTCAGTAGCAACCAGCTCTGATGGGCTTAGCAGTTAAGCCGCATATGAAGGCCAGGAGCTGGACTTGGGTGTCAGAGGCAATTTGAGACTCCCACCATTGGGATTACAGGTTCCCCCACCATCCGAAGGTAGAGCGTTCCTATGAAACGGTTCGTAAGCTGCAATGTCGTAAAGCGAAGAAGCAATTGCCATTTATCTATATGGGAAAAATTTGAGTGTTCGCAGACCCAAAAAAACCTACCAAATCATGCCAAATAACACACAAAACCTAAAATAGCAGTAACATATAGTAAAAGCAGGAATGATATGATAAATACACACCCTATGTAAAGTAGAAATACTTTTCCACAATCATTGCCTGAACTGTTCTCCGTAGCGAAAATCTCATGCAAGTGCTCTCGGCAGAAACACTCTCTCCAGTAACCTTTAAGTTATGAAGCTGCCAAATCATACCAAATAATACATAAAAATACACAGCCTATGTAAAGTAGAAATAATGTATGTACAGTGTAGTATCACTTACTGGAATTGGGAAGACAGTGCCGAGCACACTGGTGGTGTGTTAGGCTGAGTCGCTGGAGGTTAGGGTGGTGTAGTGGTCCCCACCCTCCAGGCCGCCGACCGATACCGATCCGTGAAGCATGCAGTGGGACGCACCCAACACATTTTTAAGAAAGCAGCCGAAATAAACAAGCTAATTATTAGGTGCCGTCCGGCCCGTAAATGTCGGCCCAGATAGAGGCGACACAATCGCAACAATTGTGATTGGTCCGCTTAGTAGCATCGCATTTCCTCCTCTGCTGCAATAGCTTGCCATTGGACGACTGAAGGGCAGGGAAGGAACTCTGGCTGCAGTGCTTTCCATAAAGCTTTACAGACCTCCGAAATTATGGAGGACCCTGTGCTTGACGCCAGTTTGTATGTAGCTGCTACAGCCTGTTGACTTCCACCTGAAGCTAAAACTTGAATGGTGATTCCCTGTCTCTGAGTATACTGTACGTACACTGATGCGAAATAAATGGTTGGAGCCGATGAACCAAATCGTCAAATCTACCTGCCGACATCTAAAAATATTTGAAATGCATTTCCTCGTCAATGTCTCTCAGTGGCCGGACAAGCACAGAAAATTCACCCTCCTTCAGTTTCAGTTGCCAATGTTTGAAGTTTGAGTTTCTCAGTGTTGAGTTCCAACACGAAGAAACTCAAAACAGTGGCATAGAAACCCCACCACCAACTAGCGTTTTGGTGGTGAATTGCAGAGCGACGCAGACACACCAACGCACAAGTATAAATGCTCACAATGGCGTAGCCCACTTGTGTAGGCTACAGTGTAAGCTAGTACGCACAAGTATAAATCAGCCTTCAGTCCCTTTACACCTCAAATTTTTGAAGCTTCTCTTGATTTAGCAAATGGTTATTCTACTAAAGTGCATGACTATACACTTCACACCATTGTATACCATCTGCTGCTACTTTGCCCATTCTCCTAATCCAAGTCCTTCTGTAGCCTCTCTACTCCTCAGAACAAACTGCCCCTTCACCTATCTTTATTTCATCTGCAAACTTGGCCACAAAACCCATCAAATCCATCATCCAAATCATTGACATAAAAAGAAGCAGTCCCAACACAGACCCCTGTAAAAGACCACTAGTCACCGGCAGCCAACCAGAAGAGGCTCCCTTTATTTCCTCTCTTTGCCTCCTGCCAAACAGCCACTGCTTTATCCATGCTGGAATCTTTCTGTAATACCATGGGCTCATAGCTTGTTAAGCAGCCTTGTGTGGTACCTTCTGAAAACCCAAGTACACAACATCAATTGATTCTCCTTTGTCTATCCTGCTTGTTATTTCTTCAAAGAATTCCAATAGATTTGTCAAGCAAGATTTTCACTTGAGGAATTCATGCTGACTACGGCCTATTTTATCACGTGCCTCTGAGTACCACGAAACCACATCCTTAACAATTGACTCCAACATCTTCCCAACCACTGAGGTAAACTAACTGGCCTATTCTTCTGCCTATTTTTTGAAGAGTGGAGTGACATTTGCAACTTTCCATTCTTCTGGAACCATGCCAGAATCTAGTGATTCTTGTATGATCCTTACTGATGCCTCCACAATCTCCTCGGCCACCTCTTTCAGAACTTGGGTGTAGACCATATGGTCCAGCTCACTTGCCTACCTTCAGACCTTTCAGTTTCCTAAGAACCTTCTCTCTAGTAATTGCAACTTAACACACTTCTGACCCCTGTAATTCTCGAACTTCCAGCATACTGCTAGTGTCTTCAGGTGAAGACTGTTGAAAAATACTTAATCAGTTCATCTGCCATTTCCTTGTCTCCATTACTACCTCTCCAGCATTATTTCTAGCAGTCCAATATCTTGCCTCTCTTTTACTCTTTGTATATCTGAAGAAACTTTGGTATCCTTTTTGATATTATTGGTTAGCTTACCTTCGTATTCCATTTTTAACTTAATAACTTTTTTTTTAAGTTGCCTTCTGTAGGTTTTAAAAACTTCCCACTATTTTTTGGTCTATTATATACCCTTTCTTTGGCTTTTATGTTGGCTGTGACTTGTTGTCAGTCACAAGATGGATAAAGGTGATGAATTTTAGAGTGTGAATCAATAAATGGAATTATCATGTTGTCATTACAGAGACTTGAGAGAGGGACAGAAATGTCCCAGAGTTTCGATGTTTTGAAAAGATGGAGAGAAGGGGGTAAGGGTGGGGGGGGGGGGAGTTGGGGGAAGAGTTGCACTACTAATCAGGGACAATGTCACAGCTGCATTCGGACATAATGGAGGGCTCATTCATTGAGTCTATATGGTTACAAATCAAAAATAGGAATGGTGCAATCACTGATGGGATTGTACTACAGAACCTTACCCCCCCCCAGCCATTTGGGTAGTGAGGAATAGATAAGCAGGCAGATTAAGGAAAGGTATTAAAACAATAGGGTTGTTGTCATAGGGGACTTCAACTTCCTGAATTTAAACTGGGACCTTAGTGTAAGTGGATTAGATGGGCCACAATTTGTTAGGTGTATTCAGGAGGGTTTCTTAAATTAGTATGTAAATTGTCCAAGGAAGGACTATACTGGATCTGGTGTACGTAATGAGCCTGGCCAGGTGACTGAGCTTTCAGTGGGTGAGGAGTAGGGAACTCCTTAAGTTTTAAGATAAGGGTAAGTATGAACCTTGCGGGGGAGTATTAAACTGGAGCAGGGCAAATTGCGAGAGCATTAGGCAGTAACTAGGGAGAGTTAATTGGGAACAGCTATTTTTGGGCAAAAGTGAAGAAGCAATTACCATTAAAGTTGCTGGTGAACGCAGCAGGCCAGGCAGCATCTCTAGGAAGAGGTGCAGTCGACGTTTCGCCGAGACCCTTCCTGACGAAGGGTCTCGGCCTGAAACGTCGACTGCACCTCTTCCTAGAGATGCTGCCTGGCCTGCTGTGTTCACCAGCAACTTTTATGTGTGTTGCTTGAATTTCCAGCATCTGCAGAATTCCTGTTGTAAGCAATTACCAGTAATTTATATGGGAAAAATTTGTGAGTGTTCGCAGACCCAAAAATAACCTACCAAATCATACCAAATAACACATAAAACCTAAAATAACAGTAACATGTAGTAAAAGCAGGAATGATATCGGCAATCGCCTCTGATCTGGGCTGACATTTACATGCCAGGCGGCACCTAATTAATTATTTGTTTATTTCGACTTTTTTTCCTTAAAATTCTTTGCAGATCGGTATCTGTCCGTGGCCTGGGGGTTGAGGTGGTGGGACACTGGGGTGTCATCTCATCATCGATCAGGGCAGGCAGGTCATCTTCTTCTCTGTCTCCCTGCCTCGATGTCGAAGGTCAAGGTTCGTCATCTGCTGTAGCTGATGTGGAACACTTGCTTGACTGCTTAGCCTCGCGCATTTTTAGATCCTACAGTTCTTTGTAAGCACTCAAGCCATCGTGCAAATATGCCCTAAACCGACGTACCCTTTCAAAATTAAAGTCGTACTTTATCATTGCAGCGAAAACCTCACGCAGTTGCTTCACGTTCAGTTCCTGGACGACTTCACTTTCAGTCCGTTTGCTACTGCATTCGTTTTCGATTGTTATCCCTTTCTCTTCCAATTGCATCAGCTCTTCATCAGTTCTTGGTCACGGGATGCCAAAACCTCTTCAACATCATCTTCGTCAACTTCCACAAGCCAAACTCACTTTGTCCTTACTTCATTCACCACGATCGAAACGCTTAATTATGTCTAGTTTTACACTAAGTGTAACACCCTTACGAGGTCTTTTAAGCATTTCCGATACCTTAGAACTCATCTTGCTAACGGATACTCACAGGCAAGTGTTTAAGCAATGCCAGCTAGAATGCCAATCCGAATCCGGAGGAGGAGTGGCTCGGGGCGCACGCTGCCTTTATTTATAACAGTGAAAACACCTTCTGTTAGCGAAAACAGGTAACTAATGTAGGTCTTTCATAACAGTGAGGTTTTGTAAAGCGAACGTTCGAAAAGCGGGAGACATCTGTAGTCCAGTCAGGAAGGAAGGACAAGGATGGCAAAGTCAAGCTTAGGATGCTAGAATCAAACAGTACCTTTGAGGATTAGAAAGGAGCCAGAAGAGAACTCAAGAAAAGAACTAGGAAAGACAGGTGAGCCGATGAAAAGTCATTGTCTATTAGGATTAAAGTGAATCCCATATTATTCTATACATCAAGAGCAAGAGAATAACCAGGGAGAGGGTGAAACCATTTGAGGGTAAAGGGGGGAACACTTGCTTGGATGTAAAGGATGTGGATGAAGTCCTAAATGAGGACTTTGCATCAGTATTTACCAAGGAGAAGGATGTGGAGAATAGGGAGATCAGTGCTGAATGTATTAATATGCATGGGATCAATGGTCAATTGGCTATTTGGATTCAGAACTGGCTTACCCATTGAAGACAGAGGATGGTGTTGAAGGGACTTATTTTAGTTGGAGTTCTGGGTTAGCGGTCTTCCACAGGGATCTGTGCTAGGATCTTTGCTGTTTGTGATGAATATAAATGACATGGATGGACATGTAGGTGGATTAGTAAGTTTGGAGATGATACGAAGACTGGTGGTGCTGTGGATAGCGTAGATGACTGGCATCGAATACAGTGAGATACAGATCATTTGCATAAATGGGCAAAGAAGTGACAGATTGAGTTTAACCTGGCCAAATGTGAAGTGTTGCACCATGGTAGGTCAAATGTAAAGAGACAGTAAACTGTTAAGGATAAGACCTTTAACAATGCTGAGGAGCAGTGGGATCTTGAGGCCCAAATTTATAGCTCCTTGAAAGAGACTACACAGGTTGATAGGGTGGTTAAGAAGGCATATGACATGCTTGCCTGTATTGATCGAGTCATCGAGTTCAAAAGTCAGGAAGTTATGTTGCAACTGTATAAATCTAGTTAGGCTACATCTGGATATTGCAAACGGTTCTGGTCACCCCATAATGGGAATGACGACGGGGCTTTGGAGAGGGTGCAGAAGAGTTTTACCAGGATGTGGCCTGGGTTAGAGGGCAAGTTGCTATAATGAGAAGTTGGACATACTTGGATTATTTTCTGTGGAGTGGCAGAGGCTGAGGGGAGATCTGATAGAGGTTTATAAAGATTGAGTGTATAGATAGACAGGCAATATCTTTATTTTCCAGGGTTGAAATGTCTAATACCAGAGGGCATGCATATAAGGTAAGATGGCGTAATATTAAAGGAGATATAATGGGCAATTTTTTTTTTACACAGAGGCGGAGGCCTGAAATGCATTGCCTAGGGTTGTGGTAGAGGCAGATATATTAGGGACTTTTAAGAGGTTTATATATGCACATAAATGTGAGGAAAATGGAGGTATAATGGACATTGTGTAGGCAGATGAGATTAGTGTAGTTAACCATTTGATTACTAATTTAATTGGTTCAGCACAACATTGTGGGTTGAAGGGCATGTTTCTGTGCTGTATTGTTCTGTGTTTTCTGTTCTAAGTATCCTTAATCCTGTGTTTCAACATGTTTCTATAAACCTGGGTTGCCGACGTCAGATGATTTTTCATGAAGACCCGACAAGCATTTGACAGATAATTAATGTCTTTGAAAATTTGAAAGAAAATAGAAAGCCTTTTTGTTTAAAGATTAAGAGCTAAACTGTAGGGAGTTTGGTTTGTATTTTGAACTTCTGAGTTTTGTTATGATGTGAAGCTACTAGGAAAATAATCTCAACAGTTTTTAATGGTATGTTACAATATATTGTATGAAATCCAATTGAAAACCAATAAACAGTGAACTGTTAACTATTAAGCTGGAATATTTTGGGCTTTGGCTGGATATAATTTTCAAATTTAGTTCTTTCACCAATTGGCCTAAAGAGAAATGCTGCTTAAATTTTAGACAATGATAAATGGAATTTCAATTCATAACATTTTGTTGGAACGAAGTTATCAGTTTATTCTGTCAAAATTGCATGCAGACAAAGCAACTGGACAAATAACCTTGCTTAGAGAAAAAGTTGAGACAATAGGAGTTGATCAGAAACCTTTGTGAGATAATCAACCTTATGAAATACTTAGAAGACATTTGGAATCTAGCTGGCCCAGTTAAGAAAGGCAAACTAAATCTGGAAAGATAAGAAAAGGAGACAGAAAATTGACTCCAGAAAGTTTGAATTGAGCATCCTGTCAGTGTTTATAATGCATTTTGATAAATGTAATGTATTATCAGTATTGTTTACCATTACTTATGAACAATAGCTTAACTGTCTTTTCAGTTTGCCATTTGGAAGATTAGAAAGATGGTTGTGATTTTGAAGATTTTTGTTGATACTGTATTGCACAGCAAAAATAAGTCATTGATCATTGGTGCACAAAGGCCTAACTGTGAGCAAGTGATACTGAATCTAAAATGACCCAATAGAATGGGTCATAGACGTAGTAGATTGTTAAATCTAGAGCGTAAAGCCTCTGGAGGAACTCAGTAGGCCAGGCAGTATCTGTGGAGACAGAAATGGTTGATCTTTTGGATCAAAACTGCACCAGGAATGGATTCCGACAGTTTGTTTTTTTGAACATTGTAAAAGCCTGTTTTGATCCAAGGTAAACAAAACAAAACATTTTGGGGCAATTTACTGAAGAGACATGAGATATGTATCTATGGTCAAATTAAGTTTTGAAGAAAGATGGAGGTTCAACTATTCCAACCAACTGACTGTAACAAATGTTTATGGAATCATTGTAAGTTGTTTGAGAGTTCAAGTTAAAACTGGTCAATATTTGGAAAAAGATTCTTAAAATGCTATGGATAACTGTTTAGGCTAGGTATTGAAGATGAAAATAGTACTTAAGTAGTTTAGAAGGGACTTAAGTTTGTATTTCGAGTGAATTAAAACTAGTTGGGCTCTTTTTTTTCTATACCAATATATTTCCAAATGACTTGGATACTAATTTTATAAAGTGATATTTGTGCAATATTCTTAAGTAGTTGGTATATTTTTATTCAGGGATGCCCAAAGAAATTGATATACAGTTTAAAAGAACTGGCTGTGTTTGCTAGTGTACTAGTAAAACTTCCAGGCAGCTTGAATAAAATAATTTGGAAATAGTTTTTGTGCAAGTAAAATAATGCAATTAGAGTTGTGCAGATGAAGAAAGTTCATTCGTTCATTAGCATAGCTAATGTTATTTAAACTAGCTGGCTAGCTGCTAAGGAGCTACACTATTGATGTCCTACATGATGAGGCCAAACTCCCTGTCGACTTGCTTAAAGTTGTAATAGAATAAACATGATAATATAATATCTGTACATATTTTAATGTCACTTTTTCTGCATATACCCAACTTGGTTTACAGATTAGACAAAATCACTAAACGAAGTATTACATACACCCTTGGAGGTCGACGGGGGGGGGGGGGAGAGGGATATGGGGTTGCGGGGGCGGGGGTGCTACCTCCCTGAAATGAGTTTTTGCAGGGTGAGACGTCTGACCTTGAATTCTTCCACTCTTATAATAAATTGCTCCTATTATGCTGATCAGAAGAGATTTTGTGGATTTAAATACAGTAAAGAAGGAATGGCAATGTTTCCAAGTCAATGGTGTGTGACTTGGTGAGAAATTGAAGTTGATAGTGTCGTATTTGCCTGCTGCCTTAACTTCCATAATGGTAGCAGTTATCAAAGTGCTGTTGGAGTTACTTGGACAAGCAACTGGTGCATTTTGTAGTCTGCACATTTTTGCAGCAAAGGTTTTGTTAGTCATTGAGGGCATGAATTTTTAATATCATGGGTTGGGGCCTAATTAAGCAAGCTGGTTTGTCATGGATGATGGTGGATTGTCTTCAGTGTAGTTGGAATTGCACTTATGCAAGCAAGTGGGGTGCATTCTGTAATTTCCTATCTTGTAAATGATGGAAAAAAATTTGGGTTGTTATTGTTGGGTTGCATGCTGAAGGACACCCAGCTTGAGTGCCATAGTTAAGTGGCTATCCAGTTGAATCAACTATCCCCAGAATGTTGCAATTTGGGGATTTAAATTAGGGTAATACTATTGAACATTAGGTTATTCAGTTTGAACATCAGAGGTGATCATTGCCTAGCACTTACCAGTTTAACTCTGAGGAGTTGCAAATGAAATGCAATTTGGTGAACTTTATAAACTAAGTAGTCCTGGAAACATTTCTGCATGTTCAGGTCTTGTCATTTCCTCTGGCTGCAAATGGTTCTTGAATTAATGAAAGGATATATTCTTCAGTGAATGATCTTGATACGCTTATTTCAAGTAGAGATTTTATATATAATGTGCGCGCATATTTATCTGACACTGCTGTCAGTAGTTAGCAGTTGAAGAGCAAAAATCTGGTTTGCCCGAGGTATGCGTGTGGCTTCTTGCTTCACTTCCCAGTATCCTTGTGAAAAAGAAAATTGTTTTTCTGAATCTGCCAGAACCTAGTATGAAGAAATTAGGGATATGGAATACATAGAGATTATGGAACTGGGATGAGCCCACAGAGGAATCAGGACAATGAATTTTAAGCAACACACATCAAAGTTTCTGGTGAACGCAGTAGACCAGGCAGCATCTATAAGAAGAGGTACAGTTGACGTTTCAGGCCGAGACCCTTCGTCAGGACTAACTGAAAGAAGAGCTAGTAAGAGATTTGAAAGTGGGAGGAGGAGGGGGAGATCCAAAATTTAAAATAATTATGACAATGTTTTCTTTTGGACCATGTAAAATTGAAATGCATCAAGTTTACTTTCAGCTATTCAAAAATATTGTCATTCTGATATTTAAAAAGATTAACTTGCAATATGCTGGAATCTGGTGTGTGAAAGCCTGTTGGAAGAACTTGAGTCAGGCAGCATCAGTGGAGTGACAAAGTACTCTTGTAGTTGTTGCTCGACTTGTTTAGTTCCTGTAACTTACAATTGATGTTTTAATAGTTAAGTTTCCAAATTGTTTGAAGTTCTACTTTGGAAATAAGAATTAGAAAGATGGTTGTTAAGTCATATGTGCAGTAAAAGATGAGGAGGAGAAGATGGCGGCGCGATGGCAGCGTGCGCGGCCACTTCGGTGGTTATGTCTGTTATCTGTCAAGTAGGGGACTGTGCACAATTTTGATTTGATGGAGACAGACGTGAGAGTACGGAGGAACATCTGGAAAACTTCTGAAATGCCCGCTTCGCTGCCGCTGCTACTGTGTGGTAACTGGAATCTCCGGAGCAGAAGGCCCCGAAATCCTTGGCTTTGTGTGTTTCAGCGGCCGGGGCAAGGTCGAAGGCGCTCGGGAGGCTGTATCGGAGAGGCTGGTTGGAAGCTCGAAGTTTTTGGACGGATGGACTCAGTGTCGGCTGTGGTTGGCTGCTTCCAAGGCATCGGCAAGTTGACGGTGCCTGGAGGTTTATGGCAGGGAGTTTCTCCCTTTTGCCGCCTGCTATCGGGGACTTGGGAGTCAATCGACTGGGGGACTTTTGAGACTCTATTTACCGTGCCCATGGTTTGTTCTTCATCAAATTATGGTATTGCTTTGCCCTGCTGTAACTATATGTTATAATTATGTGGTTCTGTCAGTGTTAAGTCTTTGGTTTGTCCTGTTTTCTGTGATATCACTCCGGAGAAACATTGTATCATTTCTTAATGCATGTATGCATTTCTAAATGACAATAAAAAGAGGACTGAGTGTTCTCATAATCTAATGTAATCTAAAATGTGTGGAGAATTATCTTGGCTGCAGACAGGAAAATGTTAGATGTAATGGATTATAGCCAATAAAGTAAAACTGATGCTGATATTAAGCACACTGGCCATTAATAATTATAATTAATAATTATTGCTGCCACATCCCATCCTTTGCTATGTAATTCACCCCTCTCCCTGTTGAGTAGTACCAGAGAATGCAAGGGATCTGTGAGGTTTTAATAATATACGGTAGTTTTAATTCAAAATCCATTAAAGCAAAATTAAATAAAGATGTATTTTGTGTGATAGCTGCCCCAGACGTTGGCTGCTGCTGTCCCCAGCTCCTTAAAAGAGTAATGTGATGTCATCATCCTTCTTTTGGGTGGTGGGGGGGAGGGAGTGTAGAGATTTTGGATATATTTTATCAAATGTTATCAGATGGCTTTTGTGCAAAAAGACTGGGAAACACTGGTTTTGTGTTGTTTTAACATTCTGAAGGAATTTAAAGTTGGGGTTGTGATCTCAGGATTTTATGTCTGATTTTGGATTAACAGCACACTTGACAGGGTATCTTGTTTATTCAGACTCTTTGGTACTGAGAATAATCTTGTGTATTACATTCATTATGGGTTGAAGACTTGCTAAAGAAGATTGAGAATAGAGAATGACTTGGTGGAGAAATTCAACATCAGAACTTTTGCAAGGAAGGAAATAAGGTTGAGTTCTGAGGGAGAGAAAACAAAGAATTAAAGTTTGAAGTATAACTGCTCTACAGTTGTGATATTTAAAGTGTTAAAACCAAGAGGTTACTGGCAATTAACACAACCATATCACTAAAAGCAGATCTGTATTTGGGAGGAAGACTTTATTTTCTGGTGAACTTGGTTAGTGTATTTGCTCATATCCAGTAACTCCATGGTATTTAGTGCATGCTGTTATATTGATGAAGGATAAAATTAGTGACTGGAGCTGTGCAATGTAACTGGCATTTTTTGCTTATTGAGTGAGCTGGCAAATTTCTTCCATGCATGGTGCCATGGTACCATGGTACTTACATATGTATATTGTACTCTGAAGTAATCCAGACTTGCACAAATACTTGAATTAAGTGGCTGAGTACAGAACTATTTAAATTTTGGATTGACATTGGAAAAAAAATTAGAATCTCATTTAACAAGAGGGAAATTTCTCTCCAGTTACCTGCTGCTGAAATCTTTTTAAAAAAAAATCAACCATGCCTAGGATATGAGGTTGAAATTCCGCCTTTTGAAGAGTAGTCACATTGGGCAGCTAGTTTATACATGAAACTCCGAAATGGCAATGAATATGTTGTTTTCGTAATGTTGATTAGAACATAAATTCTAAAGGTCCAGTGCATTGGAATGACTTCTGGAAAGCATTTTTTAAATAGGAAAATGTGTATCAGAAATGGTGTAATAATTTTTCAAAGGTTGCCTTTCATTTTACATTTTTGGAACTTTTTGATACAAGCAACCTGAGAATCCAGTCCAAGCTTAATGGAAATTCTAAACTAGAATTTTAAAGTTATAACAAAAACAGGTTAAGGCAACATCGTTGAGGGAAGAAACATTTAGCATTTCAGGCCAGAAGAGTGAAAGTTGGGCAAAATAGATATGTTTGCGATTGCATGAGGGGAAAACAATGTCAAAGAAATAATCAAAATATATAGTTTTGCCTGATAATTATAAAATGCTCCAGAATTGGGTCTTATGGCAAGGCAATAGTTATGGAAAGAGGTGTTGACCTGAAATGTTGAGGGCATTCATAGTGGGGAATAGTAAACCACACACAGTGAACTGTTTCTTCACTGGGTCTTGGAAGAGTACTCCTTGCTTGTCTGGTCCAGCTGAACAAATATTGGAAGTGATTAATTGAAAGCAATGTGTACTGCAGATCATTCCAAAGGCATCTTGCTTCAATCAAGAGATTCAATACTTTTATTCTGATGATCTACTCTAAATTTGAGCATGGATATCGGAAGGCCTGTATTTGCATGACTGCAGTTTCCAAGACTTAAATTTTATCTTGCCCTTGATTCAATAGATAATCAGGCATCTAAAACCTAGAATCTATTTGATTTAACGTTTTTGAGCAATGCTTTTTTCTTAATTTCTTTAATACCTTGAGTAAAGTGTATGTAATTTTTAGGCAAGTTCATGAGCTGTTTGCTTGGCTTTGTGTCAATTAAGGCTAGCAAAAGAATCTTGCTGTATTATATTTCTTGTTCTGAGAAGAGACAGTAATTTAAGCCCCAGTTTGTATGTGGATTGCAGATTGAGCAAAGACTCTTCAATTTGGGATGTTTTTTTTGCATTCTGTCTGGATTATAGTTTTCAAAGAGCAGATGTCTTTAATCCTTTATCTTTCTGTTAATTTAGTGAGCTTCAGAGAGGTCAATTTCATTGCAAATAAGATGAAGCTAGCCCTAAATGCATCTTTGTAGACTGAGAACTGATCATTAAAGCACATTTTTACTTTAAATTACAGCTGGAAAGGCAATGGAACTCCATCTACATGTTTTGTTTGGGGAGTTTGGTGATTACCAATAGTCTTTCCAGCATTGATCTTGTTGCCTCCTGTCAAGAACAAGAAACATAATAGCAAGTATACATACCTGCATGCAAGTTTACTAATGTGCTCTTGAAACTACCTTACCATGTTTTTTTGCTATTAACAGGACCGAAAGTTGTCAAAATCAGAAAGGCAAAGGTTTAAAGAAGAAGCTGAAATGTTAAAGGCCTTGCAGCATCCGAATATAGTCAGATTTTATGATTCTTGGGAATCAACGTTGAAAGGAAAGAAATGTATAGTGCTGGTGACAGAATTGATGACGTCAGGAACTCTGAAAACGTAAGTGCAGTTAAATATTTTAAACTGAATTATCATTTGTTGCCTTTTTGGTTTCTCACATATTTAATTGCCTTTATGCATAACTTGTGCAGAACATTTAAACTGATAATGCACAGCTTTACTTAAGACAGTCAGGAAGGATAATTGATGGAAATGTGGACCTTTATAAGGATGCATAAAATCATGAAGGGCATAGATACTGAATGGTCAGTCTTTTTGCCAGGTTAGGGAAGTAAAAAACTAGACAGCATAGATTCAAGAAGAGTGGAGACAGATTTAAAGAGACCTGAAGGAGGAGCTTTTCTGGACAGTGAATGGTGGGTATATTGAACAATCTGTCATGGGAAGCTGTAGAGGCAGATATAGTTACAAGAATTAAGGTACTTAGATTGGTATATGGAGAGGAAAAGTATGGAAAGGTATGTACAGAATGAGATCAGCTCAGGTTGACAACTTGGTTGACATGATATGGAGGGCTGAAGTGCCGATTTTTGTGCTGTATACCTCTGACCCTATAAGTTTTGAGTATTGACTGATCCATCGCACATTTCTTTGCTGTTTACTTTTAAATATACTGTTAGTTCTGCTCTAATATATTTCCATAATACAAATTAGTTATAATACAATTGATGGTTTAGGGAACACTATTTGCATTATTATACTGGCTACATTTGTGCAATTATGATCTAGTAAACCCTGTTTAAGTGTGTGCTGTGAAGTGAACTGCAACATTTTTTTGCTATAATACAAGTTTCTATAACACATATTTTCTTTGGAATGTAACTATCATGTTATAACAAAACTACCTGTGTGTACTCTATATCTGTTTTCAAAGGCTAATATAAAATTGATGTTGTTAAACATTGAAATTGTTTTTTAATAACCATGGGATGGATAGATGCTGATTTTTGCAGGTGGCCTGATTACATGTGCATTTGAAATGCCACAATAAACATTTAAAATCTTGCCACTCTGTCTTGATTGTTGTGTCTCATTTTCCACTTTTTATGCACCTAACCAATCTATTGATACATTCTTGCAGCTGCAATTTGTTTCTGCACTGAGGACACTTAGCAGTTTTGGTATCATTGGCAAACATTTGCATTATTGTCACTGTTTAATTGAGCCATATCACAAAAACCAAGAGACTTGATAATGGAGTTCTATTAAATCCTGCTATATATATCCTAAACTTCTATGAATGTTTTCCTTTGCTTTCTCCAACTGAGCCATTGTGTAAAAATTAAGTTTGCTTCTTGCCTTTGGAACTTGCAGGTTAATTTTCCCCGATCAGCCTGCTATATAGGACTTCACTGAAGGACTTGCTAAAAATCTATGCAGACCACATCAAATATACTGTTTTTGTCACCCTTAATATAAAAAAAAAATCAAATTCATGCTGATTTACATCCTTTGTAATATATGTGTATGATCCAAGGCCTCATTTCTTCATTTCTTTGTTATCTATGATTCTCAGAGGAGATATAGACATCGACAACCTCAGCCGCCTCCTGCGGTTCCACAGTTAGGTGGCCCCGATGTATTAAGTCTCTCTGTAGTGACAGTTTTAATATAATTGAAGAACCTCTTGGGATTATTGTTAACCCTGCCTGACAGATCCATCTCATACCTTCAGCCCACTTGATTTCCCTCTTAAGCACGCTCTTAAACTTTATATTTGTTGAGGGATTTATTTGAACCCATCTGCCTAAAAGTGATATACGCTTTCACCTTTTACCTGACAAGAGCCTCTATTTCTGATCAGTTAGGGTTCACTGAACTTGGTATGCCTGCTCTTCAAGCTAACAGGAACATGCTGCACCAGGACCCTTAATGTCCTTTAAATACCTACTTGCCAACTGTTTCTTTGCCTTTAAATAGGGACACCCATTCAACCCTGGCTAGATTCTGCCTAATGTCTTCAAAGTTGCCAGCTGCTGCAGTTTAGGACTTTCAATGTGTGCACCTGTTCTATATTTTTCCATGACTGTTTAAAAGCTAATAGAATTGTGTGAAATTTTTTGATACATCTGGCCCTCAAGTTCCTGCTGACTATAGGTGCTGGTGGTGGGGGGTGTATGTTTATAAGCATAGCCCTACCAAGGTGGCAATCCCTTTCTAATTTCTAAGTTCTACTCAAATGTTTTTGTTAGAAGAATATTTCTAAGCACTGTTGTGATGTCCTCCCTTATTAAAAAGGCAATGCCTCCACTCCTATCTCTTCCTCCGTCATACCTAAAGCATTGATATCCTGGAACATTGTGCTGTAAATCCTGCCCTTCTCTCAGCCATGTTTCTGTTATGGCCACAGTATCTCAGTGCCAAGAGGTAATCCACCCACTCAATTCATCCACTTTACCTGTTAAGCTTCATGCGTTAAATTGATGCAATTTAAAGCAGTGCTACCAACTGTCCTTATTACTGTAACCTGGCTATCCTGAGCACCAGGCTTATACACTTCAGTTGTTTCTCATACCTCTGACTTCTTGCTCGAGTCTCAGGCCCATGCCCACACCCTGGTCCCTCTCACCCTCACCAATCTAGTTGAAACCCTCCCCGGTGGCAAAAGCAAATTTCCCAAATTTCTGTGCTTGGATATTGGTTTCCCCTCTGGTTCAACTGCATCTTGTCCCACGTGTTGCCTCTACCTTAGTGGAGATCCCTCCCTGCTCCTTGTACTGACTCTTCAGCCGGTAATCATCAGCCAGAAAAGGGTACTCATCTGGCCTGACTTTCTTACTTAACTCCTTTGTACTCATTCTGCAGGACCTTGTCCCTTGTTCTGCCTATGTTGTTTGTACCAATGTTTACAACGACCTGTTCATCAATCTACTTTGTATTTTCTGCTTCTGCTCAGTTGTAATTGACCCTGGCACCTGGGAGGTAGTGCACCATCTTGGTATCTCTCCTGTGGCCATCTTTTGTTGGACAGAATTTCTTCTCGTGCTAAATGTTGAGTCTGCTATCGCTATTGCTCTGCCTGACTGTACGTCTCTCTGCTGAGCATCATGGCCAACCACAGTGCCACTTATCTGGCTGCTGCTGTTGTGCCCTTCTCCCTCCTCCCACCCTCTCTTTCTCTTTCTCCCCCCCCCCGCCAGAATCTGAAGGGGTATACTTGCCGCCGAGAGGAATGGCCACAAGGAAGCGCTTCACTGATTGCATACTTGCCTTGCTTTGCCTGATGGTCACCCATCTATATGAAACTTGTATGTGAGTGTGACCACCTTTAGTAAAAGTCTCATTTATGAAATCCTCAGCTTCCAGAGCTTCTTGGATGATCCTGAGTACATTTACTTCCATACCCAGTTCCTTCCCCAGTCGGCTAGGGGCTTTACCTCCCACAGATGTAATCTTTAGGGAGACCATGAGGTTCCCTATCTTCCCATATCTGGGAGGAGGAGCATTCCTCTGCACTACCATCTTGCCTACACCTGGATCAAGGACTAAAGATCAACAAAATAAAACCTCCTGGCCTTAGAACCTTTAGCCATTGTTCTTTGAGAATCTAATGATATCACTGGTATTTTAAGGAGAGACACTATTCATAAAGTCTGGTTGTATGCTGATGATTTACTGCTATTTATTTCTAATGTTGAGACTTCATTACCCCATATGCTTTCTTTACTCTCCTGTTTTAACCAGTTTTCAGGTTGTAAATTAAACCTACATAAAAGTGAATTTTTCCCTTTGAACAATTTGATACCAATAAATTCTAACTTTACTTTTAAAATTGTAAGAAACCAATTTACTTGTTTAGGTGTAACAATCACTAAAAATTATAAGTGTCCATTTAAAGAAAATCTTCTTACTCTATTGAATCATGTAAAAAGAATACTGTCAAATTGGTTGTCTCTTTTGTTATCGTTAATTGGTCGAATTAACTGTCAAAATGAATATATTACCTAAATTTATATATCTTTTTCAGGCATTGTTGGTTTTCATTCCTAAATCCTTTTTTGATTCTCTTGACTATTATATCTTATATATGGAAGAATAAGCATTCTAGATTAAATAAAATTCATCTTCAGAAAGATAAAAAGAATGGAGGATTAGCCTTACCAAACTTTAGAATTTATTATTGGGCAGTTAATGTAAGAAATCTTACATGTTGGTTATATTATATAAATTGTGAGGATTGCCTGATGTGGGTTTTTTTTAGAAGCTAATTCTGTAAATAAATTCTCTATTATTTCCCTTCTTGGATCCTCACTTCCTTTGTCTTTGAGTAAGTTAACTGATAATCTGGTAGTTAAACACACTATGAGGATTTGGATACAATTCCGAAAATATTTTGGCTTATTGAGATTTTCTCCTTCGAGTCCCATTTTTTCTAATTATTTTTTTAAAACCCTCTATGATTGATGCGGCTTTTAAAGAATGGGATAGATTAGGTATTAAATGCTTTCAGGACTTGTTAGTAGAGGGAAGTCTTTTTTTGTTTGAACAATTGTCAACTAAATATAGTTTACCCAAAATGCATATTTTCGATATCTACAAAAGAGATTTTTTACGGTTTCAAATAAGTACATTTCCTAAAAGTCCTGATAAGAATCTACTAGATGTAATCTTTAATCTGAAACCTTTTTATAATGGATCTATATCTAATATTTATAATATGCTGTTGGAAATGAGAAGTGTTCCTTTAGATAAAATTAAAAATCTTTGAGAACAAGATTTACAGCCTTCAATTTCAATGAGGAAACTTGGAATCAAATTTTTAAATTAGTCAACACTTCATTGTTATGTGCCCGTCACTCTCTCCTTCAATTTAAAATGGTCCATAGGGCCCATATGACTATGGATAAGTTGACTTGTTTTTATTTAGGTATATCTCCGTTTTGTGATAAATGTAATAATGGAGAAGCTTCACTCATTCATGTGTTTTGGACATGTCCGAGTCTTGGAAAATATTGGAAAGAAGTATTTCAAACCTTTTCGATACTTTTTAAAGTAAATTTCAAGCCTAATCCTTCAACTGCTTTATTTGGTATTGTTGGAGGAAAGGTTATTATTTTGGAGCCATCCGATTTGCACATTTTGGCTTTTATGTCTCTTATGGCCAGAAGGATGCTTTTGCTTAAATGGAAAGATGTGGCCCCTCCTATTCACGCCCAATGGTTATGTGATGTGATGTCGTGTTTAAATTTAGAGAAGATTCGATGTTCCATCTTTGAATCTAATCAAGACTTTCAAACATTGTGGGGACCTCTTCTGAATTATTTTCAAAACCTTTGATTTGCTGTTAAAGCACAGATGATGACTAACAATCCTTTTTCCTTTTTTTCCTACTAATCAGCTTCGGTCTTGGTAGTGGGTTAGATTTTTTATACAGAATCAAATTATTATTTTTCAATGTTACGAACTAATTGACTTGTATGAATATTGGGTAAGGAGTCTTTATATGCGATTTAATTTAATGTATTGACTTTTTTCCCCCCTGTACTCCGTATTCTTATATATATAAATTAATAAAAATATTCGAAAGAGAAATAAAACCTTGCTTGTTCTTAACTGCCTTCTCACTGAAACGTTTTTCATAATAGTTGCTCTCACTCCCCACACTTGGACCACTAACTTCATCTCTACCAGCTGAAACTTCTGAGCGAGAGCTTCAGTTTCCCACTCTTAACATTGATATTTAACAAAAACTGCTCCAACATAGCTGCTTTGTTCTTCTAGTAATGTTTATGGTGGTTGGCAGACCAACGTAAGGTGCATTACTGCCACCTACTGAGCATCATTCAAACACACTAAACACTTCTCCAGAAAGTTTTCCACCACTGTCCCATTGATGTTTGTCACTAGAACCTCACGTTCTGCTATGAGTATTAAATTCCCCACACCTTATAATTTTTTCCATTTCTGCCCTCACTTTCTAATATATCAGGTGTTAACCTTTCACAAGGATTACTTGTACTTTTCTATTCTTTACCCAAATTTCAACTACAATTGACTCATAAACAGCTCTAATTTCTAAACTCTGTGGTATCCCATTTTTATCAAAGGTAGCCACACCATTACATGTTTTCTGATTGCGTCTTATATCAACAAAACCTTGTATCTTAAAACTCAGACAAGATTGCAACTACGTTTCCTTAGCTATTTTAACACTGGGTTTATTTGGTAGATCTTCAATAAATTTTTTAAATTCTTGACCATTAGCTAATAAACTTAGCATTCCACTGTAAGATTAGCAAATATTAAGTACCCTGCTTGGAAGTATGAATATTATTTACCCCTCCTTGTAAAGCATTATTAATAACTTATAGCATTAGGTCTGTTATTTTGATGTTTTTCTGCACCTTTTAATATAACACTATTTTCTATCTACTTTTAGTTTGTACTGTACAATTTACCACATCTCCCATGAAAGTAACACATTTGAGTTAATCAACAATCAATTAATCCTTTGTTTTAAATTGTACTCTTTACAGACTGACTTTGATCTGTCTGTATTCTGGATATTAATAGGTCCCGTTGATATAGTTTCCTGTTCTTTCTGAAGAGCTCTTGCATATGATGAGCACATTTCTATCCGATTGTGCTGCACTTCTACAGCTTTCTTATATACAGCACATTAGCATAAGCAGAGCCATGTTCCCCTCCACAATTTTGCTACAATTTGACCTAATGTCTTCTCCACTATTACAATAATCCTGTTCACCACATCTACCCCAGCACTTTTTTTTACCACTACACACAGCTGCTACATGACCAAATTTTGGGCATTGAAAACATATGAGGGGGCAGTACGTAGACTCCAGTTACAGTGTTGCTAGAAAATTCGTGAACCCTGTAGGACTTTCTCTATTTTTGCATAAATATGACTCAAAATGTGATCAGATCTTCAAGCAAGTCCTAAAACTAGATGGAGAACCCAATTAAATAGATAACACAAAACATAATATTTGTTCATTTATTGATTGAGAAAAATGAACCAATACTACATGTATTTGTTGGAAAATGTATGTGAACCTTTGGGTAATGCCTTCCACAAAAGCTATTTGGGGTCAGGTGCTCCAATTGATGAGATGAGATTGGAGGTGTGGGTTGTAGAGGTGCCCTGCCCTATAAAAAAGGCACAAAGTTAGGTTAATGACAGAGCCTGCTCTTCTCAAGAAAGATCTGTTGATGTACACCATGCCTTGATCAAAACAACTTTCAGAGAACCTTAGAAGAAGTATTGTAGAGATGCATTAAGTTGGAAAAGGCTATGAAAGCATTTCTAAAGACCTGAGTGTTCACCAGTCCCCAGTAAGAGAAATTCTCAACAAATGGACGAAACCCATTACTGTTACTACTCTCCCTAGGAGCGGGCATCTTGCAAAGATCACACTAAGAGCACAAGGTGTAATGCTGAAGGAGGTGAAAAAGAACCCAAGGGTAACAGCAAAAGACCTGCAGAAATCTCTAGAACTTGCTAAAGTCTCTGTTCATGTGTCCACTATAAGTAAAACACTGAACAAGAATGTTGTTTGTGGAAGGACACCATGGAAGAAACACAAATGAGAAAGTCATGGAGGAAACTACTGTTTTCCAAAAAAAACATTGCTGCATGTTTCAAGTTTGCAAAAGACCACCTGGGTGTTCTACATCGCTTCTAGGAGAATGCTCTGTGGACAGATGAGACAAAAGTTGAACGTTTTGGCAGAAATGCACATTGCTATGTTTGGAGGTAAAAGGGCACTGCATATGAACACCAAAACCTCATCCCAACTGTGAACATAGTGGACAGAGCATCATCGTTTGGGGATGCTTTGCTGCCTCAGGGCCTGGACAGCTTGCAATTGTTGAAGGAACAAAAATTCAAGATTGTACCAAAACATTTTACAGGGAATGTCAGTGTAGCAGTCTGTCACCTGAAGCTTAATAGAAGTTGGATAATGCAACAAGACATTGATCCAAAAGACAAGAGTAAATCAACAACAGAATGATTTTTAAAAGAAGAAAATTCAAGTTTTGGAATGGTCAATGTCCTGACCATATTCCTATAGACATGTTGTGGAAGGACCTGAAGCAAGCAGTGCATGCAAGGAAGCCCACTAACATCCCAGAGTTGAAGCAATTTTGTAAGGAGGAACGGCCTAAAATTCCTCCAAGCCGATTGTGCAGGACTGATCAACAGTTACCAGAAACGTTTGTTGAAGTTACAGGTTTCCCCTGCCATCCGAAGGTAGAGCATTCCTATGAAACGGTTCGTAAGCCGAAATGTCGTAAAGCAAAGAAGCAATTACCATTTATTTATATGGGAAAATTTTGTGAGCATTCGCAGACCCAAAAATAACCTATCAAATCATGCCAAATAACACACAAGACCTAAAATAACAGTAACATATAGTAAAAGCAGGAATTGATATGATAAATATACAGCCTATATAAAGTAGAAATACTTTTCCACAATCATTACTGAACTGTTCTCCATAGCGAAAATCTCACGCAAGCGCCGTCAGCAGAAAATCTCACGCAAGCGCTGTTGGCAAGAACACTCTCTCCAGTAACCTTTAAGCTATGAAGCTGCCAAATCATACCAAATAACACGTAAAAATACACGGCTGATATAAAGTAGAAATAATGTATGTACAGTGTAATATCACTTACCGGACTTGGGACAGCGCCGAGCACACTGATAATGTTGTGTTAGGCTGAGTCGGAGTTTGGGTGGTGCAGTGGCCCCCCCCCACCCTCCAGGCCGTTGAGCGATACATTGCCGCGAAGCACGCAGGGGTCCAGTGGTAGCTGGGTGGCACACAGCACATCTTTAAGAAAAAAGCCGAAATAGACAAGCTAATTAATTAGGTGCCGCCCGACGCATAATTGTCGGCCCAGATCAGTGCCGATTTCGGATTGTGTCGTCTCTGATCTGGGCTGACAATTACGTGGCGGCGGCACCTAATTAATTAGCATATTTATTTTGGCTTTTTTCTTAAATATGTGCTGTGTGCGTCCCAGCTACCGTTGCATTTTCTGCGAATCGGTATCTGTCCGTGGCCTGGGGGTTGGGGTGGTGGGACACTGATGTGTCATCTTGTCGTCTCTTTCCATTAGAGCAGGCAGCTCATCTTCTTCTATCTCTGTCCGCCTCGATGTCGAAGGGCGAGGTTCGTCGTCTGCTGTGGCTGATGTGGAAGGCTTGCTTGACTGCTGAGCCTCGCGCATTTTTCTATCACACAGTTCTTTAATAAGGACTCAAACCATCCTGCAAATATCTCCTAAACCAATGTACCCTTTCAAAATTAAAATCGTACTTTATCATTACTCATTTGGTTTCGATTGTTATCCTTTTTTCTTCCAATTGCATCAGCTCTTCATCTGTCAGTTCTTGGTGATGGGATGCCAAAACCTCTTCAACATCATGTTCGTTAGCTTCTACAAGCCAAACTCACGTTGTCCTTACTTCGTTCACCACGATCAAAATGCTTAATTATGTCTAGTTTTACCGTAAGTGTAACACTCTTACAAGCTCTTTCAGGCTTTTCTGATACCTTAGAACCCATCTTGCAAACAGCTGCTCACAGGCACGTGTTTCAGCAATGCCGGTGAGAATGCCGTTCCAAATCCGGGGGAGAGCAGCTGCTCGGGGCGCGCTCTGCCTTTTATCGTGCACTGAATTTTTTTTCGTAACAGTGAAAACACCTTCTGAAAGCGAAAACGGTACTAATGTAGGTCTTTCGTAACAGGTTTCGTAAAGCGAACGTTCGAAAAGCAGGGGACACCTATATTGCCGTACAAGGGGGTCACACCAGTTACTGAAAGCAAAGGTTCACATTTTTTCCAACAAATACATGTAATATTGGATCAGTTTTCTCAATAAATAAATGAACAAGTATAATGTTTTTTTGTCGCAAACAACAGGAATTCTGCAGATGCTGGAAATTCAAGCAACACACATCAAAGTTGCTGGTGAACGCAGCAGGCCAGGCAGCATCTCTAGGAAGAGGTACAGTCGACGATTCAGGCCGAGACCCTTCGTCAGGACTAACTGAAGGAAGGGTTGATAAGAGATTTGAAAACTCCCACTTTCAAGGAGTTTTCAAATCTCTTACTAACTCTTCCTTCAGTTAGTCCTGACAAAGGGTCTCGGCCTGAAACGTCGACTGTACCTCTTCCTAGAGATGCTGCCTGGCCTGCAGCAACTTTGATGTGTGTTACTTAAATGTTTTTTTGTTATTTATTTAATTAGGTTCTCTTTATTTAGCTTTAGGACTTGTGTGAAGATCTGATCACATCTTAGGACATATTTATGCAAAAATAGAGAAAATTCTACAGGGTTCACAAACTTGCTAGCACCACTGTATATAATTCATCTAACCTAAATTAACTCTATCTGACAATGTTTTGTTTTCCATCAAGTTTTATCACACTGATAAGCTAAATGTTCTTATTCCACCATGAAACCCTTTTAAATATTTAGCATCCACAACTTTTCCTTCAACTAAATTATCTTTAACTTGGTACATCTGGAGGCACACCTGGAATTACTCCCCAAAGCCACTGTCATTCAGTGTTTGCTTGGTGTTACTTTCCTTGCTCCCAGAGCTTTTAACCCTGAAGTTTCCTCACATTGCCTACTTTCCTTACAGTTAACCAAGAGTGCTCCTTCTCTTATAGGTCTTGTGCGCACAATATGTCCTCAGGCTTTTTATAAATCCTTAGTTGATCTAATCAGATATCAAAAACAGCTCCATATTCAAAATGTGTAACTTTAAACTCTTCCTTTTATTTAAATCCTGTCTACAGTCTTCATTAAGCCACTACAATCCTCAATTTGCTGCTTTAGATTTTTTCCCGTTTCTTAGAAACCTGCCATTTGCCTTGCCCCATACAACTCCTATCACCCAATACCATTTTCTGTTTGCTTCCTCGGTTTTTTTTGTCAACTTCCTGCCATCTCTACTGTCTGTTCTGCCCCTGATTCCTCTTGTTGGACTCTTTTTTTTTTTCCCCAATGATATGCCTGAGCAGCATGAAATGCTATCCGCTCCAATTCCTCCATCGGCACTTTCCCTCAGGCCTCTCACAGATCAATCATTCTTGGTGCAATGGCTGTTCTGCTTGACCTCAACTTTTTTGCTGGCTGCCATTTAATAAGTTAAATTAATCAATCAATCAATTAATCAATTTGCAATTGTGCCTCTTTTAGCCTCCTGTTCAGTGAAACTCAGCAGAAGATCCTGAGACCATTCTCAAATTCTCACAGCTCTTGCTTCAAGAAACACAGGATGCTGGAGGAATTCAGCAGGTCAGGCAGCTTCTATGGGAAGAATAAAATTGACATTTATTCCTCTGTATAGATACTGACTGATATGCTGACTTCCTTCAGCATTTTGTGTATGTTACTCTGGATTTCCAGTATCTATTACAGAATCTCATGTTTATTATTTCACATTTCAAGTTGTGTCTTCTGCTTCGATCTATTCTCTCTCCATAATTAGTTCCCCGTACTATATCTTTTTTTCTCTTGTATGCCTGTCCACAGCCCCTTGATTCTTTTTGTCTCTTGCCTACACTAATGGTAATTTTCACTAGTCTTTAGGACATGGCTACATATCCACATAATCATGGAGAACAAATAGATGCCATGCGATGTGTAAGACATTTACTTTATCAATTGCACCAACTGTTACCTTCAGACTTTCTTTGAAATAACAGCAATGTATTCACTGTTTTCTGGACCTTTGATTCATTTGTAGTCAGACAATTTAAAATGAAATCTGAATCAGAGTGATTTTCTTTGCCTTTATTAATACAGACTTTTAGTAACTTTAATAATCCTTGTGTATTTTTAACTTAAATTCTGTGGTATAAATATATAAATTTAGTTTAATTATCATAGTCTGTTAAAAGCATGTATCTTGTATGCTGCATTTATCCCATTATTGTGCATTCTCATTAGCTTCCGGAATTCTGGAGCTCAACTTCAAAGTCCTTCTGTTGTTCTGGACAACTTTGTAACCTGTCATTTATTCTTCATTGCTTTGCCTTGCTTCTCTTTGAAAGTGTTATTACATCTGAGAATTGAATTCCATTTGTCAATTTTGCACCCCACTAGACCAGTGCATTGAAAGCCTCCTACAGCTTAAAAGTTTCATTTCGCTCCCATTGAATACACTGAGTTTTGGTACAATGGACAAATTCTTTATTGTATTTGCTACATTTGAGTCCAAATCATTTACTTTCACCTTGAAAATTAAACTACTTAATACTGAGCTTGGACAAAGCATACAAAAATTTCTCACTCACAAAAAGTTCTATCAGTTTTGCCCTTTACTGGTATTGACTCAATTTTTATATTAAATGTAACTACCTTGGACTACATGGGCTTTTACTTTTCTGTAGCTCAGCATATCAATTGATTGTTTAGAAGAAATTTTTGACATTTGAATGGAAATGTGCACTAACAAAAAAATTTATTAACATATGGGCATATTTATCTAAATATAGAATAAAGCCAGTTTCTCACATGAAAAAAGTATGCCTAACCACATTGTCTAATGTTCAAGGTCAGGGCAATCTAGAGTACATTATGAAGTCAATAAATACAAATTGATTATCAAGAATCATAATTCTTTTAGCAGAGAGATACATCCAATTAGGTTAACTTTTTGGAAGTATCCACTCATTTAAGCTAAATGCAACTAAATAAAATTTAAGTTCCAATTTTCACTTGCCTTGTAGTTTATTCAATGTCAGTGAAGGTTGATGATTGTGTGTGTAAAAAAAAGACATCAATGGTGCCCTCTCGTGGCTTGCTCAAAAACACAAGCGTATCTATCAAAGGGTGCATGATTTGATGGCAGTTAAACCTCATTACCTCCATTTTTCTGATCAGTGACAAAATATTCATGTCCACTGCATCGATATAATTTGATTGAATTGTATATAATTTGATAGTGTAATGTAATTTTCCTCTGCAAACCTTTTTTCAGTACTTCAAATTGTTGAATTAATAACAAATGCATGACCATACTTTTATTTACTTATAATCTTGGTTTGAGTCCAGCAGGCTTACCTATAATGGCTGCAAAAGTAGTACTTGTGCACCATCTGGCAGCTCCAACATGGAGTATGTGAACCCACAGTACAAAGTCAGCCAAAATTTACATCAAGTAGACAATTTTATTCTTGGAGGTGCAAAATTAACTACTTTGGTTCTGAGGAAATCTGCAAAGGGTTTTCTTGTAAAGCATGGAACAAAAGAAGCTTTTTTTTTTGCTTTCTGATATTTCAAAATGATGTAAAAAGAGTACTGTACCTTTGTCTGCAGAATCTTCTTTAAGGCACTTCTTAAAACATGCCTCTTTAATTTAGCCTTGAATGTCTGTAAGGTTTTTTTGAGGGTGTTCAAGTGAAATAATTTGAACTGAAATAAATGTAGGTCACTGGAATGAATTTAAATCCAGAATTGAAGATGCTAGTTAGTGTTAATGGTATATTGTGTGGCATGCATTCAACAAAACAATGCAAATGCCAGATATGGTTCTAAAGTAATTTCTCAATATTTGCAATATGTCCTTTCTACTTGTACATGAACTGCTATGTATTCGTCCATGCAGAGGTTTTCTCATGAGATGTTATTATACAAGATTAAGATACCATCAAAGTACTGCTTAATCAGTGCATGGGCACACTTGGTCTGTAATTCTGACATTGAAGAACTAAATTAAGAAACATAATATTTGCTTAGCTTATTTAGTGTAGCAATCAGATTTCAATATCTTCTCCACCTTCATTTCAGCTACTTAAAAAGGTTTAAGGTGATGAAAATCAAAGTACTTCGAAGCTGGTGCCGTCAAATCTTGAAGGGACTCCATTTTCTTCATACTCGTACCCCACCTATCATCCACAGAGATTTGAAGTGTGACAACATCTTCATTACAGGCCCTACTGGATCAGTTAAAGTTGGTGATCTTGGCCTTGCTACATTAAAAAGGGCATCATTTGCAAAAAGTGTAATAGGTAAGTTGACAAATTAGGCAATGTTTTGTTTTTTTTAATTAAAGAATTTTGCAATATGATAAAAACAAAATTGGTTTAGTGAATAACTTTGATAAAGGTGACTGCATTGTTTAAAAATCAGGAAATTAGACTTATTCATCCACTTTATAAATGTTCTGAAAGATAGCTGTGGATAAACTCAAACTATCTCAGGGTGTTATGTTCTGCAGCATATTTTTGGTCTGGTTACCCCGGTGAGCCCTCTTTACTCAATTTTCTGTATTCCAAGTGTTTTCAACTGTAGGACATCTACTTTCCCCAGCTGCAGTAGACGTAAGCATACTGCAGTTGAACGGTAAGTGCTATAAAGAAAGCTGTGGTGAGTTGCCTTTCTGATGATTCGTAGATCAAGATTATTGAAAGCTTAAATTTGTGTTCATGCAGCAATTTTCATTTGCAAGGCAACTTAGTTTCTGTCAAATGTAAGGAGCATAATTGCTATAGTCCATCTTAACAGTTTTTCTCGAAGTATGCTGGTGGGTTTCATTTCAGTTTTTGGAAACTGAATAATCTGCAAATGAAACGTGGGCATATTTTAAGGGAATTGTTCATGTTACACTTTGCAATTTAAGTAAGTTACCAACAATATTGAAAGTAAGAATTCTAGTGAGTGGTGTATATATATAAAAACAAAAGCAAGTTACACTCTGAATTGGCCACTTCATTGTTTTAAAAGAAGCAGAAGAAGGAAGTAAGTATTCTGTATGTGATGTCATTGTAACACGGACTTTTAAATTTAAAATATTTATTTTCTGGATTAGTGGCTCCAGAATACTCATTCTAGCAACTCTCAATTAGGTCATCTTGGTTCAGTCGTCCATTCTGGATGCCTTGCAGATGAAAATTTTTGTGTTGTTTTATTGCTGAGTAACTGAGAAGGGCTCTCCTTCGCCTCCACTTTGTCTTCCCCCACAGATCATCATCTTCATCATCGTCTTCCATCGGTGAGTACCGACAGCCTCTGCTCACTGAGTCTGTTAGAGACTGAAACATTCTTTTAATTTAAGGTACCCCTGAGTTCATGGCTCCTGAGATGTATGAAGAAAAATATGACGAATCTGTTGATGTTTACGCTTTTGGGATGTGTATGCTAGAGATGGCAACGTCAGAATATCCATACTCGGAATGTCAGAATGCTGCTCAGATCTATCGTAGAGTAACTAGTGTAAGTACATGATCAGTTTGTAGTGATTTGACTAGCGCTCAATGCTGTATTTAATCTTTTAATTACTTTGGCACTTTATGATTAAATGGTAGTCTGAATTAAGGACAATAATACACTATTGATGAATACTGCTGAATTGTTTGCAATTTTAATCACTAATGTGGGAAAAAAAATATACCTTGTCATTGATTATGGTGTTCCACTCTGAATTTGTTCCTTTTGTAAAGAACAGCATTTGTATTGGATATATTCTGAAATAACTTAAGTACTTAGTTTTAATTTCAAATATTACATTGAGTTGTTGAATTGAGTTGAAATTTCAAGGTGTGGTAGGTAATAAAAGTAAGTAGACGAGTCTTGTGTATTCCACATAATGATCAAATGTATTGGCACCAATGACATACATAGGAGAAATGAGGTGCTCCTGAAGAGTAAATATAGGGAATTAGGTAGAAAAATGAAAAGCCGGACCTCAAGAATAGTAATTTCTGGATTGCTGGCTGTGCTGTGCACTAATGAGGGTAAGAATAAAGTGATTTGGCAGGTGAATGTGTGGCTGAGGAATTGGTGCAACGGGCAGGGTTTCAGATTTCTTGATCATTGGATCTCTTCTAGGGAAGATATGACCTGTACAGAAAGGATGGGTTTCACCTGAGTCCTTGCGGGCAGATTTGCCATAGCTGTTGGGGAGGGTTTAAACTAATTTGGCAGGGGGATGGGAACTGGAGTGAAGGGGTTGAGGATGGAGCAGTTGGTATGCAAGTTGATTGATTGTGTAGTGAGATTGTGAAGAAGGACAGGCAGATTAGGGCAAAATTGCAGTTGGTGGGATGAATTGATGTATAACATGGGGGAGAATTGAAAGGGCAAATACAGGATTGATGGTGTTATACTTGAATGTGTGCAGTAAATGGAATGTGGGAGATTAGCTGCACTACAAGTCGAGATTGGTAGGTACGATGTTGTGAGCATCACTGAGTTGTGGCTGAAAGAAGATTTATAGTTGGGAGTTTAACATCCAAGGATACACATTGTATTGAAAGGACAGGCAGGTAGGTAGAGGGGGAGTGGTGTCTCTATTGTTAAAAAAAAAATGAAATCAAATCCTTAGAGGTGACATAGGATTGGAAGATGTAGAATTCCTGTGGGTACAGTTAAGAAACTCTGAAGACCCTAATAGAAGTTATATTCAGGGCTCTGAACAGTAGGCAGGATGTGGGATACAAATTACAATGTGAGGTAGAAAAGGCATGTAAAAAGGGCAATGTTACAAAAGTCATGGCGGATTTCAATATGCAGCTAGATTGGGAAAATCAAATTGGTACTGGATCCCAAGAGGGACATTGTAGAATGCCTACAAGATGTTTTTTATAGCAGTTTATGGTTGAGCCCACTAGAGAAAAGGCAATTCTGGATTGGGTGTGTAATGAACCAGTTTGGACTAGGGAGCTTAAGGTAAAGGAACCGATGAGAGATAGTTATCATAAAATGGCAGAATTCACCCTGCAGTTTGACAGGGAGTAGATAGTCAGTTGTATCAGTATTATAGTGGAGTAAAGGGAATTACAGAGGCATGAGATGGGACTGGCCAAAATTGATTGGAAGGGGACACAGCAGGGACAATGGTAGAACAGCAATGGCTGGAGTTTCTGGGTGTAATTTGGAAGGCACAAGATAGATGCATCCTAAAGATGAAGAAGTATTCTAAAGGGAGGATCAAGCCCTGTGACTGATAAGAGAAGTCAAAGGCAGCAAAAAAGGAAAGAGGACTTAAAATATAGCAAAAATTAGTGAGAATTTAGAGAATTGGGAGCCTTTTGAAAAAACCAATAGAAGGCATGGAAGAAGCCAGGAGCAAAAAGTTGAAATATGAAGATAAGCTGGCCAATAAAATAAAACCAAAAGTATCAGAAGGTTTTTTCAGAAATATAAAGAGTAAAGAGGTGGGAATAGGAATTGGACTGTTGAAAACTAATGCTGGAGAGGTAGTAATAGGGGCAAAGAGATGGCAGGTAACTTAACAAGTATTTTGTGTTAGTCTTCACTGTGAAAGGTACTTTGCAGTATGTTAGAAATTCGAGTGCCAGGGCAGAAGTCAGTGTAGTTGCTATTACTAAGGAGGCTTTTGGGAAATTGAAAAGTCTGTAGCGAGATAAATCATCTTGACCCAAGTGGACTACACCCCAGGGTTCTGAAGGAGTTAGCTGAAGAGATTGTGCAGGCATAAGTAATGATCTTTCAAGAATCACTAGATGTTAGAAAGGTTCAGGAGAAATGGAAAATTGCAAATTTCACTCTATTTTTCAGGAAGGAAGGGAGCCAGAAGAAAGGAAATTATAGGCCAGTTAGCTTGATTTCAATGGTTGAGAACATGTTGGAGACTATTATTAAGGATGAGGTTTTTGTGTACTTGGAGGCACATTTATAAAATAGCTCAAAGTCAGTGCAGTTTTCTTAAGGGGGAATCTTGCCTGACAAATCTGTTGGAATTCTTTAAGGAATTAATAGGCAGAATAGACATAGGAGAGTCAGTGGATGTTGTTTACTTGGATTTTCAGAAGGCCTTTGACAAGGTGCTGCACATGAGGTTGCTTAACTAGATAAGAGCTCATGGTATTAAGAAAAGATACTAGCACTGATCGAAAATTAGCTGACTCGACAGGAAGTAAAGAGTACGATGAAGGTAACCTTTTCTGGTTGGATGCTGGTGGCAAGTGGTGTTCCTCAAGGACCTGTGTTGGGACTAGTTCTTCTTGCGTTATATATCAGTGATTTGGATGATGGAATTGATGGCTTTGTGGACGATATGAGGATGGGTAGAGGGGCAGGTAGTGTTGAGGAAATAGGGAGTTTGCAGAAGGACTTGAACAAACAAATTGGGAGAATGGGCAAAGAAGTGGCAGATGGAATGCACTGTTGGGAAGTATATGGTCGTGCACTTTGGTAAAAGGAATAAACACGTAGACTATTTTCTCAATGGAGAAAATTCAAAAATCAGAGGTGCAGAGGGACTTGAGAGTCCTTGTGAAGGATTCTTTAAGCATTAGCTTGCAGGTTGAGTAAGTGGGGAGGAATGCAAATGCAGTGTTAGCATTCATTTCAAGAGGGCTAGAATATAAGAGCAAGGATGTAATTGAGGCTTTATAAGACATTGGTCAAACCACACAGTGTTGTGAGCAATTTTGGGCTCTTTATCTAAGAAAAGATGCCCCGGTGTTGGAGAGGATCCAGAGGAGATTCACGAGAATGATTCCGGGAATGAAAGGGGTAACATATGAGGAGTGTTTGATGGCTCTGTGCCTGTACTTGCTGGAGTTTAGAAGGTCAGAGGTGGTGGGGGTGGTGAATTTTGAAAGATCCAGATAGAGTGGATGTGGAGAGGATGTTTCCTTCAGTGGGTAAGTCCATTTACAGATGCTACAGCCTTAGAATAGAGGGACATGCATTTAGAACAGGAGGAGGAATTTCTTTAATCAGAGATGGTGAATCTGTGGCATTCATTGCCACAGACTGCTGTGGAGGCCAAGTTGTTGAGTATATTTAAGTGGAAGATGATAGCTTCTTGATTAGTCAGATCCTCAAAGGTTATGGGGAGAAGACAGGAGAATGAGGTTAGAGGGATAATAAATCAGCCATGATGGAATAGTAGAACAGACATGATTGGTGGAATGGCCTAATTCTTCTCCAACGTCTTATGGTCTTAACATAATGGCAAATTGCTTGCTTGTTTTCTGAATTAGACTATGACCTTATATGGGAATGATTGCAATGGAGGGAAATTAAAAGCAGAATCTTTGAAGCACTTGTTTTTTTTCCCCTTGCATTAATGAATACATTCCAGAGCAAAAGACAAGTTTCTGAATGTAGAAATGTTTCTTGTTTGGCAAGCTTCTAAGCAGTTCGTCAAACTTATTCTAAACTTGGTCTTCATTATATCAAGCCTGCGGGATTATAAATTGAATGACGTTGTAACCTGCATAATAATCCTGTCTTGTGTTTTCTATCAAGCAAATTAGGTTTGAATTTACTTTCTTCTAGTGTTACAAATTATCTGAGTGGTGTTCTCAAGTTCTAATCTGGCTTAGCATTTTCCTCTTCTGGACATTGCTGGCCAGGCCAGTCTGTCCTACCCCAGTTGTCATTGAGAAGATGTTGGTGAGCTCACAGCTTGAACTGCTGCAGTCCTTCTGGTGAAGGTATATGCACAGTGCTGATGGGAAGGGAGTCCTAGAATTTTAGGCCCAGTGACACTGAATAACCGATGATGCACTTCTAAGTACAATTTGTAGAGGAACCTACATTCCCATGGCATTCCTATGCACCTTCTGCCGTTGTCTTTGAAAGTAGAAGCTATGGGTTTGGGAGGTGCTGCGTCAGTTGTCATATAGTGCAATTTCTAGATGGTGCAGATTGTAACCAGGATAATAATGTTGGCTATTTTGTCTTGATTACTGCCAGGCTTCTTTTCTATTCTCTCAAGTGAGTAACGAATAGTCCATCATGCTCAGAAAATTGTTTTGCCACCATATACCAGCCTCTCTGACAAGCACTTATAGTCATATTATTTAATTGGTTTATCTAGTTGAGTTTTTGATGAATGGTGAACCCAGTGATTTTAATGGCAGGACACTGTAAAGGTAAGGCCCTTGAATGTCAACAATAGGTAGCTAGACTCTCTTTTATAAGATTGATCAGTGGCCCAGCCACAATATAAACATCCATCTTGTGCTTCCTTCATTTTATTAATGGCAACTGTGTCTCAAAAGGAGGAAAGAGATTGTGGGAAATGAAGTGGATTAAAATCCTAAAATTTTACCTCCTAATTAAAGTTTTTGGCTCGTGATCCTATTCTTTGATTCAGTTTCTGTTTGATCAGGAGTTTGGGATGAATTTCTGTTAAAGATGTTCTAAGTGCAAGTTGAAGTTTTGCCTTGGGGAAACTTCCAAATGTTTTGAGAGTGCTACATTTGTTAGTCATCTTGGTCTTGTGCCAATTTTACTAAACGCTGCAGAAAGTTGTAAACTCAGTCAGCCCACCATGGACACTAGCCTCCCCAGCATCCAGGACATCTTCAAGGAGCAATGGCATCATTAAGGACCTTCATCACCCAGGACATGCCCTCTTCTCATTGCTACCATTAGGGAGGAAATGCAGGAGCCTGAAGGCACATACTCAACAATTCAGGAGCCACTTCTTTCCCTCTCCCACCAGATTTTCTGAATGGACATTGAACCCATGTACTACTTTTTTTTTTGCACTACTTATTTAGTTTAATTTTTTACTAATTAAAAACTGAAGTACAGCCAATGTGTGTGTATATATGTATATAGCAGTAATGTATGCAATATACTGCTGCATAATAGCAAATTTCACGACATATGCCAGTGATATTAAATGTGATTCTGTTTCTGAAAAGGGTCTCCCTTCCATTGTCCCAGAATTGATAACTCCCTCCATATGCAGTTTTCCACTGTGACCAGTTTTCAGACTTGATTGTGACTTGTGTACAGCACAGGACCTGCTTTTGTGTCGGCAGACTGCTGTATATGAAAAGCAGTTTTGGCAGCCGCTCATGTCTCATTCTTGCTTGTCCCCTTCTCCTCAGATTTCCTAGCTAGCCAGCTGTCAGAGGTTTGGTATGTTTGCAAGTCTCTTTATTAGCCATTAATAGTAAATAACACTTGAATTGTATTAAATGTCAGAAATACTACGTTTTTCAAGTTTAAAATACTAGAAGTCCTACTCACAAAATAAAAAAAGCTAAATAAAATGTTATTCCCCCGGAGATGATAAATCACATTCATGTGAATGGAGATTGCTGTGCTAAGGCAGGTTTAATTAGTGCATTAGGCAGATTTAATTAGGGAAAGGTTAGATTGATCTTGGAGTAGGTTAAAAGGTTGGCACAACATTGTGGGCTGAAGGGCTAGTACTGTGCTGTAATGTTCTATGTTCTATACTATACTTAATGTATTTTCTGTTTATTCCCTTGCCTTTCTTAATATTAATGAATCAATACACTTCTTAAGGAGCAAGTAAAGTCAGGGTAAAAGTAAAGAATGACATCTTTGTTCTATTAGATGTAATATGTTCCATTAACCGTCTATCTGAAGTTAGTTAATTCCCTGCTTGTTTACTGTTATCTTTCTTGTCTCATCTTCATGGTTCAAATCTCACTATTTGTTCCCTTAACATTTAATGTAGTGAGGAAAGTGCAATGGGAAAAGAGTGAGAAATATGTCTGAAATGAGAGATAAAATGAATGACTGTTAGGATTGAGGGTTAGGAATTGTTTCTGAGAGAGGGAAGGATTCTAATGTAGTGGTAGTTGTGGGAAGTGATACAGGCACTGAAAAGTTCACGGCTTGTTCAGGAGATGGCTTCTAAAAGTTGCTTCCACCATTCTTTGTAATCTAATATCCATTAAATGACAATGTATAAGCATTTTTTAATTTCACTTGTTGATCGTCTTACTCACACCTGTGTATCTTTCTGCATTTCATATGATCTTTGTGTATGATTCATGCAAACAAATGTGGTTGGGTTAACCGGCCCTTCACTCCATTTTGGCATGGAGGATTGCACATCAATTCAACACCACAAGCTATTTCATATTTTGAGCCTTGTATAGCAGTATTCCTGTCTTGCATTACAACACTGGTGCAATATTAAAGCTTACCTCTTAATTTGTTTTGTTGATTACTTGATGCGTCCAGTTTCTCCATGATTAATTCCATGGTTCTCTGAATTCACAGCAGATGCAATCTTTTAAATGGTGTCACCGCAGATTTTCACCGTGTTTTATTTAAAAATTGATTTTTTGAAACTGCGGTCTGTTAAGTACAAAAGAGCTTGCATTCTGTTGTCTCCCATTAACCTGTGCATGACATCAGTAAACCTTCATCAATATGCAGGTTCAATTGTTTTGAGCCTGGAGGTGGTTGTGGGAAAGAATGTAAATCTGAGAACGTTTAGAAATCGTTAAAGAAACAGAGATTTTAATCTTATACTGGCATTAAATGTGCATGAGGCGTGAAGTGGCATGTGTGGTTGGTTTATTGCTCTGAGTGTTCTTATTTTATTGAGGGCTAAGTGAAGATTTGAGTTGTGTAATCAAATAATGTTTGTCAATTTTACTCTAGAATCAAATGTAGATCTTAGATAATAGATTCTCGGGTTGATATACCCATTTTGTTTTATTGATGTACAAAATATGGGGAAGTAAAGGAATCATGTTGAAAATTTTAATTGGACAGAAATTTAAAATTATGTGATCTTTTGGGGGTGGGAATAGAGCTACATAATCCCTTGTGTAAGGATTCTAAAATGCTTCTAAATTTTAGATGACTTAATTGGCTTTTAAGGATGTACCTCATTTCCATGCATCTCTAGAGATCAGTAGTAAAGGTGCCTCCCTCTCCTTTTGAGTGAGTTTTCCTAAAGAACAACTTGGAACAGCTTAAAGCTTGAACTCTCAAAACTTCAGCATCTTTCATTGTTAAATTATTTTTCTATTACAAACTGCCAACAAGACAATGTGTTATTGATAGTCTGTGATAAATAGTATTTTAAAGTTCAAGGTAAATTTATTATCAAAGTACATATATGTCACCATATATAACCCTGAGATTCATTTTCTTGGGGGCATGCTCAATAAATCCATAATGAAATAATAACCATAATAGAATCAGTTGGCTGCACCAACTGTGCGTTCAACCAGTGTGCAAAGGACAACTGACTGTGCAAATACAAAAAGATGATAATAAATAAGCAATAAATATCAAGAACATGAGGTGAAGTCCTTGAAAATGAGTCCTTAGGTTGTGGGAACATTTCAATGATGGGGCAAGTGAAGTTGAGTGAAGTTACTCTCTCTGGTCCAGGAGCCTGATGGTTGAGGGGTGATAACTGTTTCTGAATCTGGTGGTGTTTGTCCTGAGGCTCATGTACCACCTTCCAGATGGCAGCAGCAAAGGTACAGGAGAGTCAGGACTTGCGTTGAGGATTTCTGTTGTGTTTTCTAAGGGATTTGGAACCCAGCTGGAAGCTGACTTTGGCCAAAGTGAAAATGAAAATAATAGAAATCCATTGTACACAAGTAATAGTAAAACATACTTCATTTCAAATGAATTTTGTTTAATAATCTTTAAACTTTAAAACTTGTAAGGAAAGTATTCAGCTCTGTACAATACATTAAAAGATTGACTTGTGTATATTTCTTATCCGTCACAATTGATTTGTGAAATCTTTTATTTATCAAAGCTGGACACTAATGTTAATGGTATTTTAATTTTCAAAATGCATAAGGAACTCAGCAGGTCCTGTAGCATCTATGGGAATGGACAACAGTTGAGGTTTTGGGCTCAGACCCTTCAGAACTGGAAAGGAAGAGGGAAGGTGCCAGAATAAAAGGGGTGGGGGAGGAGAAGAAGTGTTTTTTTCAATACTGCTGTCTGTTCCAAAAGCCTTTTATTGAAGGAAGGCTCCATGAATATACAACTAACCAGAAGGTTAAGTGACAAAACAGATTTGTCCTGACAAACACAAGAAAATCTGCAGATGTTGGAAGTCCAAAGCAACACACACAAAATGCTAGAGGAACTCCGCAGGTCAAGCAGCAGCTGTGGAAAAGAGTAAACATTTGACATTTTGGGCTGAGACTTCATCAGGCAGATTTGTTCTGAACTGTGTCTTAATGGCATGGATACTTCTTTACCAATGTGCTCATCGCAGGAACATTTATCTATTGACTTGCCCTATGTAGTTTCAATGGGACAGTGAATGTCCCACACCCACATGATTGGTTTCACTAACCACAAAGTATCAATTAGAAGTTAAATTGTGTGGAGGTTTTATTTCCTGAAGACTGGTTCTCATTTTAGTAAATCCATAATTATGCTATCCTTAATTCCAAAACACCAGAATAATCTGTTAAGAGCAATTTGCATCATTGATGATAAGTTGTATTATCAGTTCAAGGTCACAAAAGTATTACTTCTATTTGGTGGATTTATCACCTCCCTTAATTAGCAGGAAAATTTGTTGGTGGAGGAAGTTTAAAACAGTGCGCATGTAATGTTCTGATCTGATTAATCTCCCAAAGTACTTTTCCTGAAAATCAAAAAATAAAATTGTTGAATCTGGAAATGTGAAATGTAAACAGAAAATAGTGAAAAAACTCGACATCTGGGAAAAGAGAAAAAGATTTAACATTTTTAGTAAATAAAAGCTTTGGTCAAAAATGGAGAAGTGAGGAAATAATTTTACTTTGATAGGGATGGATAAGACAATGGGGATATCTCTGAGGGTGTGGCCAGAATAGTTTTGGAGCAGCCTGTTTAATAGATGTAAAGTGAGATTCTGTTTCACAGTTTATGTTGAGTCCTGTGCATGAGACCAGAGGTCAGAATGGGATGGAGAACGAAAATGCAATTTGTTGACTCAGCAGAAGTACTCTGTAAAGTTGCCTCACTGTCTCAGATTTCCTCACCGTAGAGAAAACCACATCATGAGCACTGAATACAATGTACAGGGGAGAAATGTTGTTACATCACATGTTACATTTCGGGCAGTCGCATGAGAGAGCTTAGAAAATGGAAGGGTTGGTGGGTGGAAAAAATGGACCAGGGGTTCACCAATGGAACTGTACCTTCAAAGAAGTGAGAGGGGAAGGTGGGGAGGATTGATGGTCGAAATTTGTTTGTTGAATGTGGAAAATGGTGGGATTAAGAGGGAAAGCCAGCAGAGCTCTGCATTTCCTGTGGCCCAGAGAGGGCATTTGAAAGCAGAACTACAGGAAATTGATGAATTGGATTTATTATCACTGGCATATGATATGCAATTTGTAGCTGCATTACAAAGGCAGAAATCTATAAACTAAACAATGAATAGGGCAAAGTGTCATAGAGTCATTCATGGCTTCATGGACCATTCAAAATCTATTGGTAAAAGTGGAAAAAAAATTCCTTAATCATTGAGTATGGATCTTCAGGCCATTTATATCTCCTCTCTGATAATGCTAATGAAGAGAGGACATATCCTAGATGGCGAGGGTCCTTAATGATGGATACATCCTACTGAGGCACTGCCTTTCGAAGATTTCCTCTGGTGGGGAGGGTTCTGCCTGTGATGGAATTGGTTGAGTCTGCACCCATCTTAAGCAGCTCTCGGTTCTGTGTAATGGAGGCTGTTTACCAGGTTGTGATGCAAGCAGTCAGAATGTTCTCCACCATTTATCTGGAAATTTGCAGGTGTATTTGGTGACATACCAAATCTCCTCAAACTCCTAATGTTGCGGGTGTGACTTTTTCATGATTGCATCTCTGTATTTTACCCAGGTTAGATCCTCTGAGATGCTGACACCCAGGAACTTAAAGCTGTTTACTTTTTCCACTGTTGATCCCTAAGTGAGGACTGGTGTGTGTTCTTCCGTCTTTCCCTTCTTGAAGTCCACAATCAGTTCTATTTTTTGTTGTGTTGGGAGTGAGGTTGCTGTTGAGATATGATTTGTGAACTTTGATGGTACCTATATATAAAGGGATACATGATGGAGATGGAGTAACTGGGAAAATGGAATGAAGTTCTTAAATGAATCAGGGTGTGAGGTAGTAAAGTCAAGGTGGGCTTGTAATGGAAACATTTTAAATGTCCAGCATCTGGGGTGTTTTTTTCTCAATAAGAACAGAAAGTACCAGAAACACTGAAGGAGAGGAAGCATTTATGGAGAGATAAACACATAAAGTTTTCACATCCTTTGTCAGAACAGACTGGAGACTGACTACCAGGAATGTTAGTTGTTTCTCTTTCCACCTCTTATAATAATATTGATTAATAATCTGTCTCCTGAGAGAGACAGAAATCCAGAATGACTCTGAGGTCAACAACTTGAAAGTGACTAGGAAGGGCATTAGCAGCAAAAAATAATAATGTTTTTGAATTTTTCATTCAAGAATATTTTGAGGGAGAAGTTCTGAGAAGGATCAAAACAGAATTTGTTCAGTCTATCTCCTGATAAGCAAGTGCTACCATAGCTAATATTTCTCCTTTGTTTCATTTTGGAGCATTCTGTGCTGAAAATATTAAAAAATGCATATTAGGCTATGTTACATTGTCTATTGTCTGTCAGCAATCCAGGAATCAATTTTGTTAATTGGATCAGGTACCATATGTACAGTACTGTGCAAAAGTCTTGGGGGTGTGTGTGTTTGTATATGTATATAATATAGATAGAGTTAGGGTGCTTAAGATGTTTGCACAGTATTGTACTTTGCAACATGGAATGGAGAGCGAGTTTGTAAATCTTGCGGTAGCAAAGGTTGTTGGGAATGGCGAGGGTGGAGGTGTGTGGGACAGGTAGCAGAGAAGAAATGCCAGGGGCAGGAGGTGCATACACACCCAGTCCTGAGACACCACACAAGGTTATTTGATTCTAAACAATTGATTTATTGACTATTACGGAATGATTTCTAGTGCTTCCCACTACTTCCCCTTTCTTTTCCCCCGTCTCCCAACCATGATTCCCCTCTCCCTGCCCCCTTCGCACTTTAGGTCCACTATAGAGACCCATATCAGAATCGGGTTTATCATCACTCACATGTGAAATTACTTTTTTTTGTGGCAGCAGTACAATGCAATAGATAAAATTACCAGTGTTGAATTAGCCCAATGTTGAATTGACTTTATTTCTTCCATCCTTCACATACATGAGGAGTAAAAATCTTTACGTTATGTCTCCGTCTAAATGTGCAATGTGCAATCATAATAATTATAATCATTTATAATAAATAGAACAGTCAATGTAATACAGAGTACACTCAGATCAGTGTGAGTTCATCAGTTCTTCCTAGTGGAAGAAGCTGTCCTGGAGCCAGTTGGTCCTGGCTTTTATGCTGCGGTACAGTTTCCATGATGGTAGCAGCTGGAATAGATTGTGGTTGGGGTGACTCGGGTCCCTAATGAACCTACGGGCCCTTTTTACACACCTGTTCTTGTAAATGTCCTGAATCATGGGAAATTCACAACTACAGATGTGCTGGGCTGTCCGCACCACTCTCTGCAGAGTCTTGTGTTTGAGGGAGGTATAGTTCCCATAGCAGGCAGTGATGCAGCCAGTCAGGATGTTCTCAATTGTGCCCCTGTAGAATGTTCTTGGGATTTGGGGGTCCATACCAAACTTCTTCAACCATCTGAGGTGAAAGAGGCGCTATTGTGCTGCCTTCACCACACAGCTGGTGTGTATAGACCACATGAGGTCCTCGGTGATGTGGATGCTGAGGAACCTGAAGCTGTTTACCCTCTCAGCTGCAGATCCATTGATGTCAATAGAGGTTAGCCCGTCTCCATTTCTCCTGTAATCCACAGCCAGCTCCTTTGTTTTTGCGACATTGAGGAGGAGGTTGTTTTCTTGAACCACTGTGTCAGAGAGATGACTTCTTCCCTGTAGGCCACCTCATTATTGTTTGAGATGAGGCCAATCAATGTAGTGTTGTCAGCAAATTTAATTAGCAGATTAGAGCTGTGGGTGGCGATACAGTCATGGGTATATTGGGAGTAAAGGAGGGGACTCAGTACGCAGCCCTGAGGGACTCCTGTATTGAGAGTCAGAGGGTGGAGGTGAGGGAGCCCACTCTTACAGCCTGCTGGCGATCTGACAGGAAGCCCAGGATCCAGCTGTCAGTCCTGTACCAAAGTCTTAGGGACCCTAGCTGTGTATATATGCCTAAGTCTTCTGCACGATACTGGATGTTAACTCGTGATGCTTAATTTCATGGTTTAGGAAATGTGTTTGATTCCTTTCCACAGTAGAGCTCATGGTATCTCATGGCAACCTGCCTTTCACCACCACCACCTTCTGCTTTCCCCAGTCACATCCCCTTGTACAGGAGAAAAGAGTTGGGTAGGAAAAGCAGCATTTTTTTTGTATTGCTTTCTGTTGGCATAAAATAATGTATTTTTTATAATTAACATTTAAAAGTATTTGACCCTTTATTTTCAGCTTTGCTCATTGGGTGCAGTGTAGTCCAGGAAAAGTACTGGAAAAACTGCCACACAATATAGAAAAATATGTCTTGCGCTTACTGACTTAAATACAAAATCAGTTACTAATTGTATTTGCTTTTTATGGTTTTCATGACTAATCTTGTCGTTGGTTTTGTTTTCAGCCAAGGTTTTAAATTCAAATGGGCAGTTTTTCCAAGTGTAGATATGTACCAAGCCAGTATAAGTATGAAGAGACTGTTAGGTTATAAAATTTATGACTGGTCCTAATGGAGCAGTTTTATGCAAGTTTTTTTTAACTTTCCCAGAAATGGCTTCAGGTGGGTATAGTTATGTGTCACAAGGAAACATTTCGCAGTAATAAAGTGAAAAACCACACAGTTTAAAAAAAGTTACAGAAAATATATGCTGTTATAAGTTTGTTTTTTTTTCCCCCAAATAGCCTGCTAGAATAACAAGTTGTAGTGTCATTACTCTGTTCTTTCTTTACAATGGACTTGTGAAGGTGACCATGGTTAAAACACAAATTGTTTGTTCAGTAGTGCATGACTTGGCTTCCATGTGTGACTTGTATCATCAGTTTGAAAATGGGGAACTGATCACTTGATAACATCTTCAGAACTAGTTTTCAAAAGGGTTACCAGTTTAGGGTAATTTTTGTAATGTCCCAAATTATTTTTATAGGCAGATTCATTTCAGCCTTTTCCCATTTGGGTTATGGCTACTGGAATTGAGGTTTAGTCTTTTCAATCAATTTTTATTTTTCCTATCAGTGATTACTTTGCTTGAAATGTATTATAATTGATTTCTTATAATAAGCTGTGAAATTAAGGGAATAATTAACTGTGCATCTGACGTTCAGGGCAACATTATCATATCATATTTACACTAATGTAAGAAGTAAGTAGCTTGCATCTATATGATGGCCTGTTTTTTAAAACAAAATCACCAAAATGTTTGAAGAACATTTCACCTCAGATGGTTGAAGAAGTTTGGTATGGGCACCCAAATCCCAAGAACTTCCTACAGGGGCACAATTGAGAGTATCCTGACTGGCTGCATCACTGCTTGGTATGGGAACTGTACTTCCTTCAATCACAGGACTCTGCAGAATTGTGCATACAGCCCAGGGCATCTGTAGATATGATATTCCCACTATTGAGGACACTTTACGAAGACAGGTGTGTAGAAAGGGACCGAAAGATCATTGGGGACCCAAGTCCTCCAACCACAAACTTTTCCAGCTGCTACCATCTGGGGAATGGTACCGCAGCATAAAAGCTGGGACCAACAAGCTCTGGGACAGTTTCTTCCACCAGGCCATCAGACTGATTAATTTATGCTGATACAGTTGTATTTCTATATTATAGTGACTGACCTGTTGTACGTCTATTCATAAATTACTATAAATTTCACATTACACATTTAGACGAAAGCGTAACGTAAAGATTTTTACTCACGTATATGAAGGATGTAAGAAATAAAGTCAATTCGATTCAGATGAGGGCATCCTGTTTAGTTCCTACTAGAAAATACATATTTCAGATTCTATTTGCCTTCCCAGATGCCTGTTCAGTATGGACGTTTGCTGTGCAACCATTGTATGCCTCTGTGTTCAAATTCACAGCTAGTCATCACTGAAAATACTTGTTCCTTTTAGTTGTGGACATGATTAGTATTTCATTGTTAGTAAAGGAAATATACGTATCCAATAGCATGTGCAGTTTTTCATGCCTATAAATATGCACATTGGTATTACATCAGATTATTGGCATAAATTAGTATTAATATAACTACAATTTTTAAATGAAGTCTTGTAGCTTCACTGCATAAATAATAAAAGTATATTTTGAACACATTTCCAGTTTCTGCTGGTTTGAAACTAAATAGATATAACAACAAACATAAAAAACAGTCTTGATAAAGGGTCTCAGCCCAAAATGTTGTCTTGTTATTCCTCTCCACAGAAACTGTCTGACCTGTTGATATTAATAGTTTGATGTTAAATACAGAGGCCCTGCAACCATTTTTTTTTGAAATGCTGGTGAGCACTTAAATAATAAAAGGACACATAACTATTCACCATTGCCTATATATGTGCATTTTTTTAGGCTGTTATTTATTGTGTTCAATGTTTTTCCTGCGGAGTGTTGTGAGCATGCTATGTTGCCACTAGAATGTGTAGCGATGTTTGCTGGCTACCCCTAGCACATCCCTATGTGTATTGGTTGTTAACACAAATTACGCATTTCACTGTGTTTTGATGTACATGTGATAAATCTGAATCTATTTTTTAGATCCTGATACTATGTGACAGTAAATCATTTGTTCGTAAATAGTGTGTTACAGTTATTAAAATCAGTCAACATTCAAAATTGACAGGAAAATGAAGACAAGCTAGCTTCTTGAGTACTTTCCATGCTTATGTTCACCCAAGCATAGAAAACTTGACTGAACACTTAGCTTCCCACCTAATGAAGGTATGTATTTGAAAACAAAAGGAAAAACTGCAGATATTATTTCCTCTTCCATTGCCACCAACACTTGCTCCCTTCACATTGAATCTTCCCATTAAAATGCAGGCAATGCATCACCTGCAGTTTTACCCCTTTCCTTGACTACCAGCCAGTGACTCAAACACTCCTTCTTGGAAGATAGCCGTTTACTTCCACATTTTTGAATTTGTGTAGTGCATTCTTGTTCCATGTTGGCAGATTTTAATAATGCAAGTTGAGTGCCCCGTATCCGAAATGCTTGGGTCTGGAAATGTTTTGGATTTTGGAATATATAATGAGATAGCTTGCGATTGCCTTCATTTCTGCTTCTGAATTTATGTGCAACTAGTAAGCAGTCTTGGTCTTGCACTTGTTCATCACACATGTACTTAATGGTAAAAATTATTACGTACCATTAATATAATGTGAAAATATAAAATTTTGAAAATTAGAATGTGTGCAGTGTAACAAAAGCAGTACAGCAGCATTGGGAGAATACTTGAATCAGTTGTTGAACAACAACTAACAATGGCAAGCTTTCAGTCTCCACCTACAATGCCATGTTTTGATTAAAAAGTTACAGTGCACTGTATTTGTATCTTTTTTTTAGGTTTTATGTATAGTATAAAAAGTCAGCATTGTAGACTTGTTCTGGTGTTAGATTTTCATCAGTGATGCTTTAAAAATTTAATTGCATTTGCATAAAATATAAAAACAATCAGCATCGTAGACTTGTTCTGGTGCTAGATTTTCGTGATTGGCAGACACTTTAAGAATTTAATGCTGTGCCTTTTCTTAAATTTCTGCAACCAGCCTGCCGAGTATTCACAACTGCCTTCAATGCTTAGTTGGTCATGATAGATCTTTGCTTGTTTCATGATCAGCATACCGTTAAGTGGCATGTGCTCACTCCAATACTGACGATACAAAATCAATCTTCATTTTTCATTAACTTCAGAGGTTTTTGGATTTTTGAATTTGGATAAGGGGTACTCGACCTGTAATACTACGCTGTTTATGATCAAGCTGTTTTATGTTACATGATATCAGAATACATAGGTGTACTCAGTAATTTTCTTATTGATCACCTTTGCCTTCGCCTTTCTTACCTTTATCATCCAGTTTTAACGTTAACTTTCCCCAAACTTGCAGTCATTCTGTTCTAATCATCTGTAGATTGTATCCAATTTTATTTGACGGTGCTCCTATGATGTGTTCTGGGACATTCTATTAGATTAAGAACATGTATGTAAGCTTTTGATATTGTTAAGCTTCAAAGTTGAACAGAGGCAAGATTTTTAAAATTCCATTCTGTTCATAGAATTTGACACGTGAAATTTTATTTCACTTATTTTTACCTAGTGTATGTGTTATTCAGTTTTTAAACAATGAAGTACAGTGATTCTTTGATTACAAAAAATTAATTTAATGGACATATATGTCACCATATACATCCCTGAGTTCATTTTCTTGCGGGTATACTCAATAAGTCCAGTGATCACGATAGAATCAATGAAAGGTTGCATCAGCAGAGTGGACAACCAGTGTGCAAAAGACAACAAACTGCAAATATAAAAATTAAGAAGAAAGTAGGAGATAATAACAAGTAAGCAATAAATATCAAGAACATTGAGATGGAGTCTTTGAAAGTGAGTCCATAGTTTGTGGGAACAGTTCAGTGATGAGGCAAATGAGTTTGACTGAAGTTATCTCCTCTGGTTCAGGAGCTTTATGGTTGAGGGGTAATTATTGTTCCTGAACCTGGTGGTGTGAGTCCAGTACCACCTTCCTGATGGCAGCAGTGAGAAGAGAGCATGTCCTGGGTGGTGGAGGTCCCTGATGATCGATGCTGCTTTTCTGCGACAACTCTTCATGCAGATGTGCTTAATGGTGTGGAAGGTTTTACCCATGATAGACTGGGTTGTACCACTACTTTTTGTAGGATTTTCCGTTCAAGGGCATTGGTGTTTCCATAGCAGGTTGTGATGCAGCAAGTCAATATACTCTCCATGATAATCAATAGAAGTTGGTCGGAGTCGCAGATGTCCTGTCGGATTTTGCATTCTTGTTTATTAGGGTGCAAAATAGTTTCATAATTCAAGATTTATACCAAAGAGTCATGGAACTGGAGCAGAACTTTTACATGTTCACAAGTCAAGGAGTATTCTTTCTGCCAGGGATAATTCAGGATTAAACAGAATAACAACCTTTAAAGAATAAGAGAAAATAAATTTGATTGTTCAAAATGAAGTGATTTGTTAATTACCCTTTTTTCCCTGAGCATTATTTTCACTCTCCTTTTAGTAGAAATTATAATAGGTTATCGTCTCCCTGTTGACTCTTGGAAATAAAAACAGGATACATTTCAGGGAACTTTTTAACTGATATCCTTGTGAAAAGCTGAAAGACTTTGTGACTTGGGGTTAAATTTGGCCTAAAGGTGTTATGCACTTGACATGCTAATGCCATTTGGTCATATGACTAACCTTAAAGGAGTTGTAAAGTCATTTAGTTGGGTGAGCAGTGGAATTTATTCTGCTTGCTGTTGCAAGTGTAAGGAGGTAGACATTCACTTTTAAGTTGTCTCTTGCTGGTGTGAAGAACTGGCATATAAGATTTGAGTAAAATAAATGTGAAGTCAAGGCATCTACAAACTGCCAGATACTGCTTTTCTGCAGTCGGTGTTTAAAATGCCTTGTTTGATTTATTAGACTTTATTGGAAATTCTCAGATGGATTCTGAGAATAGAGAACGATCTCCAGTGTTTTTTATAATCAACTCCCATTGTTGCTGCTGTTCTCATCAAAATGACTATGGCCATGTAAATGAGGTAAGTAAAAATTATATTTTTGGTTTAATGTTGGCTTTAATCCTCCTTGTTAAAACTCTTAAACATAAACCTTTGTTGTTGTGGTATAGTTTGAGGTCAAATGGTTGTGTCATAATTATTCTCAAATGCTCCCATCTACGTGACATTTTTTTGGAAACTGTGAACACTTGTTTATAAACCATCTTCTTTTAATGAGTCAGTAACACACATTATTTTTTCAACCATTTTCCTCCATTTTAGTAATTTTTGGGGGAGAACAAGCTCCAGATTCAGATTTAACAGACTTGTCCTTCAAACATTTTTAAGAAGTGCATAATAGTGCCATTTGATTAAGTAGAAGAGATTTATTTGCACTTGAGTATGCTATGATTGCAATATGCTAGTATTGCACATTTGCAAATTTAGTATCTTGTTACAGAAGAATATGTTTTTAAAGATTTGCTGTTTTAAAGAGTTCTGCAGTCTTTACTTAGAAGAGGGTAAAACCTCTGGCAGGTTTTAGTTAATATTATTTAATTAATTTAAAAACTTGCCTCCTCTGCTGAATCTCTGTATATGAATTGACTCCCTACCTGATGTTGACTTGCAATACTATTTTGTCAACTAGGATGGGTAATAAATACCATGTTGGTGACATCCTAGAAAATTTTTAGCACTTACTATTTGATAAAGCAAGTGTTGATATTAAAGTGGTTAGAAACACTTGCTTCTTTTAAAAATTTGATTTAGTTGATCTTTCATCAATTTTTAATTGAATTAATAGCATGAAAATTATTTTCATCAGTTCATTTCAAACGGCATGTAAAGATGAATTTTAGACAGTAAGAGCAGTTGGAACTTCAGGGACTGTTTTGCAGTGTTGGAAATTCTTTGCTTAAGGAATGAAACAAGCAAAAGTGCTTTTTTCTAAGAGATGTGTTTGCACCCTTAGGCATACCTCCTTTCATCATAGTTTAAACTGATAATCATGGTTCTCACAAAGCGTAACTTCAAATGGGTATTTTCAATATATAAAAATATATTTATTTTTAAGGACTGCCATAGATTATTGCGGTATGCATTACTTTAAAAATATTTCATAGCAGTCAATGCTTTAAATTTTCATTAGTATTTACAAACTTTTTGTCCATATTTCTAAATGTCCATATAAACTTGAGATGCTGTTATTATCCTTTCCTATTAATGATACCAATACGCAAACACGAGGAATTCTGCAGATGCTGGAAATTCAAGCAACACACATCAAAGTTGCTGGTGAACGCAGCAGGCCAGGCAGCATCTCTAGGAAGAGGTACAGTCAACGTTTTGGGCCGAGACCCTTCCTGATGAAAGGTCTTGGTCCGAAACGTTGACTGTACCTCTTCCTAGAGATGCTGCCTGGCCTGCTGCGTTCACCAGCAACTTTGAAATGATACCAATACAGCACCTTGATAAATTGCTTCATTATTCTAACACGTACCAAAGTGCAGTGGAAAAACTTGTCTTGCATACTGTCCATATACATCAGTACATTACAGCAGTGCATTGAGGTAGAACAAAGTAAAACAATAACAGCGGAGTAGTGTTACAGCACAAAGTGCAGTGTGGGTAGTCACAAAGGTGCAAGGTCACAACGCGGTTGCTTGTGAGGTCGAGAGATCATCTTATCATGCAAGGGAACCATTCAGTGGTCTTGCAAGACTGGGATAGAAGTTGTCCTTGAGGCTGGTGGTATTGTGCTTTCAGGCATTTATATCTTTTGCTCAATGGGAGGGGTGAGGAAAAGAGAATGTCAGTGGTGGGTGGGGTTTTTGATGATACTGAGGCAAAGAGAAATGTAGATAGTCCATGCCTATATGTAGGCAGAACTAGTTTTCATGATGTGCTGAGCTGTGTCCACAAATTTCTGCAGTTTGTTACACTCATGGGCGGCATAGTTGCCATAGAAAGTTGTGCAGCATTCGGATAAAATGTTTTTTATGGTGCATAGCATAGATTAAAGAATTGGTCAGGGTCAAAGGGGGACATGCCTCATTTTTATAGCCTCCTGTGGAGGTGCTGGTGAGCTTGCATGACACTGCTTTCAATGTAGTTGGACCAGGGTAGGTTATTGGTGAGCTTCAATCTTAGGAACTTGAAACTCTCAACCCTCTTTACCTCAGAATCAGCACTTTACCTGATGTCAGTGACCTCTTTTATTTTGCTGACATTGAGGTAAAGGTTGTTGTCATGACACCATGTCACTCTGCTCTATATCTCCCTCCTTTACTTTAAATCAACATTATTTGAGATATGGCCTACTATGGTGGTATCATCTGCAAACATGAATGGAGTTAGAGCAGGCTGGCCATGCAGTCATGAGTGTATGAGAAATAGAGTAGTGGGCAGAGAATGCAGCCTTGTGTGGTGCTAGTGTTGAAAATAATAATGGTGGTTGCTGCCTGTCCTTACTGATTGTGGTCTGTTGGTGTGGAAGTTGAGCATTCAGTTACAAAGGGAATTGTTGAGTCCCACATTTAGGAGTTTGGAGGTTAGTTTGCTTGAATTATAGTATTGAAGACAGCTGTAGTCAGTAAATAATAGTTTAATGTACATGTCTTTGCCATCTAGATGCTCCAGAGATGTGTATAGAGTCAGAGAGATGGCATCTGCAGTAGATCTGTTTTGGTGATAGGCAAGTTGCAGTGAGTCAAGGTTGTCTCGAAGGCTGAAGTTAATGCATGCCTTTCCAGCCTCTTGAAGCATTTCATAGTCATGCTTTGTTTCAGTCTCCTCTGGCAACGGAGGTATTTATGAAACAAGGGCAACTTTAGTTAAACAGATAAACTAGCATCTTTGATTGAAACAATGACAGATGCAAAAAAAAATTTCCTTGGCTTCTTCCTACTTAACATTTAGTTTCTCAACTTCTAAGTCCTGAGAGTAGATTCTTGATTTAAAAAAAAGAATTGTTATTCAATTTAAGCACAAATAATTTCATTACCAAATGAATTTCTGTGAATTAACTTCAAAGAGTTCATTATATTCAAAGTATATGCATGCACCAGATAAAATTAAGGTGCCATTGTAGTTTCTGGATGAAGCAGGATTATGTGGCAAGGACATTAGGGTTGCCTGTAACACAAATTTATTTCCCATGCTAGGTTATGCATTTAATCCTCCAACATAATATTTCATATTAAATAAAAAGTAAACCATTTTTCACAAGCAAAGTTTCTTAAATCAAAAAAGCAGATAAACTAACTTGAATGTGTATCGCATTTTCTCTGAATTTTGGAGGTACATTTGCATTGATCAAGAACCAGGATTCTGACATCATTTCTCATTTCAGTATACAAATCATCTAAGAAAAAAAGTTCTAGTTTCAAGAATATTGAAATAATCAATTTTAAATGAAATATTAGAAAATGGATTTTATCCCAGTTTTAATATGAGCTCATACATGACCTCAGCAGGTCTTGAACTTAGGCTTGCTGCTGCTTTACAGCATTATTGATTTATTTTTCCCCAAAGATATTTTTGGAAGATCATGAAAAATCTTGCAAAATCATGGCTGCCAGGGAAGAAGTGTTGGAATAGCATTTCTTAACAAGGGTGTTTGGCTTAAAAAAGGTCAGTTTTTAAGTTGTATGTTAATAGATGAGAAGAGGTTGCTTGGAAGCTTGTTTTAAAATAAAGGAAGAAGCTTCTCTATCTTTAATGATAAACTACTTGAATGGCGTGTTGCAAAGGTGAAGCTATTCCATTGCATTCTTAAAGCCATGTTGATTATAATTATGAGTTTAATGTTGGAATTCAATAGCGTTTAATCTGAAAGAAGAGTAGTTGGATAATATAGATGTTTCAAGTTGCAGAGGAAAGAATATCTGTAGTAGGTGGGAGACCAAGCCAAAAAAAAAAGGACAGTTGGCATTGATGCCTGCTGTGAAAGAATAATGAAAACTTGTTAACGAGAGGAGGTGTAAATAGAGATGAATGAGAATTAAAGAGTAAGGAAAATTTGCTGGAATAATTGGCTACAGAACATAGCAATTAGTGAAAATATGAAATTAGAGAATGGTGGAAATGTAGAACAGGACAAATGACATTGGAAAAGAGACTAGCAGAGTTAATCTAAGAGATTGATGACTTTGCAACAGACCATCTTGGGTAAAGACCAGATTTTGCATTGGTGTAATGGAAGAGGCTAAAGTCAGAGATCAGGGCTGGGGTGGAGAATTAAAGTGACAGATATCTTGGCTTATGTGGTCTGAATGGAAATGTTCTGCAAAGCAGCCATCCAGTCTGTCTTTCCTCAATGTAGAGAGCACAAAGTGAATAATGAGTGCAGTACCTTTGGAAAAAGTGTTACTGAATCACTGCACTTGGAAAGAATGTTTGGATGCCTTGATTATGAGATATGACAAGTTAAAAAAACACATTGCATCTCGCACAGTTTGTGGATAGGTGCCTAGAGAAGTAGAATGAGTTTTGGGAGACATGGAAGATTGGTCCATCTCCATCAACATACGTGGAGAAAAAAAAGAGAGAATCTGCATCTTCTCCTGTGCTTACATCTAAGAAAAAAACAGGGGAAAAAAAAATAAAAGTGGCCATGAAACGTGAACTGTAGGATAATGAAGTGACCCCCTTAACAGATGGGCTTTTTTTTAGTTAAAGATATTCCTTGCTTTGCAAACAATTGTGCCAGATGCCAAACATTGGATTCCCAAACAATATGAAATTGATACTGTATGGAGCATCACCAGAGATGGTACAAAGGAATTTTTATCAGTTGTCTGCACCAGCTTTAACTTGTCTTTAGGTGCCTATTGCTTTATGGGGGGGTGGGGGGGGGTGGGAACACAAATTATGTCTGTATATTATTGGGGTCTATGTTAGCCAATCCTGCCAATTTCAACTGCTTCAGTTTGCTTTATTTGACTTGTTCTTGAATACACATACTTTTTAATCACTTTTGACTAATAATTTACAGTATATCAGATATTGTGGCCTTTATCAGACATTTTGAAGAAATTAATAAGCCAATATTCCTGGATATGTGTGGTGAATTCTTGAAGGACTGATTATTTGGGTATATCCAGCCCTTTACAAATTTGATTGCTTTTGCACCTGATTAGTACCTGTGTGTTTAGAAACTTGTTTACATAGTGGTTACATGCTTATCTGGGAAGTTCTGCAAATAGTTAGCCACTGGAACCGAGTAGAGTGAATGGAGACCCTAGTTGTCTTATCTACTTTGAGGATAAACTTCTCCAGCTAGTTTTTGGTCTTAAATGGGTTCAGCCTCACCTCCAAATCTATAACATGCATTAGTTTGCCTAGTAGAGATTGTTTTCCATTGTGGTATCTGTGCTTCAAGTGTTCACTTATTTTATCAGTCAGTTGTAGTTTGTCAGTAACGATTTAACTGGTTATTAAAAGCTTTGGTTATTATACTTTTGATAGGAATATTGCAATAATCATTATCCTTTTGAAGCATTTCCAGTGTTCCCTTTACAATGCTGACAAAGTTACTGAGAAAATTGACAAAGATAAGTATACAGACATGGTATACATAGAATTTAGCAAGACTTTTGACGAAGTCCTCCACTGTAGGCTGGTCCAGAAAATTAGGGAACATGGGTTCCAAGGTAGATGAAATTGTCTTGGTGATAGGAAACCGTGTTGGAGGGTTGCTTTCTGGCTGGTGGTCGAAAACGAGTGGTGTATCACGAGGATTGGTGCTGAGACCTTAGTCTTTTTGTCATTTATAAATTTATAAGAATCACTGTGATCTGAGAAATAGGTTTTTTGACATAGAAATTGGTGGAATTATAGTTATCAAGGAAAGTTGCCTAAGGATACAGAGGGATATGGCTCAGCCGGGAAGTTGAATGGTGGCAAATAGAATTTAATGAAGATGAGGAATCAAATTAATTCATCTAGAGTTGTCTAATACTAGTGGAACAAGCGGAGTAAATGGAAGGGACCTTGGGGTGTAATTTCATAGATCCTTAGTATGGTGGTAAAGATGCTAATATGCTTGCTTTCATTAGTGAGGTGTACAGTGTAAAAATTGTGACATCATGTTACAGCTGCATAAGACATTTGTTAGGTCACGCTTGAAATATGGCATGCAATTCTGGTCACTACATTATAGAAAGAATGTGGTAGCATTAGAAGAAATGAAAAAGAAATTTATCAAGGTGTTGCCTGGAATGGAGAGCTCGAGTTACAAAGAGAGATTAGATAGGGTGGGATTATTCTCATTGGAGTACAGGAGGGTATGGGATGTCCTTAAAGTCATATATAAAATTATGGGTGTCAATCTTTTTCTAAGGGTAGGGGAGTTGAAAACTAATGGAGATAGTTAAGGTGAGTGGCAGAGATTTGTGGTAGACATTTTTTTTTACAAATTGGAGAGTATATGTAACAAACAAGATCAGGTAGAGGCAGATTTCAGTGTTTAAAAAGCACTTAGGTAGGTATATCCTTAAGAGATTGGAGAAATATGGGCCAAATGTGGGAAAATGGGATCTCGGTCAGTTTGGACAACTTTGACTCTATAATTATTCACAAGAGCACCCAGTCATTTTCTGAGCAAAAAAATTGCTGTAAGTATATACTAGGGTAAGTTCTGCTTTCTATTACGATTTTGGATTAAATCAGGTTCGTGTCCAAAGGCTAATGCATATTTTTGTTTGGACCTGACTTGATTTCTGTATTTAAAAATGCTTTTTAGTTTGTAATCTTTTATTTTAATATATATATTTTTCCTTCATCTCTTAGGGAGTGAAGCCAGCCAGTTTTGACAAAGTTGCAATCCCTGAGGTTAAAGAAATAATTGAAGGATGCATTCGCCAGAACAAAGATGAACGGTGAATGTCGTGACAGTTGCTATAATAGATGCGTATGGGATACTAAAGCCGAATTCTACATACAAATTTTGCACCTTTTGTATATGTTATGAAGTTGTTCTTTTGTATAAGTTAGTGTTTCTGGGTAATATTTTCTAATTGTATTGTTATGAAGTCACAAATCTGGGTTATTTTTAAGTCATGCTAGAAACTCTGGTGTTTTTATTCAGATTTCAATTTGTATATATGTGGAATTTGTTTGCCACCTGGTTGATGGGGCTTCTGATGGGCCAAGTATTATACAGTATGATATATGCCATTATCTGTCCATCAGCATAAATTTGCAGTCTAGAGTATTCTGGGAAATTTCAAGATGCAGCTATGATGATGTATTGGATGCAACTATATTATGATGAGACAAAAAAAAAGTATGAGAACCAGCCCTAATTAAAACTTAGTTGCAGTATAGACACTGGATGGTGAAAACCATAGAACCATAGAAAACCATAGAAACTACAGCACAGAAACAGGCCTTTTGGCCCTTCTTGGCTGTGCTGAACCATTTTTTGCCTAGTCCCACTGACCTGCACACGGACCATATCCGTCCATACACCTCCCATCCATGTATCTGTCCAATTTATTCTTAAATGTTAAAAAAGAACCCGCATTTACCACCTCGTCTGGCAGCTCATTCCATACTGCCACCACTCTCTGTGTGAAGAAGCCCCCCCTAATGCTCCCTTTAAACTTTTCCCCCCTCACCCTTAACCCATGTCCTCTGGTTTTTTTTTCTCCCCTTGCCTCAGTGGAAAAAGCCTGCTTGCATTCACTCTATCTATACTCATCATAATTTTATATACCTCTATCAAATCTCCCCTCATTCTTCTATGCTCCAGGGAATGAAGTCCTAACCTATTCAACCTTTCTCTGTAACTGAGTTTCTCAAGTCCGGGCAACATCCTTGTAAACCTTCTCTGCACTCTTTCAACCTTATCCTTCCTGTAATTTGGTGACCAAAACTGAGCACAATGCTCCAGATTCGGCCTCACCAACGCCTTATGCAACCTCATCATAACATTCCAGCTCTTATACTCAATACTTTGATTAATAAAGGCCAATGTACCAAAAGCTCTCTTTACGACCCTATCTACCTGTGATGACACTTTTAGGGAATTTTGTATCTGTATTCCCAGATCCCTGTGTTCCACTGCACTCCTCAGTGCCTTACCATTAACCCTGTATGTTCTACGTTGGTTTGTCCTTCCAACGTGCAATACCTCACACTTGTCAGTATTAAACTCCATCTGCCATTTTTCAGCCCATTTTTCCAGCTGGTCCAAGTCCCTCTGCAGGCTCTGAAAACCTTCCTCACTGTCTACTACACCTCCAATCTTTGTATCATCAGCAAACTTGCTGATCCAATTTACCACATTATCATCCAGATCATTGATATAGATGACAAATAACAATGGACCCAGCACTGATCCCTGTGGCACACCACTAGTCACAAGCCTCTACTCAGAGAAGCAATTCTCTACCACCACTCTCTGGCTTCTTCCATCGAGCCAATGTCCAATCCAATTTACCACCTCTCCATGTATACCTAGCGACTGAATTTTCCTAACTAACCTCCCATGCGGGACCTTGTCAAAGGCCTTACTGAAGTCCATGTAGACAATATCCACTGCCTTCCCTTCATCCACTTTCCTGGTAACCTCCTCGAAAAACTCCAATAGATTGGTCAAACATGACCTACCACGCACAAAGCCATGTTGACTCTCCCTAATAAGTCCCTGTCTATCCAAATGCTTGTAGATTCTGTCTCTTAGTACTCCCTCCTTACCTACTACTGACGTTAAACTTACCGGCCTATAATTTCCCGGAGTACTTTTCGATCCTTTTTTAAACAACGAAACAACATGAGCCACTCTCCAATCCTCCGGCACCTCACCTGTACACAGCGACATTTTAAATATTTCTGCCAGGGCCCCTGCAATTTCAACACTAGTCTCCTTCAAGGTCCGAGGGAACACCCCATCAGGTCCCGGGGATTTATCCACTTTAATTTTCCTCAAGACAGCAAGGACCTCCTCCTTTTTGATCTGTACAGTTTCGATGATCTCACTACTTGTTTCCCCTAATTCCATAGACTTCATGCCAGTTTCCTTAGTAAATACAGACGCAAAAAACTTATTTAAGATCTCCCCCATTTCCTTTGGTTCTGCACATAGCCGACCACTGTGATCTTCAAGAGGACCAATTTTAACCCTTACAATCCTTTTGCTCTTAATATACCTGTAAAAGCTCTTTGGATTATCCTTCACTTTGACTGCCGAGGCAACCTGATGTCTTCTTTTAGCTCTCCTGATTTCTTTCTTAAGTATTTTCTTGCACTTCTTATACTCCTCAAGCACCTTATTTACTCCCTGCTTCCTATACATGTCATACAGTTCCCTCTTCTTCTTTATCAGAGTTGCAATATCCCTTGAGATCCAAGGTTCCTTATTCGTATTCACTTTGCCTTTAATCCTGACAGGAACATACAAATTCTGCACTTTCAAAATTTCTCCTTTGAAGGCTTCCCACCTACCGATCACATCCTTGCCAGAAAACAACCTGTCCCAATCCATGCTTTTTAGATCCTTTCTCATTTCTTCAAATTTGGCCTTCTTCCAGTTCAGAACCTCAACCCTAGGACCAGATCTATCCTTGTCCATGATCAAGTTGAAACTAATGGTGTTATGATCACTGGAATCAAAGTGCTCCCCTACACAGACCTCTGTCACTTGTCCTAACTCATTTTCTAACAGGAGATCCAATATTGCATCCCCTCTAGTTGGTCCCTCTATATATTGATTTAGAAAACTTTCCTGAACACATTTTACAAACTCTAAACCATCTAGACCCCTAACAGTATGGGGTCCCAATCAATATATGGAAAATTAAAATCCCCTACCACCACAACTTTATGTTTCCTGCAGTTGCCTGCTATCTCCCTGCAGATTTGCTCTTCCAATTCTTGTTGACTATTGGGTGGTCTGTAATACAATCCCACTAATGTGGCCATACCTTTCCTGTTTCTCAGCTCCACCCATAAGGACTCAGTAGACAAGCCCTCTAATCTGTCCTGCCTGAGCACTGCTGTAATATTTTCCCTAACAAGCAATGCTACTCCCCCACCTTTCATTCTTCTGCCTCGATCACATCTGAAACATTGGAACCCTGGAATATTAAGCTGCCAGTCCTGCCCCTCCTGTAGCCAAGTTTCACTAATTGCTGTAACGTCATAATTCCACGTGTCAATCCACGCCCTCAACTCATCTGCCTTCCCCGCAATACTCCTAGCATTGAAATATATACACCTCAGAAGATTTTTACCACCACTCACAACCTTTCTATTAGCGGATTTGCTTGAACTTTTAACAACATTTATTTTCACCCCAGCCATACTGTCAGCTCTGGCACTCTGGTTCCCATCCCCCTGCAAATCTAGTTTAAAGCCTCCCCAATAGCACTAACAAACCTCTCTGAAAGGATATTGGTCCCCCTGTAGTCCAAGTGTAACCCGTCTCTCTTGTACAGGTCCCACCTGTCCCAGAAGAGGTCCCAATTATCCTGAAATCTGCCCCCTACACCAGTTCCTCAGCCACTTGTTCATCCTCCAGAGCATCCTATTCCTACCCTCACTGGCACGTAGCACAGGTAGCAATCCTGAGATTACCACCCTCGAGGTCCTGCTTTTCAACTTCCTACCAAGCTCTCTATACTCACTCTCCAGGACCTCCTCACTCTTCCTTGCTATGTCATTGGTACCGATGTGCACCACGACATCTGACTGATCACCCTCCCACTTCAGAATGTCATGCAATCGATGAGAGACATCCTTGACCCTGGCACCCGGGAGGCAACAAACCACCCTGGATTCTCTGTCATGACCACAGAACCTCCTATCTGCACCTCTAACTATCAAGTCCCCTATCACTGCTGCTCTCCTCTTTTTCCCCCCTCCCTTCTGCACTGCAGAGCCAGACTCAGTGCCAGAGATCCGGCTACTGCAGCTTGTCCCAGGTAAGTCACCCCCCCCCCCCCCCAACAGTATCCAATGCGGTATACTTGTTGTTGAGGGGAATGGAGAAAGTGTAGTCTTCTGGCACTTAAGCAATACATTACTGTCTAATTTCATTTTGTGTTTACTGAGTCAGAGAAAGCATGCTGTATACAAGTGCATTTAAAGTAAGAAAAGTTTGAAAGTTTATGTAGGAAATGAGTAGATTAGACCCCAACATTTGACCAGAAGGACTTGAATTCTGATCTATTCCTGTCTGCTGAGAACGAAGTTTTCCCTTGTCTCTGCCCCCAACTGTCATGTAGGAAAAGAGTTTGGGCAGCTTCAGTGCATTGAGTTGTGATCTGGTTGATGTAATTGTCCATAATTTGTTGCAATTTTTTGCAATTTTATTTTAGAGCACATGGGATCGTTGAAATGGGAAATGATAAAAGATGTAGTAAATTATTTATTTTGAAGTTGCAAGTAAGTTGCTAGAGGAAGCTTACTTGGCATCTCCCTGTGCCTGATTGGCAATTTTTTTTGAAGTTGATTGACTGTCTGAAGTGAGGAAATATTTTATTTTCTCAGGGCATTAGTTGGCTTAATAAGAACCATTATTATCATTCATATTTTTTTTCATGTTGTTCCTAGGTATGCAATTAAGGACCTTCTGAGTCATGCTTTCTTTCAGGAAGATACTGGTGTTCGTGTAGAGTTGGCAGAAGAAGATGATGGAGAGAAACTTGCAATTAAGCTTTGGCTGAGAATTGAGGATATCAAGAAGCTCAAAGGAAAATATAAGGATAATGAAGCCATAGAATTCTCATTTGACTTGGAAAGAGATGTTCCAGAGGATGTGGCACAAGAAATGGTAGATTATTGAATTCTTAAAAATTTATTGGGTCCAAATTCTTCAGCCCCAAATGAAATTGTAACTTCAGAAACTGTCATGTATTCAATAGTGTATTGATAGAGTAAGATTATTTATCCTTGACATAATAATATGAAAAAAGTTTTACAGTTTTGCTTTTGGTCCAATTTTTTTTGGTGTTCATAATGCTTTGGCATTTGTTGGTTTTTAAAATGCAGTTCTTTATTCAGGTGGAATCTGGATTTGTATCTGAGGGAGATCACAAAACAATGGCAAAAGCTATCAAGGACCGTGTATCACTAATCAAACGAAAGCGTGAACAACTCCAGTTGGTCAGGGAAAAACGGAAAAAGCTAAAAGAACAGCAGAAGAAGCATGATCAACTGCAGCATCCAAAAGCTCAACAAGGTGCTAGTGTCACCCAAACTGGGGGAGGACATCCATCCCAGTTATCTGCCACAGCAGTCCCTTCTTCCCTTACTGCAACACCACCAACTCAAGTTGAACCTGAAGAGCCTGAAGCAGATCAACATCGTCTTCAATACCAGCCAGCTGGTAACTCTGTTATATGTACGTTGCTTCTATCGATAAAAGTAGTGAAAAAGATTATGTGCAGGACTTGCTGAAGTTCATTGTTGAAAAATCTGCCTTGCATTTCTGAATTTAATAAAATAATTTAGTAATGTATAGGGCAAATACGTACCTTTCATTTGTAGAAAGTTGTATTGGATTTTAGTTATCTAGTAAAGTTAAAGCAGCCAGTTGAGAAAGTGAAAAGCAGGTAGGTGAAAAGTAAAATATTGTGAGACAATCTTTGTTTTGAGTGTTTGGGAAGATCATCTGAGGTATTAGCTCAAGTAATGGTAACACAGCATATTTTTATATATGCAAATTCTATTGAGTGTAAGCATTATAAGTTTGGGATATACAATTTTGCTGAAAGAATAAATTAACAACATTTCAGATTGTGGACTGAAGTACTCTGAACAGCTAGAACTGTTGAACTTAAATTAAGCAATACTAACTAGGTTTAAAAAAAAAACAAAACAATTGATTAACAGAGTCATAAAGTTGTAGAGCACTACAGCACAGAAACTGGCATTTCAGCCCATTTACTCTGTGCCAAACTATTATTCTGCCTAGTTGTATCAACCACACCTGGCCTATAGCCTTCCATACCTCTCTCATCCATGTACTTATCCAAATTTAAATGTTGAAATTGAACTTGCACACCACTTCCACCTGCATATGTTCTCCACACTCTTGTCACCCCTCTGAGTAAAGAAATTTCCCTTCATGTTCCTCTTAAACATTCCACCTTTCACCATCAACCCATGACCTCTCATTCTAGTCTCACAAAACCTCAGTGGAAGAAGCTTGTTGCATTTACTTTTAAGTCTTTAGTTTCAGAGCCAAGTTTGTTACTCTTAAACTGAATGCAAAGTTTTATGTTTTATCCTTCTTTGCCAAAGGATACTGTGCTAGGAAATCATTGCTTCCTGGTCATTATGAAGACCAGATCTGAAGCAGTCTGTTTCCTTTAAGGTCCACAGTACAGTTTCTTGGGATGTCTTGAAAGCATTCTATGAAGATGTCCTCAAGTGTACTTTTAGTGACTGATTTACCCCAAATCATCTCCCCATGCTACAGAAATAAACACACCCATTGTGCATTATAAAACTTGGCCACAGAGCCATCAATTTTGTCATCCTAATCATTCACATATGATGTAAAAAGAAGCGGCTCCAATGCAGACTCCTGTGGAACACCACTAGTCACCAGCAGCCAAATAGAAAAGGCTCCCTTTATTCCCACCCTTTGCTTCCTGCCAATCAGCCAAAGCTCTATTCATGTTAGTATCCTTCCTGTAATATCATCGGCTCTTAACTTGTTAAGCAGCCTCAGGTGTGGCACCTTGTCAAGGCCCTTCTGAAAATCCAAGTACACAACATCCACCGATTCTCCTTTGTCTATCCTCCTTGTTATTTCTTCAAAAAATTCCAACAGATTTGTCAGGCAAGATTTTCTTGAGGAAGTCATGCTGACATTGGCCTATTTTATCATGTGCCTCCAAGTACCCCGAAACTACATCCTTAACAATTGACTCCAATATCCTCCCAACCACTGAGGTCAGACTAATGGCCTATGATTTCCTTTGTTCTATCTCTCTCCCTCCTTGAAGAATGGAATGACATTTGCAATTTTCCAGTCCTCTGGAACTATGCCAGAATCAATTGATTCTTGAAAGATCCTTACTAATGCCTTCACCATCTCTTTAGCCAGCTCTTTCAGAATTCTGGGGTGTTGACCATCTAGCCTCGGTGATTTATCCACCTTCGGACTTTTCAGTTTCCTGTGCACCTCCTCCGTAGTATTGGCAACTTCACTCACTTTTGTCTCAGACTTCTGGCATACCACTAGTGTCTTCCACAGTGAAAACTGATGCAAAATACTTATCACTTAGTCTGCCACTTCCTTGTACCCCGTTACTACCACTCCAGCATCATTTTTCAGTTGTCCAGTATCTATTCTCGCCTCCATTTTACACCTTATATATCTGAAGAATCTTTTGGTATCCTCTTTAAAATTATTGGCTGGCTTACCTTTGAATTCCATCTTTTCCTTAATGGCTTTTTTCATCATCTTCTGTTGGTTTTTAAAAGCTTCCCAATTCCTCTAACTTCCCACAAATATTTGCTCTATTATATGACCTCTTTGGCTTTTATATTGGCTTTAATTTCTCTTGTCAGCCACAGCTGCATCATCCTGCCTTTAGAATACTTCTTCCTTGGTATGTATCTATCCCGCGCATTCCAAATTGCTCTGTGAAACTCCAGCCATTGCTGCTCTGCTATCATACCTGCTAGTGTTTCCTTCCAATCAATTTTGGCCCACTCTTCTCTCAAGCTTCTGTAATTTCCTTTACTCCACTGTAACACAACATCCAATCCAGACTGCCTTTCTGTTAGTGGTCTTAACCACAAGCTGCTCTAATAGCTATCTAGTACACATTCTACCAGTTCTCTCTCTTGGGATCTAGCTCCAACCTGATTTTCCCAATCTATTTGCGTATTAAAATCCCCCGTGACCATTGTAACATTGCCCTTTTTTCATGCCTTTTCTATTTCCTGTTGTAATTTGTAATCCACATCCTTGCTATGGTTTGGAGGCATGTATATAACTCCTTTCAGGGTCTTTTTACCTTTGTAGTTTCTTAGCTCTATCCACAATGATTCTACACCTTTCGATCCTATATCACCTCTTTCTAATGATTTGGTATCATTTTTTTTTTTTACCATAGAGCCACCCCACCTCCTCTGCCTACCTACCTGTCCTTTTGATACAATGTGTATTCTTGCATGGTAAGCTCCCAAATATAATCTTTCAGCCATGATTCAGTAATGCCCACATCATACATGTCAATCTGTAGTTGTGCTACAAATACATTGTATATGAACAATTCACTAAATTCACTATCTCTCATCATCCAAGATTCTTAACCTTGCCATTCTTATCTTACTCACAGGAACATGTTGGTCTTAGATTCTGATCAGTTGGCCTTTGAATGACCCCCATGTGTCACATGTGGACTTGCACAGTAACAGCAATTCACAGTATGCTCTTCCCATCTCCTGCCTAATATTATTGTACTAGCTTTTCCCCATTTTAGCACCCCCCTTGATATTCGTTTTATTCTTACCTATAACTAACTGAAAATATATATATGCATCAGCTTGCTGCTTGTTGAAACTGCCATTACCTGGTCAGGCTCATTTCCTAATACAAAATCAAGTATGATCCTTTCCTGTTTTTATCATCTGTGTACAGTGTCAAGAAACCATCCTGAATGCAGCAAACAAATTCTGCCATCATTAAGGACCCCCTGTCACCCAGGATAAGCCCTCTTCTCATTACTACCATCAGAGAGGAGGCACAGAAGACACACACTCAATGTTTTGTGGAACAGCTTCTTCCCCTACATCATCAGATTTCTGAATGGACAATGAACCCATGAACACTATCTCATTATTTTACTCTCTTATACCACTTATTTAATTTTTAATATGTATTTCCTATTATCACTTGTAGTATAATTTATCTACTGCACTCTACTGCTGCCATAAAACAACAAATTCCATGACAAATGTCAGTGATAATAAACCTGATTTTGATTCTAATTTGGATTCTGCCTCCCAGTAAGGGAGTCACAGTCAAAATTGTGGAAATGAAAGTCACCCTCAAAATACCCTGTTGCTTTTGCCTCTTTCCATCATAATCTGCCAACATATCTGTTCCTCTATCTCCAGCCAACTATCAGGAGGATAGCTAGTGGGAGACAGAGTAACAGATATGTAGTATAACCCCATTATTGTGATTGCATCTTTGTTATTCTTGATCTCTACCTATATTCCCTCACTGAATGAGCCTTCCAGGATGTTTTCTCCAAATGCTACTGTGACAATCTCTTTGATCAGTAGTGCTACTTCCTCACCAATTTTACATCTTCATTTACCTTAATTGTGATTTGCTTTGAAGAAACTTGTTAGGTTAGCTAATTCAAACTTCTGTCCTTAATAAGAAAATGCTCAATGCCCTGAATGGTGGTTTTGCTTCAGTCATTCCTTAGGTAAAATAATTTCTTGTGGACGTTATATAATGTCATTGATTTTTTGAATTTAAGCATCTTACAATTATGTGATAATTCAATGGGTTTTAAATACATTTGAAGTCCATTGTTTCAAGTAATTGAGAAGGATTGGGTTGTTTCTTAAGCCCTATATCCTGTACCATGGAATATAAAATCTGAAAATCAGTATACTTACCTGATGCACAGATTACTTGAACTTTAAAATCATAAACATAATTAAAGTTTTGCTTTTCTATGCAGGGAATGCATCAGAAATTTGTTATCAAAGCTGGGTTCCGAATCAGTGGTTAATTTCATCGGTTAACAGTGCATATAAATAGGCAAAGGTGATTTTATTAAACTAAAGATTGTGATTTTCTCCCTATAAAATAACTTTATGAATGTTTTTTGTTTTGTTTAGCTGATGGCACTTTTGACAGTGGCCAGAGTTCTTCTGGGTTTTCAGATTCCCATCTTAGTCAAGCAGCTTCCTATGGTTCGACTCAAGAACAACATATTTCATCCAGCCAACCCCCATGTTACACTCCTTCAACCGTCCAGGCAGCATCGCAACAGCTTGGTGGCCATCAACAGTCTACAGGGGTAAGTGTATTGGCCCCTTTGTAAACAAGATTTATAAATCCCTGAAACTAAAATCAGGAAGCATACTTGAGGATTTTAAAGAATTAAATTTTTGTCACACATTTGGAAATCTTGATCAATTTTTCGTTATCAAATTATGACAGCTAATTTCAGAATATGATTTTAATTAGATAAGTTGATTGTTCCAAAGGTAAACATCTGCTCTGACTTGTATGTGGTCATTTTGAATTCATGTTAATGTATTGAATTAAAAGTTACTTCCAGTAATTGGCATCTTTACCTGTTTGCAAAATGTGATTAAGTATTTTGAAAGTTGAATCTGGCAATTTTTAAAAAACATTTGCAGGTCAAATTTGTTTCTTTATATTTAGAGGTACGGAGTGGAACAGGCCCTTCTGGCCCAATGAGCCATACCATCTAGCAACCTACCTATTTAGCCCTATCCTAATTACAGAATAATTCATAATGACTAACCAGTACATCTTTGGAATGTGGGAGGCAACTGCAGCACCCTGAGGAAACCCATGTGTTCACAGGGAGGAACGTGCAAACTCCTTGCAGACAATGTTGGAATTAAACTCCAAACTTCACTGCGCGAGCTGCAATAGCGTTGTGCTAACTGCCATGCTACCGCAGCACCCTGTAGGATTTCATTTTTATTGTAGAATTTCACTTCTTTCACTGATGCTTGCTGTGTTAATTTTTGAAGGTGAAACTTTGTTTCCAATACCGAAGGCACCAGTGATTTTTGTCATCTACTCTATTGCATAAATAACTCAGTAAGATGCCAGAGAACTGACCAAAATCAAACAGGGCATAGGACTCTAAGATATGTTTATTTGTTAGACATAAGATCCCTGTAGTTCTGATAATTGTTCATATTACATGCTTCCTGCATTTACAAATGTTTGTAAATAGTTTTATTGACTGATGCATGTGACATCATTTCTTTCAATATCAGTCTTGCTGTATGTGCACAAATATTTTCAAGCATTCTCATGGAAACTGCAAACCACCCTATAATCCCTACATTTTCTTTTTATTTTCAAGTGCACCTTTATTGATAGTCATATGGAGTTTGCAGGCTGCTTGCAGTATTTTTATTCTTCTATCCAAGAAGTATACATTGGACTTTTTTCCGTTGAGTACTCTTGGATATGTTCTGATGCTGACCAGTAGTAAACGTAATGGAAAATGCTAAGAGGTTCAGTTTTGTTCAATTAGATTTGAAGCCACCATACTGTAATTTCTAAACAGTTAATATTGCAGTACTAATGGCTAGCTCTACGTATCCTGTACAGCTAAACATCTTGTAAGTGAATGATTCAACTTAAAATCAATTCATTCTTCATTTCTTCAAGTGCTTTATTGTGAGATTGTTTAAAACAAAACATTTCATTTTCTCCTGTCATTCATTTGCAAAATACTATGATAAGCTCTGTCACAAACAACTTAGTTTTGTCTTGCTTATGTACATGTTGGTATTCAGTTTACTGTGGGTCAGTTGATGTGCGTTATTTATATGTTTCCTTATTTTTTTCTTTAGCTTCAACAAGGTCGTAGCATGTCTGTATGTGTGCCTCTCCTTTCTACCATCTCTGATTCACCCTGTGTTTCTAGACAGTCCTCCACTGCATCATCGGTTATCTCTGCATCCCTCTCCCCGTTTGTTCTGGGTATCCATGAAGAAACTTTTGCAGAAAAGCTTTCAAAAGATCTGGAAAATGTCCTGCCTTTGCATTCTATTCCTCCATGCAAATTACGCCGTTCCAGTCTTCCGTGTATTAGTTTCAACCCTGTATGTTCAATGTGACTCATGGGATAAGTTTTCATTAAATACAAACTATTTTGGGCACTAAGTTTTACAGTAAAATGAGATTTAGTTAGATTTTTGTTATTTGAGTTAGTACTTCCTGTTCAAATAATTTAAAAGTGACGAGTGGTGATACTCACAATTGTGAATACAAAACTGATTTTAGTGTTTCTGTATTATTAATTTTTATTTGGGGAAAGATCACCCAGTAAATGTAAGTTTGATTTTAATTATGTAGAGTATTTGCAATAATTTGGCATACCTCAAGTTCATTTATTGGAGTAAGTATTATTACTTGTGATAGCTCTACTGGTTTATCACTAATCCTAGGTTAGGGTACAATGTGCAAACACAAGTTTAGAGAATTTCCCACTTGTAAGTTGACAGTATTTCAATTTGCCCAATGCAAAATAGGTTCAAAGCATTGGCAGTGAAACTGTTTGGGACCCAGAGAGTGAGCTCTCAAAGGATATTTTAGGATAAAAGAAATAGAAGTCCACCATGGCATAAAAATTCTCAGCAGAAAAAGTTACCAGAGAGAAAGTTTTAATTACTTTATTGGTGATGAGGAAGATAAGCTATGTATTTAGGAAAATAAACACTGGTCATTCTTTTTTGTAAGGTAGTGATAAAATTGTACTGAATATCTTAAAGGTAACACTTAATGATCAAGTCATTAATATAGTACCTATGGCAATCAAGTTTAAGATGTGAACTTCAATGTAAATCTGTTTCACATGCAGTGTCTGTTGAGGTGGAACTGCATTTGAACGTAAAACTTATGGCCACAATTGTATTTAATGTATTCATTCAGTTCTTTTAGATGTCTTCTATGTTTGTCTAACACTTCTATTATTATTCTATATTGTAACTCCTAATGAACAAATCATTTTGTGATGCATTTTAATTTTTCAACTCTGATTTGAGATTTTTGTCTTCATGTTAAAGCAGCCCCCATCTCTTGTGCATCCTTGTGGGGGAGTTACATCACAACCAGAGACTGGTTCATATCCATCTATTCCTCAAAGACCATTTTCTTTCTCTCCACCACCAAGTTTTCCTCTGAAACCTGCTCATCCTCAACGCCGCAAAAGTACTTCCTTCCTGGAAGCCCGAACATGCCACTTTCAGCCGACGGCAAGGACTGTAGGACAGAAACTTCTGTCTCCTGGTGATTTTTCAAATCTGAATGTTGAAAGCTCAGCCATGAAAGGTTTGGTTACTCATAGGTCTGCCAGTGAACCAATCCGTATTGAAGGTCAGGTGCAACCAGAGCAAGTCCATGCTTTCATTGAAAGCAGATCAGGATTGGATCAGTTTGAAGACATTCCACTTTTGTGTTATCCAGCAATTTATCCCTGTAATGTGCAGCTGCAGCAAACTTTACAAGACCCCTATGACGTTGTAACTCATAGTAACTTTCCCACTATTGCACTTTCTTTGCACCAAATTCCAACTGAAGTAAAAGTACAACAGCAGCAGATTTATTCCCAGCCCTTGAGTTTGGAGGAGTCCTCTAGTGGTTCAACTTTTCTCCCCTGCCCAAAACAAAATCTAATGGGCCATATATCTCAAAAGATGCAGGTGGCTTCTCACACGATACCAGCTCATATTTCAAATCTACCTTCTCATCTTCAACTGCCGCAGGATGTGACACAAATGCATGGACAGCATGGGAAGGTTGGAGAACCGCAGGCAGTATTTCCGGTGCCTTCTGAAATACTTATACCTGTACGGGATGATAAGGACGCTCAAAGTGAATCTGCAATAGCGGGTGTACGCACACAAAATAGTGTTGGGACAATGAATACTGGGCTCTCTCTTCCACATTTGATTGCCCCTCATTCAGCGCCACCTATTCCACAATTAAATGAAAACAGAACTGGGTCAGTGTTTGATTTTCAAGTTTCTCCAGTTCACGTGGAGACTAATGGTATCCATATTCCATTTCTGCCATCTACTCAAAGGACTTACAGAAGTCGGCGGGGCTCAATGGATCTCAGTTTGGATGACAGCCAAGGAACTGGAATGCACAGCAGGCTTCAGCCAGTAACCGAAGGTCAAGTTGTTTATTTCAGTTCAGATACTTTGGTACTTCCAGGAGACTTCCTGCGGAGGAGACAGCCAAGGTCAGAAGAACTCTCTCAGAATCTCAGTCCACAGCGTTCAAGTGACTCTGGTCAGTCAAGTTCCTCAGAAGCAAGGGAACTTCAGTCACCACCACTTCTGGGTTCCACAATTCCATACTTCAACGTATCATTGTATCATGAGCAGCAACAAGTTTTGCCGGAGCATGACACTGATTATGAAACATTGCAAAGTGTGCCAGTTTCACTTTCTGCATATCCATCAGTGTTCATTCAGACTAATACAGAATCTTTTCCGCCACCCTCGGGAACAGCTGGCTTGTATCTCCAAGTCATGGAAGGATCAAGTTACCGACCTGTTTCATCCCAGCAGAACTTGCCACTGGATCACAGTTCTGCAGATGGACAGTGTCTACCATTGGTACTTATATTTCAGGTGTTCTTGCCTTTTGCTGAAATATGTTTAGAATTTTAGAAGCCAAACCTGACCAGTTGGGGGGCAGAAATGCATAGCAGCCTGCAAATCATGATTTCTATTACTCCGTGACCTGAATAATTTGTCTGTTGTGTTTGGGATATATAGTGCTATGCTTTTGATTCAGTGCCTAATTTTTTAAAAAATCAATTATTTAGCTATGAATTGCAACTTTAGGTAGTTATTTATGTGATTGAGATTAATCATAGAAAAGATTTTTGTACGTTTTCAAGTAATGTTGCCTTTTAAAATTAATTTTTTAAACCCAAGAAAGATGCATTTGCAAGTTTGTATATAGTAAATTATGCTGATCAGAAGAAGCATACTTACCAATTAATATGATTTTAAGAGGTGTCTTCCTTGTGCATTTTCTTTATCATTAATTCATTAATATCTAAATATCAAGCAGGTACAAATGCAGAACCAGCTCCCTTCAACCAATCTTCCTCTGGGTGTGACCTCACAGCTTACATCTTCACAACTGCCATCAAGTTCCATGCAGCAGACAAACCAGGTAAAGATCATTAAAGATCGTAAGAACATTTTCTAAAACATATGATTGGTGGTACAAACTTGAAATTGAGTCTTGTATTTGTGAAGTCTTGTGGTAATCAGACAAAGTTGTGTACTCTTGGGAGCAAAACCTTAATTTGTGAAATGGAGTACCATGTGTGAAACTTCAGAAGTTACGAAGTCAAGAAAATGTGGCTGTGTTTCTTTTTGTTAACTGTTTCTCCTGGTTTCTGCAACTTCAGTTTGCAGTTAAATTGATAAAACTGTCTTTCATTACTGTATCTCATACTTTGTTTTGTTTCTTGTAGTTTGGCAGTTACTTCACCCCAACGTATCTTCCACAGGTAGAACATTTATTTCTTCTTTAATAACTTGCCCACTTTTTCCTTTTTTAAGAAATAACCCAGATATTTCTTTGATTAAAAAAATCATTGTCCTAAAATAACTGGATTGAGATTGCAGCATGCATATTTGTTGCAAGACTGTCATTATTTAGACCAAATATTTTAATTAGCCAACATTTACTAGGTAAGTATTGTTAGATGCTCTGAAATTTGTTCATAAAGGTAGATCAGCTTATGTTGCCATTGCATTTGTGATCTCTTGAATTGGTGTGTCAATTTGCAGGAAGTGCAAACTAATACTTTTGGTACTCCATGATGGAAATGTCAGAGGAAAAATGTTACTGATGAATGTGACTTGCACATCTCCTGCCCCTTCTACCTTTACTACTTATTTATCAAGCCCAAAAGCTGTAATTTGCTTGCTTGGAGACTGAACTGAAACCAGGGGACCCTCATAGTGCAAAGTGCAAACTCCGCCTCATCGTTCAATTATCCTATGCTGCTGATGCAAGTTGTTTAGGTCGATCAAGTGAAGATTGCCTGACAGTACAGCAGATATCTTGTTGCTTACCTGGTTATGATTGTCTTTAAGTGATCCTGATGATCATTTATGGGTATCTTGGCAAGTCTCTATAAAGATCAAATGTGAGTCGTGGGAGTAAATGGGAGTACTTCAAGCTCTTATTTTCATTTTGCAGATTTGAACACCTTTCCAGACCACTGAACAAAGCTAGGAGCTGGATTACTTACATGCATTATAATTAACACCATGACTAATTCTCTCCTCCCTCAGACAATACAACAGCAATCTGCCCAGCATTCCTTGCCACAGGTGAAATCAAGTGGCCCAGTTCAAGTTGCTTCTTCGCATCAAAGTGTACCCATTGTTCAGAACCAAATGCTTGCTACTCAACAAGGTCCTACTTCAACACAGGTATAACACTGAGTTATTGTGTTCCTATAGTTTCTGAAGTAAATGCTATAGAATGTTAGAATAAAGCATTTACTTCTGTAAGTGGTGAAATGGCTCTTTGCTATTTGGAAGGTTTTAAATTGGAAGGCAGATTTTTAATTTAACAACACTAAAACTATTTGTTTAATTTTAGTGTCAAACTGATACCGAAATGGGTATTATACATTCCTAAAGCTGCATGAACATATAGATATGCTATTAACATATTAAGAATAAAATTAACTTAGTACATTTAACATATTTAATGGAGTGGCCTGAAACTTCAAAAAGTCCTGACAGTTGCACTGGCATTTACCTTTGAGTGAAATTTAGGATTATACACAACTATATGTAGTAGTCCCAAACTTTCTCTCTGCTGATTGCTACCATCATTTTTGACTGTGATTTAACCCAGAATATCATGTAAAATTGTACAGTAGAATGTAATTTCTTGCCTTTTCCCAGCAGTTATGATGAGAAATTTGCCTACAGAACCTGCTTGAGCGATTTTGTTCGATTTTAGCAGGATGGAATGGCAGAATGGAAGAAATATCAGTTTCAGATTCGTGGTCTATTAATTTAATTTGTACCCTTTTGTACCCCATCTGATTTATTTGCCTGAGTATATATTATTTTGATGCTGGGAGTGAGCAGGTATTGAATTAGAATTAATCCAGGGAATATTGACTACAAAATTATAATGAATAAGAGGAGGATAAACCATATAATCCCTTGAACTAGACTCAATGAATTATTAGATTTGTGGCCAATTCTTGACCTTGACTTCTTTCTTCACTTTTTCTCCAGATCCTTTAATCACTTGATCTGAATCTTGAATGCACTCAGTATCTGAGTCCATATTGAACTGAGGTAGCAACTTCCAATTATGGTTAATACTTTATTTTGAGCCTATGCCCCTTTGTTCTGGAGCATGGAATTCCAAGCTTTAAATGGAGAACCATTTTCAGGTTAAAGGAGAAGACCATGATCCAAAAATGGTAGCATTTCTGGTACATAATGTTTTCAAAGTTCAATCAAAGTTAAGTATATGTTACCATATGCTACTGTGCTATACTTCTAGCACATCACATTTTCTCACAGGTTAACATCAAGACTGTTGTTTCTGCATGTAACTTGGTATTTATAGTACCTTCATTATATTCCAGATAACAAGAAAACTTGACTGATCATTTAATTTCTAAATCACTTGAAGAAACAACAATCTAATTTCTGAATCCTCTAAGTTTCATGATGGGGATTTATTCTTGGCTTTAACACTACTGTATTTCTTAAACCTGAAAGAAATAATTTGTGTGTGGAATACTTGTCATTTGACTATCTGTGTCTCGGAAGTTGAGTAGCATAATACATTTAAATGCAAAAAATTTAAACTTATTGCAAGGAGAATCAGATATAATATTGTTGACATATGAAATTATTTTATAATTATTAAAAGCATTACATGTAGACATCTTCAGTTTAATTACAGTGATAGATAGCATTTTAACATGCATCGATTCTAGTTTGAATCCTGCATATCTGGCAATGATAATGACTGTGAGGTGTTTAAAGCAAATTTACCACACCATTCATTGACATATTATAAATATCAAATTGTATGTTACTTTGGGATAGATATCCATGCCAGAAAAATGAGGACTTAATCACAGTAGGTCAAAACATGCTGCCACTGACAAGTAGTTCGTATTTATCTGGGACATACAAATCTATTCCTCATGTCAAATTGCTCGTAATCAAGACCCAGACCCAAAATGGTGAGGTCTTGTGTAGAAGGCAGAACTTCGTACAACAGAGCGTTGGAATGTGAGTGGGCAAGAGTAAATGTAATCCCCAATTCTCCTGCAAAATTGTTAAGTTAGAAAACCCATAGTCCCATCTTTACTTGTGTTAAAGGTAAAACAAATACTTCTGCACATCTTTAAATATGAAAGTTGCAGAAGGAAGCTTGCCTTTCAGCATCTATCTTTTCATTCCTTTCAGAATGTTGAATATTTCTTGTGAGATTACTTTTACTTCTTAAACCAGCTCTTGTTTTATCCTCTGATGATCACCTACTAAAGATCTATCTTGTGAATCTTTGCTGAGTTATCTTAAAGCTAAGCATATCTCTCCTCAGTAAAGACACCAAAACTAGCTTTAATACTGCAGATATAATCTCACTGCAGTGTAAAGGAACAGCAGCAAGGCATTCTTAAAATTAAGACCAGTGTACTACTTGTTTTCCAAATTTCTGGTTATCCATTGTGCTGCAGTGATTTCCAGCATTCCTCTCCCTTCATAGCCATACTACTTAATTTCAGACTTCAGTTTGTTTCTTGTACCTATCCCAAAATGGTTTATGCAACTGGAAACCAATATTATTTCCAGTTCATATAGCACAATCCTGCTCTAATCTGACAATCACCCATCCCTGGTATCTCATTCCAGGTTGGTTTGCTATGCATTTGGCTTACAAACTTTACTTTTCACAACTGTTTTTGAGGTGTAGCTGAAATACTATCTGAAAATTCATTTGCATACTAGTTTTTGTACCCTATGCATGGTTTTGCCTTTGCTTTGTTCACTAATTTAATTGTTAATGACGAGTCTTCCTTGGCATAGCTCATATTTTTTTGAAACACAACTGAGATTTCTAATTCTTAGTTCAAATTCTGCCCAATTATTTTATCAAATACCTTCAGAAATTGTAGTTAATACTTTAAAAATCCCCAACAGCTACCTTTGATATTCTGTTCTATGGTGAAAATACTTGTGTTGCAGATAATGTTTTATAATCAGTCCCCTGAACAAGAGGAAATATTTTGGCATATTTGTTTAATCAAATATGAAATGCATTCATTAGTACACTTGTAGACACCATTGAAATCCTGATCTTAGCAGAATTATTTGCTAAAATCATCCTTTAGAATTATATTCAATTATTTATATATTTAATAAAGCAATTCCCGAACAAGGCCTATCTATATATTGTGTGTGTGTGTGTGTGTGTGTGTGTGTGTGTGTGTATATACATACGCGCGCGCGCGCGCGCGCGCACACACACACACACACACACACACACACACACACACACACACACACACACACTGACAATTTTGTAATTGGATTATCATAGCAAAAATGTCTTTGGGCTCTTCATGGAAGTGCTGTCTGTCTGTCTAGGTACCATATCCGATGCAGACTTTGGTGACCATGGTTTTCCATATAGATCTATCCTTCATCTTTTGGATGACTTCCATTTCCTCAATGTGTAGCCACCTGGCTATGCTTTTGATGTACATAAGCCAAGGTCTTCCTCAAGGTTTACTTCCCTCAATCTTTCCAGAGAGTATGAGTTTTTCTAGTTTATCTTTCCGCATGATGTGTCCTAGGAATCTGAGTTGTCTTTCTCTTATTGTTGGTATGAGTGATCGAACTGCTTGGGCTCTTCTGAGAACTTCTTCATTTGATGTGTGTGTGGTCCATGATATTTTGAACATTCTCCTGTAGAACCATAATTCAGCTGCTTCTAGTCTCTTTTCCATTGCTGGGGAAATGGTCCAGCATTCACTTCCATAAGTCAGGATAGAATAAATGTAGCACTGCAGTATTCTGTTTTTAGTGTACGTGCTCATCTTTCTGTCCATAAATATGGTCTTCATTTTTTGGACAGCTTCTTTCGCCATTGCTATTCTGTATTTGATATCTGTGTCGCACCTGCCATTACTTGTTATTAGGTTATCAAGATATTTGAATTTGTTGACTTGTTTGATGTTTGTATTTTCGATCTTGATCACACATTGTGGGATGTTTGTCTTTCTGGAGATGACCATGCTTTCTGTCGTCTTGGTGTTGATTGAGAGGCCTCTGCGATTACTTTCTGCTGCCAGTGAGTAGTTCTGGAGGAAGTTTTGTTTCTGAGTCAGCTATTAGTACGATGTCATCAGCATATCTGATGTTATTTATATTATGGCCTCCAATTGTGAATCCTTTGATGTCTTTGATACTTCTCAAGATATTTTCACTATACAGGTTGAATAAGTCTGGCGAAAAGACACAACCTTGCCTGACTCCTCTCATGATATTCACATACTCACTCACTTCTCCTTCTATTCTGATGGATGCTGTCTGGTCCCAGTATAAGTTTCTTAAGAAATGTAGATCTTTCCCATCTATGTCAAGATCATGAAGCATTTCCAGAAGATCTTGCTGTCTGACAGTGTCAAAAGCTTTTGTATAGTCAGTGAAACATAGGTAGATGTCTTTTTGTACCTGGATGGCTCATTCACAGATCATCCGTAGCATGAAAATAGCATTTCTGGTTCCAGTGTTTCCCACAAAGCCGCATTGTTCTTTACTGATTTCTGGTTTTATACAGCGTCTTGCTCTCGGCATGATTACTCAGAGAACAATTTTTGCCACATGGCTCATCAGACTTATTGTACGATGTAACTCACATTCTGTTGCTCCCTCTTTCTTCGGAAGCGTGGTGAACACTGATTTACTTAAATCATCAGGTGTCTCCCCATGATCATAGATTTCATTTGCTATTTCTGTTATTTTCTCTTTTCCAAAATCTTCTAAGGCCAGTATCATTTCAACAGCGATGTTGTCTGGACCAGTTGCTCTGTTATGTTTTGTTTTATTTACGGCTGCTCGAATTTCTGATTTTAGAATGCTGGGTCCTTCAAGATTCTTCTTTATGTTCGGTTTTTCTCCTCTTTGGTCTTCAAAAGTTCTTTTATATATTCTGTCCATCTGTTTAGGATTTCCTCTTTGTTCATAATTAAGCTGCCATCTTTTGCCTTGATGCATCCACTTGCTGAGCAAGGTAATTTCCCAGTTAGTTCTTTAATCTTATTGTGCATCAACTTTGTTCCAGGGTTATGGGTTTGTAGCATTTTTTATCTCTGAGCATTTCTCATTTAGCCATCTGTCTTTAGCTTCTCTGTATTTTCTTTTTATTGTCTTATCAAGTTGTTTGTATTCTTCACTGTCTCTTAGTTTGATGGTCTGTTTTTGTTGCATCAATTGTATTATATCTTCAGTTATCCACTTCTTCTTACTTTTCCATTCTTTTCGTGGGATGGTTGTTTTTGCAGCTACAACCATGGATTCCTTCAGGATGTCCCAGGAATATTTGCCTCCTTCATCCTGCAGCAATTGAAAACGGTTTTTCACCTTGACTGTGTATTCTGTTTTCAGATGAGGGTTGTTTTGTAGTTGTTGATAATCCAGTGGTTCTGATCTTCTTGGTTTCTTTAATTTTCTCATCTTTATTTTGGAAATGCTACTAAGTAAAAATAAGCTTCACATCCATGCAAGGAGGTTTGACTGGGGGAATGGTCAAAGAGAGAGTTTGGGAGATGTATTTTGGAGGAAAGAGAGCTCAATGAGTTTTGAGAGGGAATTCCAGACCTTAAGTGAATTGTAGACTGATTTAATTAAGGTTGACTATGTTTGAATTATGAGAAATGATAAAATATAGGACTAACAGATTGGAGGTAATTAGAGTGATGGAATGGGGTAAAGTCATAATAGTTTGATGTGGGGGAGTTAGGAAGAGAATTTTAAGATCAAATCATTGCATAAATGTTAACTTCTGTATTGATAAAAATAGTTTGATGAATGCCAAAAACTTATGAGTTAAGTTAAAGGTTGCAAAGTTTTCGATAATATAGACTCTACTGGAATAATGGAGGTTGGCTAGCAGTATAGCAGTGAAGTTTAGAGCGACCAATGGCATGGTAAAATATTTCAGCAGCAGATGGACAGTGTTGACGTTACAGTGATGGAAATAATCTTAATGATGCTATGGATACACGTGGTATAAAATTGCTTTCTTTAAATTCTTACCCAAAGAATATTATACTTTTGTAATTTGAAAGAATTTACTTAAAGGTTTTATTGTTTGGTTGTGTGCATTAGTGTAATTTAGTTTTTGTCATTCTTTGTTTTGTGCTTGTCTAAACATCTTTATATTGTGATCTATGGTATAAGTCACAATGTATGAACTGCAGTGCATAAAAGTTTAGGTTTGTGCAGATTTTTTCCAAATATTCCTTCACTTTTTTAAGTGGCTGAAGTATAGTAAAGTGACTTCCCAACAAGAAGAATTGGTATTGAACAAGTAAAACTTGTTTGGATTTATTTGTAACTTGAAGCACTACTTTCTTTTCCATGCGTTTCTTGAGACTGCTTTTGACTAAATATATGTTATAACTTTCTGGTCCATGAGCCAATAATCATCGGAGGATCAGAGGTAGAGGGGACAGTAACTTTAAATTCTTGGGTGTTACTGTCTCAGAAGATCAATCCTGAACCCATCATATAAATATAATTGTGAAGAAAGCACGATAGCACCTCTACTTCCTCAGGAGTCTGGAAGTTCGGCATGTCATCAAAAACCTTGGCTACTTCTGTGGATGTATGGTGAAAAGTGTGCTGACTGGCTGCATTATGGCCTTGTATTAGAACAATACCAATTCCATTGAGAGGAAAATCTTAGAAAAGGTAGTGGATTCGGCCCTGTACATTATCGGTAAAACTCTCCCAACCATTGAGCACATCTACATGAGGCATTGCCATAGAAAAACAGCATCCATCGTAAAAGATTTCATCACCCAGGCCATGCTCTTTTCGGCTGCTGCCATCAGTTTACTGGTGCCTCAGGACTCTCACCACCAGGTTAAAGCATAATTACTACCCCCTCAACCATCAAGCTCTTGAACAAAAGGGGATAGCTACACTCTTATCTTGTTTCATAGCTCGTTAATTATTGCAATTTATTTATATCTGCATTTGCACAGTTTGTTTGCAGTTAACGGTTCCTGATGTTAACCACTTAGTTGCTCTTCTGTAGATTTATTAGGTATGCAGCAGAAAAAGAATCTCAAGGTTGTACGTGGTGACATGTACGTGCTCTGATAATAAAATTTACTTGGAATGTTGAACTTTCTGATTTTTCTTTTGCCATTTTTATCATACATTCAGTATTGAAGCACTTTGGTTGACAATACTTATGAATTCCCAGCTAAGCTATGCAGATATATGGGCAATTACAGAATCTGAAATGCTTTGATGAGCAGAACTAATACATATAAGAGATTCTGCAGATGCTGGAAATCTTGAGCAACACAAACAAAATGCTTTAAGAACTCAGCAGGTCAGGCAGCATCCATGGAGGGGAATAAACAGTTGGTATTTCAGGCCAAGGTCCTTCATCAGAACTGGAAGGGAAGAGGACAGACGACAGAATGAGGTGAGGGGAAGGAGTGCAAACTGGTGGGTAATAGGTGAAACCAGGTGAAAAGGAAAGTGGGTGTTTAGGGAGGAGGGATGAAGTACGAAGCTGCAAGGTGATTAGTTTAAGAGGTGAAGGGCTGAAAAAGGTCTCTGAAAGGAGAGTATATTATGAACAATTCCCACACATCTGCTCTCATTTCATTTATGGGGTTCTCCTTGTCTGTACCTAACACCCTATGAGCTGCTGTATCCAGCACGCCGTTTTCTACAATTACAATTACAAAGGGATCATACTACTATAAGCACATCTTTCTCTCCACTTTGGATAGGGATTGCTCTCTAGTGACACTTTTGTCCACTAGTCCCTCCCTACTGATCTCTTTCCTGGTACTTATCCCTGCAAGTGTGACAAATATTACACCTGCCCTACACTCATCTTTCACCACTTGGCCCTGCCCCAAACAGTCCTTCCAGGTGAAATAACACTTCACCTGCAAGTCTATCAGGGTCATCTGCTGTATCCAGTGCTCTTGCTGTGGCCTCCTCTACTAGTGACATAGATTTGGGAGGGGGGGTCCGCTTTGTTGATTACGTTTGCTCCATCTGCCGCTAAAGATGGAATTTCCTGTTGTCACTCATTTCAATTCAACTTTCCATTGCTGTTCTGACATGTAGGTCCATGGCCTCTAATGCCACAGTGAAGCTACACTCAGGTTGGAGAAGTATCATCTTGTATTCCATCTGGGAGTAATGGAATTAATATTGATTTCTGTAAACCTCCGATAATTTTTCCCTCCTCCCCCTTCTCTCTTTTTCCATTCCCCATTCTAGTTGTCTTCTCACCTGCTAATGTGGTGACCCTTTCTTTTTGCCCTTTCTCCATTGTCCACTATCCTCTCCGATAGTACTGTATCTGATTCCTGTTTCTTCAGCTGCTTACCTTTTCCACCTATCCTCTCCCAGCTTCTTTATTCGTCACCCCTTCCCCATCCACTTACCTGGTTCCACCTATCACCTGCCAGCTTATGCTCTTTTCTCTCACTTCTCCTTTTCTCTGGCTTCTGTCCCCTTTGTATCCAGTCCTAATGAAGAGTCCAGACCTGAAAAGTCAACTGTTTATTCCCTTCTATACCTGCTGTCTGACCTGCTGAGTTCCTCCAGCATTTTGTGTATGTTGAGCACTGTTCCCTCTAAGCTATGCAAGTGAAATGCTCCCACATGTATAGCCTCTGTTGTTGCTCAGTTGGAATTTTCTTTTATATAATGTATAATTAAAGTGCGGTGCAGATTCCAGGCTGTATAAACAAAAATCCCTGCTCAAATTAATGGTTGGTCCGCATAGTTGTAAATAAAAAAAAATAATGGAGCATTGGTGTTGAGCAGAAATAATGCTAATGCTTTCTGAACTTGTGCTATGACTTTAGTTTCGATTTGAAATGTAACTTCCTGAAAAGTTTAAGAATTGGATGTCGTAAACTCTCATTTTCTAACTGGTGTACTAGCATAAATACACTGTTACATTAATCTTGAAACCACCTGAGTTTTCCCTTTCATTAATTTGGGACCCTAAGCTGGGATAAAAGCTCCCAGTAAAGAAAAGTTGTGCCTAACATGATTTAAAGATCTAAATTAGCTATTGAATGTGTGCAGACAAGGCAAGGGTGCTTCTGTAGGGTATAAGAATACAGCAGTAGTCTTTGAGAAAGTGTTTAGAATGAAGGGAGTGACATGGAGAAAATTTTTAAAACTTTGAAAAGGCTTTGCTGATCTAGGTACCTTGCATGAATTTGTAATTAAAGTTTAGACCATAATGTGCATAATTTGGTACAATTTTTCATCATTTATGTACGAGTTTTCTGCTGCTTTTTTTTGTCTTAAAAGTACATTATAGATGTGGCTTTGGGAAGAACTGTATAGTGTTGGAGTAATCAATGAAGTAGGGAGTAAAATTTATTTTGCTTAGAATTCATAAAAGGCAAAAATGAAGATCTTGCATAATACGAGTTGGTTGCAAATTTAATATTTTGTTTTCTTTTGCTAAGGACAAACTGCATAATGGTCAACTGTTTCTAATCTACTTTTGTGTCTTTTATAGAATTATTCAACACAATTGCCAAGTGTAGCTCCAAGTCCTGTGAAATCTTCTACTGGTGTTCAGTCCACTATAGTCTCACCACCACTTCCAGTTTCTACTGAAGTTGTATCTCAGCCTGTTACACAACCATCATATCATGTTGGGCATGCTGCAAGTATGGCACTACCGTACATTGAATCTTCAGCAGCTGGACAAACAAGAGGACTGCAACCTGGAACCATTACTACTCAGAACCAGATTGGGCCTCCAACTCAATTACAGACACAAGCATCGCAAGAGGTATTTATGCTAGTAATGTAATTATATACTTGTACCTGAATTTTTCAGAGCATTGACCACAACTAATGTTTAATGAACAGCAAAGAAATGTTATGTAGACTTGTTGCATTAGCTCCATCAAAGACAAAAGCCGAGGGAGTGAAGGCAGTAGATTGAAAGATGGCATGTCTGGTTCTTTCCCGTTTTCTTTCATTTTGAATAAAAAGTGCAGAGCAGTCAGTTTTAAAAAAAAAAATCCAAGAACTGGGTGGGTGGAATATAAGGTATTATGGGCATTGACTGCAGTACGCAGTGTAGCAGCTAGCTCAAAGGGAAGAAATGAGATAGTGCGAAAAAAGCAGAAAATAGAAAGAGGATATGATGGGAGAGAGGCATTTGGGAAAAGGGGAGTGACGAGATGTATTCTAAATGTAATTTACAGGTGTGATGGATCCCTTCCTTTCTATATCTTGCCAACTTCCAACTATGTAGCAGGTGAATTACATTCGAGAGCAGCTGCTTGGAAGTACTTTTCAATACTAAGTCAATTTTGTACATTAAGGTTTCCCTTCTCTTAAAAGACATGAGTTGTTCAGTGGTCATGAAACTAGTTTCCTGTTTAATTGAACAATAGTATAGGCCTCATGTAGTCATAAGAGGAGTCCCAGAGAAAATCTATTTAAGTAGAATTTTATGCTGTATAATTAATAGCCAATTATTGGAAATGAAATGTTCTACTTCTTAAGTTTCAATCTGCAAAATTGATTTTTTTTCTCACTCTGTATACTTCTAGATGTCCCAGGCTTCTCCACAGACATTGACTGTTGAGCAGTTACAGTTACACCAGTTATGTTCATCTGTAGACAGGTAAGAATGAAATTGCTTTCAAGGAAAATATCAGCTTTGCTTCATATAACTTCATTTTTCTGAACTTTGTGGAGTTGCACATTCATCAATATGTAATTGGTTTGTGATTTACTCCAGCAGTATAAGGAAGTAGAAGTTTTTAACAATCTACTTGTATACAGATGTGAAATTAAGAATATGAAATGTGTTAAGTATTTTTTCAATTCCATGTGATTTTTCAACTCCCATGTGTAGCCTTTCGTAGCAACTTTAAATTTAAGATTGTAAAATTTGAATTGAGCAAGGAGATAATTTTATAAGAAACTGTTGGAATCAGATAGTACCTGTGTTCATGGATTATTTATGCAGGTAGCCCGTAAGACTAAGATGCAGAAGATGATTAGATCTCTAAGCAACACTCAACTAAATGTTTCAAATGTTCTCGCTTTTTATTTTTAATTTTTATTATTAGCAGTATATTGCAATTAGTGCAGTTATACTCGCAGCATCTTTCTCTGTTAGCATTCCATGTAGACTGGGAGGTTGCTAAGCAATTGGGCAAAAAACAAAACTGCAGCAAGTTCATTTCATCGGAATCCATTGAGGTTATCCATTTTGGATCAAATAAAGGCAAATTTTCTAAATGATAACTAGGAACTAGAACTAGGTGTCAATTTGCATATGCCATTAGAACAACAATTAAAGAGATTAATAGAATGCTGGGCTTTGTCGAAAGTGACCTGCGGGCAGTTGTGCTTCAGTTGTACAGAAATTTGATTAGAATTCAGTTCTGGGCTCTGTAGCTCCAGTATACTGGCCACTTTATCTCTTGTGATTTCACTATAGAAACATTAGCAATAAAGTATATTGTAGAATAGATTTTTGCTCGGTAGTATAGTTGTTAAATTGCTTTGTGACCAGCAAGAGATGTGCGTCCATAGAACCATAGAAACTACAGCACAGAAACAGGCCCTTTGGCTCTTCTTGGCTGTGCCGAACCATTTTCTGCCTAGTCCCACTGACCTGCACACGGACCATATCCCTCCATACACCGCCCATCCATGTATCTGTCCAATTTATTCTTAAATGTTAAAAAAGAACCCGTATTTACCACCTTGTCTGGCAGCTCATTCCATACTGCCACCACTCTCTGTGTGAAGAAGCCCCCCCTAATGTTCCCTTTAAACTTTTCCCCCCTCACCCTTAACCCATGTCCTCTGGTTTTTTTCTTCCCTTGCTTCAGTGGAAAAAGCCTGCTTGCATTCACTCTATCTATACCCATCATAATTTTATATACCTCTATCAAATCTTCCCTCATTCTTCTACGCTCCAGGGAATAAAGTCCTAACCTATTCAACCTTTCTCTGTAACTGAGTTTCTCAAGTCCCGGCAACATCCTTGTAAACCTTCTCTGCACTCTTTCAACCTTATTTATATCCTTCCTGCCAAAACTGAACACAATGCTCCAGATTCGGCCTCACCAATGCCTTATACAACCTCATCATAACATTCCAGCTCTTATACTCAATACTTTGATTAATAAACGCCAATGTACCAAAAGCTCTCTTTACGACCCTATCTACCTGTGATGACACTTTTAGGGAATTTTGTATCTGTATTCCCAGATCCCTGTGTTCCACTGCACTCCTCAGTGCCTTACCATTAACCCTGTATGTTCTACGTTGGTTTGTCCTTCCAACGTGCAATACCTCACACTTGTCAGTATTAAACTCCACCTGCCATTTTTCAGCCCATTTTTCCAGCTGGTCCAAGTCCCTCTGCAGGCTCTGAAAACCTTCCTCACTGTCTACTACACCTCCAATCTTTGTATCATCAGCAAACTTGCTGATCCAATTTACCACATTATCATCCAGATCATTGATATAGATGACAAATAACAATGGACCCAGCACTGATCCCTGTGGCACACCACTAGTCACAAGCCTCCACTCAGAGAAGCAATTCTCTACCACCACTCTCTGGCTTCTTCCATCGAGCCAATGTCCAATCCAATTTACCACCTCTCCATGTATACCTAGTGACTGAATTTTCCTAACTAACCTCCCATGCGGGACCTTGTCAAAGGCCTTACTGAAGTCCATGTAGACAATATCCACTGCTTTCCCTTCATCCACTTTCCTGGTAACCTCCTCGAAAAACTCCAATAGATTGGTCAAACATGACCTACCACGCACAAAGCCATGTTGACTCTCCCTAATAAGTCCCTGTCTATCCAAATGCTTGTAGATTCTGTCTCTTAGTACTCCCTCCAATAACTTACCTACTACTGATGTTAATCTCACCAGCCTATAATTTCCCGGATTACTTTTCGATCCTTTTTTAAACAACGAAACAACATGAGCCACTCTCCAATCCTCCGGCACTTCACCCGTAGACAGTGACATTTTAAATATTTCTGCCAGGGCCCCTGCAATTTCAACACTAGTCTCCTTCAAGGTCCGAGGGAACACCCTGTCAGGTCCCAGGGATTTATCCACTTTAATTTTCCTCAAGACAGCAAACACCTCCTCCTTTTCAATCTGTACAGTTTCCATGGTCTCACTACGTGATTCCCTCAATTCCATAGATTTCATGCCAGCTTCCTTAGTAAATACAGACGCAAAAAACCTATTTAAGATCTCCCCCATTTCCTTTGGTTCCGCACAAAGCCGACCACTCTGATCTTCAAGAGGACCAATTTTATCTCTTACAATCCTTTTGCTCTTAATATACTTGTAAAAGCTCTTTGGATTATCCTTCACTTTGACTGCCAAGGCAACCTCATGTCTTCTTTATGCCCTCCTGATTTCTTTCTTAAGTATTTTCTTGCACTTTTTATACTCCTCAAGCACCTGATTTACCCTGTTTCCTATACATTTCATACAACTCCCTCTTCTTCTTTATCAGAGTTGCAATATCCCTTGAGAACCAAGGTTCCTTATTCCTATTTAATTTGCCTTTAATCCTGACAGGAACATACAAACTCTGCACTCTCAAAATTTCCCCTTTGAAGGCTTCCCACCTACCAATCACATCTTTGCCAGAGAACAACCTGTCCCAATCCACGCTTTTTAGATCCTTTCTCATTTCTTCAAATTGGCCTTCTTCCAGTTCAGAACCTCAACCCTAGGACCAGATCTATCCTTGTCCATGATCAAATTGAAACTAATGGCGTTATGATCACTGGATCCAAAGTGCTCCCCTACACAGACTTCCGTCACTTGCCCTATTTCGTTTCCTAACAGAAGATCCAATATTGCATCCCCTCTAGTTGGTCCCTCTATATACTGATTTAGAAAACTTTCCTGAACACATTTTACAAACTCTAAACCATCTAGACCCCTAACAGTATGGGAGTCCCAATCAATGTATGGAAAATTAAAATCCCCTACCACCACAACTTTATGTTTCCTGCAGTTGTCTGCTATCTCTCTGCAGATTTGCTCTTCCAAGTCTCGTTGACTATTGGGTGGTCTGTAATACAATCCCACTAATGTGGCCATACCTTTCCTGTTTCTCAGCTCCACCCATAAGGACTCAGTAGACAAGCCCTCTAATCTGTCCTGCCTGAGCACTGCTGTAATATTTTCCCTAACAAGCAATGCTACTCCCCCACCTTTCATTCCTCTGCCTCGATCACATCTGAAACATCGGAACCCTGGAATATTAAGCTGCCAGTCCTGCCCCTCCTGTAGCCAAGTTTCACTAATTGCTACAACATCATAATTCCACGTGTCAATCCACGCCCTCAACTCATCCGCCTTCCCTGCAATACACCTAGCATTGAAATATATACACCTCAGAAGATTTTTACCACTGCTCACAACCTTTCTATCAGCGGATTTGCTTAAACTTTCAATGATCAAGAAATTGGCAGATGAACACTTTAAATGTAAATAAATAATGGAATTACTGGATTGTTATAATCATTCATCAGGTTCACTAATCTATTAAAGAGAAGTAAATCAGCCATCCTTGCTCAATCTGGCCTATCCATGATTCTATACCCACCAATGTGATTGACTCTTATCTGCTTTCAGATCAGAGACAATATTGGGTGGGTAATGAATTCTGGTGTTATCAGTGACCTGTATGTCATATAACACCACGAGTGATAAAGGTGGGCGTTTGATACTGTGTTATCAAATACCAACCAGGAATCTATACAATGGCAAGAGAAAAATGCATTGGTAAAATTGTCAAAATAAATCAGAACAAAGTAAGTACAGGAAAGTCTAACAAGAAGATCATAAAGCCATAAGACCAAGGAGCAGACTTGGGTAGTTCAGCCCATCGAGTCTGCTCTGCCATTCCATCATGGCTGATTTATTAGCCTTCTCAAATCCATTCTTCTGCCTTCTCCCCGTGACCTTTGCTGTTTTATCTAATCAAGAACCTATGAACCTCTACTTTAAATCTACCCCATGACTTGGCCTCCACAGCAGTCTGATGCACTGAATTCCACAGATTCAACAGCTCTGGCTAAAGAAATTGCTCCTCATCTCTGCTGTAAATGAATGCCCCTCTGAGGCTGTGCCCTCTGGTCCTTGACTCTTCCACTATAGGAATAATTTCCTCCACACCCACTCTATCTAGGCCTTTCAATATTCATTAGATTTCAATGAGATTCCCCCCCCCCCCCATTCTTCTAAGCTCCAGCGAGTACAGGCCCAGAGGCATCAAACACCCATCATATGTTAATCCTTTCATTCCCAGAATCATTCTTGTGAGTCTCTTCTGGACCCTTTCCAATGCTAGCACTTATTTTCTTTGATAAGGGGCCCAAAACTGTTCACAATACTTGGTGTGATCTGACCAATGCCTTATAAAGCCTCAGCATCACATTCTTACTGTTATATTCTAGTCCTCTCAAAATGAATGCTAGCATTGCATTTACTATCCTTATTACCAACTCAACTTGCAAGTTAACCTTTAGGGAATCCTGCACGAGAACTCTTAAATCTACTTGCACTTCTGATTTTTGAATTTGCTCCCCGTTTAGAAAGTTTTCCACCCCTTTATTCCTTCTACTAAAGTGCATGACCATATACTTCCTATATTCCATCTGCCACTTTTTTGCCCATTCTCCCAATCTGTCAAAGTCCTTCTGCAGATTCCTCAACACAGCTTGCCTCGCCACCTATCTTTTGTATCGCCTGCAAACCTGGCCACAAAGTCATCTATTCTGACATCCAAATCATTGATGTATAATGTTTAAAAGAAGTGGTCCCAACACCGATCCCTGTGAAACACCACCAGTCACTGGCAGCCAACCAGATAAGACCCCTTTTATTCCCACTCTTTGCTTCCTGCCAGTCAACCAGTCTTCTACCCATGCTAGTAAAGAAACAAGGAAAATTAATAACTTTAAGCTTTGGCATGAATGCTTAAATAAGACAGTCACCTGATAAAATCATCTCGATCACATATATTCAGATATTAATCTATATTGTGTATATTAAATTTCAAAATACTTGCAAAATCATGTAGTAGAAATGTCTGTTTTGTGATTTTATTTTTAAGTGCTCACTCTGATGTTGCTTCGGGGATGAGTGATGGAAATGAAGGCCTTCCAGCAGGTGGAGGAAATGACGGCCTTCCAGCAAGTGGGAGACATGAAGGGAGATCAGCAAAACGGCATTATCGCAAATCTGTGAGGAGTCGTTCACGTCATGAAAAATCATCCAGACCAAAGTTACGAATTCTTAATGTAAGCATCTGTTAAGGTAGTTTTAGGTAGTTTTGTTGAAATAACGGTTTTAAGAATTGGTGTTTTAAGCTGAAGAGACAGCAGTGATTTTTCACCGTTAAAATTTTGCCATATAACATACAAAATTCCATTTTTTTAAAGGTTTCAAATAAAGGAGATCGGGTTGTGGAATGTCAGTTGGAAACACACAATCGGAAAATGGTTACCTTTAAATTTGATTTGGATGGTGACAATCCAGTAGAGATAGCATCTATTATGGTAAGTAAACAAATTACTTGCTTGAATTTTGACAATCGTTGACTAACATTTTTATTAGAAAAGTATTTGAATTTGCACTTTTGAAGATAGTAATAGTAATGTGGGTGGTAGGGTGGATATACATCACTACAAAAGGAGGTGTAAAGTGCTCCTTCACTCTGTTAGCCTGCAGGTTAGCCTGCGTAGCCCCCCTTTCAGCGTCACGTGAAGTCATGGCAGCAGGTGGTGGGTGGTTGAATGAGTAGCTGGTGCATATCACTAGTCCTGTTTATGCGATCACTGACACCAGGAAGACAATCTCTGAAGAGTATTGATGATGGCTAGGGTCACCTATCTTGAAAAGACACTGCCCAGAAGAAGGCAATGACAAACCACTTGTGCAGAAAAATTTACCAAGAACAATCATGGTCCAAGATCATGATCGCCCACGTCATATGACATGGCACATTATCATGTTGATGATGAATAGTAAAATGCTTCGTGGTATTCCAGATTAATACATGAGTTTAATTATATGGTGAATGTTTGTTGAAAGAACAGAAAGGTAGGCTAGGGGGTGGCATGTCTCTTGGTTTAAAAAAAAATGAAATCAAGTCATTAAAGGCGACATAGGATTGGAACATGTAGAATCCTTATAGATAGAGTTAAGTAACTGCCAGGGTAAAAAGAGCCTGATAGGAGTTACATACAGGCCTTTGAACAGTAGCCAGTGTGTGGGCTACAAATTTTAATGGGAGATAGAGAAGGCAAGTCAAAAGGATAATGTTTAATAGTAATGGAGGATTTCAAAACACAGGTAGTTTGGGAAAATTTGGTTGGTTGGGAGAGGGAGGGAGAGAAAAAAATATAGAATGGCTTAGAGCAGCTTGTGGTTGAGCCCAGTAGATTTGGTGTTGTTTAATGCAGGGGTCCCCAACCTTTTTTGCACCGCGGACCGGTTTAATATTGACAATACTCTTGCGGACCGGCCAACCGGGGGGTGGGGGTGTTCAAGTAAGGTTAAACTCACCTCAACTTGTCTGTTACAGTTAGGGTTGCCAACTTTCTCACTCCCAAATAAGGGACAAATGTAGCAGTCAAATACGGGACACTTGAGTATACCCTGAGAAAGACTACCATGACCATGAAGCCTTGCGCAGGCGCCTCTGTGCGCATGCGCGTACGTACCGATTCTTTTCTCCACAAATCGGTTTTGGCTTAATCTTCCCGACATACATTATTTCTACTTTATATAGGCTGTGTATTTATCATGTCATTCCTGCTTTTACTATATGTTACTGTTATTTTAGGTTTTATGTGTTATTTGGTATGATTTGGTAGGTTATATTTTGGGTCTGGGAACACTCAAAAATTTTTCCCATATAAATTAATGGTAATTGCTTCTTTGCTTTACGCCATTTCGGCACGAAAAGTTTCATAGGAACGCTCTACCTTAGCGGGGAAATACGGGACAAGGGCGGTCCCGTCTGGGACAAACCAATTTAGCCCAATATACAGGATGTCCCGGCAAATATGGGACAGTTGGCAACCCTATGTTCAAGTTTAACAGTGCGTGACAGGGAATGAGGAAAGGTGCAGCTGACTGGTATCGTTTCCCCGCGGACTGGTAGCACACGCTTTGCGGCCCGATACCGGTCCATGGCCTGGTGGTTGGGGACCGCTGGTTTAATGAACCAGATTTCATTAGCGAGCTTAAGTTAAAAGAACCCTTAGGAGGAAATTATTATAAAATGATAGAATACACCCTGCAATTTGAGAGGGAGAAGCTAAAGTCATATGTACAATATTACAGTGGAGTAAAGGGAATTACAGAGGCATGAGAGAAGAGCTGGCCAAAATTGATTGGAAGGAAACACTAGTTGGGATGATGACAGAGCAACAATGGCTGGAGTTTCTGGGAACAATTTGGAAAGTGCAGGATAGGTACATCCCAAGGAAATACAGTCGGCCCTCTGTATCCGTGGGTTCCGTATCTGCGGATTCAACCAGCCGCAGATCGGGATTGAAAAAAAACCCGGAAGTTCTCTCTCCAGCCCTCGTTTGAGCACAGATCCTGACATTAGTATTATTGAGCCTCCTCCAAGGTGTCCTTATTCCCTAAACAATACAGTGTAACAACTATTTACAGAGCATTTCCATTGTATTAGGTATTATAAGTAATCTAGAGATGATTTAAAGTATATGGGAGGATGTGCGTAGGTTATATGCAAATACTACACCATTTTATATACGGGATTTGAGCATCCGCGGGAGGTCCTGGATCTAAACCCCTGCGGATACGGAGGGCCGACTGTAGTATACTGAAGGCGAGAAGTCAGAACCATAAAAACCAACATAGAAGCAAAAGAGTGAGTATATTCATAGTCATAGTCATACTTTATTGATCCCGATGGAAATTGGTTTTCGTTACAGTTGCACCATAAATAATTAAATAGTAATAAAACCATAAATAATTAAATAGTAATATATAGATTATGCCAGGAAATAAGCCCAGGACCATCCTATTGGCTCAGGGTGTCTGACCCTCCAAGGGAGGAGTTGTAAAGTTTGATGGCCACAGGCAGGAATGACTTCCTATGACACTCAGTGCTGTATCTCGGTGGAATGAGTCTCTGGCTGAATGTACTCCTGTGCCCAACCAGTACATTATGTAGTGGATGGGAGACATTGTCCAAGATGGCATGCAACTTGGACAGCATCCTCTTTTCAGACACCACCGTCAGAGAGTCCAGTTCCATCCCCACAACATCACTGGCCTTACGAATGAGTTTAATAGAGCAAATATTACTGGGAACTTAGAGGATTGGGAAACTTAAAAAAACAACAGAGGATAAATAAAATAAAAGCCATAATGGGTGAAAGGATGAAATATGAAGGTAAGCTAGCCAGTAATTTCAGAGTACGGCAAAGGTTTGTTTATATATTTGTGTGTGTGTGTGTTTATATATAAAAAGTAGATATGGGACTGCAATAAAATGACCCTAGAAAGGTAGTAGTAGGTTACAAGGAAATGGCAGAAGAGCTGAATAAGTATTTTGCATCAGTCTTCACTGTGGAAGATATTAGCAGTATGCTGGGCAGAAGTGCATGCAGCTGCTATTACTCGGGAGAAGGTGCTTGGCAAACTGAAGTGTCACCTGGATCAGATGGACTACATCCCAGGGTTCTGAAAGAGGTAGGTAAAGAGATCGTGGAGGCATCAGTTATGATCTCTCGAGAATCAATAGATTCTGTCATGGTTCTGGAGGACTGGAAAATTGCAAATGTCACTCCACTCTTAAAGAAGGGAGGGAGGCGGAAGAAAGCAAAATTATAGGCCAGTTAACTTGACCTCATTAGTTGGGAATATTTGGACTCTATTGTTAAGGATGTGGTTTCAGGGTACTTGTTTGCCATGGTAAAATAGGCCAAAGTCAGCATGAATTCCTTAGGGATAAATCTTTCCTGAAGAACCTATTGGAATTCTTTGAGGAAATAACAAACAGGATAGACAAAGGAAAACTGGTGAATGTGGTGTACTTGGATTTTCAGAAGGCCTTTGACCCTGGTGCAGCACATGAGGCTGCTTAACAAGGTAAAAGGTATTACAGGAAAGCTATTAGCATGTTTGGCGCATTGCCTGATTGGCAGGAGGCAAAGGGTGGGAATGAAAGGGAGCCTTTTCTGATTGGCTGCCAGTGGCTAGTGGTATTCTGCAGGGTTGGTATTGGACCACTTCTTTTTATGTTATATGTTAATGATTTGGATGATGGAATTGATGGCTTTGTGGCCAAATTTAAGAAGGTGGAGGGGTAGATAGTGTTGAGGAAGCAGGGGGGCTGCAGAAGAACTTAAACAGATTACAAGATTGGGCAAAGAAGTGGAAGATAGAATGCAGTGTATGGTCATGCACTTTGCTGGAAGGAATAAAAGCATAGACTGTTTTCTAAACGGGGAGAAAATTCCAAAATCTGATGTGAAATAGGACTTGAGTCCTTGTGCAGGATTCACTGAAGGTTAATTTGCAGGTTGAGTTGACGGTGAGGAAGGCACATTTATATTGTATTCAGTATGAGAGGACTGGAATATAAAAGCAAGGATAGAATGCTGAGGCTTTATAATGCACTGATGAGGCCTCAGTGGAGTATTGTGAACCTTTTTGGGCCCCTTATTTAAGAAAAAATGTGCTGACATTGGAGAGGGTTCAGAGGAGGTCCTGTGGTGGGGGAGTCCAGGACCAGAGGGCACAACATCAGAATAGATGAAAATACAGTTAGAATGGTGATGTGGAGGAATTTCTTTTGCCAAAGGGTGGTGAATCTGTAGGATTCGTTGTCACAGGTGGATGTGGAGGCCAGGTCATTGGGTTTATTTAAGGTGGAGGTTGATAGGGCATAAAAGGTTCTGGGGAGAAGGCAGGAAAACGGGATTGAGAGGGAAATGCATTAGCCATGATGAAATGGCAGTGTAAACTTGATGGGCCTAATGACCTAATTCTGTTCCTATGTCTTGTGGTCTGAAATGAAAGATGTTTAACAATTGTACATAGACTGATAAGATATTGGTAGCTTTTGTGTATTTCTGACTTCTGGAGGAATCTGCTCATGTGCAATAGTGCGCAAGCCTTAGGTTTTATATGCTGTCAGATGGTATGGCCTCCATAGAGATGTGATCTCAACATCATCGAGGCTGTCTGGGACTACCTGGAGAGACAGGCAAGATAGCCGAAGTTTTCAGAAGAACTGTGGCAAGTTCTTCAAGATGGCTTTGAACAATCTACCGGCCTATTATCTTATAAAATTGCATGACAGTATACCTAAGGGAATTGATGCAGTTTTGAAGGCAAAGGGAGGTCACACCATATATTGATTTGGTTTAGTTTCTTGGTGTTTTTACTGTTCTTTATGGTAATTTTTTTGATGCTTAGAAACTGTTCATTGTTTTTGAAAGCATCTTTGCACGATTTTTTTTTACATATGCCTAAGGTATTTGCATAGTACTGTATGCTTTTAGAAAAGGAAACAAAGTAGCTTAGAGATTGCCAGTATTTGTGATATGGTTTCAGGGACTTCAGTGAAGAGATGGGAGAAGTTAGAATTGTTCTGAAAGGAGAGAATGTTGAGAATGTTCAGTAGAAGTATTAAAATTTATAAGCTACTTGGAAATTGTAAGAAACACACACACAAAATGCTGGTGGAATGCAGCAGGCCAGGCAGCATCTATAGGAAGAGGTACAGTCGACGTTTCGGGTCGAGACTCTTCATCAGGACTAACTGAAAGAAGAGATTTGAAAGTGGGAGGGGGAGATCCGAAATGATAGGAGAAGATAGGAGGAGGGGGAGGGATGGAGCTAAGAGCTGGAAAGTTGGTTGGCAAAAGGGATACAAGCTGGAGAAGGGAGAGGATCATGGGATGGGAGGCCTAGGGGGAAAGAAAGGGGGAGGGAAGCACCAGAGGAAGATATAGTGAGAGGGACAGAGAGAGAAAAAAAGAGAAAGAAAGGGGGAAAAAAATAAGGGATGGGGTAAGAAGGGGAGGAGGGGCATTAACAGAAGTTAGAGAAGTCAGTGTTCATGCCATCAGGTTGGAGGCTACCCAGACGGAATACAAGGTGTTGTTCCTCCAACCTGAGTGTGGCTTCATTTTGACAGTAGAGGAGGCCATGGATGGACATATCAAAATGGGAATGGGACATGGAATTAAAATGTGTGGCCACTGGGAGATCCTGCTTTCTCTGGTGGACAGAGCATAGGTGTTCAGTGAAACGGTCTCCCAGTCTGCGTTGGGTCTCACCAATATATAGAAGGCCGCACCGGGAGCACCGGATGCAGTATATCACCCCAGCCGACTCACAGGTGAAATGTCGCCTCACCTGGAAGGACTGTCTGGGGCCCTGAATGGTGGTAAGGGAGGAGGTCTAAGGGCATGTGTAGCACTTGTTTCGCTTACAAGGATAAGTGCCGGGAGGGAGATCGGTGGGAAGGGATGGTGGGGACGAATGGACAAGGGAGTCGCGTGGGGAGCGATCCCTGCGGAAAGCAGAAAGGCGGGGAGGGAAAGAAGAGCTTGGTGGTGGGATCTCGTTGGAGGTGGTGGTAGTTACAGAGAATTATATGTTGGACCTGGAGGCTGGTGGGGTGGTAGGTGAGGACAAGGGGCACTATCCTTAGTGGGGTGGCGGGAGGATGGGGTGAGAGCAGATGTGTGTGAAATGGGAGAGATGCGTTTGAGAGCAGAGTTGATGGTGGAGGAAGGGAAGCCCCTTTCTTTAAAAAAGGAAGACATCGCCTTCATCCTGGAAGGCTCAGCAGAGGTTGTATTTCCTACGTCAACTCAGGAAGTACAACCTGCCTCAGGAGCTGCTGATTCAATTCTACTCGGGAATAATCCAGTCTGTTCTCTGTTCGTCCATCACTGTCTGGTTTGGATCAGCTACCAATCAAGACAAGAATAGACTCCAAAGAACCGTCAGGGCTGCGGAAAGGATTATTGGTGTGAAGCTGCCCTCGATCCAGGACTTATATGCATCTAGAGTCAGGAAGCGAGCAAGCAGCATCATTGTAGACCCATCACACCCTGGACATCATCTGTTCCAATTCCTTCCTTCTGGTAGGCGCTTTAAATCACTGTATGCCAGGACAAATAGGTACAAGAACAGTTTCTTTCCGTATGCCATCAGTCTTATGAACACTTGAATTTTAGTCTATTATAAACCAAGTCCACCCATACATACACAGGTACACCTCATTGTATATAGTTCACGATTATTTGCACTATTGTTTGCTTTTTGATTCTGTACAGTGAAAACTCAGGGAAACTGGCATCAAGTTCCCTGTATGTGTCCGCATACTTGGCAATAATAAAGGATTCTGATTCTGATTCTGAATGAAAAGCCTCATCCTGAGAGCAGATGCTGCGGAGATGGAGGAATTGCGAGAAGGGGATGGCATTTTTGCAAGAGATAGGGTGGGAAGAGGAATAGTCCAGGTAGCTGTGAGAGTCCGTAGGCTTATAGTAGACATCAGTAGATAAGCTGTCTCCAGAGATAGAGACAGAAAGATCAAGAAAGGGGAGGGAGGTGTTGGAAATGGACCAGGTAAATTTGAGGGCAGGGTGAAAGTTGGAAGCAAAGTTAATGAAGTCAATGAGCTCAGCATGCGTGCAGGAAGCAGCGCCAATGCAGTCGTCGATGTAGCTAAGGAAAAGTGGGGGACGGCTACCAGTATAGGCTTGGAACATGGATTGTTCCACAAAGCCAACAAAAAGGCAGGCATAGCTGGGACCCATATGGGTGCCCATGCCTACACCTTTAGTCTGGAGGAATTGGGAGGAGCCAAAGGAGAAATTATTAAGGGTAAGGACTAATTCCGCTAGACAGAGGAGAGTGGTAGTAGAGGGGAACTGGTTAGGTCCGGAATCCAAAAAGAAGTGGAGAGCTTTGGGACCTTCCTGGTGGGGGATGGAGGTATATAGGGACTGGACATCCATAGTGAAAATAAAGCGGTGGGGGCCAGGGAACTTAAAATCATTGAAAAAATTCAGAGCATGAGAAGTGTCACGAACATAAGTGGGAAGGGATTGAACAAGGGGGAATAAAACAGTGTTGAAGTATGCAGAAATGAGTTTGGTGGGGCAGGAGCAAGCTAAAACAATGGGTCTACCTGGACAGGCAGGTTTGTAGAAATTGTAAGAAATTGTTTCCCAGCAGGAGAAAGGATGGTACTAGCCAGAACAGCTGTACGATGATTAGCAAAACAATGAAAGGCTCGGCCATGGCTCTTGTTTTTAACATCTTGTGTGGAGTATACTTTGAACAGTGGTGAAAGGAAATTCATCAGGACCTTCAAAGGTTTAATAGGTGCAGAGTCGTGTGGGTGGTAGTTGAAAGCAAGGGATAGAGGAAAAGAAAGGGAAGAGCTCGGACAAATCTTCCAGCAAACTTTGATGCAGTGGGAATGTGTTGCTTTTTACTGCTAAGATTTTATGGATCCATCTTCACTATAGTTTGTTCAAATTGGACTTAGCACAGTCTTGTATAATGATTTGCATTGAAAGTGTTGATTTACTTGGCAAATGTATGAAAGTGACTTGCTTTTACTGTATTTCCTACACTAACACCAATTGCAGACTTGTGTTCCAAGAATACAGTTGAATCAGACTTGATCACATTAGATCGTCATTAGAAAGTCATCTGTTGTCTTTCCTGATATAGGTTCATAATGAATTTATCCTGGAGACGGAGAGGGAATCATTTATTGACCAAGTACGGGAAATTATTGAAAAGGCTGATGAAATGCTGAGTGAAGATCCAAGTGGGGAACCAGAAGGTGATCAAGGATTGGAGACTGTAAAAACCCAGGTTGATGTTTGCTTTAGTCAAGCACAGGTATGCTATTGAATACTTCTCTTTTTATTTGAAACCATTCAACTTTAAAGCATCTATGCTGGTCTGTCTGTACACATTATACTTGGATTTTAGAAAAAGACAAACTGGAATTGTAGCATTATATGGCAACGAGCCTTGTAACTGTGGTAGGAAAATTATTGGAGAAGATTCTTAGGAATATTATCTACACGCATGTGGAAAATCTTTGTGGAGATGGGCAGCATGTCTTTGTGCACAGGAGGTTATGCTTCGCAGAAGGATTTGACCTGCAGTGTTCTGCAAGAATTGATGTTGGATTCTCTGTGATCATATATAAGTAACTTGAACTAAAATATAGCTGGGGTGATTAGTAAGCTTGCCGATAATGCATGTAATTGGTGGAGTTGTGAAAAATTAGGAAGATTGTCAAAGGAGTCAGCTGCATGTAGACTAGCTAGAAATATGGGCAGAGAAATGGCAGATGGAGTTTAATCAGGACAAGTGTTACATGTTTCACTTTGGGAGGTCAAGTCCAAGAGGAGAGTGTACAGTAAACTGCAGAACCCTTAGCCTCATTGATGAATAGAGAGATCTTGGGTTAAAAATTCATAGCTCCCTCAAAGTGGTGACATATGTATTTACAGTAGTAAAGAAGGCATGCGGCATATTTTTCTTTATCTACCGGGACAATGTGTATAAATGCTGAGAATCAGAATCATCTTTATTACCTGTCTTAAGTGACATGAAATTTATTACTTTACAGCAGTAGTATAGTGCAAAGGCAAACTTACAATAAATAATAAAATAAAAAATGCCAACAATAAATAATAAACTTGTGTTCATGGGTTTGTAGATTGCTTTCCACTGTACAGATATAGAAATTTGCAGGAGTCTTTAGTGATATACCAAATCTAAAGCTAATGAAATAGAGCTGCTGGCATTCTGACTTCATGATTGTGTCAGTCTAGTAGATGGTAGTGTTTAAGAGGCATTTAGACTGGCATGTAATGTACAAATTGTTAACATCCCTCTAACAGCATATCACAGCATTCTGTTATCTTGCTCTCTACCTCTTTAATTTTTCTTAACCTTTTAAAAGTCATACATCAGATTTTGAAAGACCAGAAATCACTACCAATAGTGAATAATGAAAATTTGCTATTTTGTATCTAATTTCAAGATCTTTTTGAACTGGATAAGTGTAAGATTTTCTTGTGTTTACATTCAAGGTTTTTGTTGATATATTTTAAAGTACAATTAGAATACCAATTAGAATCTGAATGATTGAGACTCTATGCTTGAGGCCAGAGAAATTCACGGCAGTAAATAAGACATGATGGAAAAGGATACTTGGACTAAAATAGCCAAGATTTAACTTAACTGTGGCGCATTTAGAGTTTGTCTATCAATAAAGTACATCACACCTGTGTTAATTTGCATGGGGACTCAGGTTTAGAAATGCAATTTTTGTGCAAGATACTGAAGAGGAATGCAGATTCTATGCTAAACTGCACATCTGTGTTCAGTAATTGGCTGCCAGACTTGTGCACAATTAACCAAGAATCAGTATTTCTTGGCAGCACATAATGAAAACTAGTGAGGACAGAGGAGATTTATTAAAATCTTACCGGAATTAAATAAATGATTAGTGAAAATAGACTTGTTCTTTCAAGCAGGAACGAAAACTGAATATTACTAGTGTAAACTCAACTGTGGACACAAAATCAATAAACATTGGATTAATCTGAGAAGTGATGTGATTCTTTAAACAGTGAATGATTTGTAATGAGCAGCAGAATCAGATTTAATTGTCCTTTTAAGAAAGGGAATGGATGTATTAAATTCTGAAGTCGTATAGGAAGTGTGTTTTTTTTTCATACCCAACTAATCAATATTGTATGCATTTCAATTATTAACGTTCAGCCCTTTGCTTTCCTATCCACTATACTGGCTTGCAATTTTAACATGCTTAATTCTTGCTTCTCGTACTATCTTGTAAATAATCTCAAGCTTGTGGGTTTCTAATCTGCTCAGTCTACAGTTTACTGATTTACGAGTTCTGCAGTTGCCATCTATCCATTTTCAGTAAGGTGAGCAGATGGACAGAGGCTAATGAGATTTGGCATCTGGTTCTCACAGGATATTAAAGTGGTAATGTGTTAAATAAATGCATTAACACATTCAAAATGCTGAAGGAACTCAGTAGGTCAGGCAGCATCTATGAAAATGAATAAATAGTCAACGTTTTGGGCCAAGACTCTTCAGGTCTGGGAAAGGGGTAGACGCTAGAATAAAAAGATGGTAGGAGGGGAAGAAGAACAAGCTAGAAGGTGATTGGTGAAGTCTGGTAGGTGGGAAAGATAAAGGGCTTGAGCGGGAAGAATTTGATGTGGACCATGGGGGGGGGATAAAAGAAGGAGGGGTACTGGGCGAAGTGATGAGTGAGGAAAAGAGGTGCAGAAGGAAGAAAAAGTTTGTGAAATTACCTGGTTTTTTGCATTAATTACTCATAAAATGTAGTCTGATCTTCATCTAAGTCACAATAATAGACAAACACAATACGCCTAAGGTAATTACACATGGACAATTGTACTTCTCATCATCTCACCATTTAAACAATCACAGTCTCCTTAAGTTCAAAACAAGTATGTGAACCTCTGGGGTAACACCTTCTACAAAAGCTATTTGGTGTCAGCTGTTCCAATTTATGAGATGAGATTGGAGGTGTGAGTTGTAGAGGTGCCCTGACCTATAAAAAAGACACATAAAGTCAGGTTACTGACAGAGCCTGTTCTTCTCAAGAAAGATCTGTTTATGTGCACCGTGCCTCAATCAGAGCAACTTTCAGAGGACCTTGGAAGAAGAATTGTAGAGATGGATGAAGCTGGAAAAGGCTACAAAAGCATTTCTAAAGACCTAAATGTTCATTGGTCCACAGTAAGAGAAATTGTCCACAAACAGAGGAAATTCAGTACTGTGGATACTCTTCCTTGGAGTGGACGTCCTGCAAAGATCACACCAAGAGCACAAGGTGCTATGCTGAAGGAGGTGAAAGAGAATCCGAGAGTAACAGCAAAAGACCTGCAGAAATATCCAGAACTTGTTAAATCTCTGTTCATCTGTCCACTATAAGACAAACACTGAACAAGAATGGTGTTCTTGGAAGGACACCATGGAGGAAACCAGTGCTCTCCAAAAAAAAAAAATTGCTGCATGTCTCAAGTTTGCAGAAGACCACCTGGATGGTCTATAACATTTCTGGGACAATGTTCTGTGAACAGATGAGACAGAAGTTGAACCCTTTGGCAGAAATGCACATTGCTATGTTTGGAGGGAAAAGGGCACTACACACCAACACCAAAACCTCATCCCAATAGCGAAGCATGGTTGGCAGAGCATCATGATTTGGGGCTGCTTTGCTGCCTCAGGGCCTAGACAGCTTACAATAGTTGAGGGAACAATGAATTCAAAATTGTATCAAGATATTTTGCAGGAGAGTGTCTGGGTAGTGGTCCGTCACTTGAAGCTTAATAGAAGTTGGATGATGCAACAGGACAGCAATCTGAAGCACAAGAATAAATCAACAACAGAATGGATCAAAAAGAAAATTTGTGTTTTGGAATGGCCAAATCAGAGTCCAGACCTTAATCCAATTGAATTGAAGATGGCTGTTCATACAAGGTATCCCAGAAATAATGATGAACTAAAACAGTTTTTTATGGTGAAATGTTCTAAAATTCCTCCTCACCATTGTGCAAGTCTGATCAGCAGCTACAGGAAATGTTTGGAGGTTCTTGCTGCTCAGGGAGGTTCTGCCAGTTATTAAATACAAGGGTTCACATACTTTTTCCAGCCTGGACTGTGAATGATTAAACAGTATTTTCAATAAAGACAAGAAAAGTACACTTGCTTTTGTGTTATTACTTTAGGCAGATTGTGTTTGTCTATTATTGTGACTTAGAGGAAGAGCAGACCACATGTCATGAGTAATTAATGCAGAAAACCATGTAATTACAAAGGGTTCACAATCCCTTCCTTGCAACTATAAGAGTGGGGAGTAGAGGAAAAGGAGAGGAGAAAAGGAAAAAAAAGAAACATTAAAAATAATTATCAAAAGGAGAAATCGATGCTCTTCTATCAGGTTGGAGGCTACCAAGAGGAAATATGTGGTGCTACTCCTCCACCTTGAGAGTGGGTTTGTTGTGGCAGAAGGGGAGGCTATGGACTGACATGTCAGAACTGGAATGGAGATAAGAATTATAGTTGGCCACTGGGAAATTCTGCTTTTGGTAAATGGACCAGAGATGCTCAGTATTAACACCCAATACATTTTTTTTGCAGACTGTGGAGGGAATGTACAGGCAACAAGAAGCTCTAATATCTGTACCACTTCAGTTAGGTGAGTGATGTTACTTGTTTCAGTGGTGCCATCTCCATGGACTTCCTAGAATAGATGTAACCTTGGAAGGATATTGGTGATGGAATCGCACTAAAATTACATTGATGTGTTGATATATTGTCATTTAGGTACACAAGCAGGCTCTGCAATGCAGGTGGTGCATTCAGCTGGAAGGCGATTTATTGTCAGCCCAGTTCCTGAGAGCAGATTACGAGAACCAACATTAAGTATGGGTGTCACTTCAGTTAAAGAAAATTCAACAGGTATTGTCATTGGATAAAGGGTAGGAATACAATTTTTGTTTTTTTTGCTGGGTATGAGATAATTCGTAATTCGTAATTCATAAGCTGCTGCAGCAGTTCAATTCACACTTAATGTAGAATTGAAGTTAGAAAATCCATTATGAAAGATGAGCACACTAGTTCTTTTAATGTGCCAATTTTATTCCAAATCTATGACTTATTCTAAAATTCCCTTTTAATTAAAACCAATCAATTACATTTCAGCAGAAAGGCAGCTAAATTGAGAGATGGTCAAGTTGGAAAACCTTGCAATTACATTCTGAAATATGCATAAATATTATGCTTTTTATTTGCTTAGTATATAGTTAAATTTAATAAATGATAAATGATAGATGTATTAATATTAGCACCCTGCAAGTCTTGTAAAGACAAAGGATTCAACTGGTATATTTGGAAATCTTGGGTGAAAGTTGAGACTTTGCCCAAGGAAATGTTGATGAGAAGCCTGATACAGGGGGGGAAAATGTTTATTTTTACATAGCAACACAAGACTGCAGATGCTGGTATTGTATATTCATTTACAAATACCTTGGAAGGTTTTCAGCATGAATAAAATAGTGTAAGAGGGGTGAGCTGTTTCTAGGTAAAGCAGTAGTTGAAATCTTAAGGGCCAAGAAAAAAACAAAATCTGATTTGAGGTAGACCTTGGTGTAGAAGTTAAGTGGATTGCTTACAGAACTCAAAAAAAATCGTGACCATAAATAAAATATTGGAACTGAGATCTTTATAATGGAAACTCTGAACTGGTGGAACAATTGGAAGCATGATTAAATCCAGAGAATGAACATTAATACAGTTGTGGAATGTAATGTTGCAAAAGGACAAATGAGGAGGGAAAAAAACTGGTTTTCTGTAGAGTCATGGAAAGAGACCCTTCAGCCTTTGAAGTCTGCATCAATATTTATCCAGCCATTTAGAGTAATCCTATTTTAATCCCAGAGTTAAACTAGAAATATATAGGATGTAAACTAAATTGATTACGTAGGAGTGGGGAAGTGTTAAAATAGTCTACTTTTCTTATTCTGTATGTTATGAGCTACAGACTTTCTGGTTGGCAGAAGGAAAAACTAAAGGAAGCTAAAAAAGTATGGATAAATGGAAAAAAAAAGAAAAGTTTGTTGGCGATAGAAAGTTAACATTTTGGGTCAAAGACCTTTCATCAGAATTGGGAGAAGTTAGAAATTCAGTGTTTTAAATAGCAGTGGGGCAGCAGAGAGAACATAAAGATTGCCTGTGATAAGAAGGAAACTGAAAAAGAACTGGATGGTACACAGGGTTGTGTTGAAAGCATGTTCAGAAGAGGACAAATGTCATGAGAATTCATGGATTATGTCCTTTCACTGACAGTGGATGTATCCTGTTGGTGACACAGGATGTACTTGGGGATTGTGATGCAGGAATCTAGTACATTGCCAGGTATGATTCAGTGAGTATCAATTACCACATCAATTTGTTGCTTGATTTATGAGACACTCCAGCTGTTTGCAAGGAGTACTTGGCAAAGTTGATTGCACTAGGAATAACTTTGCAGAGTCGAATTCTGTGGATAAGTTAGTGTAAAGTGATCTGTCAAGTTTTAATTTTCTCTTCATTGTAATGGTAGATCTGATTTTTCCAGGCAGTTTCAGAGGGCACTTGAGTCAAGTCACATGAGTGGATCTGGAGTAATATCAGTGAAGGGTGGCAGTTTTTCTCCCTGAAAAATGTTAGTGAACCTGAGGCAAACCAGTTGACCATTTTTGTGGTCATTATTACAAAGAATGATTGATTTTTTAAAAATATAAGTTTAAGAATATTAACTGCATATACATTGCACGGCTGTCATATTGTCATTTTACTCTGGTTTTAGGATTATTAGCTTGGAATTTAACTGCTGCACCATGACTGTATCCTTCAGCCAGACTTTTTTATGATTACAATATTATCTCCAAGGAGTCATTAATGAAAATTATGGAACCAAGTTAACTGGGCTAATAAGAGAATGCTGATGTAGATCTGTAAGAGCAAGTTTCTAAATTAACTTGATTTCATTTGAGCAGGTTGCAATTGATGTGCATTGACTTGTTCACAACAAGGGCATGTACAGAACAATGGTATTGTGGGTCTAACGTTGGGTTTTGGATAGAGAACTGTGCTGAATGTGTCGCTCTTTCTTCCCCACCTTCCTCTTTGTTTTTTTCCCTGGGTGTAAGGAAATACATGCACAGCATTGTTCTTTGCAGGATTATTATTTGCCTTGAAAGGAATATTTCATTGTTTGCTGGTAATATGAGATTCTCGTGCAGTAAGTAATATGGCAGAGGATCATAAATTTCAAATATATATCAGGGGGATATGAACAGGTTAGTGAAATGGCCTTATGGAAATTGACAAGTGGAAGTGGAAAGTAAACCTTTTGGTAAGAATATTGTGATAATTTAACCTAAGCAGTAGTTTTCGAGATGACATGAACGTGGAACTTGCAGGATTCTTTGTTTTAGTGATACAGAAAATTGATTATAAAACTAAGAAGCTTAAAGGAAAAACACTGCACATTTTTTAATTAGAGTATTGTGTATAATTCAATCTAACTCCCTTTTAGATGAATATCAAAACTGCAGAATTAACTAGGTAGCATGGTACTGGGGATGAGAAACTTGAATAATGTGAACTGGAGGTACTATGTTGTAACTAGAGCAATAAATCAAGATTTGATTGCTTTTAGAATGTTGAAGGATTTCAGAAGAGTAAAAATGGAGAAAATGCTGCCAGGATTGGTGGAAGTGACCTTTAAAAGACATGAAATTATTTATAGACACATTTTATTTGCCTGGTGGTGATCCTGATGGGTTATCTGAAAGTGCAATATTTCCCTTTTCAATATTAATTGTACCTGATTACATGATATTACAATTTCTGTGCTTCAAGTATTAGTTTTCTCTGCTTCCTAGTTCCAAAATTCTTGTGGCTTCCAAATACTCTGATTGAAGTTTCAAATCAAGACCTTTCATCTGAACTGGTCCAGTGTCATCGGAAAAAATATCAACTGTCTATTTCCCTCCATTGATACCGCCCAACCTACTGTGTTCCTCCAGCAGATTGTGTGTTGCATTTAGGGGTTTTAGCTTGTAAAGAACACCACAAGATATCCCATCCCAGTCAATCGTTTAGGAAACATTTCCATAGGCAGAGAAATCAACATGTTTAGAGCTGTAGTTCTTTAAATTATAGAAACATTTAAATAGTGTTGAATAAACTTGGGCTTCCAGCCGGGCATAAGTATCAATTTTAACTGACGTTTTGATGACCTACTCTGCCATCTTCATCAGGGATGATGCTTGGGCATGTCTAGTCTGGTGGTATATATATGCCGTCGTCCGTCCCAACAAAGGGAGACAGGATGGTTGTAAATGCTTAGTGAGGTAGTAAGTCAGAGAATCTATCGCACTGACTATAGGCCTTGGGAAAATCCTCCTTGTGTGTCTTCGGGAGCCGGTAACCTTCTACTTTGATTAACCATGCGAAAACTATTTTGGACCTGGAGGTCTCCACAAGGAAATAAGCTGATTACGCAAAATTTTCTTACAAAATGGCTAAAATCAGGCCCTTAAAAATACCAACGGAAAAAAACAGGAAACCTAACAATGAGGAGGAACCTGTCGTTACTTTCTGTCTTCCCTATGGAAGGATTGCCAGGATCCTGAAGAAATACAGGATTAATACCACTCATAATCCTGTAAGGAAGCTCAAATTAGTTTATGCAGGTCAAAGATGACCTGGGACTCAGGATGGTTGGCACTTACAGGATTCCCTGTGAATGCGGAGCAGCGCATTTCGGCCAGGTGGGACGCACAGTGAAAACCTGCATCAAGAAGCACAGGACGTGTTTCCATTTGGGTTAACCAGAGAGATCAGTAGTAGCAGAACGTTGCATTCACAATAGCCATAGGATTGACTTTGATGGCACAAAACAATGGCTTTTGGAACCACCTGGTGAAGGAAGCCATTGAAATAAAACTAGAGAAAGCAAATTTTAACAAAGACAAAGGTCACACTCTAAGTAAGAACTAGAATTTAATTGTAAACAAGGTGGGACAATGGAAACCTGATTGGATGAGGACTAACCAATCGGATGGGATGGGTAACAGGGTTATATATACCACCAGGCTAGACATGCCTAGGCATAATCCCTGAAGAAGATGGCAGAGTTTGTCAATGAAACGTCGATTAAAATTGATACCTGTACCCAGCTGGAAGCCGGAGAAGAGTTTATTCGTCATATGTACCGGGAAAGCACTAAATCATTTTGGAAAAATAGCTGTGCTTAGAAGGAATCAGATGACATCCTATGCTAACTGATTTTTTTTTTTGTTTTACAGCTGTTTCCCATAGTCACAATCTAAACCTGTCACACTCGGCTTCGTCAGTGAGTTTGCAACAAGCCTTTTCAGATTTAAAGCACAAACCTTTTCAAGAGGGCCCTAGTACTGCCCCACCTATCTTCAGCCAAACCATTCCACCATTTTCTATGGTAGCTCCAGAAATGGCTAGTGTCAGCCAAGGAATTAATACACAAACAGTGGTGACATCCTCAGGACCTGCTACTGTCGTAGCTGCTAGTTCTGCACCTCAAGCCAACGTGCAAAGTATTCAGTCACAATCAGATGAGCAGTTAACTAATGAAACCATTGCTGGTGTAATTGTCTCTAACACTACTTTGCTGCCTCCAGCCTCGCAGCCAGCTCAGCAGTCAGTTGGTGGCATTTCTGCCAATGTAAGCATTCCAACTTGTATATCTCCACCACAATCATCCCAGATAAGTCTGCAAATAATTGGAGGCTCTGCTGCAAGTGTTTCTGCTCCAAGTTCAGTGTCTCCACCACTGTCATCGCATGTTGTTCAACATTTGATTGGAGGAGCTGCAATCAGTGGTGGGCCTTCAGCTTCAGTTTCTCCATCTTTCACCCAGACTGTGATAGTGCAAGCTTCTCAACAACTTAGTGGTGGTGCTGTGGTCAGTCTGGCAGAATCGTCAGCTCCTCTGAGTACATTACAGAGCCAGACAGAGATTTTGTGCAGTACAACCCAAGCTGAAGATCAGCAGATAGAAGGTAGTGGCATGACTCTGGCAGTCTCTGCATCACCGCCATCCTTACCACCCACTTGTGACACCCAGACTCCTGTGAGCCAGTCTATTGTGGTGCAAACCATTAGTGCACAAAATGTTACTCTACCTCATCCCGTGGGTGTTTCTGTGCCTCTGGCAACCCAGATCTCTGTACCTGGCACAGTATCTGCACAACCTGTTTGCAGTGTTCCTTCTGTACAACAAACACTGATTCATAATCAACCTCAAACAGCTTTTCTTCCAAATCAGCCCCATATTCATTATTCTGAAGTTGACATAGATTTAAATACCAAAGGCACTGGCATTGATGATATCAAGACTTTGGATGAAAAGCTTCGATCGTTGTTCAGTGAACATAGCACTGGAGGGTGTCCTCACATTTCAGCGCCTTTAGAAATGGGATTGAATGCAGAGTCTGCTACAATTGATAGTTTACTTGCTGCAGGCAAAGTAACTGGTATCCCGGGGACTTCAACAGTTACTGTCCCGTCCTACCCAGTTGCTACCACAGGTTCTATCATGCCTCCTTCCAGTCTACCTCTTGGCCCTACAGGACTTCCATTAACTATCCAGCAACCTTTGACTCCTTCCAGTTATCCAGCAGTTGTTCCTTCTATGCCCAGTGGGCGACCAGGCACGCCTCCATCCAAACCACCACTTGGCAGGTTACCCGTAAGTAAACCCAGAACATATAAAACTACGTGCATATTTAATGTTTATGTAAGAATGTGAAACCAGGAAACTGCATGAATAGTAACAGTGCAGTGTTCAAATACATCAACGTTTTTAAGTTAATTTATGTAAGCACTAAAAGTCTTTATTGAGATTGCAGTGCCAGTCTGAATTGTACTAAATCTTTCCACCTCTTCATCTAATAATTCACATTATTAAATATTTCACCACATAAATATTTTAGTTTGTTGTGCAGCATTCTGTAAAAGGTGGCAGCCTTGGTTCCTATTTTCAGGTGTCTGCCATTCGTTCCTTTAAACTGCCTGCAAGGAAATGCAACATTTAAAACTAATTTAATAGAATTCTTGAAGTTGTGTACCTGTGGAATTATCATATAAAGTGCTTTTATTTTCAAGTTAATGATGTTTGTGATCTAGTAGAAAAATTACAATCATAACCATCAAAGCTGTATCCTAGGATATACTTCGAATGTTTTGTACTTTATTTAAATGTCATGTTGTATTTTGAAACGCCGACTTCCTTTTTTTAACTTGGAGTATACTGCTTTTTGTGAAATATTGGGAGTATCTTTTAAGACCAATATTTGGTAAGTCATTCACACATGGCCTTAGTTGATGCAACTCCTCTCCCCATTCATTACTTGTAGGTGCAACAGTTAAGTACGGAAGCTCTTGACCAACAATTAAAACAGGCTCTCACTCCACCCACTGAGCAGTTGCCACCTTTTCCAGGACCTTCACTAACCCAGGTGCAATAATATTACCCAAGTGCTCTTTGTGAATTTATTACTCTGTATGCCATGCCATTTGCATGTGATTCATCTCTTGATTGAAAGTGATCTGATGCATGTTTTTGTCTTGCTTATTAATCTTTTAACTGTAAGTTATTAATTATTGTATGCAGTGCAAGCTAAACCTCTCAATGCAAAACACAGTTTGGATAAATTGCTTCCTTTTGTCTATATTCATGTTTACCAAATATGGATGAACATATGCCATCAGTCCATATGCAAGTGAATGTACTTTGAACATTTCTGTTCACAAAATGCCTTTTAACATGCATGTGACAGCCAGTGGTTTTAGAATGCTGAATCAATTTATTTGTAGGATCATTATGTGATCATGTTTGAGTATAGTTAATTGTTATTGAAGGCTGATTTAGTACTTGTATACAGGATCATTAGCATAAGTTCTGCCTGTTTCTATCCCAATGCAATTGGCTCCTTATGCCAAAATGTATTAAATTCTGACTGTTCATCCTTCATATGTTGAATTCATTTGATTCCTGTTGTCTCTAGTAAATTTTCTTTGTACCCTTCCTCTACCCCTTTGGATCCAAGTAATTGTGGAAGATGGTGGTGTTAAAAAGTTTGTGAACCCTGTAGAATTTTCTCTATTTCTGCATTAATGTGATCACGTCTTCATGTAAATCCTAAAACTAGATAGAGAGAACCCAATTAAATAGATAACACCAAAAATATTATACTTGTTCATTTATTTATTGAGAAAACAGATTCAATATTACATATATTTGTTGGAAAAAGTATGTGAACCTTTGCTTTCAGTAACTGGTGTGACCCCTTTTTACAGCAATAACTTCAACAAACTCCTCTGGTAACTGTTGATCAGTCCTGTACAATCAGCTTGGTGGAATTTTAGGCCATTCCTCCTTACAAAACTGCTTCAACTCTGGGATGTTGGTGGGTTTCCTTGCATGAACTGCTTGCTTCAGGTCCTTCCACAACATTTCTGTAGGATTAAGCTCAGGACTTGAACTCTGCCATTCCAAAACATGTATATTCTTTTTAAACCATTCTTTTGTTGATTTACTCTTGTCTTTTGGATCATTGTCTTGCTGCATTATCCAACTTCTATTAAGCTTCAGGTGAGGACTGTGATCCTGACATTCTCCTATAAAATGTCTTGATACAATTTTGAATTCATTGTTCCCTCAATGATTGTAAGCTGTCTGTCCAGGCACTGAGGCAGAAAAGCAGTCCCAAACCATGATGCTCTTTGCATCATGCTTCACAGTTGGGGTGAGGTTTTGGTGTTGGTGTGCAGTGCCCTTTTCCCTCCAAACATAGCAATGTGCATTTCTGCCAAAAGGTTTAACTTTTATCTCATCTGTCCATAGAACATTGTCCCAGAAGTGTTGTAGAACATCCAGGTGGTCTTTTGCAAACTTGCGACATGCAGCAATGTTTTTTTTTTGGAGAGCAGTTGTTTCCTTTGTAGTGTCCTTCCATGAACACCATTCTTGTTTAGTGTTTTCTTATATTGGACAGATGAACAGATAATTCAGCAAGTTCTGGATATTTTTACAGGTCTTTTGATATTGCCCTTGGGTTCTTTTTCACCTCCTTCAGCATTGCACATGTGCTGTTGGTGTGATTTTTGCAGGATGCCCACTCCTAGTGAGAGTAGCCACAGTACTGAATGTCCTCCATTTGTGGACAATTTTTCTTGCTGTGAACTGATGAACGCTCAGGTCTTTAGAAATGTTTTTGTAGCCTTTCCCAGCTTAATACAGCTCTACAATTCTTCTAAGGTTCTCTGAAAGTTGTTTTTGATCGAGGCATGGTGCACGTAAACAGATCTTTCTTGAGAAGAACAGGCTCTGTCAGTAACCTGACTTTATGTGTCTTTTTATAGGGCAGGGCACCTCTACTTCCCACACCTTTAATCTCATCTTATTGATTTGGAACACATGACACCATATAACTTTTCTAGAAGGCATTGCCCCAGAGGTTCACATACTTTTTCCAAGAAATACATGTAATATTGGATCATTTTTCTCAATTAAATGAACTAATATAATGTTTTTTTGTTTCATTTATTTAATTGGGTTCTGTTTATCTAGTCTTAGGACTTGCATGAAGATCTGATCACATTTTAGGTCATATTTTTGTGTAGAAGTACAGAATATTCTACAGGGTTCACAAATTTTCCAGCACCACTGAATTTGATTCCAGTCTTTTGGTGCGCTTTTGTCATCTGTAATCTCAGTTTGGCGATCCTTCAGTTAGTGTGGTCCCATTTCCTGGAAGCCCTCAACATAGTGTTTTGCAAGAAATTGGAAATGAATTAATTTTTGCTCTGGAAACACTGATTTAGATTCTGCAATTTTTATTATAGAATGTTTTTGCCTTTTTAAAAATAGGTTGTCAGCCAAACTTCTGGTCTCTCACTTCCTAGTTCTTTTTCCTGGGACTAATTCCTAAAGTAAAAATTGACAGTTAAAAGCATGGTCTGATATATCTGGATTAGTGGTATATATTGAAGTTCAGAAATTTGAATAATATAAATAGGTTTTGGAAATTGTGTGTTCTTGTAGGTGTGTTTAATTTCTCTATATCTACAACATAATTGTGCCCAAGAGAGCAGATGAGCTAGTAGTTGAGAAACATTTTTGATGCTTTCAAACTACCTTTGACTATCTTTTGGGAGGTGTGTGATCCAGTGTGTTAGCTACTCTTGAGTTTTGCTTTAGCACTCCTACTGCCTCAACTTCTGACATTTCAGTAGTTTACAACCCTGTTAGCTTGAGTTTCAATCATATATTTTAAGAAAGAAGTAATATTGGTAACAGTTTGTATTTTAATTCTTTGAACTGCATTATTTGAGAGGCTTATTTATTTGCTCTGCAAAATGATTTGTTGAAACTTTTCAGGAAGTTTTTATTTGTAGCTGTAGTGAAACTAAATCTGAAATAATATTATGAATCTGCTTGTGTTTTGGGAGGTTAAGCACTATTTATAGATGATTTAAAACTTGATGTTCTTCAGTCACAACAACCTTTGGACACGTTGGATGCCCAGTTAAGACGAGCGCTGAGCCCAGAGACTGTACAAAACGTGCCTGCTTTTACATCAGTGCAGGTGAGTGCCAAGATATTAATAAGCAACTTTTCAAACTTGGAGGTGTAGTTTAAATTGCTAATTTTGTTAGAGGCAGTGTAATCATGTTGACAAATTTGGAGCAATAAAATAAGAATTTCACAACATAAGCTGGTAGTATTAAACCTGATTCTGATTGTGAATTGCATTTAAGCATATGTAATCGAGCTATATCAGATATGTTTAACAGCTTTTTGGGTTTTAAAGCATTGTCGTTTGCAAAACGTTGTTCAGAAACGTTCATATTAGGTCCACTGAGTATATGTTGCAGAATTTTTTTTTTGTCATCAGAGCAGCTTGGCTAAATTTATACCGGTCTTTTGAGCTGTCAGATCATATGTTTGAAAATCTGCAGTTGCATAGCAGCAAAAATACTTTCTGATTTGCAACAGGTTTAGCCTGCAATGGACCAAAGGCAAATGGTTTCTATGAAAATAACTCCTGTCTTTGGACAAGTTATTGGGTCCAAAAGCATTTCAGGTTGAGAAATATTTTCAGTACTTTCTGTTTTGTTTGTATCTGCATTAGAGTTTGATTAATTTGCAGATTTGACTCAGATTTACAGCATGTTTTTAACATTGGAAAAGGCGCTTAAAGCATAGTACACTAAACCCAGGCCCATTATTCTGTGTTACATAGAAAATAGAACAGTACAGCACAGTACAGGTCCTTCAGGTCATATTGTTGTGTTGACCTTTTTAACCTACTTTAAAATCAGTTGAATCCTTCTCTCCACATCACCCTCCATTTTTCTTTCATCCTATCTATGAGTCTCTTAAATGTCCCTAATGTACCTGCCTCTTACCAGTAACCCTGGCAGCACATTCTGCAGACGTACCACCAATTATGTATATTAAAAAAATTCCTCTGATATCCCCCATATACTTTGCTCTAATCACCTTTTAAATTATGCCATAATAGCCATTTCCATCCTGAGTGGAAGAAGCGTCTGGCTGTCCACTTGAACTATACCTTTTATCATCTTGTTCACCTCCATCAAGTCACCTCTCTCCAAAGTGAAAAGCCCTAGCCCACTCAACCTATCCTCAAAAGACATTATCTCCAATCCAGGCAGCATCCTGGTAAATCTCCTCTGCACCCTCTCGAAAGTTTCCATCTCCTTTCTATATTGAGGGGACCAGAACTGAACACAATATCCAAGTGTGGTCGAACCAGAGTTTTATGGAGCTGCAGCATTAACTCCTGGCTCATGAACTCAATTCCCTGACTAGTGAAGGATAACACACCATATGCCTTCTTAACAACCTTATCAACTTGTGTAGCAACTTTGACGGATGTATGGACATGGACCCCAAGGTTCCTCTACACTGCTAAGAATCTGGCCATTAATCCTATATTCTGCCTTCAAATTTGACCTTGCAAAGAGTATCACTTCACACTTTTCTGAATTGAACTTCATCTGCCTCTTCTCAGCCCAGCTTTGCATCCTATCAATATCCCTTTGTAACCTATTGAGAACCTTCCACACTATTCACCACTGACCTTTGTATCATCTTTAAACACTCTAACCCACCCATTCACTTCCTCATCCAAGTCATTTATAAAAAAAAAAACCCAAAGAGCAAGGGACCCAGAACAGATCCCTGTGGAGCACCACTGATCACCAGCCTTCAGTCGGAATAAGTTCCACCTACTACTACCTTCTTCCTTAAAAACCAATTCTGAATTCACACAGCCAAATTCCCCTGGATCCAGTACCACCTCAGTTTCTGAATGTGACTACCGTGGGGAGCCTTGTTAAATGCCTTTCTAAAAATGCCTGATTGAATTTTTTGATGATGTGACTAAACACATTGATGAAGGTAGAGAAGTAGATGTAGTGTATATGGATTTCAGCAAAGCATTTGATAAGGTACTCCATGCAAGGCTTATTGAGAAAGTAAGGAGGCATGGGATCCAAAGGGACATTGCTTTGTGGATCCAGAACTGACTTGCCCACAGAAGGCAAAGAGTGGTAGTAGACGGGTCATATTCTGCATGGAGGTTGGTGACCAGTGGTGTGCCTCAGGGATCTCTTCTGGGTCCCCTACTCTTCATCATTTTTATAAATGACCTGGATGAAGAAGTGGAAGGTTGTGTTAGTAAATTTGCTGATGACACAAAGGTTGGGAGTGTTGTGGATAGTGTGGAGGGCTGTGAGAGGTTACAGTGGGACATTGATAGGATGCAAAACTGGGCTAAGAAGTGGCAGATGGAGTTCAACCCAGATAAGTGTGAGGTGGTTCATTTTGGTAGGTCAAATATGATGAAAGAATATAGTATTAATGTTAAGACTCTCGGCAGTGTGGAGGGATCTTGGGGTCCGAGTCCATAGGACACTCAAAGGTGCTGCGTAGGTTGACTCTGTGGTTAAGAAGGTATATAGAACATTGGCCTTCATCAATTGTGCGATTGAGTTTAAGAGCGGAGAGGTAATGTTGCAGCTATGTAGGACCCTAGTCAGACCCCACTTGGAGTACTGTGCTCAGTTCTAGTCACCTCACTACAGGAAGGATGTAGAAACCATAGAAAGGGTGCAGAGGAGATTTACAGGGATGTTGCCTGGATTGGGGAACGTGCCTTATGAGAATAGGTTGAGTGAACTCGGCCTTTTCTCCTTGGAGCACCGGAGGATGAGAGGTGACTTGATAGAGGTGTACAAGGTATTGATCATGTGGGTAGTCAGAGGCTTTTTCCCTGGGCTGAAATGGCTAGCACGAGAAGGCACAGTTTTAAGGTGCTTGGAAGTAGGTACAGAGGAGATGTTAGGGCTAGATTTTTTATGTGGTGAGTGCATGGAATGGGCTGCCAACGACAGTGGTGGAGGCAGATACGATAGGGTCTTTTAAAAGATTCCTATATAGGTACATGGAGCTTAGAAAAATAGAGGACTATGGGTAGCCCTAGGAAATTTCTAAGGTAAGGACGTGTTCAGCACAGCTTTGTGGGCTGAAGGGCCTGTATTGTGCTGTAGGTTTTTCTATGTTTCTAAAAGTCCATATACACCACATTCACTACTTTACCCTCAGCAATTTGTTTTGTCACTTTCTCAGAGAATTCAGTCAGGCTCCTGAGGCATGGCCTGTGCCTCACAAAGTCATGTTAACGATCCCTAATAGACTATGCTTCTCCACATACTAGTAAATGTTGTCTCTAAGAATCCTCAGCAGCAGTTTTCCCACCACTGATGTAACTGGTCTATAATTCCCAGGATGATCCCTGCTACCTTTTTTGAATAAAGAAGAAGAAAGCCCTTAACTCCAAGTGGAGTCATCGGGATGCCGTCGTGATGGCGTTTTTTTTAGTAGGCTTTCTTATACGAGGCTGAGTTGCTAGCTCGAAGCTCAACCCAGCATGGATGGAAAGCCTGCAAGGGAGCTGGCTGGATTTGAACTCGGGAGGCCTCGCTCCGAAGTCCGGCACTGATGCCCCTACGCCACCAGCTGGCGAACCTTTCTTGAATAAATGTATTATATTTACCAGCCTCCAATCTTCTGGTACTATTTCTATGGCCAGTGAGGATGCAAGCATCATTGCCAAAGTCGTAGTAATCTCTTCCCTTGCTTCCTGTAGCGTATCACAACAATATATTCATGTATAATATACAATATCTTTATATACTGGGGTGTATCCCGTTAGGGCCCTGAGACTTAACTGTTCTAATGTTTTTCAAAAGTTCCAGCACATCCTCTTTCTTAATGTTGACATATTCCAGTATATACGATACAATCACCCTGTTCTACACAGTCCTCACATTTATCAGGGTGTCTCTCTTTGGGGAATACGGAAACAAAGTGCTTATTAAGGACCTTCCCTACCTCCTCTGATTCCAGACAAATACTTTCCCTTCTACCCCTGGTTGGTCCTTCCCTCACTCCAGCCATTCTCCTTTTATTCATGAACATGTAGACCACCTTGGGGTTTTTCTTTATTCTACTTGCCAAGGCCTTCTCATACCCCTTCTAGCTCTCCTAAGTCCATTGTTAAGCTGTTCTCTGGCTACCTTGTAACTCTAGAGCCCTGTCTGGTCCTTTGTTTCCTAAATCTTAAGTATGCTTCTTTATTCCTCCTGACCGGATGGTTCCCATGTCTTGTCAACTATGATTCTTTCAGCCTGACATTCTGTCCTTGCCTCAGTGGGACAAATCTATCTAGAACCTCATGTGTGTTCCTTAAACAATGTCCACATTTTTTATTGTGCATGTCCCTAAGTATACAATAACTGTTCCCAATTTACGCTCCCAAGTTCCAGCCTGATGACACTATAATTCACCCTCCCATATCTCCTGTTCTTATCCTTGCCCAACACGATGGTAAAAGTCAGGGATTGTGGTCATTATCTTGGAAATGCTCAACACCAATGAAATCAGTCACTTGATCAAGTTCTTTGTCTTGTACCAGATCCAGTATGGCTTCTCCTCTAGTCGGCCTGTCGACATATTGTGTCAGAAATCCTTCCTGGAAACACCTAACAAATTCTGTGTCATATAAGTTTTCTGCACTAAGAAGGTGCCATTCAATATTGGAGAAATTGAAGTCACTCTGACAACAACCCTAACAACAGGAATTCTGCAGATGCTGGAAATTCAAGCAACACACATAAAAGTTGCTGGTGAACGCAGCAGGCCAGGCAGCATCTCTAGGAAGAGGTGCAGTCGACGTTTCGAGACCCTTCGTCGGCCTGAAACGTCGACTGCACCTCTTCCTAGAGATGCTGCCTGGCCTGCTGCGTTCACCAGCAACTTTCATGTGTGTTGCTGACAACAACCCTGTTACTTTTTCACCTTTTCAAAATCTGCCTCCTGATCTGCTCCAATTAGTGGGCATGGTCTATATAATACAGACAGTAGTGATTTATCCCTTCCTGCTTCTGACTTCTGACACTGACTTGGTAGACAATTCCTCTGTGATGTCTTCTATTTCTGTGATACCTTTTCTGATTAGCAATATCACTCCGCACTTGTCCCTTTCGAAACATCTAAACACTGGAAATCAAGGAGCACTTGGCTTTGTGACGTCCAAGTCTCTAATGTTAGCTATGTTGACGATCCAGGTACTAACCCATGTTCTAAGTTCATCACCCTTGTTCCTGATGTTCAGTAAAATAGACACATTTCTTAAGGACCTCATCCCTTTTCCTACCTGTGTTGTTGGTACAAATATGTACCATGACATTGGGCTGTTCACCTTCCCCCTAAAGAATGCCGTGTTCCTGATTTGAGACATCCCAGGCAACATACTATAGAACATAGAATAGTACAGCACGTTACAGGCCCTTTGGCCCACAAAGTTGTGCCGACCCTCAAGCCCTGCCTCCCATATAACCCCCCACCTTAAATTCCTCCATATACCTGTCTAGTAGTCTCTTAAACTTCACGAGTGTATCTACCTCCACCACTGACTCAGGCAGTGCATTCCACGCACCAACCACTCTCTGAGTAAAAAAACCTTCCTCTAATATCCCCCTTGAACTTGCCACCCCTTACCTTAAAGCCATGTCGTCTTGTATTGAGCAGTGGTGCCCTGGGGAAGAGGCACTGGCTATCCACTCTATCTATTCCTCTTATTATCTTGTACACCTCTATCATGTCTCCTGTCATCCTCCTCCTCTCCAAAGAGTAAAGCCCTAGCTCCCTTAATCTCTGATCATAATGCATACTCTCTAAACCAGGCAGCATCCTGGTAAATCTCTGTACCCTTTCCAATGCTTCCACATCCTTCCTATAGTGAGGCAACCAGAACTGGACACAGTACTCCAAGTGTGGCCTAACCAGAGTTTTATAGAGCTGCATCATTACCTTGCGGCTCTTTAACTCTATCCCTCGACTTATGAAAGCTAACACCCCATAAGCTTTCTTAACTACCCTATCTACGTGTGAGGCAACTTTCAGGGATCTGTGGACATGTACCCCCACATCCTCTGCTCCTCCACACTACCAAGTATCCTGCCATTTACTTTGTGCTCTGCTTTGGAGTTTGTCTTTCCAAAGTGTACCACCTCACACTTCTCCGGGTTGAACTCCATCTGCCACTTCTCAGCCCACTTCTGCATCCTATCAATGTCTCTCTGCAATCTTCGACAATCCTCTACACTACCTACAACACCACCAACCTCTGTGTTGTCTGCAAACTTGCCAACCCATCCTTCTACCCCCACATCCAGGTCGCTAATAAAAATCACGAAAAGTAGAGGTCCCAGAACAGATCCTTGTGGGACACCACTAGTCACAATCCTCCAATCTGAATGTACTCCCTCCACCACCACCCTCTGCCTTCTGCAGGCAAGCCAATTCTGAATCCACCTGGCCAAACTTCCCTGGATCCCATGCCTTCTGACTTTCTGAATAAGCCTACTGTGTGGAACCTTGTCAAATGCCTTACTAAAATCCATATTGATCACATCGATTGCACTACCCTCATCTATATGCCTGGTCACCTCCTCAAAGAACTCTTATCAGGCTTGTTAGACACGATCTGCCCTTCACAAAGCCATTCTGACTGTCTCTGATCAGACCATGATTCTCTAAATGCTCATAGATCCTATCTCTAAAAATCTTTTCCAACAGCTTTCCCACCACAGACGTAAGGCTCACTGGTCTATAATTACCCGGACTATCCCGACTATCCCTACTACCTTTTTTGAACAAGGGAACAACATTCGCCTCCCTCCAATCCTCCGGTACCATTCCCGTGGACAACGAGGACTTAAAGATCCTAGCCAGAGGCTCAGCAATCTCTTCCCTCGCCTCATGAGCAGCCTGGGGAATATTTCGTCAGGCCCCGGGGACTTATCCATCCTAATGTATTTTAACAACTCCAACACCTCCTCTCCCTTAATATCAACAAGCTCCAGAACATCAACCTCACTCATTGTCCTCACCATCATCAAGTTCCCTCTCATTGGTGAATACCGAAGAGAAGTATTCGTTGAGGACCTTGCTCACTTCCACAGCCTCCAGGCACATCTTCCCACCTTTATCTCTAATCGGTCCTACCTTCACTCCTGTCATCCTTTTGTTCTTCACATAATTGAAGAATGCCTTGGGGTTTTCCTTTACCCTACTCGCCAAGGCCTTCTCATGCCCCCTTCTTGCTCTTCTCAGCCTCTTCTTAAGCTCCTTTCTTGCTTCCCTGTAATCCTCAATAGACCCATCTGATCCTTGCTTCTTAAACCTCATGTATGCTGCCTCCTTCCACCTGACTAGATTTTCCACCTCACTTGTCACCCATGGTTCCTTCACCCAACCAACCATTCTTTATCTTCCTCACTGGGACAAATTTATCCCTAACATCCTGCAAGAGATCTCTAAACATCGACCACATTTCCATAGTACATTTCCCTGCAAAAACATCATCCCAATTCACACCCGCAAGTTCTAGCCTTATAGCCTCATAATTTGCCCTTTCCCAATTAAAAATTTTCCTGTCCTGTCTGATTCTATCCTTTTCCATGATAATGCTAAAGGCCAGGGAGTGATAGTCACTGTCCCCCAGATGCTCACCCACTGAGAGATCTGTGACCTGATCCGGTTCATTACCTAGTACTAGATCTAGTATGGCATTCCCCCTAGTCGCCCTGTCCACATACTGTGACAGGAATCCATCCTGGACACACTTAACAAACTCTGCCCCATCTAAACACTTGGAACTAATCAGGTGCCAATCAATATTAGGGAAGTTAAAGTCACCCATGATAACAACCCTCTTATTTTTGCATCTTTCCAAAATCTGCCTCCCAATTTGCTCCTCTGTATCTCTGCTGCTACCAGGGGGCCTATAGAATACCCCCAATAGAGTAGCTGCTCCCCTCCTGTTTCTGACTTCTACCCATACTGACTCAAAAGAGGATCCCGGTACATTACCCACTCTTTCTGTAGCTGTAATAGTATCCCTGACCAGTAATGCCATCTCTCCTCCCCCTTTTTCCCCCCTCTCTATCCCTTTTAAAGCACTGAAATCCAAGAATATTGAGAATCCATGCCTGCCCTAGCCAAGTCTCTGTAATGGCTACTACATCATAATTCCGTGTATGTATCCAAGCTCTCAGTTCATTACCTTTGTTCCTGATGCTTCTTGCATTGAGGTACACACACTTCAGCCCTTCTCCCTGACTACCTTTACACCGTTTATTCTGCTTCTCTTTCCTCAAAGCCTCTCTATATGTTAGATCTGGCTTTACTCCATGCACTCCTTTCACTGCTCTATCGCTCTGGGTCCCATCCCCCTTGCAAATTAGTTTAAACCCTCCCGAACCATGCTAGCAAACCTTTCTGGGTGTCTCTTTCACACCACAAAATATCCCTTCTGTTTCCCATAACAATTGACCCCTATCATCACTGCTCTCCTGTTCTTCCATAAGATCGAGGAACAGAATTAGGCAATTTGATCCATTAAGTCTGCTCCATCATTTCATCATGGCTGATATATTTTTCTCTCACCCTCCATCTCCTGCCTTCCTTTCCCTGTACCCTCCCCTGCGTATCCCTTCATGCCCTAATAAATTGAGAATCTATCATCCTCTGGCTTAAGTATACATAAAGACTTGGCCTCCACAGCTGTCTGTGGCAAAGAATTCCACAGATTCACCACTCTCTGGCTAAAGAAATTCCTCCTCATCTCCATTCTAAAAGGATGCCTCTTTATTCTGAGGCTGTGTCTTGGACTCTCGCACCAACATCCTCTCCACATCCACTGTATCAAGGCTTTTCACCATTCAATAGGTTTCGATTAGGCCGCCTCTCAGTCTTCTGAATTTTAGTATTCACTACAGGTTTAGAGCTATCAAACAGTCTTCATATGATAAGCCATTCAATCCTGGAATTATTTTTGTGAACCTCCTTTGAACCCTCTCCAGTTTCAGCATATCCTTTCTAAGATAAGAGGCCCAAAACTGCACACAATACTCCAAGAGAGACCTCACCAGTGCTTTATTAAGTCTCAACATTGCATCCTTGCTTTCATGTTCTAGTCCTCTTGAAATGAATGCTAACATTGCATTTGCCTTCTCACCACAGACTCAACCTGCAAATTAACCTTTCGGGAATCCTGCACAAGGACACCCTAGTGTTCGGGGTGTTTAAATGTTTGGGGTTCTAACGTTTAACTGTCATTCATTCTTTGAGGGCACCCCTCTGTTTTCGTGGATGGTTGCAAAGAAACCATTTCAGGATGTACATTGTATACATTTCTCTGACATTAAATGTACCTTTGAAACCTAGTCCCTTTGTGCCTTAGGTTTTTGTATTTTCTCCATTTAGAATACAGTCAACCCTTTTACTTATTCTACCAAAGTACCTGACCATACACTTCCTGACATTGTATTCCAATTGCCACTTATTAGCCTGTTCTCTTAACCTGTCTTAAGTCCTTCTGTAGCTTCTCTACTTCCTCAAAACAACCTACCCCTCCACCTATCTTCATATTGTCTGAAAACTTTGCAACAAAAGCATCAATTATATCACCCAAATTATTGACCTATAACGTAAACAATCAGTCCCAATATAAACCCCTGTGGAACACAATAGTCACCGGCAGCCAAACAGAAAAGGCTGCCTTTATTTCCACACTTTGCCTCCTGCCAATCAGCTACTGCTTCAACCATGTTAGAATCTTTCCTGTAATACCATAGGCTTGTAGCTGGTTAAGCAGCCTTGTGTGGCACCTTGTCAAAGGTCTTCTGAAAGTCCTGCACAACATCAATTCTCCTTTGTCTATCCTGCTTGTTATTTCTTCAAAGAATTCCAAAAGATTTGTCCCGCAGGATTTTCCCTTGAGGAAACAATGCTGACTATGGTCTATTTTATCATGTCTTCAAGTACCCTGAAACCCCATCTTTAACAAATGACTTCAACATCATCTCAATCACTGAGGTCAGACTAACTGGCCTATAATTTGCATTCTTCTGGTCTTCCTCCCTTCTTGAAGAATGAAGTGACACTTGCAATTTTCCAGTCTTCTGGAACCATTCCCAAATCTAGTGATTCTTGAAAGATCATTACTAATGCCCCCACAATCTCTTCAGCCACCTCATTCAGAGCCCTGGGGTATACTCCATCTCTTCCAGGTGATGCCACTCTTTTTTTTTTCTTCTGGAGCCGGGCTCAGAGACCCAGTGTCAGAGACCTGGTTACTATGGCCTTCCCCTATTAGGTCAGCCTTCCTTTCCGCAGTAGTAGATCAAAGTGGTACATTTGTTATTGAGGGTAACTGACACAGGGGTACTCTGTATTATCTCTCTATTCCCTATCCCTTTCCTGACAGTCACCCAGCTATTTGCCAGCTTAGGTGTGACTACCTCCTTGTAGCTCTTATCTGTCACCTCTTCATTCTCCTTAATGAGCTGAAGGTGATCTAGCTTCAGCTTCAGTTTCCAAGCAGCCTGCAAGGAGCTGCAGACTGGATGCATTTCTCGCAGGTGAATCGGAGAATGGGGTTTCACGGATATCCAATATCTTGCATGAGGATCACATCACTGACCTGGAATCCATTCTCACTTCTCTAGGTACTATTTAAAAAAAGGGAAATTTGACAAAAACTTAATCGTAGCCTCCACCTCTTCTTGCCAAAGTGTCAGTTCTCCACTCTAACAGTGGCCACTCCCATAATGATCATACAAACTTTTTTTTATTATTGGCCCTTGCCATATGCCTAATAACCTGAACGAACTCAAGTTCTGTAAAATCTCGACTTTGCCCCGTTAGTTTTTGAAATCTGCAAGCAGTTGTCCCCACAAAAAGGTATTTGATACTGTTTACATCATAAAGAGTGTCAAATACAATTTTCAGAAATTGAAGCAACACACATTAAAGTTGCTGGTGAACGCAGCAGGCCAGGCAGCATCTCTAGGAAGAGGTACAGTCGACGTTTCAGGCCGAGACCCTTCGTCAGGACTAACTGAAGGAAGAGTTAGTAAGAAATTTGAAAGTGGAAGGAGGAGGGGGAGATCCAAAATGATAGGAGAAGGCAGGAGGGGGAGGGATGGAGCCAAGAGCTGGACAGGTGATTGGCAAAGGGGATATGAGAGGATCATGGGACAGGAGGTCCGGGGAGAAAGATGGGGGGGGGGGGGAATCCCAGAGGATAGGCAAGGGGTATAGTCAGAGGGACAGAGGGAGAAAAAGGAGAGTGAGAGAAAGAATGTGTGTATAAAAATAAATAACGGATGGAGTACGAGGGGGAGGTGGGGCATTAGCGGAAGTTAGAGAAGTCGATGTTCATGCCATCAGGTTGGAGGCTACCCAGACGGAATATAAGGTGGTGTTCCTCCAGCCTGAGTGTGGCTTCATCTTTACAGTAGAGGAGGCCGTGGATAGACATGTCAGAATGGGAATGGGATGTGGAATTAAAATGTGTGACCACTGGGAGATCCTGCTTTCTCTGGCGGACAGAGCGTAGATGTTCAGCAAAGCGGTCTCCCAGTCTGCGTCGGGTCTCGCCAATATATAGAAGGCCACATCGGGAGCACCGGATGCAGTATATCACCCCAGCTGACTCACAGGTGAAGTGTCGCCTCACCTGGAAGGACTGTCTGGGGCCCTGAATGGTGGTAAGGGAGGAAGTGTAAGGACATGTGTAGCACTTGTTCCGCTTACAAGGATAAGTGCCAGGAGGGAGATCAGTGGGGAAGGATGGGGGGGACGAATGGACAAGGGAGTCGCGTAGGGAGTGATCCCTGCGGAAAGCAGAGGGGGGGGGAGGAAAAGATGTGCTTAGTGATCCCGTTGGAGGTGGCGGAAGTTACGGAGAATAATATGTTGGACCCGGAGGCTGGTGGGGTTGGTAGGTGAGGACCAGGGGACCCTATTCCTAGTGGGGTGGCGGGAGGATGGAGTGAGAGCAGATGTACGTGAAATGGGGGAGATGCGTTTGACAGCAGAGTTGATAGTGGAGGAAGGGAAGCCCCTTTCTTGAAAAAAGGAGGACATCTCCCTCGTCCTGGAACGAAAAGCCTCATCCTGAGAGCAGATGCGGTGGAGACGGAGGAATTGCGAGAAGGGGATGGCATTTTTGCAAGAGACAGGAGGCTGTGGAAGTGAGCGAGGTCCTCAATGAATACTTCTCTTCGGTATTCACCAATGAGAGGGAACTTGATGATGGTGAGGACAAATACACTCGTGAAGTTTAAAAGACTACTAGACAGGTATATGGAGGAATTTAAGGTGGGGGGTTATATGGGAGGCAGGGCTTGAGGGTCGGCACAACTTTGTGGGCCAAAGGGCCTGTAATGTGCTGTACTATTCTATGTTCTATAGTATGTTGCCTGGGATATCTCAAATCAGGAACACGGCATTCTTTAGGGGGAAGGTGAACAGCCCAATGTCATGGTACATATTTGTACCAACAACACAGGTAGGAAAAGGGATGAGGTCCTTAAGAAATGTGTCTATTTTAATGAACATCAGGAACAAGAGTGATGAACTTAGAGCATGGGTTAGTACCTGGATCATCAACATAGCTAACATTAGAGACTTGGATGTCACAAAGCCAAGAAGTGCTCCTTGATTTCCAGTGTTTAGATGTTTCGAAAGGGACAAGTGCGGAGTGATATTGCTAATCAGGAAAAGTATCACAGAAATGGAAGGCATCACAGAGGAATTGTCTACCAAGTCAGTGTCAGAAGTCAGAAGCAGGAAGGGATAAATCACTACTGTCTGCCACTAATTGGAGCAGATCAGGAGGCAAATTTTGAAAAGGTGAAAAAGTAACAGGGTTGTTGTCAGCAACACACATAAAAGTTGCTGGTGAACGCAGCAGGCCAGGCAGTATCTCTAGGAAGAGGTGCAGCCGACGTTTCAGGCCGACGAAGGATCTAGAAAGGGGAGGCAGGGTTTGAGGGTTGGCACAACATTGTGGGCCGAAGGGCCTGTACTGTGCTGTACTGTTCTATGTTCCATGACAGGGTGAGAAGAGGAATAGTCCAGATAGCTGTGAGAGTCAGTAGGCTTATAGTAGCCATCAGTGGATAATCTGTCTCCAGAGACAGAGACAGAGACAGAAAGATCTGGAAAGGGGAGGGAGGTGTCGGAAATGGACCAGGTAAACTTGAGGGCAGAGTGAAAGTTGGAGGCAAAGTTAATAAAGTCAACGAGCTCAGCATGCGTGCAGGAAGCAGTGCCAATGCAGTCGTCGATGTAGCGAAGGAAAAGTGGGGGACAGATACCAGAACAGGCACGGAACGTAGATTGTTCCACAAAGCCAACAAAAAGACAGGCATAGCTAGGACCCATACGGGTGCCCATAGCTACACTTTTAGTTTGGAGGAAGTGGGAGGAGCCAAAGGAGAAATTATTAAGAGTAAGGACTAATTCTGCTAGATGGAGCAGAGTGGTGGTAGAGGGGAACTGATTAGGTCTGGAATCCAAAAAAAAACGGAGAGCTTTGAGACCTTGCTGATAGGGGATGGAAGTATATGGGGACTGGACATCCATGGTGAAAATAAAGCGGTGGGGGCCAGGGAACTTAAAATCATCGAAAAGTTTAAGAGTGTGAGAAGTGTCATGAACATAGGTAGGAAGGGATTGAACAAGGGGAGGATAAAACAGTGTCGAGGCACGAACATAGGTAGGAAGGGATTGTTTGCGTTCAGAAATTGAAACTTCATTTCTTTTTATTTTCTTCAGTAAAGTTGGTTATAGTAAGTTGCCTTCAGTTAGCATCTAAACAAATGACACTTGGTCGAACTCTCGTTATTTTTTGTGCGTTTAAAACAAAGGGGAAGCCAAAATGGTTTTGATGCTATTTCAATTGAGTTAAAACTATTAAGAATTTATTTATGTACAACTGGTTTGTATGATATAGGTTATATTGTTGTGTTGTGTCCTGCATATTTGCTGCATTACTATTACATAGACTGTAAATTTAGCTTTGTGTCTTCTTGTCTTTTTAATGTTACTATGTTTGGCAACGCACCAAGTCAGGGGAATACGCACATGGAAAGAGAAAGATGGCTGGATGAAATGTCTTGCATATTCCTGGTCTCTGCTAAAATCTTGATCTTCATGTTATATTGTAGCATTGCTGTCATTTTACCAATTCAATTAGTTTGTTTTGTAAAAATTTTCTTATCACCCTCACTGGTTTTACCTGCCCCTACATCTCCTCCCTCACTACCATTAAGGGCCCCTAACAGTCCTTCCAGGTGAGGCAACACTTCACCTGTGAGTCTGTTGAGGTCACTTACTGTGTTTGGTGCTTCCTGTGTGGCCTCTTGTATATCGCCGAGACCCGATGTAGATTGGGAGACTGCTTCACCGAGCAGCCATGCCCTGTCTACCAGAACAAGCAGGGTCTCCCAGTGGTCACCCATTTTAATTCCACTTGCCATTCCCATTCCAATATGTCTATCCATGGCCTCCACCACTGATGGGATAAGGTCACACTTAGTTTGGAGGAACAACACCTTATACTCCGTTTGGGTAGCCTCCAACCTGATGGCATGATCATCGATTTCTCAAACTTGTAGTAATGCCTCCCCTCCCCTACTTCCTTTCACCATTTCCCACCCCCTTCTCCCCCTCTCATGTTACCTCCTTGCCTGCCCATCCCCCCCATGCTCCTTCCCCTTTTTTCTTTCTTCCATGGCCTTCTGCCTCTTTCACCAATCAACTTCATCCCCCCCCCCCCAAGTTTCACCTGGTGTTTCTCTCTTCCCTACCCCCATCTTTTAAATCTGCTCCTCAGCTTTTTTTCTTAAGTCCTGCTGAAGGGTTTCGGCCCGAAACGTCGAATGTATTTTTTTTTCCCCTTGATGTTTCCTGGCCTGCTGAGTTCCTCCAGCATTTTGTGTGTGTTGCTCTGAAATGCACATTCTTGATCAGTCTGTGTACACAGCCATGACTGACATCCACCCTGAGCTCCATTGGCTCCATGGAGTAAAACAGAAGCTTATTTACACGCATGTTAAAGCAATGATGGAGCTATACCCAATGAAGAAATCTTGTATATTATAAACATGTCCCCCACATGTGTTGTCCTGTATTAAAGTTTGTTAGTAACACATCTGCAAAACACCATAAAATTATATCCTCTGCAAATTATTGCAAATGCTATGGTAATTTATAACCTTGCCATGGTATGAGAGTGGCATGGTAGTGTAGTGGTCAGCATAATGCTATTACAGTGCCAACAGTTCTGGTTCAATTCTGCAAGGAGTTTGTATGTTCTCCTTGTGACCACATGTGTTTCCTCCAGGTGCTCTGGTTTTCTCCCCCCTTCCAAAAATGTTTGGTTAGTTGGTTAATTGGTCATGGGGTGTAATTGGGTGGTGCAAGCTCATTGGGCCAGAGGGGCCTGTTACCATGTTGTAAATTTCTAAAGATCTAAATTTATGCAGATTTATAAATTGATAATATAAGCACGTTTTTAAGCTTGGATTTTCATTTAACTAGCCTTTTCTTCTATAATCAGAGCGTGGCTCCTGTGAATGGCTCAGTGGTGTCTTCTGTTCATAGTTTTATGCCAACCAGCTCGACTGCAGAAGGTAAAACTTAATTTTGTCCTGTGGCTTCTCTTGGGGAGGGGGGTGTGAGAATACTGCCATTTGCCTGAAGCTTCATTATTCAGCAAAAAATGTTGATTTGTGGAGGCTGAAAAGGCATATCTGCTACTCTGTATTTAAAATATATAGGTGCTGGTCCTTTGCATCATGAAAAGAAGGTTGGATGAGCATGTACTAATGAAACATAATTCTGATACGGATTTGTGTGTGTGGTAGGAGGCATGACAGAGTCCTAAATGGAATAATCAAATATATATCAATTTAAAAACCACAGATATAATCTGATATTAGTAAGAGGATGTCTTCCATTTAATTTCTCTATTGACACAAACTGTCAAAGTTGTGAAAACTCATGGTGAGCAACTGTTTTTTAAATGTAAGGGGAAAATATATAGTTAATGGCAGGAACCATACCAGTATTGATGTGCAGAGGGATTTGGAGTTCCAAATCCATAGCTCCCTGAAAATTGCAACTCAAGTAGCTAGTGTGATAACAAAACTGCAGAGCTTGCTGGCCTTCATCAGTAACAGAATAGGGTGGATGGCCAAAAATCTCTTCTCTAGGGTAGAAATACCAAATACGAGATGACATCATTTTAAATGGTGGGAAATTTTAAAGGAGACGTATGGTAAAAGTTTTTTCCTCAAAGTGTGGCAGATACCTCAAATGTGTTCCCAGGGTGGTTGTGGGAGCAGATATGATAGTAGCATTTTAAGGGTGCTTAGAGGGGCACATGAATATAGAGGGATGTGAGTCATGTGCACGCTGAAGGAATTAATTTGACTTAGCATCACATTCAGCACAGGCATCATGGACTAAATAGCTTGTTCCTGTGCTGTACCGTTCTACATAAATCTAGTTGGCTAAAAGTTCTGAATCTTGTTTTCTTGAATGTAATTTACTTTATAACTGATTTCAATTTTAATTAAGTTCCTTTCTTACCAGGTCTTGTCCCACAGCTCGATGATAATGTTGCTATCTCAGAATGCAAATCCGACTCTCGTGAGGAAAATGTCATGATAACAAACACAGTTGCAGCTATTGGTATTGGAGCTGGTGTTGTGAAAATGGGTCGATTTCAGGTAAGATCTCAGTACTGTAACCAAAAAATTGTAAGTATTTCCTTCCCTCTAATCTCCTCACAACTTGTTATTTAGGAGATAATTGTCAAATAATATTGAATTGCTACAGTTAAAGACTCTATAAATATTATTGTGATTTTTATTTCCTTTCAAGGAATAATTTATTTAAAACTATGGAAGTAAAATGGAGTACCTGGCTTAAGCACTTGTTGATTTTTTTTAAAATCCTTTCATTATACTGTCTACATTTGGGCTCATTCCTGACCTTGTGTGCTTTCTATGACTGCATCGGTTTCCTCCAGGTGCTCCAATTTTTTTCTAAAACGTGGGGTGCTAGGCTAATTGGCTATTGTATATTGCCCCTGATATGTAGATGAATGGTAGAATCTAGTAGGATTTGGTGCGAATGCAGAATGTGTTACTTGATTGTTTGCTGTTGGTGTGGACTCGCTGGGCCAAAGTGTCTGTTTCCATGCCATGTATTTCGATGACTGACTTTGACTTCCACTTTTTGTACAAAATTCTCACTCTTCTGTAAAGGTCTTTGATTACAAGATTATTAACTAATTCTTTCTATTTTTATAAAACAGTACATCTAATATAGCCCACAGCCTTGGTTCATGAGTGTACTAATTTGGAAAACCACCATGAATTTCTCTTCTTTTACTGTCAATTTAATTTGTATAGTCCATACAAAGATAAAATTCTTCTGTGATCAAATTGCTTTTGTTAACTGTGTCTCTTATTTTCAGTTGTGTGCTATGCCCTGTCCATTATTGTTTGGTGGCAGTTATCTAGGATCCTAAGGTCTATTTTCCAATATCCACCCAATTGCACTTGGTTTTCTAATCCTTATTCTGCCTTTTCCCTACCCTCCACTGTTATTTCATTCATCTTGTTTAAAAAAAAACATGTCTAATGCTTAGTTTTGGTTACTTTGCAGCAACTTCTCTGTAATGGCTTTGGGTTGCTCCCATTTATTTTGTTTTTTAGCTCTTAATTCTTAACTGTCTGTCTTCACAATGAAAGTTGCATGCTTTAGACAATCTTCAATTTTGTTGCTTCAGCAATTTTCCCTGCTTTGCAGTTGGAGCTGTATTCTGTCTGTATGTTTGTTTTCTGATGGATTTCAGTTATCTTTATCACAAGACCATAACATATTAGGCCATTTGGCCTGTCGAGTCTGCTCTGCCATTTCATCATGGCTGATCCATTTTCCCTCTCAGCCCCAATCTCCTGCCTCCCCGCCACCACCCCCAGTATCCCTTCATGCCCTGATTAATCAAAAATCTATCAACCTTTGTCGTAAAGACTTGGCCTCCAGAGCTGCCTATGGCGATGAATTCTACAGATTCATCTCTGTCATTGTCTTTAATTTCTCAAATTTTATTCCCCAACACCTTTCTCCACTGTTTAGTTTAAAGCCATATTTAAGCACCTTCACTATTTGACTAGTTAGAGTGCTGCTTCCAGCATGATTCTAGTGAAGTCTGCCCAAGAGAACTACTCCATCCTTCCCCAGCATTCCATGAATTGAAACCTATTTCCTCTCACCAATCTTTGAGTCATGCATTTACCTCTCTGATCTTACTAATGTCATACATTTTGCATGTGGCTCAGGTAAGCATTCTATTCTTACCATTGTGGTTCTGCTATTTAATTTGGACCCAAGCTGCTCATGTTTCTTCAACAGAACCAACCCCTGGACCAGAATCAGCTGGACCAGAGGTAACTTGTACTTCAAGTTCCTTTACACTGTCTTGAGGAGATCTTAATCTTGACATTGATATGGCCATTGGGACTTGTAGATCTGGCTGCAGAAAGCACCATCTGTACTACCCTTGAAAGCCCTGGATTCTTTTCACTCCCCAATTACGAATGACCTCATCCAATGGTGTCTGCTACTCCTTCCTGCAGTTACTCTTCTGATCTATAATGCTCCAAGAACCTTTATCTGTGTGAACAGGTAGTAAGGCTGAGGATCCTTTTTATGCTACATTATTGATTCCTATACCTACGTCACTGTTTGTCACTTGTTCCTTTTTTGTTTGACTTGACCAGTTCTGCAGTTCCTAATCAAAGGTATGTGATTGCTTCTTGAAACAAAATGTCCAGGTGGTAATTCCTCCCCCCCCCCCCCCAGTGTCCCGCAGTGTCCAAATCAAAGACTCCTGCTCAACAACTAGTAATAATAAAAAGAACTTTGGCTGATCTTCTAATCATACTGGGCTGCAGCACATCCTGTACCCATGACTTAACTGTGCTCCTATGCTTATTTTAGGTTATTTATTATATTTATTTAACTCTTTTTAGAAATAAAACTGCACATTGCCATTGTCTTACTGAACTTGCTTGGTCACCAAAGTCCACTCTCCATTGACACTCCACTCAGTGGGCATTGCATATTGCACTAAGAAGCACTGTGCCTTGGCAGAACTCTCATATGTTAAATTGTATTTTTACATGTTCTGAATCACCTGATCAGTGAATCAGTTCTTGCTGGTTACCTAATTAATTGAGGTTCTAGGCTTGTTGTTTACCATATGTAATTTGTTTACAGTCAAGTAAAAGCTGCAAGGCTAAGAGAACAGTTGAACCAAAGTAAACAATTAAATATTTAAAATAAAATTTCCTCTTATCTCATCAAATACCATTTTCTGTTAGCACCTCACATTTTCTGTTAGCACCTCACATTTTCTGGAGTATCATGTGCTCCAGGTCACTTTGTATCAATACTAAGAATTTGGACTCTTTCTGATGAATCATCCTTCTGAACCTGCCAAATTTTCTATTTCATATAATTTTACAGGGACTCCATGAGAGTGCAACTCAAGTATTATGTAGAGCTTTGATCTTCATATTTAAGGAAGGGTATATTTGCTTTGGGGCAAAGCAGAGTAAGTTCACAAAGCTGATTCCTTGGATAAAGAATTTGACATATGAAGGGAAGTTGAGAAGGTTGAGCCTATACTCACTGGAATATAGAAGAATTATAAGTGACCTAATTGAACCATTTAAGTTTCTAAGGAGAATTGACATTGTGGATTCCTCCATCTTGAATTGTTATTTAGAACGAGGGTGCATGGTCTCAGTATAAAGGGATCAGCTATTTATGATGGACAGTTATTACCCCTCAACCATCAAGCTCCTGCACCAGAGGTGATAACTTCACTCATCTTTATTTACCCATCATTGAACTGTTCCCACCACCTATGGACTTACTTTCATGGACTCTTCATCTCATGTTCTTTATGTATTGCTTATTTATTTACTATTATATTTTTCTCTTTTTTATTTACAGTTTGTTGTCTTTTGCATATTGTTTATCTGCCTGTTTTGGGTGCGGTCTTTCATTGATTGTATTTTATTTCTTGGATTTACTGTGTATGCCTGGAAGAAAACGTATCTCAGGGTTGTAAATGGTGACATATACAGTACGTACTTTGATAATAAATTTACTTTGAACGTTGAGAGATGTAGAGGCTATGTTTCTGATATTTAAACTGCAAGGGTATCAAGGTGTGTAGGGAGAAGGCAAGAATATAGTCTTGAGGTCAGGAGTGGATTCGGTATGGTATTATTGAATAGCAAAGTGGAATGGTCCATTTTTGCTCTTGTTTCTTATGATATTAAAAATAAAATTTAAGAGACTTACTGCATGAATTGTTCCACTTTTACACATTGGTCACTTTACCCAAAGGCAATAAACACTTGCACTTCCCATAACAACTTGATGTACAGTCAGTTAGTATAGATGCTAAAGTGCTTTTGTATTTAGTTCTTTTGTGGTTTTATTTTTTTAAAAAAATGTCCTGATTAATACAGTTTTGTAAAGTAGTCAAAATATTGTTCTGCTCTATTGTGTATTTTATTCTATTATTAATCTGTATTAATCTGATTACACATAATGAATTCTGCAGAAAATTAATTAAAACTACCTTCAGTTAGTTAAAAATAATTCCTCCCTCCTGCTAGCCTAGATCAATTTGTGTGGTACTATACCAGTATCTGCTAATTGACAGTGTCAGTTGTGTTTGAATAATTTTTAACTCAACCTAAAATCACATTATGCATTGTCTAATATTTTCAGTTATTTTGCACAAGAGCCAAATCCTAATGATTTTTTGTTTAGAAAGCTGCTAAGTAATTTATTTCGTTGTAGGTTTCTGTGGCAACAAATGATGATTTGTATCAGCAAACATATGATGAACAAAGAGGGTGTAAGCAGAAACATACTTCAGATGAATCGTCCTCTTCTGGGAGTCCTGAAAGTACACTTGTTAGACCATCTGCAAGTGGCAGCCATGAAGACGTTGTGGATGGTGCACCTATAATTGAAAGTAGAAATAACGAATCCTTACCATACCAAGATCAAGAACCAGCCCAGCAGGCAAAAATAGGACGGTTTCAGGTAACAACACGAAGAGATACTGTTGGCCGTTTTTCAGTGGCAAGGACACAAGATGAAGTTACATTTGAGGCTGGCAAGAGAAACCTTCCTTGTGTTCCTATGAGTACTTCTCCATTAACAGAACTTTTGTCATTGCCAGTGGATCATGTTACAGATCGAATTTTACCACCTAGAGAATCAATCGAATCAGAACAATGTCTACATACAAATGGACCTGTTTTTTCTGAGGTAGGACAGCCCCTTCCAAAGGAGCTTGGTCAAGTGGCAGTTGATAGTGCAGGCAGTCCAGTATCTCCTCAATCATCAGAATCCAAGGGTACTGTTATCCTACAGAACCTTACCAATTCCTTTAATTCTTCTTACTTGAGCAGTGATAATGATTCAGAAATTGAAGATGAAGATATGAGGAAAGAGCTGCATCGGCTGAGGGATAAGTAAGTATCTGGTTAACCTCTATATTTGCTTGTTTGATATTTACATAATGGTGATGTAGGCTATTCATTTTGTAAGCACGAAAAGTTGGAGTACTAAGATCGGTCTTGCAGTAGAAGTATGACATATTCTTCTATAGACCTTTACAATTTATACACATCTCTGGCCACAAAACTCAGCTGATCACCAAATTATCACCAAACACAGCCTTAGCAAATGCAAATACCACTTGTGAGCAAGCCCCTTTATTGATGACTCCAGGAGTCTGAAGATATGGATTCCTAGCTACCATGCAGCAAACACTAGGAAACATGGGAGAGGATAAGTCACTCAGAACAAGTGTTCCAAGGAGAGGGGGGAAAAAATACACCATTGAAGTCCTTCACAAAATAGCATTTTGAAAAACTAAGATCAAATCGAGATATTAAGGTCCCATGAATATTGTGCCTAACACTGGTTTTGTTAACTTTATTTTATAATAGAATGCAAAAGATTTTCATGTATACATAATGCTCAAAATCGGAGTAGTAACAGCTAAGTTAATATTAAAGATTATAATACAAATGGGAAAGTAGGAAATATAAGCTCTTAAAATTTACAATTTGCTTTCAGATTTTGTTTTTTTTTGCCCCCAAGGGATATGGAGCAAGTTTGATAAATATAGTTCAATGAAAATTGTATGAGTTGAATAAATAGTGGGGGGAAAAAAACTGAAGGGTTTCTGTTTCTCTGCTGCACTTCATTATTACTATTTGTTACTATAACTCAGTAAAAAACCCTGGGAGATTTTAGGTTGAGGGAAAGAAAAATATATAGTATATGCTTAAGTTTAATGTCAAAATATCTTCTTTCAATTAGACCCTTCTCTCAAATTTATATTTCAAAAGGAAAAAGAGTGCCCATTTCTCCTTTGTTCATGGGTAGCTGTAGGAAGGACTTATCCTCTCCCATGTTTCCCATGGTAAATTGCATATCTTCAGATTCCTGGAGTCGGGCAATAAAGGGGCTTCTCACAAGTGGTTTTTGGACTTGCTGAAGCTGTGTTTGTGACAATGTGCATGTTGCACTATCATTTTGTGGCCAGAGATGTGTATAAATTATAAAGGACTATAAAAGAATATATCATGTTTCATTTTAGTGATGGGTATCACAGAACAACTTTCTGATAGCAGTACTCTGTTGTAAAACAATTTATTTCAGACATTTGAAAGAGATTCAAGAATTGCAATCACGACAAAAGCAGGAGATTGAGGAACTTTATATAAAATTGGGTAAGGCGCCACCTGCTGTAATAATTCCACCTGCAGCACCCCTGTCTGGACGTCGCAGACGACCCACAAAAGGGAAAAGCAGCAAGTCCAGTCGGAGCAGCTCTCAAGGACAGAAAAGTCCCTTACTTTCAGGTAGGTAGTGACGGGCATCCATTGAACCTTTTTTTTTGTTGTACGGTGATACTTACTGCTGATGTCCTTGCTCTGTTCCCCTTGCAGGGTCTTTAACTGTTCAGAGTACTTCAGCGTTGACAACATCACAGATGCTGTTGCCACCTCAAACTACTCATGAATTCTCTGTTTCTGGACAAGGTCATTTGCTGAAACCCTCACCATCCAGTGAAAACTTGCACTCTGCTTTCACAAGTGAAGGGGTGATTTCTGGGCAAAGTGTCTCTTGTACTGGACAAGGTACAAATTTTGCTAACTAATTTGAAATTTTTAGGTGGCACATTCTGACAAGTTTTGCAATTATTACATTAGTTGTAGGAGGTCACACATAGGCAAATTTAAATCATGCTGTCATTATTCAAAGGGTACTCTTGGTTTGCCCTGATTTACTGAGAAGTCCCTCGTTCATCATCCGTGTAACAACAGTGAACTGATGGCAGTATAATGAACTGCTACCTGAACACTTATTGTTAACTCACTGCTGGTTAGGGAGGAGATAATGAAAGTATGTGTAGACGATATCTTGGGGAGATTGGTGAACAAAATCATGTGGGATGAATTTATGAATAAGAGATATCACTTTGCTTAGATTATACTGTAGACCTGGCAATAATCAATTGGAATTATACTTATTTAAGCAAATTGCAGAAAGGTTTCAAAGCAAGTAGGGTTATAGTAGGGGGAATTTTAACTTCCCCAATACTGAGTGGATTACTTTAAAGTAAGGAGTGTGGAGGGACAGAAATTTACTAAGTGCATCCAAGAGGGGCTTCTTTTTGACACCATATCAGAGAAGGGGCTGTACTTTTCATTACTTTGGAAAATGAAACCAGACAGGTGGTTGAAGATGGTTTTGAAAGGAATAAGGTTGGTTCTCAAGTTAAGATCCTCAATTGGGGGAAGGCTGATTTCAGTAGCGCAAGAGAGGACCTGGCTAAAATGGAATGGGTGCAGAAGCTTACCTTCAAATAACCTTTGACAAGTAGAAGCCTCTTAAGAGGTGGCAAGAAAGGAGGGACAGCATGTTCTGGTGAGGGTTGAAGGAAAAGATTGCAAGATTAGGGATGACAAGTTATTGATGGTTTGATCAGGAAAATAACTAATATACCCAACTGCATTCCGGCAAATCCCTAGATCAATAGAGGGCAAATAGTGGTCATGAAGTATCCTTGGCATTTAAGGTTAAGGAGAATCCCAAGTCATCCTACTAGTGAAGGAGCAAGAGGGTAGCTATGGAAAGACTAGTTGCTTTTGAGACCAAAGGAATAATCTCTTTGTGGAGCCAGGTGTTATAGGCAGGTTTATAAATGAATATTCATCTCTATTTAAAAATGAGAAAGACATGGAGTATGGAGAGTTCTGGGAAGGATATGCTGATTGTCTGGGCCATATTGGTATTAAGAAAGTGAAAATGCTGGATGTCTTGGAACATAAGGGTGGATAATCCCAGGGCTGGGTGTGACTTATCCTAGAATGCAGTTGGGAATGAGAGAAGATTTCTGTGGTTCTGGCAGAGATACTTTAATTTTTTGTTAGCATTGAGAGTGATATGCTGTCCAATGAATTTGTTATTTTGAGGAGGTAACCAAGGAGATTGAAAGTGTAGTTTTACACGTTGACCATGTGTATTTTAGTAAAGCATTTGGCAAGGTTCCATATGGGACCTGAAGTAAGCCTGCTAATTGGATCCAAAATCAGCTTAATAATATGTGGCAGAGGGTATTGGTAAAGGATGTTTTACTGATACAAAGTCTGTGTTGAGTGGTGCACCACAGCGATCAATGCTGGAACCTTTGTTTGTGATATAGTATTGTCTTGGAAGTGCATATAGGAGATATGAGAATTTTATAGATAACACAAAAATTGATGGTGTTATGGAAGCTTGTGTAAGACTTCAGCAGAATATAAATCAGTTGGGCAGAGTGTTGTGAGACCGAGTTTAATTGTGAGAAATGGAAGATGATGAATTTGGGAAGAATGTAAAATAATTGGTGGGGAACTAAAGAAATGTTGATGAGCAAAGCAATTTTGGAGTCAATATCTATAGTTCCCTGAAAGTGGCGACACAGATTGATGGGATGATGAAGGCGTATAGAAACATAGAAAATAGGTGCAGGAGTAGGCCATTCGGCCCTTCGAGCCTGCACCGCCATTTATTATGATCATGGCTGATCATCCGACTCAGAACCCTGCACCAGCCTATGTCATGCTTCACAGATTGGGACACAGAATATAAGAGCTGGGAGCATGGTTAAGCTACACTCTGATTCTAGTGCACAATTTTGGTCACCACACTGTAGGAAAGATGTGAATGTACTGGAGAGACTGCAGAATAAATTCATCAACATGTACTTGGATTGGAATACTTTAGTATGGGGATAGCTTGGATAGCCTGGACTTGTTTATCCTGCAGTGAAGGAGGCTGAGGGGTGACTTGTCAAAAGAATATAAGATTATAAGTGACGTACTTGGGGTTGATTTTCTTTTTCATAGCAAGGTGTCAAAAACAAAAGAGCGTGGATTTAAGGTGAGGATGGAGTTTTAAAGGGGATCTATGAGTGGGTGAGGGGAGGAGGAAAATACTTTTATACAGATTTGTTGATGTCTGGAATGCTCTGCCAGAGGTCATGGTGGAATCAAACGCAATTACTACATTTATGATTCTTTAACAAGGGTACATAGAAATAAAAGGCATAGGATTTGATAGTCCTAATGAGAGCAAGTGGAATCAGTGGAGATGAGTAAAATTTATGTCATGGGCATGGGTTGATAGGCCTGTTTCTATGCTTACAATTCTGACTCTGGTTCTATAACCAAGTCTGAGAGGGAGTTGTATGCATTTGTGTGTGGAAGAGTTCTGTTCAGTCGAGGTTTCCTTCATTTTTGAGTCTTAGCCATGCACTTATTGAATCGCATTCCTCCTTGGATTAAAAAAAAATCAATCACTTTCATCACTCTTTTGGGAATGTATGGAAATGCATTCTAGGTAGATTACGGGCAAAGTGAATTCAAACTTAAGTGTTATGTTATGATTTTATGACACAAGGTATGGGCCAAATAATAGTTATACTGAAAAGCCAGAATGTAAGATCTTCAATGTTGTTTTATGGTAACTCGGAGGTTTCTAGTTAAAATGTGAGTTGAAGTAGGATATCATGAATTTGGCATATTGGGAATCAGTCATCAAGTGACCATGACAGAGGGCAAGTGAAGTTTGGTGAAATACAGATCAATTTTCTCTTTTGACCTTTTTAACAGAATGACATTTGCAAAATGTGAAGGATGTTCATAATTGGCATACAGTTTCAGGGATGGAAGACTAGTGCAAAGGAGGAAGAAAATTTGGATTTTGAACATAATACAGGAGGAAACATCTTGCTGAGCATGAAGAAGCAGGGAATTCTGTGACACTCTGTTCCTAAAAGTGCCCCACTTTTGACTTTGATATTTCAGTCAATTGGGCCCATAAGGGGATTAGAACATATTTTCACATTGCAGAAAGTAGAATTACTCTCCAAGCAGAGAAATAAAAAGAGAACTGATATGCTGAATCCTCTATCACAGACTCTGCTGATGAATCAAGCAAATGGAGGTGTCCAAAATTCTAGAAGTCTTATTACCTTTGGTAGTAATTAGGGTGCAGGGTGGGGTGCAGACTGTAGGTAGCAAGGTAAGTCACAAATTTAAGATGATTTCTGAAGACTAGAAGAACATTATTTCTTTTACATTGTGGTATCAAATGGCCATGAACCAAATTTATGAATGCCTTTCAAGACAGTGTTATATATTTTTTTCAAAGAAATTCACAGAGCTGTTTGCAAAGATAGGTAGAACGGGACTAAACACATCGCTCTTTCAAAAAGCTGGCATATACATAGGATTAACTGACTTCTTTCTATGCTCTAAGATTTTACCATTCTAATACTGATTTAAATAATGCAGTTGCTAAAAGATACTAATCAAAATGAAATGACCTAGCAGTTGAACTTGTTAATGTCAGCAGTATAGAAGCATTAAAACATTGCACACCTCATAACAGATCCTAAAGCTTTCAGCAATAGAATGGCAAAATTTTATGATCTGAATCCCAATTTCAATGTCTTGAGAGTCAAAGTGCTACTATCTACAGTAGCTGTGTAATAGTACATGATTTAACTCCATCAGAACATCTGGTGTTAGAGTTATGGTGAAACGCTGCTTTTCTTTCATCTGAAATTTCAAAGGTGAATAGCCAAAGTATTTATTATGCATTAAATTGAGAATGAGACTTAGAGGCCTTGTCTTTCATTTTTGTTTGTTGATCCTAATCTCAAGTGAATTATTATCCCTGTGCTCTAAATCGATAGGAAAATTAAGGCAGGTGTAAAAATTGGGATTGAAAGAAGTGTATTGATAACACACCATTTTTATCACAATGGAGGAAAGAATGATGGAAGTTCTATATTTAACAAGCTAGCTCTTTTTATTTGTGTCATATTTGTTGGCTGACTTTCTAGTTGTAATTAAATTACACAATGTTCTCATCGTCCTATTAGCTTTAGAGCACGACATAATTTTTTAGTAGATAGTTTTGGCAGAGATTACATTTTTCTACTTTGAGTTATTTCAAAAAATGAAGAGCTGTAGCAAAATTGGGCCTTTTGCTGATGAAGTTGGAAACGTTGGTCCTCTGGTACATAATTAAATATATTTTATTAAAATCAAATAAACCATAAAATAATTACTTTGGCTTCACTATATGTGCATTTAGTTTTCCTTTGAATTTGTTCATCCGAGATCAGTATTAACTTTAAATATACTGGTTATTGCTCTGTCCCAAAAATAAACATGGGGCACAATATATCAACTCCTTTTAAAATGAGCTGTTCTGGCAAAAGTAATTGATCCTAGTGCCCTCAAGCAGGTACTGAACGCATTTTAGATAAATTGTTCAACATTCAAAGACAGCAGTCTGAAAGTCTATACATATATATTCTTAAATCTATAACATCTGCATACAAAACTTGCCATGAATTGGGCCAGGAGATGGAATAGTGGGAGGTTGCCAATTTTCAATTCCTGTTTTTGTGAATTGGTTTTGTGCTGTGAAGTTCAACAGAACTCTTTTGACTAATATTTTGGTTCAATTAGAACTGCAGTCTTTACAAGTGTTCCTCTGTTTCAGTATGTATATAAATGGATGTACAATTTTGTATCTTAAGATGGAACACAAATTGACAGCTAACATTCCCTTTACTCTAAAGAAATGCTGTTTTATACATTGTCAGGAAATGTTATTTCTATTTTTGGATCAAAAATGTGTGTATTTTGGCATGTTCTTAATTTCTTTGAGTTCTGAGATTCAGTTGTCTCCATGTATTTGATTTCTACAGCAGGATTTTATTTCAATATTTCCTCTTTATGCAGGCCAGATGTGTGACAAGTGGAGCTCAGTCAATGCCACTCAAATGTTAGTTAAAAACTGGTGGTTGTATGTTAACCAACTAAATTAGTTTCATTCGCAGTCTTGCCCTCCACAGGTGATCCCTTCACATGACAGGGGTATGTGTCCTAGAAAATAGTCATAATGTTATTTTCTTTTGTGTAAAGCTTGTTTATCTGTACACGCTTCATGAAATGGGAGTTGGGGGAAAATATATTTATTCCACAAATTCTGTGAGAATGAATATTATTCCTTGTCGCACTTTTTTGTTGGGAGCAGAGATTTGTGAATCCTGTAAAAGCAAATTTCTTGAATAGCTATAACACATGGGTCATCTGTATTGTAGTTTGAGTGACGATTATTCATAATAATGAAGATTGAAATAATTGCCCACAGGTCTTGTGAATGATTGACCAATGCAGTTTTTCTATTCAAAGCTGGTCTCAGTACTTCATTATTTTACATATTTAAAATTCTTGTGGGTTATGTAATCTGAACTGTCATTGTAGGTTGTAGGTATTTTTCTGAAGGTAAGCACTGGATGATAACTGTTGGGCAGCTGCTTGTACACCTTTCAGGCAATGGCAGAAACTTGGAAACATTTAGAAGATACAAATAATGAGTATTATGTGCAAGTAAAACTCTTGAAGGTGATTAATATCTGACATGGATGAGGAAGTTGTGCTATCCAGTTTGAAAACATTTGAACAATATATTTTCTTTAGCTTGTGAGCTCCCAGTATAAGTTAAGCCTTCGACTAACCATTACATGGTGAAAATAATTGTTGGGAAAGAATCAAATTAAACCACATTTTCTTGCTTTAATAATAAGGAACTGAAGCACGAATGATGCATGTTATTGGAGATGATAAATTCCTGTAACTAGAAATGCAATTTCCTTGAGCATGGGGGTGGGGGGGGTGCAAAATTACATGCATAATTATCTGAGTAGCTCTGTAGGTAGCCTGGGTCTGTCTGCAAAGTAGAATTTCATTAAAAAGCTTTAGAATGCAAAAAGATTGTGTTTTCAATGTGACATGCTCCCTCAATGCTTATAAAACTAATATGCTGATTATAGTTGTCTGTTTTCCTCCTTTTCTGTTACTCTGTCACAGGCTCAGCAGCGTTTCACTGTGCATCTGAACAAGTAACATTTAAACTTGGCGGCAGAAGGACAAGGTTTCTGAGTACGCCCTGTCTGGCTCTTTGTGTGTAACAATTTTATTCTTTCTCATCTGCCTTTTCTTTCTCTTTCCCGTACATAAAGCTTTGCTGCTGTCAATGCCTACTCTGTTCACTATGCTTTCTGAATTTTAGTCACCTATTCGAAGTTTTCTCATAGGGCAGCGAAATAAATTAAAAACCAAAATTATTGTGAATTAACTAATTTCTGGAAATGAATTGGAAAAAGAAGCAAATTATATGAGTCATCCTGACATAAATGGTTGCCAACAACTAGTCATGATTGTGTGTGCATTTGTGTGCCATTAAACAGACATGAGCTCATTTAAGAATATAAAATTTTAAATCCAGACAGCATATTTTTGCCTATTTAGAGGCTTCAATAGAATTGTAAGGACTGCAGAAAGTTTTATAATATATTTTTACCCATTTGAGAAGTACAGGTGTAACTTTGGTTTTGGATTACTTGTACAAAATCAAATTGGCACAAAAATGACGAAATTCTTGCCTTGTGACCGACGCCCCAATATAATTGTTTCTTTTCTTTTGTTCAAATCTGTTTTCCACCCTCCTCTGCTCCCATACACCTAACATCCAATCCCATCCCATTCTTTGTCACTACCTTCTCACTGCTCCCTCCAAGCGATATTTAATTTTGCACATACTGCTATACCAAGGCAGTATGTCCCTGGGTGCGGCTGCTGTGTTCTGCTGCATTCAATACACAACCAGCAGCCATGTAGTTACTATTTACCGTACCTTCCCAAGTATCTGTGTATCTCTAGCTTTCAGTTTGTTTCTTGGCAGTGTATTAACCTTTGACTGCTGAGTTGTGCAACGGAAGCATAGGCTGCCTGTGACTGGATATTCAGTCTACTGGCACAATGCCATTTTCACAGTCCTAGGTTAGATAGATCATAAAAAATATTGTTGGGATCTCCAGCTATGAAGATAAAGAATCAGAATGAAGATAGCAGATTCAAAACATCTTATTTGAGAATGGATTTGAGAATTGGAAATGTATTTTGTTCCCTTTTCATAATAATGCTTTTTTCATAAAAATAACCATTAAATAGCCAAAATTGCCCTTTATTTGGTGGAATTGTAATTTGAACATCAATCATAACTTTCTGGATATTCTGTCCAAAGTTTAAAGGTACTTTACTATGGAGTGCTATATATTACTTCGATCCACCCAAAAAATTATAGCATGTTGACTTTTCGGAGTATTTTAGCTGAATCAAATTCTTTGACCATTTTCAAGTCCTTGTGTGGTCTTTTAGATAAGTTATAATTTATGCAGTTTGTCTTAACGTTGAATTTTAATCACACACCGTCTACTTGTTACAGTTATTAGAACACCTTTGGTGATTAGGGTATATCAACAACACCAGCTTATCAGAGAAATGTCATTACATTGACATTAACACTAGGGAAACTCAGACTTCTTGTTTAAAATAAAACTGAAAAACTTTATTGGGAGTGGTGAGGGAAACATTTCCATTTGAAACCTGTGATCTTAATGTGTGTGTGTGTGTGTGTATATATATATATATATATATATATATATATATAAGAGCATTTCCCCCTTCCATTATAAACTTAAGTAAGCCTACATAGTTGCAGTTTTCACGTTTCCTCATAGGCTCTGAATCTTTCTGTGACAGTAGTAGGTAACCTTTCAGCATTGATAGGTCACTGTTCCAATTCCTGTCCTGAAACTTTTAATAGGAAAGGCTAGCAATGTTTTTAAATCTCCATGCATTGCATGGCAACTTTCATTTCAATATTTTTTCAGATCATTTTGCTTTTTTTTTTTGCTGTTGGTGACTCAAAACATGGCTGCATCAGTAGAAAAAGCCCCCTTGTCCTTTATTCATGCCAGGTTTTCTGTTTTTAAAATTAACAAAATCTGAATTTACTAATTAAAATATGCATTTTTATTCTAATTCCAATGCAATCTTTTAATGTGTTTATAATAAAAGTATGTGTTTGGGCATTCCATCTGCCAGTGGTCAATTTGCTTAAAAATACTTTAGTTCTGATACTTGATACTAGATACTTTATGCCATGGTTCTGATTTCAGGAACAGTGGTGTAAAAACTATGAATATTTACCTTTCTCTCATCTCAGTTATTTAAATATGGAATAGCTTAGATGTAATAAAATATCATGATACCTATAATTATTCAATAATAAAGCTTGTGCCCTTTTTACATGTCATTTTGCCAAACCTTTTGTCAGAAGAACTCTCACTAGTTTTGAATTTAGTTTATTCTCCCTGCCTCTATCACCACACTATACTGCGTTCTGCTGCAATATCAAGCTAATTTTTCAAGTGGTTTGATACATTTTTGTACTGCTCAATTAATGAAAAGACAAAGAAGAGTTTTCTGGATGGACTTTACAAAAAAATTCAGTAATTTTCCATGGATCACATTTGGAATGAGCCCATAGCTGGTCATGATTCTGAGTGGCTTTGCTTTGACTTTCCATCTTCTCTACTTAATCTTTACACTTGTTCATGTTTACAGTCGGGTTTACTCAACTTTTGCACAGCCACTGTGTATAAATTATGTATATATTGCAGCAGTGAAACAGGCTAGTGGTGAGAGAGATAGGGACGGCAGGGTGGGTGGTTGGTTGGGTAGGGGGAGAAAAGCTGATGGAGATTAGATTGCAATAGTTTTGAGTTCTCCAGCTAATCTGAAAGGCAGATTTAGGTGTTTTTAATGCAAATTCTTCAGCAAAACCCTATGGAATCATTTGATCATCTTAATTCAGTGCTCAAGATGCAATAATTGATACTTGGAACTGAAATTATGCTGTGCCATTTGTTTCAGTATAAGCTAATTAAGTTAATATTTTTACATAATTAAAAAAAATGGATAACATGTACATTAGATGAGAATTGACTTTACTACATGACTTGGTGTGTGGTGGAATGCTCTAGTCATTTTCCTGATTTGCCAAAACACTTTGAATCCCACAGGCTGGTATGGATGCAGGTCCAGTGGACTTTTATCTCTGCTAATCCTAGTGCATGTCAGTTTAAATGTTCAAGAAAAGCAGCATGGCTTCCTACGAGTTTACATCTCATGGAAGTTGTTTGATTACAGCTTTCTGACTGTCTTGGTCTCAATTTTCTGACCTTTTCCACTATCTAGCAGCTCTGTGTAAGTAACTTCATATTACAAACAAGCATTCTGGTTATTGAGGTTTAAAGAGGGAATACTAACCTGGATTTTAACTGTTTGTAAGTGGTGCATAGAAGATAATCTACCTTTTTCTTTAAAATATATGGAAACAGGCAAATTTATTTTACAACACTGCAGATTTTTTTGATTCACCTTTTTATTTTATTGATTATTCTCAAATTCCATTGATAAATTCAAAATATACAGTATATTTTAAATTTTGCTTAGCTGAAGTGTTGTTTGGCACAGCAAATGATTATTTTCATCCTGATTTACTAAGATGGTAAGCTGTGAATTGATAGTCATAGTAATAGAACGATACAGTAGGTCCACATCACCCACTGATTTGGATTTATCCTACATTAATCCCACTTATTTTCTTACATACTGCTTGGATTACACTACTCACCTACACACTAATGGCAATTTACAGTGGCCAATTAACCCACCAGTCCACACAACTTTGGATTATGTGAGAGAACAAGTGTATCCAGAGGAAACTCATACTGCAGAAGAGGGATGTGCAAAATCCATGCAGACAGCACCTAAGATCAGAATTGAAAGTGGATCTTTGGCACTGAGGCAGAAGCTCTACAGCTGCACCTCTTGCTCCCCAATTTTTTTTTACTAAAACAAAAATCATTTTTACATTAACTATAGAAATATTTTTAGAATCTGCTATGAAGATAACCCAGTTGTAAACTACTCTTGTCACCCATCCTGGAAACAGTCTTGACTATTCAAAACCCTTAATCCTCTTGGTTCTCTGTCTTGGCCCCACCACAGTGTGAATAGAGAACTGGGTGAGTTGGACTTGATAATTTAGCAAGATCACTCCTTTAAGCAGCAATATCAGTTTCAGAAATGCAGTATTGTTCTGCATACAGATTCTGATTCTGGCTGATGTTAAAATTGCTTAACCTGAATTATTTGTAGCACATTAAGGCAAAAAGAGGCCCTTTTAAAGGTTTACATGTGCTTGATATCCATCTGATTAAATTCCATCTTGACCATGTCACAAGGCCAGTTTGTCTACTGTTTACCAGTTTGCTGGTTGATTACAACACTGAAGCAGTGATCGAGAGGTTTAAAAAAAGGCTCTTCTGATATATACATCTTGGCCATTGTGTGGTGCTGCAAAGCAATTGTGCATTATAAAGTGCAGATATTAGAATAACTATAAATAGGAAAACAATGTATAGCTTAAATGTTTTGAAAAACTGGAAGATGGACGCAAAGGTGTTTTTATAGTTGAATAATATATTTGGCTTTGTCTACTGCTCTAAATTTGTAATTACTAAGTAGTGAAAGATTGCATGCCTGATTAAAATTTTATAACAGGTTCAAAGAAGTATACTTCATTTGTACTAAAAATTACTGTTTAATGAGACCACCACTTCCTGGATTTTGCACAAATGCGCTAAATGATGACCATTTGCTTCCTCTTTGGTTTTACTACGACAGAATCCCATATGAGGTCACACTAATCAATTCAATTGATATTGATGTACTTTTCCCATTCTGTATGTTTCTCTTCTCCAAGCACTTTTCTTTGTTCTTTAGGGAAGATGGTGAAAAAAGTCTGCCCATGCAACCAACTGTGTAGTAATTATCCTTTTCTCATGTTTTACTTGCAAAGCATGTGACAATTTTGTATCATAATCCTTGCATCTGACTTTAGCAGTTCAGCTTATATGACTTTTTAAAAAAAACATTTCTACAGCACTATTTAAGTGTACGGGTCTGGGGGGGGGGTATGAATCATACTTGTGTACTTTTATACAATGAAGGTTTTTTTTTGGTTGGCCTCATGGTTGCATTGACCAAAACATGTTTACTTAAAAATTTATTGTAGACTTAATTTTATGGGCTAGTAAATTATTAAAATTGAATGGAATTAAAAATTTTCCAAACCATTTATATGAAAGGGATCCTTCATAATAGACCAGAGTTTAAATAGTACATATTAAAACCAGCAATGTTTATCCCCACCCATCAACCCAAAGACATTCATCCATTGCTAACATTGAATGTAACTGACCAATTATCAGAGACCACAGAACTTGTGATGCTGAAGTCAAGTGTAAAGGCAGCTTTGGTCTTGCATGTGCTAATAACTGGTTAAGTTTTGAATGTGGATGGGTTTAGTGCTTTGTTGTCTGGATGCATTGCATGTTCAAATGCGACTTGGCTTTAATACATCTTTGATCCACCTGTCAGTTGTAAAGGAACATTGCATGAAGATTTTATTAAATGGCTTAACTAATAAAACTTATATGGTGCAATTATTCCATAACACAAACATGGGTCATACCATTTGTTTGAAGTGCAATGCATGATACAAATGTGAAAATTACTGGCAAACTGTAGCTTTGTTCAGGGTCCCTATGCACAACAGTCTGGATCCATTGATGAATGACCTTCAGATGATATTAATAAAACTTGTTGAGTCCTTTCAGTTGAAATAATTCAGCAAAAACACTTAAATTGCATCCTTTTATGAAGAGAAGACCAGAATTACTTAAAAGTCCATCATTAACCTTTAAGTAATGACAAGAAAATAAGGATTCATCTTTATTATATATCACAAAAAATTATGATTTTTGATTATTTTTGGGTATCGTGAGCAAGTATTGTCATGAAACAAAGTTATCTTCAAGTATCAACATAACAGCAAGTTATTTTGATTTGAGAAACTCAGATCATATTTGTAATGAATTTGATCATCTTTGTATTTTCCCAGGGACAACTAGCACAAATGCAGTAAGTGGGGTTGGGCAAATGGCCCAACAACAACCAGCAATGACGACTAGAAAAGGCACCTTCACAGACGATTTGCATAAGCTGGTAGACAATTGGGCTCGAGATGCTATGAACCTTTCACAGAACAAGCGTGGCATCAAGCAGCAGGGTCAACCAGGCCATCATTACTCAGAAGTAAGAGTTTGTTGTTCCACTGTAAAATTGTATTTAAGGTGTTTCATTGGCTTTACTTGGTGTGCTGCTGTGACTGCTATTCAGGATTACATGCTTACTATTAAAGCGGACATTGATAGATTCTTGATTAGTAAGGATTTCAAAGGTATTGGGAGAAGGCATGAAAATGGAGTTGAAAGAGATAATAAATTAACGATTGAATGGCGGAACAGAATTGATGGGCTAAATGATCTAATTCTGTTCCGAGGCCTTATGTCTGTCTGAAAACTTCCTGAATTGTTTATGTGAGCCTTGGATATGCCATTAATAATACCTTTGGCTTAAAGCACAATCATGGGTTATGTTGTTACAGTTACCGTTAGTATTTCTGAATTGTCCTCAGTGATTGGTAGTGACGTGAACCTCTATTCCTGCATTGAAGAAGGATTGACAAAACATTTCTGTTCTTCTGTCCTGTTAACATTCTGAGTACTTCCGACTAGTGGTTTTCTAGTTAACTACCTAAAATATCTGCATGGAAAACATTCGATCATTTAGGTGTGTATATTACACTTCGAGTGCAGAAATCACATAGGGGTGTACAATTGTACATCAGTCGATCATTGACCCAGCAAAGCCAATTAAATGCATTTGAAGATAATTCCATTTGGAGAAAATAATCCTGCAGATGACATTGAGATAAATTATCAGTTCAGTCTTTTTTCCCATGGAGACCACGAACTGTATATGCTGGAATCTGGAGTTATAATGTTCGTTACATTTATTTTTCATGGCACACCTTGAAGTGGGAATGTTAATTGATATTATGAAGTGCTTTTGGGTGTTTAGTATCTCCACTACATGATATATATATTTTTTTTTAAAACTTGGGTTAAATTGGAGGTGGGTGTTTTTTTTTTTTTTGCACATCCAGTGCCATACTGCAGGATTCTTAAGTTTTATTGACATCTCAAGACATTCCTAACTTAGTAGAAGCATTTTTGAATTTATATGCTTTGAACCAGCAGTTAAAGCCATTTATCATATTTATTCTGGATTAAGCATTAATTATGGTATATCTGGTTGTTTTATTAACTCTTGTTTGTTTGTTTATAAAAATTTTACAGACAATGCCAAGGAAGTATTCAGCACCAGGTCAACTTTGTATCTCCATGACCAACTCTGTGGGAGGATCTTCTACTGCCTCAGTGGGTTCACTGAATCCTTTTAGCAAGACCCCTCTCTGCCAGTATGGTTATCCTGGAGCACCCTATAGTGCCCAGTGGACTGGAGCACCTCCCCAACAACAACCAGGGATTATACCACCAACAGCTGGTCTTCAGTTTCAAGGAGTTGGTAGCACTTCACTACAGAGCTTTCCCTTGGGTACTTTGCAGAAATCTGTCAGCAATCCTACTGGATCCAATCTTAGGACAACATAGATGCTAGTTCTGGATAAGTGTGATCAATAGATTGAGTGGAATTCAGGGTTTAATGCCTCTGCTGATGTTGCCAGGGATAGGTCATAGAGCTTCAAAGTATACAAATGGCTGACACTGCTTTTATATACACAGCATCATTGAGAGCTATTTTACTAGTTCTGTTTCAAACAGCGTTCTGTGCGGACATGTATTTACCCATCAGTTTTTGATGTTCAAACACTGTGATATAAATGTTGTTGGACAACAGTAGTAAAAGTGAATTTAGAGGGTTTAAAGTTTTAAAGAAAAACATAAAAAAAAACTAAAGCTAGCTATAATCCATAATTATCAGAGACACTTTAACTTCCTTTGTTACTTCATTGTATTAGGTAAATAAATGTGAATGTAAAATTGTATAAATGTACTTGAATACTTGTTTTCCCAGTATGCTTGCTGGATTCATAGTGCCTTGTATTGTGCTTCTGACTTGTCTGCAGGAAAGCACTTAGTGTCCCCAAACAGAGAAATTAAAAAAGAAAGAGAGCAAGTGAAGATGGAGTTGTGGTAATGCGGATAGTTACACTTGTTCTTTAACACACCTGTTGTCACTGGCAGCGACTGAAATGCCATCCATTCCCCCTAAATGTGTTCTAATACTTGTCCTTCCCTCCCAGTGATAGCCTTTTAATTACTGAAAAAGTGGAGTCACTTAAAGCTAAAGTAATAGTTTAAGTTTTCTTGTGTAGTTTAAGGGTCTGCATTTTTTGGAATTTTCATCAAGTGCTGTTGTTTCCAAAAATGCATTAAAAAACTAATTTGCATTTGATTCTATTAAAGTCACCAAGTCAAAATATTACTTAGTAGTTTTTATCAGCATGAATAGTGCTGATACATGTTTAAAATAGCAAGCCATGCCAAAATATGTTTTATTTTCCTTTGCTTTTAAATTGGTGGAAGAAAATTAGGTGCTGCAAAGAATCCACCATTAATCTTTAAGTGTAATTCCTCATCGCAGTTTATTGATAATCTTATTTATTGTACACATGACCATTGTAAAATTTACTTTGTATTTTGAGGCTCTCACCATTAAAATAACTTTTGAAGCAACACAGAAACAATTGTATGAACCCTGGATATATGGGAAATGTGAAAAATGACATGGAAAATTTGTATACACTGAGGAAAGTCTTTCTCAATACTATCTTCTGGTTTTTCCTGGAATGTAAATCGTGATATCTAGATAAAATTTAGCATTACCCAGAGTCTATCCAGCAGTGATCATATATTTAGGCTGAGTGCACTAATTTACAGTAACTTCCAAATTCAGAATCAAGCTAATGTTTAAAAAACTACACGTTACAATGTTAAAAAAGTCAGATTTGTTTCCAATATGAACATTTACCTTAAAATGTGGGACTTTTTTTTTCTTTCTTTAACCTGACCCTGAGAATGTTTACTCTTCCTCTTCACATTTCAATCTAAGCTACACATTTAATTTTGTTTTACCAGGTATTTACAGAAATGTGACTTGTGAAGAACTGGTTGAGGGAGTTGTGTTGCAGTTTTTAGTGATATGAAAAATAAAGGACAAATATACAAAATTTGGATGCCAAGGTTGTTTTAGAGTTAAGTTTCAGTTCTCTGACTTCATGAAAGAACTGTTAAAACCCTGCATTTGTAATTGTTGCAAATTGCAGGTGAGCACTTTATTTTGTTTTTCTTTCCAAGTAAATTGAGGAAGGTTGCACCATTTATTAAAATATTTTTCAATATAAATGAAAGGTTAGTTCTGCTGTAACTGTTATGATAATTCATGGAACTGAAGCATTTGTTAGTGCAGCACGTGTTGCAAACTGTTGCTGACATGTGAGCCTTAAACAATATTGAAGAGTTGGGAAGCTTAAAAATTGAAGTTGTAGAGGTAGACATACTATAGCAAATTATTCCATTAGCTCTTGTTTGGAACACCCAAACTCTAAGAAAAGCATGCTTTGAAATCCAAGTTCCCTTGTAAAAAAAAAACCTGTTATGAAGAATACAGTACACGTTTGTCTCTTTCAAGACTTTAATACAAAAAGCTTAGAATTATAGTGTAATGTTATTGTTATTTGGAGGTGTAATGGTATTCTGTACACCTGCTTTGGGGAAGGGAGGGTTGGCATTTCTTTTATTTTAGACAGATAGGCATGATAAAACTTTTATTTCTCTGTCTTTGCTTCCCTTTTAATAAAATTTGAACTGGTATGAGGATTGTTTCAGCAGGTGCTTTTGTAACTTCTACCCTATGCTTAATGATATTTCTTATTCTGTATGTGGATTCCTTTCAAGCAAAGGAAATAAAGGCAAGTACTGCAATCAGTATTATTCCTTAGACTGCAATAAACTGTGAAAAGTCCACATTATTATGTCGCTTTTAAGTCGAGAGTAACATTTATCAGATGAGTTACCTGACCTCTTGTAGGGGGGTGGGGGGAGCCCTAGATCTCTGAAATGTAAACTATTTGCATGGGGTTGAGGAAGTGGCTCAAGTTTCTAAGTGGTGAATTTTCTTCTAAACCCATCACTTCACCCTTCTTCCACCCCCAAACAAAAGAACTCCAGTGGAGGTTGATGTAGAATATGCAATAAATAATCCTGGGACTGCTATTGAGAATATGATTTTGGTTACTTCAGATTTTTGTTCCTTTTTCAGGACAGGCAGAGTTATGAATTTCAGTACATGTATGCTATTCTTGTGCATTGGGATGCATATTAATATATTCTCTATTGTGTTGCTCTATAGTTATGAATTATCATCCAACATCTAAAGCAAAAAGCAGCTGGTGTTCATTTATTTTAAACTGGGGTGCAGAGCCCATTTCTTCCCCCATATTCTTGTTTTGGGCTTTTTAATGTGGAAAAATTGGACCTATTTACTTTCCCTTTATAAGGAAAACAATTGGGGAGTAAGATGTACAACTATAAATGCTACTGACATGCATTAAATTATTTTCTGTAATACCTTTCTCCCCACTGTATCTACCCCTTCCCATTGCAACAAATTGCAGTCTTGAACCTCTTCTGTTGCTCTGGAGTTCAATGTCTGTCCAAGAGATCTTTCATTATTTAACATTGTACACTGTAAAGAAATGTGGGGATCATTTGCAACATGAATTGTATGTTTGCACTAAATAAGGGTGTTGAGCTACATGCAAGATTGCGCTTTGCGCTGAAATTTGTTACTTTCTTTGTAGATTATTAACTGAAATCATTCAAATAAAAATGATCAAAATCTCAGTGTTTGCATATTTCTCACAATAATAAGTCTTGTCTTTGGTTATTGAAGTTGTATGCTGATGTGGGGGGGGGGGGTCCAGGGGGTAATAAGTTGTGGTTTAGCTACAGCTTGAGGTCAAATGTGTTATTTGGTGGTGTTTCTAATGGAATGCAGTAGGTCGAACTTGTTCTTCAAAAAGTCCTGTCCAACAAAGTACCAGTTCACAGATTTCCATTTACTTAATCCAAAGTTAAAAGTAAATTCATTATCAAAGTACATATGTCAAAATATACTATCCTAAGATTCATTTTCATGCAGGTATTCACAGAACAAAGACATAGAATTGAATCAATGAAAAACTGCATACAAACTGTCAATGTGCAAAAGACAAATTTTAAATAACTTAATAAATATTACTGAGAAGGAGTTGTAGAGTCCTTGAAAGGGGGTCCATTGCCTGTGGACTCAGTTCATTGTTGAGTTGAATGAAGTTATCCATGCTACTTTCAGGAGCCTGAGGGTTGAAGAGTAATAACTGCTCCTAAACCTACTGGTGTGGGACTTATTTAGAGATACAGCATAGAATAGGCCCTTTCAACCAAGAGCTGCCCTACCCAGCAACCTGTCCATTTAACATGAGCCTAATCAGATGACAATTTTCAACAACCAATTAGCCTACTAATTGACACATTTTTGGACTGTGGGGGAAACTGAAACACCTGGAGAAAACCCACGCAGTCACAGGGAGAACATAGGGACTCCTTACATGGTGGAATTGAACTCTAAACTTTGCTCAACCTGCAATAGCATCTAACCGCTATGCTACCACGGTGCCTGGACCTCTTAGATGGTGGGAGTCCTTGATGGATACTGCTTGTGGCAGCACCACAAGAATCCAGGAAGTTCTAGTAATATTTGTATTAGAGCATCTACTTTCTAAAATACTGAAGATTTTACATTTTTATAGCTTACTGCTTTGAAATCGCCCCAACCACCTTGACCAATAACTGCACATGCAACAAGAAACACAGGTTGTGAAGATTTTCAGTAGAGGTTTTGGAATTCTTTAAGGATGCATTTCTGTTACCTGAATGACTATTGTAGGAGTTGCCAGTATTGTAAAACTAAATTTTTTTCAGTTGTTCAAAAATTCTTATGTCTGGCATTTGACTTGCTCTTCAGTCCATAATGTGACCCAAAGGTCCAGTGTGTGGGTTAGGTATATGAACAAGGTTGCAATCAGAAACACTGGTGGAAGAGTCAGGAGAAATTTGAAATTCCCTTTGAGGTCTGGCTTAAAGTATTGTTTTACTACATTAGCAGTAACCTGCAATTTTGCCAAAGAAACCTGGTAGTCCAGCTCCATCAAATGTCCTTAGAATTCTAAAGAAGGGTGAACAGCCAGCGATCAAGGTCCATCTCAGTAACATAATTAGGAAGGTGTTGAGTTCAGGCAGTTAAGTGCTAAATTAAAGGGCAGGACCTCCAGGATCATGATCTCATGATTGCTACACATGCCACATGTTAGCAAGGCTAGAAATGATAGTTTAACAAATGGCTAAGGAGATGAAGAAGGGAGGACTTAAGATTTTTTGGATTATTAGGCTCTCTTCCAGTGAAGGTGGAGGCTGCACAAACAGTACTGTTTGCCCCCTGAACTGGATAGGGACCAACATCCTTGCAGGAAGGTTTGCTAGTGCTGTTCTCTGGGCTTTAAACTAGAGTTGCAGGGAGCTGGGAACTGAGTGAAGTGGTTGTGGGGAAAGTAGAGGTTAAGCTTACATATGGGAATTGAAAGCTTGAGTATGGTGGGATTAATGTGAAGTAGGAGGCCGTGCACCATCCTGATTTGATAGAGACAGCCCTGAGAAGCACGGAAGAACATCTGGAGAAACTTGAAATGCCTGCTTTGCTGCTGCTGCTACTGTGCAATCGAGAATCTCCGGAGGGGAAAGCCCCAAATCCTTGGCTTTGCCTATGCTGGGGCTGGGGTCAAAGCGCTCGGCAGAGATGGGGCTTGGTGTCGGAGGCTTGAAGTTTTCAGATGGACTCGGAGTCGGATTGTGGTCGGGTGCTTCCAGGATGCTGCATCGGCAAGTTTGCGGCGCTGGAGGTTCATGGCAGGAAGAGTTTTCTTCCTTCAACTGTCTGCATAAGCTGATGGAACTTGCGAGAGACTTTGTGACACTTTTTTACCGTGCCCATGGTCTGTTCTTCTATCAAATTAAGTTATTGCTTGCACTGTTGTAACTATATGTTATAATTATGTGGTTGTTGTGGGGTTTTTTTAGTCTTGGTTTGTCTTGTGTTTCTGTGATATCATTCTGTAGGAACAAAGTGTATCATTTCTTAATGCATGCATTACTAAATGACAATAAAAGAAGACTGCGTGTCCTCATAATCTAATGTTTTGTGTGTCTATTTCAATACAAGGAGTATTGTAGGTAAGGCAGATGAGCAGATGTGGTAGTTCAATGTATTGAGGTTCCATTGCTTTAGACATGATAGATAGGGCAGTATTAAATGAGTAGGGGTGGCATTACTCATCAGGAAAAATTATTTGGCCCATCAAATATGCTTCACCATTCAATCACAGCTGATTTATTTTCCCTCAATCCTGTTCTGCCTTCTGCTTTAAATATATCAAATGACTTGGCCTCCACATCTGTTTGTGGCAATTAATTCACAGATTTTCCATCCTTTGGCTAAAGAAATTTCTCCTCACCTAAAGGGACATCCTATTTTGAGGCTGTGACCTCTGACCAACCCCTCTCCCCCCACCAATACTGAAAACATCCACTCCATCCCCACTCTGTTAGTCTTTCAATATTTGGTAGGTTTTGGTGAGATCTTCCCCCATTCTTCTAAACTCCAGCAAATACTCCTTTTTTTCCTGGGATCTTTTAGCTGTGCTAAAGGACTGGAGGATAGCTAATATTGTTTGTCATTCAAGAAAGGCTATAAGAATAAAGCAGGAAATTATAGCCTGATATCAGTGGTGGGTAAATTACTGGACGGTACTCTAAGGGACTGGATGTATACTATAAGTATTTAGATAATAGGGCCCGATTAGGGATGGTCAACATAAGGTATGTCATGTCTAACCAATTTTAGTTTTTCTATGAGGGTACCAGGAAAATTGAAGGAAAGGCTGTGGATGCTGTCTACATGGACTACACAATAGCCTTTGAGAAAATCCCACATGGACGACTGGTCTTGAAGCTTTCAGGATGAAATATTAATTTGGATTTAACATTGACTTAGGAGAAGACAGAGGAGTTGTAGATTGTTGTCTGTCACTGGAAGCCTGCGACTAGTGGTGTGGCACGGGGATTGGTACAAGGCCTGTTGCTATTTGTCACCTATATTAATGAATTGGATGATTATATGGTAAACTGGATCCACAAATTTATGGGGGTGTAGTGGACAGCAAAGAAACTTAACTTGCAGTGGGATCTGGACCAGCTGGAAAAATAATAGATGGAATTTAATAGGGACAAGTGTGAGGTGTTGAACTTTTGGAGGATAAACCAGGGTAGGACTTTTATAGTAAACAGAGCACTGAGGTTTTGTTGTAGAACAGGGATTTGGGAAGTTGGGATGTTATGTTGAAGTTGTACAAGATGTTAGTGAAGCCACATTTGCAGTATTGTGTTCCATTCTTATCAGCCACCTACAGGAAAAATACTAGTAAGATTGAAGGAGTGTAGAGAAAATTTAAGGATGTTTCCAAGACTTGAAGACCTGAGTAATAGGGAAAGGTTGAAAAGGTTAGGACTTTCTTCCTCGAAGCACAGAAGGGGAAATTTGATAGAGATAGACAAAATTGAAGGCATGGATAGGGTAAATGCAAGCAGGCTTTTCCCTCTGAGGTTGGGCGAGATGAGAACTAAGTCGTCATAGATTAAGGGTGAAAAGTGAAATGCTTAAGGGCAACCTCTTCACTCAGATTAGTGTGTGTGGAATGAGCTGCCAGTGGAAATGGTGGATGTGGGTTTGATTGCAATATTTAAGAAAGCTTGGGCAAGTACATGGATGAAAAGGGCATGGCAGGCTTAAATCCAAGTGTGGGTCAATGGGACTAGGTAGAATAATAACTTAGCACATTCCAGATGGTTGAAGGGCCTGTGTGTGCTGTAGTGCTCTATGATTCTATCATTTAATAAAATTTTCCAGATCTAATGGACAGGTTTTGTTTAGCAGTCTTGTCCTTTTGGAAGATAGAGTATAGAACAGTACAGCACAATACAAGCCCTTTGGCCCATGATGTTTTGCTGACCTTTTAAATTACTCCAAGATCAATCTAATCCTAACCCCTAATATAGGCATGAAAGATGATGGTGGGCTATTAAGTTGTGGTCATTGCATGATTTACTAAGATTTTCCAGTTCTCACATTGCAAAATGCTTTGAAGTGACTGAAGGATGTAGACAAGACAAAGAATATTATTGCTTATTTTCTTCAGTTGACTTACAGGATTATCTCTACATTTTGAACTTAGTTAAGTGTGGGGAATAACATCAGTAACCCAAACAAGAAAGATATTTCAAAGATAAACCATCCCATTAATCAGCAAAAGCAACACATTTCAATTCATCAATAGTTTAAACATATCTTAAAATTTCAATTTAGTTTGAAAGATTAAGCATTAAGTTTTAAATTTAATGTATAATAAAAACACTTAAAAAATGAAAAAAATGCCCATGGAAAAATAGAAGGATATCATTCAGAATCATGACTCCAAGGTACGGAATTATTGGTTATAGTAATTACAATATTTCTGTGAGTAACGGTCAAAAATGAAACTTATTCCAGTTTCATTCAACAGCACTCCAACATTTACCAACAATTATTGTTGACTAGAGCAATAAAAATTACTGGACATTTGGATGATTAACAAAAAATGAGATCAACAATGCAAAATTATATTTCAATCAGAAATTAATTAATATCACATTTACCCTCCATTTTCTCCAACCATGTAATGGCTTATGGTAAACTCCTGAAGCAATTGCAGTAGGCTTCTTAGACAACTTTGGATATTTTTCTAAACAGATTATTCCCTTAGCTTTAATTCTGATGAAAATACTGAGAAATCAAAAATGTATTTTCCTGTACAAAACCACAAGAGTTTCTGCACCTCAGAGTACAATCTAACTTATTACTTCAGTGCAATTTGCTATAGAAATTACCTACCACTGTGGTGCTGCGTAATTCATAACAGCAGCATAAAGCTTCCCAGGACATCAGCATTACATGTGGTGTAACTTTGAAATAAAATTACCAGATGGGCAAGATCCATTAAAGATTTTGAAGAACATAAATGTCTCACTTTCTCCAAAAGCTGCATTGTAGAGTGACAAAGGACATCTCACAAAGAAAAATAACAAAAAAAAGTTATGAAGAAATTATATGATGATAGCTTGCCACTTTGATTCTTCAGGCAGGTTCCAGCCTGCGTTTTTTCATGAATTGCCCCTCTCGGCAAGGACTGGATTCCACTGGAAATAAAAATTGCTTTTCAGATCAATTTTTCTGAACTCAATCTATTATAAATGACAACTAATTACTAAAATTACTTATCAGCAGATTTGTACTTCAAATGTAGCATTGATTACAACTCTGAAAGAACACCAAGAAAATATGTCAAAGTGGATTATGCCAATATTTGTCTGCATGGTCAGCTGTGGAAACTGAAGTTAGAATTGATGAAGGATCCAAGATCTAAATTATTTCAATGGCGCTTTTGGACAATGATTTGGAAGGCAATTAGCAAGGTAGTTGAATTTCTTATAGTAATTTTAAACAACTTTCATTTTTCCCCCCATTAACCACAATTTTATTATTTCCTAAAATATTTCTGAACAACAGAGGCATTTAAAAACAATATCAATTGCAAGCTTCACGGTTGAGTATGTTGTGCCACAACTTTGCTGTATTTTCAGGGACGACTGCCAACTGGAATTCAGGCTGTACAGTAAACTCCAGTGTGCATAAGACCATAAGATACAAGAAAAATTAGGCCTTTCAACACAATGAGTATGCTCCACCATTTGATCATGGCTGATTTATTTCCCCCTCAGCCTGTTCTTCTATCTTCTCCCTGTATGTAACTCTTAACACCCTTACTAATTAAAAACCTATCACTCTCCACTTTAAATATATCCAATAACTTAGCCTCAGATTATCCACCCTCTGGCTAAAATAAAAATTCTCCGTATCTAAAAGGATATCCTAGTTTAACACTGAGCCCTCTGGTCCTAGATTCTCCCACTATTGAGAACATTCTCTCCATATACACTCATTGTAGGCCTTTCAATATTTGGTAGGTTTCGGTGAGATTCCCCTTTAATCTTCTAAACTCCATCCAGTACAGGCCCAGAGCTATCAAACACTCATATTATCCTCTTCATTCCCGGGGCTATTCTTGTAAGCCTCCAAGGTACAGATGGTCAGAGTTAGATACAGAGCATTTAACTAAGGCAGGTCCACAGGGTCAGGTCAGTGCATTCTAGCTTACTAAATTTTAAAGAATCATATACTGCACAGTGAATGAAACATTAACGTAAAACTATACTTTCAGTAGCCTTGGACTTAACATAGGAGAAAAGAAAACAAAATAAATGTTGTGCACATGATGCCCACTCATTGATTAAATTGTCAGGAAAATTACCTATTATTAAGACAAAATTAAAATTGATATTATCTTATTCTTTTGAAAATCCAGGTGTTTACAGTAATGGAGATAACAATGCTAGATGCATTGATGTTCTCTGATCGTGCCATACAAAGTTGGTATCGTGCATAAGAATCCAACACAAAACTGCTTTGCTTCCTTGCATTATGATTTTTGCACGTTGAATCATTCTTTTAATGCAAGTATCTTGGTCCTAAAAGTTGCCAGCCATAGAGCTGAAACACCATCTTTGCCAATGTCTCCCTGCCATTTCACAGAATGCAGTTTAATCTCACCTGTTCTACTTTGATAGGCATTGTGGGTTTGTTTTGACGAATTAATCTTTTGTGGAGTTCTGCTCCTTGTCAACATGTGTTGTGGGCCTGTAGGAAGTGTAGATGGAGTCTGCTTCCGACAAGAGGCATTTGGATTGCTCTCAAAACTGATGCCATCCAGAGGAATATCCCAGAGTTCAGGATCATCTGCTGTTTCAGAAAAAAATAGCTTCTTATCAGAGAAAACCTCAAAAAAAAACTGCAGATGCTGAAAAATCAAAATAAAAACAGAAAATTCTATAAATACTCAGCAGATCAGACCACATTGATGGGAAGAAACAAAAAAGTTAGTTTCAGGTTGAAGAATTTGAAGAGTCCTTGGCCCAAAATACTGACTGTTTCTCTTCCCGTAGCATTGTTCTAACTGCTGTGTATTTCCAGCACTTTGTTTTTAGTACACTAGAACACTTGGGGGAGGCCCATGATGCCACATGGTGAATATACTAATTCCACACAGCCAGCAGTGGAAATCAGGATCAAGCTCTGGAGGCTGGAACTGTGAGATAGCAGTTCTATCAGCGGCACCACAGAATATATTATGCTTTGTTGTCTAAATTCAGTTTCCAAAATAACACTATTGCCCAAAATCCATGGCCTAAAAAAAGTTTCCTGTACATACAAATTATAATTTTGTGAGAATAATGTACAAAATAAAGTTTTTGTCATTTCCACTCCCACTATAATCATGCAGGTGTTTTGATCTTTATTTCTCACTCTGTAAAATGTTTGTTCCTTCCCATGCTAATGAAGAGAAAGGTTTGCATTTACTGAATTTACTGTCTCGGTGCACAGCTCAGTGCGTACCAGGAGCTCTGAGACACCAGTCAACCAGTTTGTTGAGATCCAGCCGCTGAACAGGTCAAGAGTTAATCTATGCCAATGATCGTTAGTTCATTGTAGGCGGTTATTTTTTAATTATTATTCAGGTTAGCAACCGTGGCTTCACTGCTGATTGTAAAATCCATGGCAATAAAAGGATGCCATTTTATCACAACTTACTGATTCAATGAACTTCTCAGTGCCAACCTTCTGGCTCTGACTGCCTGTTGATTTAAAATAAGCCAGATTTTCCACCCAGCCTAATAGGAGTACATTGGTTGAAATATTCCACGAAAATTTTTCATTCAACTGCTGACATTGTAAATTTTTGACTGTTTTTAATTCAAGAAGCATAAATATAAAAAACCCTAAAATAATTTCTTAATGAAAAGTGATCCACTGAACTTTCAAACAGCATGAATGCAATACCTACCAGCCAGGAGCTTATCCTCAAATAAATCTGCCTCATGGTTGATTGGCGTGCTGTGATTAATCTGTGGTGCCAATTTAGACTGCACAGCTGTCACTACAAATAGAGAAAATAATTCTAATCAGTATGTGAAAGTAAATAAATGCATGAAAAAAAAAGTTATTTGCAAAGATACCTGAAGAACCAAAGGGGGAAAAAAACTACTTAGAGTGGGAATTAAACACACATGGAAGCAGAGATCAAATCACATACTTTTTAGCCTTACTTTTTCTGGGTTTATGGCAATGTTAATTACTTTGTCAAGTATGTGTCCTAGGCTGAGAAACAGATAGTGCTGAAGATCAGAAATTGATTACTTCATATTCTCTTATGTTCATATTCATAAATGAACAGCCTGAAGTGGTGGTGCATGTCGGCACAAATGACGTCGGGAAGAGGAGGAAAGAAATTCTGCAGCGTGACTTCAGAGAACTCGGAAGAAGGCTAAAAAGCAGGACCTCCAGGGTGGTTATCTCCGGTTTGCTTCCAGTTCCTTGTGCTGGTGAGGGCAGGAACAGGGAGATGAGGGATCTGAATGTGTGGCTGAGGAGCTGCTGCGGGAAGCAGGGATTTAAATTCTTTGACCACTGAGATGCGTTTTGGGGCAAGGATGAATTGTACAAAAGGGACGGTTGCACCTTAACAGGTGGGGGACCAGCATTCTGGCAGGCAGGTTTAACACTGCTACATGGGTGTGTTTAAACTGGGGGGGGGGGAGAGGAAATATAAGGATGGAGTTAAAGGGAAAGATAGAATAAGGAAAGTTAAGAAAGACAACAGGATTAACAGGGCAAAAAGCTCAGGAAGGGATCAAGGGTATGTCCAAGTGCGATAGGAATCGATGTGAAAGGTAAGGGGAGTAATGGGTTAAAAGTATTATATGAATGCACAAAGTATAAGAAATAAAGTGGATGAGCCTGAGGCTCAGTTGGAAATTGGCAAGTATGATGTTGTAGGAATAACAGAGACATGGCTGCAAGAGGACCGGGGTTGGGAAATGGAATATTCAAGGGTATATGTCCTATCGAAAGGACAAGACAGGTGGGCAGAGGGGGTGGGGTGGCTCTGTTGGTGAGAAATGAAATTCAGTCCCTTGTGAGGGGCGACATAGAATCAGGAGGTGTAGAGTCAGTATGGATAGAACTGAGAAATTGTAAGGGCAAAAAGACCCTAATGGGAGTTATTTACAGGCCCCCAAACAGTAGCCTAGATATAGGGTGCAAGTTGAATCAAGAGTTAAAATTGGCATGTCGTAAAGGTAATGCTACGGTTGTTATGGGGGATTTTAACATGCAGGTAGGCTGGGAAAATCAGATTGGTACTGGACCCCAAGAAAGGGAGGTTGTGGAGTGCCTCCAAGATGGATTCTTAGAGCAGCTTGTATTAGAGCCTACCAGGGAGAAGGCAATTCTGGATTTAGTGTTGTGTAATGAACTGGATTTGATAAGGGAACTCGAGGTAAAGGAGCCATTAGGAGGTAGTGACCAAAATATGATGTTTTAATCTACAATTTGAGAGGGAGAAGGGAAAATCAGAAGTGTCAGTATTGCAGTTGAACAAAGGGGACTATGGAGCCATGAGGGAGGAGCTGGCCAAAGTTGACTGGAAAGATACCCTAGCAGGGATGACAGTGGAACAACAATGGCAGGTATTCCTGGGAATAAAACAGAAGATGCAGGATCGGTTCATTCCAAAGAGGAAGAAAGATTCTAAGGGGAGTAAGGGGCGACCGTGGCTGACAAGGGAAGTCAAGGATAGTATAAAAATAAAAGAGAAGTATAACATAGCAAAGATGAGCAGGAAGCCAGAGAATTGGGAAACTTTTAAAGAGCAACAGAGGATAACTAAAAAGGCAATACGGGGAGAAAAGATGAGCTACGAAGGCAAGCTAGCCAAGAATATAAAGGAAGATAGTAAGAGCTTCTTTAGGTATGTGAAGAGGAAAAAATTAGTTAAGACCAAAGTTGGGCCCTTGAAAACAGAAACGGGTGAATTTATTATGGGGAACAAGGAAATGGCAGACAAGGAACAGGTACTTTGGATCTGTCTTCACTAGGGAAGACACAATCTCCCAGATGTAATAGTGGCCGAAGGACCTAGGGTAATGGAGGAACTGAAGGAGATTCACATTAGGCAGAAAATGGTGTTGGATAGACTGATGGGACTGAAGGCTGTTAAATCTCCAGGGCCTGATGATCTGCATCCCAGGGTACTTAAGGAGGTGGCTCTAGAAATCGTGGATGCATTGGTAATTATTTTCCAATGTTCTATAGATTCAGGATCAGTTCTTGAGGACTGGAGGGTAGCTAATGTTATCTCACTTTTTAAGAAAGGAGGGAGAGAGAAAACAGGGAATTATAGACCAGTTAGTCTGACATCAGTGGTGGGGAAGATGCTGGAGACAATTATAAAGGATGAAATAGCGGCACATTTGGATAGCAGTAGCAGGATCGGTCCGAGTCAGCGTGGATTTACGAAGGGGAAATCATGCTTGACTAATCTTCTGGAATTTTTTGAGGATGTAACTATGAAAATGGTCAAGGGAGAGCCAGTGGATGTAGTGTACCTGGACTTTCAGAAAGCCTTTGATAGAGTCCCACAAATGAGATTAGTGGGCCAAATTAGAGCACATGGTATTGGGGATAGGGTACTGACATGGATTGTAAATTGGTTGGCAGACAGGAAACAAAGAGTAGAGATTATTGGGTCCCTTTCAGAATGGCAGGTGGTGACTAGTGGGGTATCACAAGGATTGGTGCTGGGACCGCAGCTATTTACAATATACATTAATGATTTAGATGAAGGGATTAAAAGTAACATTAGCAAATCTGCAGATGACACAAAGCTGGGTGGCAGTGTGAAATGTGTGGAGGATGTTGAGATAACGCAGGATGACTTGGACAGGTTGGGTGAGTGGGCAGATGCATGGCAGATGCAGTTTAATGTGGATAAATGTGAGGTTATCCACTTTGGTGGCAAGAACAGGAAGGCAGATTACTATTTGAATGGTGTCAAGATAGGAAAAGGGGAAGTACAACGAGACCTTGGTGTCCTTGTTCATCAGTCACTGAAAGTAAGCATGCAGGTACAGCAGGCAGTGAAGAAAGCTAATGGCATGTTGGCCCTCATAACAAGGGGAGTTGAGTATAGGAGCAAAGAGGTCCTTCTGCAGTGGCCCCTGGTGAGACCACACCTGGAATATTGTGTACAGTTTTGGTCTCCAAATTTAAGGAAGGACACTCTTGCTATTGAAAGAGTGCAGCGGAGGTTCACGAGGTTAATTCCCAGGATGGCGGGACTGTCATATGTTGAAAGATTGGAGCGACTGAGCTTGTATACACTGGAGTTTAGAAGGATGAGAGGGAATCTGAATGAAACACAAGATTATTAAGGGATTGGACATGCTAGAGGCAGGAAACATGTTCCTGATGTTGGGAGAGTCCAGAACCAGAGGCCACAATTTGAGAATAAGGGGTAGGCCATTTAGAACTGAGTTGGGGAAAAACTTTTTCACCCAGAGAGTGGTGGTTCTGTGGAATGCTCTGCCTCAGAAGGCAGTGGAGGCCAATTCTCTGGATGCTTTGAAGAAAGAGTTAAATAGAGCTCTTAAAGATAGCGGAGTCAAGGGATATGGGGAGAAAGCAGGAACGGGGTACTGATTGTAGATGATCAGCCATGATCACAGTGAATGGTTGTGCTGGCTCGAAGGGCTGAATGGCCTACTCCTGCACCTATTGTCTGTCTATAAAAACCTTTACTCGGGTGGAAATGACCAGAAAAAGCAACCAAAAGTTCACCAGCAATTTTTATGTGTGTTGCAAAAGAATTAAATATTGCTTGTGCTGTGGAGTGGTAGAATTTTCTTAAAAAATATATAGTAATATTTATAAATACCCTGTGAATATACAGTATTTAGATATTGTTGCATCTGATTGCACAGCCTTCATGACTGAGGACATTTAAAAAAACATGTGGCTGATTTAAATTGGTAAAGGAAGGTAAGATAGGCATATGTAATTTTACATATATAAATTAAAAAGCAGTTGTTAATCCAAGTATGCCTTTCTTTACAATTTTGATAATGTAGAATACAAAGATTAAAAATCCTACTGGAGATCAAGTAGATTATGTGATACATCTTCCACTGAGATCCATATATGTCTGCCCGAGCTTGTCCTGAGCACATGCTGCAATACAGCTTTCTGCTTAAAATAATGCCAGTCCCAGGACACTTGAGCTATATCAAAGGACTCATCACAGAGTCCTCCAGTGCCAAATGAAACTTATACAGCTTCCTCTGCTCACTACCCACTAGCACCTATACAATTAGGTTTCCTCAGGTCATGATTAAACCTTGTCCTTCTCCTCTTAAACCTATATCCTCTCATTTTAGGTTTCCTGCCATAGTAAAAAGAATATCTTCCATGATTTTATGCATCTCTGTAAGTTCACAGTTCAACCTCCTACACTTCAGGGAAAAAAATGCTCTGGCCTATCTAGTCCATCCTTTTAACTCAAGCCCTCTAGTTGTGGCAACATATTCTTGCAAACCCTTTCTGCTCCTTTTCCAGCTCAAAGGACATCCTTTCTATACTAGATGATTTAATGGAAGTAAATTTCAAAAGTCTAGTTAACACAATGGGCACTACAATACATATAGGGATTGAATTTCTTGCAGTATATTCACATGTTAATAGAACAATATGAACTCACATCAGGTAAAAGTGGGAAATATCCTTCTGTAAAGGACATTGATAACCCATTTGTCCTTTTTAAAGCTAATCAGCAGTTTTCATTTATACTTATACAGCACCAGCCCATTATTGATCATATACAATTTAGTTTGCCTGTTCCTTTCTGTCAGTATTAGTTAGGTTCACTTCTACCTTCTAACACTCACTATCTGAGTATTAGACAAATTCACATTATTAAAATCATACCATAATTGACATCATTAAACTTGTTTCACTTGCAGGATTATTACGCAGCTTAATACTTTTGCATCCTTTTTCCAAGTTCAATTGGATTTAAAATAATTTAATTTTAAAAACTACTTGCACAATTTCTAATCTATAAATCAAATTAGAGGTAGTTACTATGTGCATTAACATGGAAATTTTGAGGGATGTCAATTAAAAATAAAGTTAAAGCAGCTTCTGATGATCAGACAACTGCTCATCTTGTATAAGCAGTTTCAGGTACCTGTGTAATTATTTGCTTGGGCAACACAGCTAACAGTTTCTTGTGGCTGTGGTTTGAGATTCTTTGCCATCTGCTCTCTGAACTGTTGTTGAAGTTGCTTCTGTCGAAGTTTCCGTTGGTGTGTGAGGTCCAGATCAACATTGTAATCTGTACTGCTACGTAAACAGACAGCCATGCAATGCAATTAATTTCTTCATAAACTGCTCCTTCTTACTATCAATTCAAGGACCAAATATACCCCCCCCACCACCATTTAATGGGCCTGTTGTGAGAAAGAGCAGGTTAATTGCATTTAGAATAGATTTAACACTATCTTAATGCCAGTTCAGTACAACATACACTTATAAGAAAAAATTTCCTCACTATATAACCTCAGTATATCCTAAATCTGACATCTGAGTATTTAGAAAATATATTTCTCCCTCTGATAAACAAACTTAAATATAATGGATTCCAGTTAATTCGGGCAGCTGTTTATTTGGGACAACTCTTAAAAGAACAAAAATGATTCGAGAAAATAGCCGGGACTCCATTGACTTGGGACACTATGCTGCTTAATTGAGACAGGAGTCTGTGCCAGTACTCATGTGGCCGTTAGACACTACACCATGCTTACAGCAAATAGTTTTTAAAATAGCGTCAGTTTCACGTACTCAGGCTACTTTATGTATTTGGACTGACGGATGCAGATTCAAAAAGCAGTGATTTTGATAATTTTTTATAATTTTGACTTTAAAAATTCACACCCTTGCCAAGATGCCACTAAAAGATTTGACAACAGCTGAAAAAAAATTACCTTATTGGACCAAGTTAAAAGCCAGTCACCTAACACTACTCTTCGCTGGCTGGCAGATAAATGGAGTGCACAAGTCTACAATTACATGCACGATACATCAGCAAGATAAACTGAGAGAAGAATGGGTGTTGTGCAATGGACAACAGGGAACAGCTCAAAAACAAGAGCCAGTAATTACGTAGGCGGCCAGGAAATTTATTGTTGGATTATGATACTACTTCATGCAGGATAGCAATGAAGGCAGTCCATTATCTGCATCTGGTGTCTGTGCTGACTTTGTTCACTTTGTGTTCGTCCATCGTTGATGTTGATAAGGACCGCGACACCATTTGATGGTGTCGAGACTAGCGCATGATTTGGATTTAAGTGAGGGAGGGTTGTGCAGCGTCAACCTCACTCTCTCTTCCCAATTCCCATCTGGATCCAGTGGCAAGACAGAGTCTTCTGTGTCTTGTCCTGCTCTACACGTTCCACGACGCTTGCAGAGACTGCCCTCTTGACCGTTGAGACCAATGGAAGGTCCATCGGCTCAATCCGCTGGAGTCTGTCTTTGTTCACTTACAGTCAAGAGAGTATGGCAGTGTACACTGGATGAATTCCTCCATTGATAACTGTCAGGAGCCAATACAGTTTTATAGTACTGTAGTGGTAGTAGTATAGATTGTTCTAATTTGTTCTGCACTTTATTTAAATACATAATTTGTTACTTAGTTAAACAGTAGTTTGTCTTTTATATACCTTTTAACTATTTCCATGAAATTTTGGCTAATTGGGTCAGCTGCTTAATTTGGGCCAAAATGTACTGGTCCCAATTAGTTCCAATTAACTGGAATCCACTGTATAGTCAAAGATAACAAATAGAATGAAATTAAAAGTGAAATCCTCAATGAGCCCTTTGGATTTATTAATGCACAAACAGACAGACATTACTTATGTTAATTGCACTTCCTATCTCTTGATTTGTCATGGCAATTTTTTCACAAATCCATGATTAACCTGAGTTTATGTGAAAAGTTTTCCCACCCCTCACAATTTACTTCAATACATTGTCACCATTGCCAACTGATCTTTAATTATCTGGCCTATCACTTTCTCCTTTCTTAATCAATGTTTCTACTTTAACAGCTATTCCTGTAATACAAGGAAACTTGAAATTAATGGATCATTTTTCCATCCCTGCTTCTCTGAACACTATAGGAAAGATCAGGGTTCTGGATTTATCCACTTTTAGACTCTTTGCACCTTGATCCTGGAGGAATACTGTTTTGTTTAGCTGTATACATGTGAATGGTTGAATGACAAATGAATATACTGTACTTTGTCTTTCCATCTAATATAAATTATTAATAGATCAAGGACCAGAACTGATCCTAATATTAGGCTGCAAATTGATTGATCTGCTAAGCATTTCCCATTTTTCCTTCATTTATCTGTGATTACCTGCAAGCTCTAATTTTTAGAAAATATTTTGTACATTTCCTTGGGTGGGGCAGTGGCCCCCGCTCTCCAGGCCGCCTAGCGATACATAGCCGCGAAACATGCAGGAATGCAGAGGTAGCCGGGAGGTACACAGCACATCTTTAAGAAAAAACCGAAATAAACATGTTAATTACTTAGGTGCCGCCCGACACGTAATTGTTGGCCCAGATCAGTGCCGCTTTCCGATTGCATCATCTCTGATCTGGGCCGACCATGTGTCGGTGGCACCTAATTAATTAGCATGTTTATTTCGGCTTTTTTCTTAAAGATGTGCTGTGTGTCTCCCAGCTACCGTTGCATTCTCTGCGAATCAGTATCTGTCCGTGGCCTGGGGGTTGGGGTGTCATCTCGTCGTCTGTTTCCATTAGAGCAGGCAGCTCATCTTCTTCTATCTCTGCCTGCCTCGATGTCGAAGGTCGAGGCTCGTCATCTGCTGTGGCTGATGTGGAAGGCTTGCTTGACTGCCGAGCCTCGCGCATTTTTCTATAACACAGTTCTTTGTAAGGACTCAAACCATCCTGCAAATATCTCCTAAACCGACGTACCCTTTCAAAATTAAAGTTGTACTTTATCATTACTCATTCGGTTTCGATTGTTATCCTTTTTTCTTCCAATTGCATCAGCTCTTCATCTGTCAGTTCTTGGTGATGGGATGCCAAAACCTCTTCAACATCATGTTCGTCAGCTTCCACAAGCCAAACTCATGTTGTCCTTACTTCATTCACCACGATCAAAACGCTTAATTATGTCTAGTTTTACGCTAAGTGTAAAATTTACGAGCTCTTTCAGGCTTTTCTGATACCTCAGAACTCATCTTGCAAACAGCTGCTCACAGGCACGTGTTAAAGCAATGCCGTTCCGAATCCGGGGGAGAGCAGCTGCTCGGGGCGCGTGCTTTTTTTTCGTAACAGTGAAAACACGTTCTGAAAGCGAATACAGGGTACTAATGTAGGTCTTTCGTAACAGTGAGGTTTCGTAAAGGGAACGTTCGAAAAGCCGGGGACACCTGTATTAATGATTTCAAGTTTCTTAATATAATTGGATCATTCAGACCCCTCCATTCAGCTCTGTTTGTTTGCAATTGGAATTGGTTTATTATTGGCACATGTACTAAAAGCAAAAATGCAGTGGAAAACTTGGCTTGCATACTGTCAAACAGATCATATCATTACTCTGTGCACTCAGGTAGAACAAGGTAAAATAATACAAATGCAGAATGAAGTGTAACAGCTACAGTAATGAAAATATACAAAATATTGGTTTATTGATTGGCCTATTTCTCGATTCCCAATATAACACTTTAAATTTTGCTATTCTCTTTCTTGTTTTTTTTTACATTATTACGGGCTCTTATCATCTTACACTGGAAGGAATGGTGCAACAAATGATTGCTTAGTCATTGGTTAGGACTTTCCAAGTATCTCTGGTGTCCACTGAAAGTCAAGATAATTTGAAAATATTAAATATATTTTTAATTGGCACAAATTTCCCATTGCTGTATTAACTAGATACTAAAATCAGGGACAAAATTAATGCTCTATCAGTACAATCTAAATACTTTTCACATTTACTTAGAAAAGCACTGTAAATATATTATCATTAAATAAGCACACTTAACTCCACAGACAATGATCTCTGGATCATATCTGAGGCATCATCAAAGGTGACAGGATGCAAAGTTTAAGCATGGCAATCTATAATTAGATACTTTTATAGTCTGATAATTAGTAGAGCCTTAATGCCATTCTCACACTCAAGTGCTTGAAATTTACCAACCGGGAAAGTCTGTAATTCTCTTCTGCCACATCTTCCTTCCTGTCTGCCGTTTCTCTTTTAATATCTTTGTTGGGAAGACATGAAGTTGGTGCAGGTAGAGGCTTGAGATGAGCCTGTAATAAGCTGTTGTACCTGGCTTTCTGAACCATGGGTTCATCATCATTTCTTTTAGCATCAGCGAACTGAAAATCTGTTTGCTTAAAAAAATAAAATAAAAATATTTGTACAAAACTTGTGTTTGGTCAATGAATCTGATCTATTGGCCACTGAATAATTGTTTTTTTTGAGATGCCAAGATATTTACTATCATTGTACATTTGTACATTTGAAAGACGGTATTTGACATAGATAGCCTTAAATTGTTCAACTGAACTCTCATAGCAGTTGATGAACAACCTCGTAGGACTGAGAAAACCCCATAGCATGGTCGTTGCTTAGAAGGTTACTCACGAACCACAGAAAAGATTCCTTTGCAATGCCAACTTGCCAGCCATGTTTTAATGGTCTCCTGAGGTCTTTTTTTTTTTTTTTTTAAATTGGTACTTAGTCAACCAAAGGATAAATATCTGCATAAAGGAGACAAAATCAGAATGTGCTATCTCAGGAGAGGTATCCCTGCTGTCAGACACAGGGAAAGTCATCAGTAGGATCCTCCTCATACTCCTCCTGCTAGTGGTCTCTGATTCTGTGTTGATTTTCTCCAGCTAGAAGGATATTGTACATGATCTTCACTGCACAACCAATTCTTGTTGGTGCGGCTGTAACGAAACTCAATTTCCCTCGGGATCAATAAAGTATATCTATCTATCTTCACTGCACAACCAATTCAACAGAAATGCAGGGAGTAGTACTAATTGCTGTACCAGTCTTTTCCAACTTCCCTTAGACCATCAAATTGAGGGGGACCGTGCAGCATTCTCTTTGCATTTGAGACACTTGAAGCAAGATCTTGACCAGTTACAAATCCAAACTCAGTACAGACGACTGGAGCTAAGCAAGGCTAGCTTCCAGATGAGGCACCAATGACCTACATGATTATTGGGAAACAGTTTAAACAACACTTGCTTCACTCAGAAACTAATCACCTTTTCTTAACTAACTGAGCTACAATCCAGTTAACATGCTTGTATGCACCTGGTGGCCAGGCTCAAAGTCAGTGACATCCCATTCAATGAAACATGCATCTTATATATAACATTACAAAAGAGTTTGACCGACCTGCTCCCACTGCACAACACTGCCCTCCAACAATAAAGGTCCATAACAGGACCTGGAAAACCTCAATCTTAGAATCCACATTGCAGTGAAGGAAATTTACCATTAAGTGAAAATAAATACAAATATGTTGAACATACATAAAAACAGAAAATGCTGGAAAAACTAGCAAGTTCAGCCACATCTATGGAGAAAAAAAGTGTCAATGTTTTTGGCTGATGATCCTTCATCAAACCACATTAAAATAAAACTATTTCAGTTAAGACCTTCCATCAGAACTGAGGAGATAAAACGAAGCAAAACGGAAGCTTGTTCCTCTAGAGGGTGGGTGGAGGAAGGGAGAAACCCTGCTTCTCTTCCCATCAATGCAGGCTGACTTCCTGGTACTTGCAGCATTTTTGGAATTTACCATACCATCAGTGCACTAGCATAGATTTTGGGAGGTTGAGGAAAATAGTATTTAAAGATCATGATCTCAAACTCTACACAAAGCTCAGTTTGTTGGGCAGCAGCTGTCCTTGCCTCCGCCACCAAGAGGAACAAGGGCCATGAGGGCATGGGAGCACCACCACTACTGGTTCCTCTCTAAGCTGCATACCATCCTTACTTGGGATTATATTGCCAGCCCACCACTGTATCACTGGATGCAAAACTCTGACCTTTACCAGACCGTCTGCAGTAGTTGAAAGCAGTACCCTACCACTTTCTCAATGGTCTTTAGGCAAGAACAATTAATGCTTGCCTTGGATATTAGAAACTACAGGCAAGTCATCCCAATCCAGGACAGAGATCAAATTTCAACCAATATTTCACAGCAAAGGTGAATGGCAAACAAAAACAATTTATCCTATCTGGTATGTTTCAGAAGGGGAGAAGAGTTATCGCAAAGAGGGTGCACTTACAAAAGCTGATCCTAAAGATGTTAAAAAAAAATTAGTGGCGAACACAAATAAAGTAATATTATTTAAAATATAACCCCAACCAAAACTATTAGCAACTTAAGTTTAACGAAAACTGAAAATGACCTGCTATATAGATTGAGTCTGTGTTTATAGTGCTTATTTAATTAGTCTGAGGTATGGTATTATATGGAAGAGACTAACGTACACTGACTTGATCTCTGGACTCATGGGAAGGTTCAAGTAAGCCATGATGTTGGAACAGAACCCTAGCCCTGAATTATATATCTAGCACCTAAATATTCTACACGTTCGGCTTATCCAAGATTTATTCTGTCTGCTAGGACAGGAGATTAACAAGAAAACTGAACAATGGAGACTTAATCAGTTATGTTTTATTGGTTCATGGTTTAGAACATTCAAATAACATTTGCCAGTGTTTGCTGGTGAATGCTAGTGGCTCTATGTGGAACTGAACATCCTGGGTGATGCTGAACCCTCAAACTTCTCGGTGATTCGCTGACTAACTTTTGACTTTGGAGTCTGGAAGCAGAAAATAAATCTGTTGCAATTCTCTTTGTTGTTTGATTGGAGAATCCGCCAAATGAACTTGTGCCAGGTTAGACTAATGGAGTGAAGTGGCTGTATGGCATACATTAATTAACACTTAGACCATAAGACAGGAGCAGAATTAGGCCATTCAGCCCATTGAGTCTGCTCTGCCATTCCATCATGGCTGATCCCGGATCCCACTCAATCCCAAACACCTGCCTTCTTGCCATATCCTTTCATGCCCTGACCAATCAGGAAACTATCAACTTCTGACTTAAATGTACCCACGGACTTGGCCTCCACCGCAGTCTGTGGCAGAGCATTCCTCAGATTCACTACTCTCTGGCTAAAAAAATTCCTCCTTACCTCTGTTCTAAAAGGTCACCCCTCAATTGTGAGGCTGTGCCCTCTAGTTCTGGATACTCTCACCATAGGAAACATCTTCTCCATATCCACCTTATCTAATCCTTTCAACATTTGGTAGGTTTCAATGAGATTCCCCACATTCTTCTAAATTCAGGTGAGTACAGGGCCAAAGCTGCCAAAGTCTCCTCATATGTTAATCCCTTAATTCCTGGAATCATTCTTGTAAACCTCCTCTGGACTCTCTCTAATGACAACACATCCTTTCTGAGATATGGGGCCCAAAACTGTTGATAATACTCCAAGTGCAGCTTGACTAGTGTCTTATAAAGCCTTAGCATTATCTCCTCGTCTCCTTGCTTTTACATTCTATCCCTCTTGAAATAAATGCCAACATTGCATTTGCCTTCTTTACCACAAACTCAACCTGCAAATTAACCTTCTGGGAATCTTGCTTGAGGACTCCTAAGACCCCCTAAACCTCTGATGTTTGAACCTTTTCCCCATGTAGATAATTGCACTATTATTCCTTTTACCAAAATGCATTAGCATACATTTCCCAACAGTATTCCATCTGCTACTTCTGTGCGCATTCTTCCAATTTGTCCAAGTCCTGCTGCAATCGCATTACTTCCTCAACACGACCTACCCCTCCAGCTATCTTCGTATCATCCACAAACTTTGCCACAAAGCCTTCAATTCCATTATCTAAATCAATGATAAACAATGTGAAAAGTAGCAGTCCCTGAGGAACACCACTAGTCACTGGCAGCCAACCAAAGGCCCCTTTTATTCCCACTCATTGCCTCCTGCCTGTCAGCCAATGCTCAATGTCAGTATCTTTTCTGTAACATCGCAGGGTTTTAGTTTGTTAAGCATAGAAACATAGAAAATAAGTGCAGGAGTAGGCCATTCGGCCTTCGAGCCTGCACCACCATTTATTATGATCATGGCTGATCATCCAACTCAGAACCCTGCACCAGCCTTCCCTCCATACCCCCTGATCCCCATAGCCACAAGGGCCATATCTAACTTCCTCTTAAATATAGCCAGTGAACTGGCCTCAACTGTTTCCTGTGGCAGAGAATTCCACAGATTCACCACTCTCTGTGTGAAGAAGTTTTTCCTAATCTCGGTCCTAAAAGGCTTCCCCTTTATCCTCAAACTGTGACCCCTCATTCTGGACTTCCCCAACATCAGGAACAATCTTCCTGCATCTAGCCTGTCCAATCCCTTTAGGATTTTATACGTTTCAATCAGATCCCCCCTCAATCTTCTAAATTCCAACGAGTACAAGCCCAGTTCATCCAGTCTTTCTTCATATAAAAGTCCTGCCATCCCAGGAATCAATCTGGTGAACCTTCTTTGTACTCCCTCTATGGCAAGGATGTCTTTCCTCAGATTAGGGGACCAAAATTGCACACAATACTCCAGGTGTGGTCTCACCAAGGCCTTGTACAACTGCAGTAGTACCTCCCTGCTCCTGTACTCGAATCCTCTCGCTATAAATGCCAGCATACCATTCACCTTTTTCACCGCCTGCTGTACCTGCATGCCCACTTTCAATGACTGGTGTATAATGACACCCAGGTCTCGTTGCACCTCCCCTTTTCCTAATCGGCCACCATTCAGATAATAATCTGTTTTCCTATTTTTGCCATCAAAGTGGATAACTTCACATTTATCCACATTAAATTGCATCTGCCATGAATTTGCCCACTCACCCAACCTATCCAAGTCACTCTGCCTCCTCTAAGCATCCTCCTCACAGTTAACACTGCCACCCAGCTTCGTGTCATCCGCAAACTTGGAGATGCTGCATTTAATTCCCTTATCCAAGTCATTAATATATATTGTAAACAACTGGGGTCCCAGCACTGAGCCTTGCGGTACCCCACTATTCACTGCCTGCCATTCTGAAAAGGTCCCGTTTATTCCCACTCTTTGCTTCCTGTCTGCTAACCAATTCTCTATCCACATCAATACCATACCCCCAATACCATGTGCTTTAAGTTTGCACACTAATCTCCTGTGTGGGACCTTGTCAAAAGCCTTTTGAAAATCCAAATATACCACATCCACTGGTTCTCCCCTATCCACTCTACTAGTTACATCCTCAAAAAATTCTATGAGATTCGTCAGACATGATTTTCCCTTCACAAATCCATGCTGACTTTGTCCGATGATTTCACCGCTTTCCAAATGTGCTGTTATCACATCTTTGATAACTGACTCCAGCAGTTTCCCCACCACCGACGTTAGGCTAACCGGTCTATAATTCCCCGGTTTCTCTCTCCCTCCTTTTTTAAAAAGTGGGGTTACATTAGCCACCCTCCAATCCTCAGGAACTAGTCCAGAATCTAACTAGTTTTGAAAAATTATCACTAATGCATCCACTATTTCTTGGGCTACTTCCTTAAGCACTCTGGGATGCAGACCATCTGGCCCTGGGGATTTATCTGCCTTTAATCCCTTCAATTTACCTAACACCACTTCCCTACTAACAAATGGCGGTGCAGGCTCGAAGGGCCGAATGGCCTACTCCTGCACCTATTTTCTATGTTTCTATGTATTTCCCTCAGTTCTTCCATCTCACTGGACCCTCTGTCCCCTACTATTTCTGGAAGATTATTTATGTCCTCCTTAGTGAAGACAGAACCAAAGTAATTATTCAATTGGTCTGCCATGTCCTTGCTCCCCATAATCAATTCACCTGTTTCTGTCTGTAGGGGACCTTCATTTGTCTTTACCAGTCTTTTCCTTCTAACATATCTATAAAAGCTTTTACAGTCAGTTTTTATGTTCCCTGCCAGTTTTCTCTCATAATCTTTTTTCCCCTTCCTAATTAAGCCCTTTGTCCTCCTCTGCTGAACTCTGAATTTCTCCCAGTCCTCAGGTGAGGCACTTTTTCTGGCTAATTTGTATGCTTCTTCTTTGGAATAGATACTATCTCTAATTTCTCTTGTCAGCCACGGGTGCACTACCTTCCTTGATTTATTCTTTTGCCAAACTGGGATGAACAATTGTTGTAGTTCATCCATGCAATCTTTAAATGCTTGCCATTGCATATCCACCGTCAATCCTTTAAGTGTCATTTGCCAGTCTATCTTAGCTAATTCACGTCTCATACCTTCAAAGTTACCCCTCTTTAAGTTCAGAACCTTTGTTTCTGAATTAACTATGTCACTCTCCATCTTAATGAAGAATTCCACCATATTATGGTCACTCTTACCCAAGGGACCTCTCACGACAAGATTGCTAATTAACCCTTCCTCATTGCTCAAAACTCAGTCCAGAATAGCCTGCTCTCTAGTTGGTTCCTCGACATGTTGGTTCAAAAAGCCATCCCGCATACATTCCAAGAAATCCTCTTCCTCAGAACCTTTACCAATTTGATTCACCCAATCTACATGTAGATTGAAGTCACCCATTATAACTGCTGTTCCTTTATTGCACACATTTCTAATTTCCTGTTTAATACCATCTCCGACCTCATTACTACTGTTAGGTGGCCTGTACACAACTCCCACCAGCGTCTTCTGCCCCTTAGTGTTACGCAGCTCTACCCATATCGATTCCACATCTTCCCGGCTTATGTCCTTCCTTTCTATTGTGTTAATCTCTTCTTTAACCAGCAACGCCACCCCACCTCCTTTTCTTTCATGTCTATCCCTCCTGAATATTGAATATCCCTGAACGTTGAGCTCCCATCCTTGGTCACCCTGGAGTCATTGAACTTTCAATTCATCCACCTTGTTACGAATGCTCTTTGCATTGACACACAAAGCCTTCAGGCGCTCTTTTACAACTCTCTTAGCCCTTATACAATTATATTGAAAAGTGGCCCTTTTTGATGCTTGCCCTGGATTTGTCGGCCTGCCACTTTTACTTTTCTCCTTACTACTTTTTGCTTCTACCCTCACTTTACACCCCTCTGTCTCTCTGCACTCGTTCTCATCCCCCTGTTGTGAACTAACCTCCTCTCGCCTAGCCTCTTTAATTTGATTCCCACCCCCCAACCATTCTAGTTTAAAGTCACCTCAGTAGCCCTCGCTAATCTCCCTACCAGGATATTGGTCCCCCTAGGATTCAAGTGTAACCCGTCCTTTTTGTACAGGTCACGCCTGCGCCAAAAGAGGTCCCAATGATCCAAAAACTTGAATCTCTGCCCCCTGCTCCAATCCCTCAGCCACGCATTTATCCTCCACCATATCGCATTCCTACTCTCACTGTCGCGTGGCACAGGCAGTAATCCCGAGATTACTACCTTTGCGGTCCTTTTTCTCAAGTCCCTTCCTAGCTCCCTATATTCTCCTTTCAGGACCTCTTCCCTTTTCCTACCTATGTCATTGGTACCTATATGTACCACGACCTCTGGCTCCTCACCCTCCCACTTCAGGATATCTTGAACACGATCAGAAATATCCCGGACCCTGGCACCAAGGAGGCAAACTACCATCTGGGTCTCTGGACTGCATCCACAGGATGGCCTATCTGATCCCCTTACTATCGAGTCCCATATCACAACTGACCTCCTCTTCCTTGCCCTACCCTTCTGAGCTACAGGGCCAGACTCTGTGCCAGAGGCATGGCCGCTGTCGCTTCCCCCAGGTAAGCTGTCCCCCCCAGCAGTACTCAAACAGGAGTACCTATTGTTAAGGGGCACAGCTACTGGGGTACTCTCTATTACCTGACTCTTCCCCTTCCCCCTCTTAACTGTGACCCACTTGTCTGCCTCCCGTGGCCCCGGTGTGACCACCTGCCTGTAACTCCTCTCTATCAACTCCTCACTCTCCCTGACCAGACGAAGGTCATCGAGCTGCAGCTCCAGTTCCGTAACACGGTCCCTTAGGAGCTGCATCTCGATGCACTTGGCGCAGATGTAGACGTCCGGGAGGCTTGGAGACTCCAGGGCCTCCCACATCCGATACCTCGTGTGTGGCACTCCTTGTATTAAATGAGCTTGTTTTAATGCCTTCACTTGTTTAATCTGGAGATAGATCTTAGTCAGTCGTCAGCTGCTTCCAATTATTCACGGGCAGCTTTCCACAACACGATGGTGCTATGTTTTGCTACATTTTGGATTTGTATGGCTTTGGGCAGACACTTCACACTTGCCACACAAGTGAAAATGAATACCAGCAGCACGTACAGATAACCCAAGTGGTGGTCAGTTCGAGCCCATTTGTGCATTATCTCAGTAAAAGTTCTGTATTTCCATGCAGCAGTTCTCTTATTATAGATGTCTCAAATAAATCCTCACCTGCCGAGGTAGTTTATTAACCATTCGCAGATACTCTTTATCCAGAATACAATTACCCAAGGCATTACCAAAGGATCTGAAATTAAAAATTTAATGCAGTTACACATTGCTACTACTACCACTAGGCCAGCTACCTGAACTGCCAAATTTCTATTGAATTACTGTGCTTATTTTTCAACTGATCATTACTCTGCAGTCAATTTTACAATCGGCCAACAGCAAAGGTTAATAATAAAGTAACCCAATAAAACAACAAATAGGCCAATAAGCTTCAAGTACAGGAATTATGTTCAGAAATTACAATATTTTAAACAGGTGTTAAATGTTAGACGTTGAACATCCATTCCTGACTCTCAGTTTTCCCATTCATGATTTGATACTTAATAATTTATGAGCTTCAGCACAGGAACTAATCATCCACGCTGACCAATAAGCTAGACCCATTCGCCATGTTTAAAATCTAATAATTCATTAATTCAATATTCTAGTTAACATTTGGACAATTAAGCCTGTTTCCTAGGGCAAAGTGTATTTATCCAATGTCACTGAATCATGATTCACCAGTTTTTGATCAAACACTTACTTCCTCTGACAGCTTTTATTGCTAATTTCATCACATCTGCCTTCTCTGGTCGTCAGTTGTCCTCATGGACAACAGTAACTTTACTTTAAACATAACATAAATATTAGTTGCCAGGATTTTTCTACTTCTGCTACACAAAATTTAAAAAAGCATTTGATAAATTTTGATAAATACTTCAGAGATCGCTTTAATCCGTCAGTAACTGCTTCTTTCCTGGCCTTCTCCAGGGACATTGCCTTGGATTTTAGTCCCTCACTCACTCCATAACCAACATCTTCATGGAAACATCCGTCCTGAAAATCGAGGCATCACACTATTAAAATGCGTGTAATATTTACAGAATTACACCCAATACAATTAAAACCAAAATTAGTACCAGTATTAATTATCTTGTTCATGTCACAGACAGACCAGCATTTTGACAAGAACCATTTATACCTTGAGTTGGACCTTTACAAATGCACTGACACCCACATAAAATTTTCCATTAATGAGATCCACAAAATCTGAAAGAAAACATACAACTAAATTAAATCAAAACCAGGCATGGATTTCTAGTTACATCCATTAAACCATCAATTTGGTTTAATTGTTATGTTACAATAATCAAAATATTTACTGGATACTGCATTTCCTGGTGAAGCTGGTTTGTGATGTCACATCTAGCAAACTGGAATTAGATTTGAACCTTAGTTAGATAACCCATTCTACACTTCTTCTGAGAAATAATATACATCCATAACTCTGGTATGAACAACTTCCTGAAAACAATAATGCCTCAGCTCCCAAATATTTACTTTGACAGTAGCCACAACTAAACTAGTCTTACTCACCAACATTTTGTTGTGTGATGGAATGGGACCACCCATTATATCCAAAAAGTTCATTAGCTAGGTTGACAACTCTGTGACCCTCAATGTAGCAAACCTGATAATGTAGCAAGTAGAATATGTATTAGTGACACTGTGAAATAATTTGCATAGAAGTCAGAAAAATCACACATAAATGAAGAATTTTTGTCTTGGTCCCACAAGGTTTAGTTTGGGATACATGGGCTGTTGTTTCATACTGCTGAAAATAGGAATAATTCCTTCGAGGGTCATATAGACAAAAGGAATGTGGTACAGTGGCATAATGCTGTGCACCTAAAAATGGAAAATGCAAACAGGAAATATGTTGTAATGTTATGAAGAGAATGGGTTTCTGGTTGCCAAGAGGAACAATATAAATCAAACAATCCATATCTGACTACAACTCAATCATTTTTCTCTTCAATACTGCAAATTAGTGAAGCACACGCTTTTTGAAGGTTTGCAATGAATACAATTCTAACATTCCTTCTGTTTGTTCTCGATCTTTGCAATCATCCATGCAAAAAGAACTTTCAATTCTCCTCTCATTCTTTACCATTTATATCAAACTGATGATCACTTTTCCAATATCTAATATAACTGAAGCAAAATGTCATTTTGTCATTCTAAATAACATCTTAGAAACATAGAAAACCTACAGCACAATATAGGCCCTTTGGCCCACAATGCTGTGCCGAACATGAACTTACATTAGAAATTACCTAGGTTTACCCATAGCCCTCTATTTTTCTAAGCAGCATGTACCTATCCAAGAGTCTCTTAAAAGATGCCTTGGCATCTTTTCTAAGTGGGAAGTTCAGTATTGAACACTGTGCTCTAGTCGAGGCTTTACTGAAAACTTATGGAGGATAATCAGGACTTCCCATATTGTTTTAGGTACACAATGTCTTAAGGCAAATATATTTTTTAAACATCTCAAATAGTGAGGAGATGAAGGATGCTGATCGATAAATGGGTTTAAATGAAAAAGGCCTGATGCTGAATTGAAGGAACAGCATTTATCAGTACCACACAATTGAGTGCAAAACATGAAAATGCAGTAACATGGGGAAAATGGCTCAGTTCAGAAAAATCCGTAATAGTACTTCCAGTCATCATAGTCTAGTATGCTTCAGACATTTGGCATGCTGATATGTAGAGTGACATCATCTGTCAAACAACAATCAGCGTTTATAGCTAAAATAATCACATTTGTCTAGTTTAGAAACATTATTGGCTATTCACAGAGAACTGTGTGATCTATTCACTATAGCTGATCTATTTAAAGGTCTACTTAGCTATTTACCTCTTACTTCTAAGGTCAGTTGTACTGAACAATAACAGTAATAATACTATTTATATAGCACCTTTCATACATTAAGATGCCGGCTCAAAATGCTTTACATAGATCGTAAAGATAAATCAGTATAGTCATAAAAATACAAGACAGAATTACAAATCATATGTAAAGAAAGACATTATACAGAATAAAATTTAATTGAATGCACCAAATTATATAAATGTAATCATTTTCAACAAGCATTAAGTAATCCTACAAGTAGGTCAAATTCAAAATTAGGTTTTTAAGACACATTTTGAAACGTTCCACAGTACTAGCCCGTCAGATGAGGGGCATTTTCATTTCTCCAGTAATTGTCTGTTGGTTCTGCTGTGGTGCACAATTTAGAGATATGGGTCAGATGTCAGAGGCAAGGCAGACAAATCCCGGGGCAAGGGCTGCAAACAATGGAGATGATTGTAACACATACAAAATGCTGGAACAAATCAGCAGGTCAGGCAGCATCTATGGAAAGGAAAGAGTTGATGTTTTGAGTCAAAACTCTTCATCAGGACTGGAAAGAAAAGGGGAAGAAATCAGAATGGGGGTGATTGGATGTAAAACACTGCTGACTCACAGGAAGGAATTCAGCAGTTTCACTGAGAAGATTGCATTGAGTCAAGCTTGAACCGAATTTAGAACACAAGTGGAGAAGAGGATCTAGTTTTGTATGGGGCAGCAGCAACATGGTTATGTACAGTTCTTAACTTGCTCCCTTGAAGAGTTCATATGCGAGAAACGTCAGCTAATCTAACACTTCAGGAACAAGGTGGCTGAACTTGAGGAGGAGGTAGCTGACTTGCAATGTTGTAGAGTATTGGCAGATGTGCTCCAGATGTCCTTTAGGGAGATAGTCTGCACCCCAAAACAGCCATGGGTTGAGACTCCAGACCAGAAAGAAAGACAGGTGGCGGACCATGGGAAGGAAGCGGAAGGTAAGAGATGCACACTGTCTAGGGGCATCAACCCTATAGTTAGAAGTGTCCAACCATTTTAAACATCTAGCAATGCTCAACGACGACCATGAGACCTCTATGCTGGTAGGCAGGACAGAGGAACCCCACAGGACCCACTCTAATCCTAAACCTAATCCCCGTAAAAAGGAAGTAGTGATAGTAGGGGGACTCAATTATCAGAGGGGATTGAGAATCAGGTGTGCACTGACAAGTAGGAGACTCCGTGGACAAGTAGATAAGCTCCCGGCCAGAACTGTGGTGGATCCAGTAGTCATTGTCCACATTGGAGCAAGTGGCATAGGTAAGGGCAGGCTGTCTGTTCTGCGAGAGTTAGCTGGGAAACTTAGGGCCAGAACTGACAAGGTGGTTTTCTCGGAAGTTCTGCCTGTGCCACGCTCCAGTCCAGGTAAGATGAAGAAGATAGGAAGATTTAACATGTGGCTCCAATCATGGTGTAGGCTGGGGGGCATATGTGTATGGAACATTGGGGTTCCTTTTGGGGTGGATGGACCTGTATCGCTGGAACAGGTTGCATTTGAATGGAGGGGCACTAATGTACTGGGCAGGCGTATTGCTTCAGTTACTTGAGGACAGTGTAAACTGGGGAATGGGGAGGTGGTGGGGGTAGCAGGGAACTTACAACAGGCAGGCTCAACAGTGGAGAATAACGTTACGACATAAACCAATTATAGGCTTCAGAAATATAAAAATGAATTGGAATAGGATGAAAAACATCAGTAATAGACTAAGGATGGCTTGTATAAAGGAAGAAATATAAAAAAAATAAATGAGTTGGAATTATATGCACAATTGTATAAGTATGATATAATAGCAATAACTGAAACCTGGCCTACCTCAAAGGATGGTGATGAACATAGTATTAAAGGATATACTTAGGAAAGATAGCCAAGATCGTAAAGGGGGAGGAGTAGCCATATACACAAGACAGAATTTAAACGTGAGGCTGCTAATGATAGGAAATGAATCGAGATGTTGTGAACTACCCGGGTGAACATTGAAAGCTATAAGGACAAAGGAATAACATTGGATGTATGCTATAGAAACCCTAATGCTGACAGTGATTTTAATAAACAACTATCAGCATATTATAAAAAGCATGTTCTGAGGGTGATGTTATATTTATGGCTTACTTTACTTTCTCAAATATTGAGTGGGAGAGCCCAGTGACTAATGGATTACAGGAAAGTGAATTCATTGAGTTATTGAATGATTGTTTTTTGACCCAGTATGTTAATGCACCAACAAGAGGGGAGGCCTGTCTAGATTTGATATTCCGTAACAATCAGGATAGAATTTTGAGTACGAAAGTTGTTGAGCCTTTAGGAACAAGTGAAGTTGAAGATTTATTTTGGAGAGTATATCAGTAAAAGCCAAAGCCATTAAATTGAATTTCAGAAATGCAAAGTTTGTGCAGATGTGGCAAAGACTTCGAAAGGTAAACTGGAAAGAACTGCTTGACATTGTGTCAGTTCAGGAACAATGGGGTTGATTTAAAGAGCTAATACACAGTGCTGGAAGTATTCATACCCAAGGTTGGGAGAAGCAATAAAAACAATAGATCAATCACAAGGATTAATAAAGACAGACATAAAAAATTATTGAAGAAAAGACAGCTATATAAGGAATACAGAAAAAAAATAGCAATTATGTTAGCCATAGGGCATATGAAAATATGAAAGCTATATTCAAGAGGGAAATTTGTATTGCCAAAAGGCAGGTTGAAAAGGATATTGTGGATAATGCTAAGAATGACCCCAAGAGATTTTTTAAAAATACTTTAGTAGTAAAAGAAAAGTCAAGGAGGAAGTTAACTGTATTAGTAATAACAGTGGGGTGTAAAATTATGCAGAGAAGGACATAGCAGATACTCTAAACTCTTATTTTGCTGAAGTGTTCACTTGCAGAGATATTGGCAATATGCCAGTAAGTGCACAGAAAAATTAAGGCTGTTTTAAATGACTTAGATATCTTAGAAAGTGAGGTCCTGCTTCAGCTGTAAAGGCTGGAAGTTAATAAATCTCCAGGGCCAGACAACATATATCCAAGGGTACTTAAAGAGGTCCATGATTACATATACAAACCCATAACATGCATTTTTCAAGTCTTTGAAGACTAGTGAAACCCCCAAGGACTGGAAATGGGCTAACATTATCCAGGTATACAAGAAGGGTGACTGCACTGACCCTGGTAACTATAGACCTTTAAGCTTAATGTGTATCACAGGCAAGATAATAAAGAATGAGATTAAAAAGCAGCTGATAAGAACATGTATGTTAGCAGAAAGCCAGCGTGGGTTCAGAAAGGGGAAATCATGTTTTACTAATATGTTGGAGTTCTATGAGGAGGCAATTAAAATGTATGATAACAATAGAGCAGCTGATATAGTTTACTTGGACTTTCGGAAGGCTTTTGACAAGGTACCCCACGAGAGCTTATTAATCAAATTACAGGAGGTAGGGATTTAGGGTAAGGTGTGTGAAGGGTTACAACATTGGCTCAAAATAAACCAGAAAACAACAAGCTATGGTGAGAGGATCATTTTCACACCAAGATGATGTTAAAAGTGGGGTTCCGCAGGGATCAGTTTTGGGGGTGCTGCTGTTTTTAATTTACGTTAATGATTTGGATAAGCATACAAGCTAGTAAAATTTGCTGATGACACAAAATTGGGGGGAACGGGCTGATAACATTCAGGCAGCAGAATCAATGCAGTTAGATCTAAACAAAATCCACATGTGGGCAGATAAATGGCAGGTGAAATTTAATGTAAAGAAAATGTAAAGCATTACATATAGGAAGTAGAAATATTAAACATAAATATACAGTGGGGGTCTTGAGTTAGAAAGTGCACTGTATGAGAAGGATTTGGGAGACCATCACAATGGACAGACTCATCACTATCAACATCTAGACAATGCACAAAAGTGATTAGGAAGGTTAATGAATGTTGGGCTATATAATGTGCTCTGTGGAGTTTCAGTCAAAAGACGTTCTCCTTAAGCTGTATAATGCCACACCTTAGATACGGTGTAAAGTTTTGGTCTCCATATTGTGTGAGGGATGTGAAAGCACTACAGTGTCCAGAGACTCATTCCAGGTCTGTAGAGTATGAGCTGTAAAGAAAGATTGAAAGAATTAAATCTTTTTCGCCTAAGTAGATGCAGAATGAGAGAAGATATGATTGAAGTGTTCAAAAACATTAAGGGTATAACTAAAGTGGATGCCAGCTACTACTTCAAAATTAATCAATCATCAAGGACACAGGCCATAGGTGGAGAATGGTTAAGGGGAGATTTCAGACTAAGATCAAGAAGCAGTTCTTCACACAGCGAGTCATGGACACATGGAACAAACTACCTGCTTGAGTAGTTGAGAGTAATAACTTACAGCCTTTCAAATCTAAACTCAATAGTTATTTCAACACATCAGGTGAATAGGAATTTGGCAAGCTTTTTTTGGGCCAAATACTAGTCCAGTTTCTTCCCCATGAAGGCACCAATAATAGGATCACTTTGACTAAAAGAAAGCTTGAATTTATATTTAAAGCAGTGAAGATATGGAGTGCTTACTGCAGACTCTAGAAATTACGGCTGTTGGGTCCTTTCTGTCATAGGCCAGATAAATTGTACCAGGAAAGTGTGGGGAGTACGACTCGTTATGAATGATTCTTCCTAGCAATTCACAACTTAATGTAAATCTAAGTAGTCAGAATATAGTATGGGGGAGGAACCATACTGAAGGATTTGTATGCACTCAAATACTTTCAACATGCACTGGTATCCATATTTCAGCAAAGGTAACAACTGGTTCCCACAGGGAGGGGTACTTGCTCCTCCAGCTTGGTGGGTCTTTGGAAATAGAATTTATTGGCAAGGACAAATTGTGGGCTTTCCTATTTTGCAAGATGGAGAGAAAATTAATGTCAAAAGTACAATGTATACACAATTGTCGTAATTTAATTATTATGGCTTTGTATGATGTGGACTCTCAGTTGTAAAGAAAACCTGAGGCAGCAACGAGAGCAATAAGGGTGTCATATTAGGATAACATTCATGAATGAAAAAGTTAAGCTTGCTATCTCAAAAAACCACAAGCAAGCCATCCTGAGCAACTGCCTATGAGAGGTCAGCTGTGAGATCGGTTAATGCTACAGTGGTTTGTTTCAGAGCCACCCTCGTTTGTGAAATTTGCAAATTTCAAATTTGTGAACTAATTTCCTAAGCATGTCAAAATTGTGAAATAATTTCTAGATCAAATCTCCATCCTTGCTAATTCATGAAATTTCTTCCCACATTGTTCTTCGGTGTAAGTGAATTGCTTTGGTTTTGATTATTTGGCTGCCACAGGAAGCATGACTCCACTGTGAGGGCCTTTCTTGTAGATTAGCCTCAAAAGGACATGGCTTTGCTTCTCGTTCCGCTCCACTAAAGATATAAAAGTCAATGATTGTGTAGTCGGAGGCTTGTGACATTCCATCTACCCTTCCACAGCCTCTTGTAGACCTATTTTAGCTGAGACAAACACATAAATGCACTTAAGGTAATTTCATTGAGAAGTGCACTTTAAGGCCTGATGTCAATTACCAGATGAGTAAGTGGCCCAGTGAAAAGCATTGTGCTGCTAATCAAGGGGACATGTACAAAACCAAGGAATCGAATCACATCTCAGTATGCATTTTCATAGAAATGATGAAGAAAACTGTACACAATTTGTACTGACATGAGCAAAAGAAAATGCCAGAAACGAAGTTCCGGTGACGTCATCGTCCAGACTGGCAGCTTAAATCAACAGCTCCTTCGGAAAAACGCATATTTTGCCGCGATAATCCCTCAAGTACAAGATCTTCCAAAAATATCTGAATTGATAAGGGGGGCAAGAATGGGGAAAAAGAATGGAGATAAAAAAAAGCATCACTGCGGACCCTATGGAAGAGAGAAGTGCAACGCACGGCTCTCCTACACGTGCTCATGGTGGTGAAGCTTACGTGGGGCCTCGTTCAGGCGAAGCGGCAAATACGATGAGGATTTTGGAAGAGATAAGGGAAGTCCAAGAAGATAGAAAACAGCAACTCAATGATAACAAGTCAGAGTTTACTAACGTCAATCAGAAAATAGCGGTGGCAGAGACTCGAATTGAGAAGGTGGAAGATCGTGCGCAAAACGTGCAATGGATAAAAATATTAAATCAACAGGAAAGTAAATTGCTTGACCAGGAGGGAAGATTGCTATGGAAAAATATCAGGATTTATAATGTTCCCGAAGGAGTGGAGGCATTGTTGATGATGGAGTTTGTACAAAAGTTGCTGCGGGAAGCGTTGGAGATTCCCCCGACTATGGACATTGAAATTGAGAGGGTGCATCGTGTGCTCGTCCGAGGACTCCCGGAGACAGAGAAAGTAAGCCATGCTCTATAGTACTTAGGTTCCTTCGATTCAAGAGCAAGGCGGAGATTCTACGAAGGGCCTGGCATAAGAAGAGGGTGTTTTGGAATGGGAAGTTAATATACTTTGATCATGATTACCCCCCGGTGGTCCTACAGAAATGGAAGGAATACTCCGAAACGAATACTAAAGCAAGAAAAGGTTAAATTCCAAACCCCGTACCTTGCTAAACTGAGAGTATTTTATGAAGGAGAGATACAGCTATATCAGACAGTGGAAGAGGCGACTTCAGACACGAACAGAGAGCTGCCCATTAGCGTGGTCAAACCAAGGGAAAGTCTGGCTGAGCAGTTATCCCGATCTGCTTGGGAAATAGTAAGAGTAAGCAGTTTTCTTCTTTTGATAGTTCTTTCTTTCCTCTCCTTTCTATAAGTGTATACCTCAGATAAATACTATGTGGAGATTTGTGACAAATATGATTATGATATATGTACAGAAACTGAAATACATCTTATGGAAAGTTTTGTTTGATGATGAACTTCAACAAAAAAAATTACGAATTCTCACTACCCCTGCTTTTCCACCCTCCCCAAAAAGAAAATGCCGGAAACATTCAGAAGGTCAGGTCACATCCGTGGGAACAAAAGCAGAGTGAACATTTCAGATCAAAGGTGTTTCAAGCACATATTGACATGGGTAACAGTGTAGTGCAGTGCAAGTCTAGCATTCCTGTTTAGGAGTGATAATAATTTTTACATAGAAGTCCAGGCATTTAGATTCTGGAGCACAAGAATATACTGGGCCCAAATAAAATAAGCCAGAAATATTTGTGCATGATAACAGGCCAGGATAAGGAGAACTTAGGGGAAAATTCCAAATAGAGCAAAGAAAAAGACTGGCTGGTACTCAGAACAGCATGACCCTGTCAGTTAACAATATAATGACTTGACAGGAAAATTGAGGCCAAAGGTGCAAAAAAGGTTAAAATATAAAAAAAATCAAAGGGAAATTAGATACAAAGTGGGAGTGAGGTAGCAAACAAAAAGAAACTACAATAAAAATGATGAGATTTACATTCAAAATTATTCTTTCTAAGTTTTAATTATGTGAAGGATGCCTATTACTCCAAATGACATCTGATGGCGTGTGCAAAAAAGTGTTGACAAATACAAGCCAACTTGTGAAAGATTATTTCAGCTTGACTGTGTCCAGGTTCTTGAGTTCCAGACCTAAATGCCTGGAATCAAATACCTTCACTGAGAAATTGGATTATACCTAAACAGAAGCACTCAAACAACACCTTATTGTCGATAAAATAGAGTCAATTTGAGCAAGTGCAAGTTATGCAGAGTTTTCGATCATTGAAAATGCATAGCTGATTGCCCAAGGTTTTATATCCCTTGATAATCCCTGGGTAAAAGATTGGCAGGTGGAATATAACAAGGGAGATGCAAAATTACTCGTTTAGTAGAGAAAAAAATAAAAATAAAGGAATTTTGTTCAGATGGATTTTTGTTCTATTTGTGCATTTCTAAAATCTGGGCATAATTTTTCATGTTTTTCTTGTGAATGCTGCTTATCTGATACAACATGCCTGTCATTCTACAACAAACAGGTTTGTCGTTGCAATTGCAGATACATGTACTTGTGCACATGACAATAAACTTGACTGTGACTCTCCGTTCCACAGGTTTCAATTATGTTAACCAGACTTTTATGTGGCATTTTGTGCAATACTTAAAACCACATGGGCAATATCTACTCAATTACATTAATCAATCTCTGGTATTTCAAAAAAATCAATTACATTAATTAAAGACACTCTTGGCCATTTTTCCTTATTAATGCTTCAAAAATGTTACCCATCACTGAAATTAAACTGACTGCCCTATAGTTAACCCTTCATCAATTTATCACTTTGAAATCCTCTCACACTATCTTATATCTAGGGAAGATTAGATTATTACACCGGACAATAAATTTTTCGTAAGTGTTGCTTCCTCAGAAATGTCTTTTCTTTATGATAGATCGCTTGAAGCTGAACACAAGTATAATTTCAGAATATGTGTATCATGTAGGAATTTAGAGAAACAAAAAATTAACAATAATTAATTGCATAATCATTCACCCCCTTTGAGTCAGTGTTTTGGAGATGCACCTTTGGCAGCAATTACATCCTTGAGTCTGTGTGGATAGATCTTTATCAGCTTTGCACATCTGGACACCGCAATTTTCCCCCATTCTTCTTTACAAAACTGCTCAAGCTCTGTCAGATTGCATGGGGATTGTGAGTAAAAAGCCCTCTTCAAGTCCAGCCACAAATACTCAATTGGATTGAAGTCTGGACTCTGATTTGGAAACTTTAGGACATTAACTTTGCTGTTTTTAAACCACCCCTGTGTAGCTTTGGCTTTACACTGGGGTCATTGTCCTGCTGGAAAACAAATCTTCTCCCAAGTTGCATTTCTCTTGTGGACTGCATCAAGTTTTCCTCTGGAATTTCCCTGCATTCATTTAACCCTCTACCTTCACAAGCCTTCCAAGGCCTGCTACAGTGAAGCATCCCCACAGTATGATGCAGCCACACCATGTTTCACGGTAGGGATGGTGTGTCTTAGATGACATATGGTGTTTAGTCTCATGGCCAATAAGCTCGATTTGGTTTCATCAGACCATAGAACCTTCTTCCAACTGACTTCAGAGTCTCACATGTCTTTTGGCAAATTCTAGCCGAGATTTCATGAGAATATTGTTTCCCCCAACAGTGGCTTTCTCTTTGCCACTCTCCCATTACAGTGGCTGGTGAAGCATCCAGGCAACAGTTGCTCGATGCGCAGTCCCTCCCATCTCAGCCACTGAAGCTTGCAACTGCTCCAGAGTTGTCAAAGGTCTCTTGGTCCCTTTCTCACACTGTTACTCAGTTTTTGAGGACTGCCTGCTTTAGGTAGATTTACAACTGTGCCATATTCTTTCCATTTCTAGATGATTGACTTAACTGTCGACCTGACAAAGGGTCTCGGCCTGAAACGTCGACTGTACCTCTTCCTATAGATGCTGCCTGGCCTGCTGCATTCACCAGCATTTTTTGTGTGTTGCTTGAAATTCCAGCATCTGCAGATTTCCTCGTGTTTGCCAAATTAAATCCACTGTAATTCAATGTTGTAAAACAATAAAACAAGAAAACTTCCGGGGGGGTTTGAATACTTTTTCAAGGCACAATATCTAACTTAAGCAAGATTAATCTTATCAATATATCAGTTTTCATATCTTTACCATCTCTATTATGATTAATACTTTGCTAGCATCCTTTCCCTTGCCCAACACCAGAAAGGAAAGTGAAAAGATGGCTAAGGATGTCTTTGTGATAGGTGAAGGATGGGATGAGATCAGGGAAAACTGAAGGGAAAGATCTTATTCATGTGTATGATTTTTAATCTTAGAAAACACCGTAATTTCATTTCAGAAAACAACATTTCAATTTACCTTTTGCCCTCCTCCTGCTGGACGTTGACTAATGTATTCTGGGCCCAGGCGCCTTTGCAACGCAGTCTGGATTGCCTGATATTCCTCAGCTGTATACTGATACTATAATGGAGAAAAACAATGGAATTAACTTGATACAGTTGAGATACTTAATGTGTTCTATATTGTTTGAAAGAAACAAGATTAATTTCAGTTTTAAAGTTTACTATCCAATGACTTAGTGAACAATTGCATTATGTACTACACTACTGAATCAGAGGATAGTGGGCATACATTTAATCCTGCATTACACCAAATGCTGAGTTATTGAGATCATTGAATTAAGTTGGTGCATTGAATTTTGTGACTCTGATTACTGGACAGCAAACTTAGAATTCTATCAGCTGCAGCATGGTTAGCCACTGGTGCGAGGAACTTCACATCAAAATAATTTGTTAATATTCACCTTTCACCTCCGGCTATTTTCTGAACTGAGTTACTGAGTACAACTGCCATCAGAAATATTTTTGGTGGAAGAGTACAGTAAGAGAAGTAAAACATTTTATTTTAATAAAATTTACACTTTGTTTAGAATAAACATGATTATTGCTAACAATAGGGTTGATTTTATTAATATACATACCCAAAATAATTAACATCTCTCAAGCACCAAAATTATCCATTTTACCACTTGATTACTGGGATCATGAAAGTTTACCTCTTTAAATATAATTGATCATCTTTGTTTGCCAAGCAATTTTCCATGGGCTGAAGTAGAATGACTGAGTCAAAAATTTCAGTCACTAGTATTGCTGCAAATAGTATCATGTGCTGCATCAGTTTGCAGTTTCTACAAGTAAGGGATGGAAAAAGTAGGAGGAAAATTAGTTTTATAACTGATATTTGAACTTGCTAGCATCGGGGTATGTGAACATTAAATTAAAATTTCTACCCTGATTAGCATTCGCTAAAGACTGTCTTACTGAATCATCATCATGTGCTGTCTTGTAGGATGTAGCTGATCATGGTCTCATGACCATAATTGCTCTTGGCAACTTTTTCCCCCCCATCAGAAGTGGTTTACCATTACCTTCTTCTGGGCAGTGTCTTTATAAGATGGGTGATCCCAGCCATTATCAATACTCTTCAGAGATCATCTGCCTGACGTCAGTGCTCACATAACCAGAACATGTGATATGCACCAGCTGCTCATATGACCATCTACCACCTGCTTCTATGGCTTCATGTGACCCCAGTCGGGTGGGTGGAAGCTAAGCAGGCGCTACGAGGGTGACCTGCAGGCTGGTGGAGGAAAGGAGTGTCTTAAACCTCATCTGGTAGGGACTTACCTCCACCCTACCACTCATATTCTCACTGAATATTACACTAATTAATGTACCTTTAAATAATCAATGAACGGGAAGTTGTACTGCAGGTATAGTCTGCTTCTCTCTTGTTGTAAAATGCACAGAAGATTCAAGATGCTGCCTATTGCAAGAAGCAACAGATCTTAGATTTCTTCCCCCAATTTCATTGTAAATGATAAATCATTAAGTTTTATTGCAAATAACAATTTTATCCAAATTGTAAATTGTTAAATTCTTGGTTAATGGTAGTGATTCATGGTATAAAAAAGATTGGGAACCCCTGCTTTAAATTCATACTGATGATTTATCATGGGTTGAAATAACAAACTGTTCAAAGGTTCATTTACAGTGGTGCTAGATAGTAAACCCTGTAGAATTTTCTCAATTTCTGCACAAATATGACCTAAAATGTTCCTGCAAGCCTTAAAACTAGACAGAGAACCTAAATAAATATATAAACACAAAACATTATTGGGAAAAATGACCCGATATTACCTGTATTTGTTGGAAAACTGTGAACCTTTGCTTTCAGTAACTGGCGTGACAACTTCAACCAAACGCTTCAGGTGACTGTTGATCAGCCCTGCACAATCAGCTTGAAGGAATTTTAGGCCATTCCTCCTTATAAAACTGCTTCAACTCTGGGATGTTGGTGGGCTTCCTTGTCCAAACTGCTTGCTTCAGGTCCTTCCACAACATTTCTATAGGATTAAGGTCAGGACTTTGACTCTGCCATTCCAAAACACAACTTTTTTTTCTTTTTAAACCATTCGGTTGTTGATTTCCACTTGTCTTTCAGATCACTGCATTGTTGCATTATCCAACTTGTATTAAGCTTCAGGTGACGGACTGCTACCCTGATATTCCCCTGTAAAATGCCTTGATACAATTTTCAATTCATTGTTCCCTCAATGATTGTAAGCTGTCCAGGCTGAGGAAGCAAAGCAGCCTCAAACCATGATGCTCTTTGCACCATGCTTCACAGGTGGGGTGAGGTTTTGGTGTTGGTGTGCAGTGCCCTTTTTCCTCTAAACATAGCAGCGTGCATTTCTGCCAAAAAAGTTCAACTTTTGTCTCGCCTGTCCAGAGCATTATCCCAGAAGTGTTGTAGAACATCCATGAGGTCTTTCGCAAACTTGAGACGTGCAGCAAAGCTTTTTTTGGAAAGCAGTGGTTTTCTCCGTAGTGTCCTTCCATGAACACCATTCTTGTTCAGTGTTTTTCTTATGGTGTGCACATGAACAGAGACTTCAGCAAGTTCTAAAGATTTCTGTAGGTCTTTTCTGTTACGCTTGGGTTCTTTTTCACCCTCTTCAGCCCTATACATTGTGCTCTTGGTGTGATCTTTGCAGGATGCCCACTCCTAGGGAGAGTAGCAACAGTACTGAATTTCCTCCATTTGTGGACAATTTCTCTTACTGTGGACCGATGAACACTCAGGTCTTTGGAAATGCTTTTGTAGCATTTTACAGCTTAATTCAACTGTACAATTCTCCTCTGAAAGTCGTTTTGATCGAGGCATAGTGCACATAAACAGATCTTTCTTGAGAAGAGCAGGCTCTGTCAGCTACCTGACTTTGTGTTGTTTTTTTAAAATAGGACAGGGTACTTCTGCAATCCACACCTCCAATCTCATCTCATTGATTGGAACACCTGACTCCAAACAGCTTTTGAAGAAGGTATTTCCCCAGAGGTTCACATACTTTTTCTAAGAAATACATGCAACACTGGATCATTTCTCTCAATTAATAAATGAACAAGTATAATGATTTTTGTGTTATTTATTTAATTGGGTTCTCCTTATCTAGTTTTGGGATTTGCACGAAGATCTGATCACATTTTAGGTCATACTAATGCAGAAAGAGAAAATTCAACATGGTTCACCAAAAGTACACAACCCGAAATAATTCTTCTCTGCGTAGCCATGAAACCAAGAAAGAAAGGTATCAATGATCATCTACCCCGATAACTCCCTTCCCCACGCAAAAAAATGAACAAAAACAGAAGAGGCACATCGATTCCTAAAAAGTCTATAGTCCAAGTCCACATCCAAAACGAGAAAAACCTAGGGAGTAGTCTCTGGGCCCAGTGGCAGATGTTTCCCTCCTCTGTAGCAGATCAATCAAAAGACTGGCAACTGGCACACTCGCCTTAATGCTTCAATCTCCCTTATTACTTTAATTCATGAACTTTAATCAGCGAAATGGAGTCGCCCTGTTCCACAGCCTTCTCGCCACAAAGTTCACGCACACGGCCTTTGTTTTCTGTAATCCTCTGAGACTGCAGAGCACTGAAACACCCAAACGATCTCCAAGCTTCTAAATTCATCTCGATGTTTCAATCTCCCTTGCAGTTTTAAAATCACCAAACAACGGAAGCTTTAATTGGTGAAATGGAGTCAAACATCTGCTCTCAACCCGCCTGCCATGAGGTTCGCACATGCTGCCTCTACCTCCTGGAATCCTCTCGAAGACTGGAGTGTTGGTACACCCAAGCGATCTCTAAACAGCAAACCACAGGCTCCAACAGTTCGAAAATCACATTCAAGACGAAATACAAACATGAAAGACATAAAAGAAGTGAAATATATGGTTTCATGATCTATCCAGAAGATATTGACCGAAGGAGCGTTGTATGCAGGCACCACGTTGACCAGAAGTCCTGAAATGTTTAGCAAATAAACTCGGCTGTTCCAGAACACACTGGAATTAATAGTCCAACAAAGCTTGAAGTTTACTTGACGAGCACAGTATTTTCTTCTTCCTTTAGCAAGCAGGCTGGTATAAAAAAAAACTTTACAATTTAGGGAAACATTACTGGACTGAAGGTGTTATATTTGAATGCACGCTGTATATGGAATAATGTGGATGATCTTATGGTGCAGTTATGATATGGACATCTCTGAGCTTTGGCTGAAAGAAGATCATAGTTGGGATCCTATCATCCAACGATACACATTGTATAAAAAGGACAAAGAGGTAGGCAGAGGGGGTGGAGTGGCTCCATTGGTAAAAAATGAAGTAAAATCCTAAGAAAAAGGTGACATAGAATAAGAAAATGTGGAATCCTTGCGGGTAGAGTAAAGAAACTCCAAGGGTAAAAGGACCCTGATGGGGGTTATATACTGGTGACCGAATATTAGCCAGGATGTGAGCTACAGATTAGACCGGGAGATAGAGAAGGCATGCAAGAAGGGCAATGTTGTGAAATCATGGGGGAGATTTCAATATACAGACAGATTGGGGAAATCTAGTTGGTGCTGGATCCTAAGAGAGGGAATTTGTAGAATGCCTATGAGATGGCTTTTTAAAGCAGCTTGTGCTTGAGCCCACTTGGGGAACAGCATTTCAGGATTGGGTGTTTGGAGTGACCTGGATTTGATTTGGAAGGTAAAGGAACCTTTAGGAGATTGTGATCATATGATAGAAATCACCCTGCAGTTTGAGAAGTAGAAGATAAAATTGAATGTATCAGTATTACAGTGAAGTCAAGGGAATCACAGAGGCATGAGAGAGAAGCAGGCCAAAAATGACTGGAAGGGCACACTAGCAACGATGATGGCAGAAAAGCAATGGCTGGAGTTTGAGGGGCATTTGGAAGGTGCAGGAAAGATGAAGAAGTATTCTAAAGGGAGGACGAAGCAACCATGGATGACAAGTCAAGTCAAAGACGGCAATAAAGCAAAAGAGAGGGCATATAATATAGCAAAAAATAGTGAGAAGATAGAAGATTGGGAAGCTTTTAAAACCAACAGAAGGCAGCTAAAAAGCCGTGAAGAGGGAAAAGATCAAATATGAAAGTAAGCTAGTCAATAATATAGAAGCATCTAATATAGAAAGATGATAGTGGATCTAGGACAACTGGAAAATGAAGCTAGAGTGGCAGTAATAGGGGACAAAGAAATGGTCAGTTTTCACTGTGGAGATACTAGCAGAAATTTGAGAATGTCAGGGGGCAAAAGTGAGTGTTGTTGCTATTACTAAAGAGTAGGTACTGTACTTGGGAAGCTGAAAAGCCTGGAGGTTGATAAGTCACCTGAACCAAATGGGCTACACCCCAAGGTTCTGAAAGAGGTAGCTAAAGAGATTGTGGAGGCATCAGTAGTAATCTTTCAAGAATCATTAAATTCCTGAGGTTCCTGAAGATTGGAAAATTGTAAGTGTCACTTCACTCTTCAAGAAGGGAGGAAGGCAGACGAAAGGAAACAATATGCTGGTTAGCCTGACTTCAGTGGTTGGAAAGATGTTGGAGTCTATTATTAAGGATGAGGTTTCTAGGTACTTGGAGGCACATGATAAAATAGGCCAAAGTCAGCATGGTTTTCTAAAGGGGAAATCTAGCCTGACAAATCTGTTGGAATTTTTTGAAGAAATAACAAGCAGGACAGACAAAGAAGAGTCAGTGGAAACAACAGGAATTCTGCAGATGCTGGAAATTCAAGCAACACACATCAAAGTTGCTGGTGAACGCAGCATCTTTAGGAAGAGGTACAGTCGACGTTTCAGGCCAAGACCCTTCGTCAGGACTAACTGAAGGAAGAGTGAGTAAGGGATTTGAAAGTTGGAGGGGGAGGGGGAGATCCAAAATGATAGGAGAAGACAGGAGGGGGAGGGATGGAGCCAAGAGCTGGACAGGTGATAGGCAAAAGGGGATATGAGAGGATCATGGGACAGGAGGTCTGGGAAGAAAGACAAGGGGGGGGGACCCAGAGGATGGGCAAGAGGTATATTCAGAGGGACAGAGGGAGAAAAAGGAGAGTGAGAGAAAGAATGTGCGCATAAAAATAAGTAACAGATGGGGAACGAGGGGGAGGTGGGGCCTAGCGGAAGTTAGAGAAGTCGATGTTCATGCCATCAGGTTGGAGGCTACCCAGACGGAATATAAGGTGTTGTTCCTCCAACCTGAGTGTGGCTTCATCTTTACAGTAGAGGAGGCCGTGGATAGACATGTCAGAATGGGAATGGGATGTGGAATTAAAATGTGTGGCCACTGGGAGATCCTGCTTTCTCTGGCGGACAGAGCGTAGATGTTCAGCAAAGCGGTCTCCCAGTCTGCGTCGGGTCTTGCCAATATATAAAAGGCCACATCGGGAGCACCGGATGCAGTATAATCACCCCAGTCGACTCACAGGTGAAGTGTTGCCTCACCTGGAAGGACTGTTTGGGGCCCTGAATGGTGGTAAGGGAGGAAGTGTAAGGGCATGTGTAGCACTTGTTCCGCTTACACGGATAAGTGCCAGGAGGGAGATCAGTGGGGAGGGATGGGGGGGACGAATGGACAAGGGAGTTGTGTAGGGAGCGATCCCTGCGGAATGCGGGGGGGGGGGGTGGGAGGGAAAGATGTGCTTAGTGGTGGGATCCCGTTGGAGGTGGCGGAAATACGGAGAATAATATGTTGGACCCGGAGGCTGGTGGGGTGGTAGGTGAGGACCAGGGGAACCCTATTCCTAGTGGGTGGCGGGAGGATGGAGTGAGAGCAGATGTACGTGAAATGGGGGAGATACGTTTAAGAGCAGAGTTGATAGTGGAGGAAGGGAAGCCCTTTTCTTTAAAAAATGAAGACATCTCCCTCGTCCTAGAATGAAAAGCCTCATCCTGAGAGCAGATGCGGCGGAGACGGAGGAATTGCTAGAAAGGGATGGCGTTTTTGCAAGAGACAGGGTGAGAAGAGGAATAGTCCAGATAGCTGTGAGAGTCAGTAGGCTTATAGTAGACATCAGTGGATAAGCTGTCTCCAGAGACAGAGACAGAAAGATCTAGAAAGGGGAGGGAAGTGTCGGAAATGGACCAGGTAAACTTGAGGGCAGGGTGAAAGTTGGAGGCAAAGTTAATAAAGTCAACGAGTTCTGCATGCGTGCAGGAAGCAGCGCCAATGCAGTCGTCGATGTAGCGAAGGAAAAGTGGGGGACAGCTACCAGAATAGGCACGGAACATAGGTTGTTCCACAAAGCCAACAAAAAGGCAGGCATAGCTAGGACCCATACGGGTGCCCATAGCTACACCTTTAGTTTGGAGGAAGTGGGAGGAGCCAAAGGAGAAATTATTAAGAGTAAGGACTAATTCTGCTAGATGGAGCAGAGTGGTGGTAGAGGGGAACTGATTAGGTCTGGAATCCAAAAAGAAGCGTAGAGCTTTGAGACCTTCCTGATGGGGGATGGAAGTATATAAGGACTGGACATCCATGGTGAAAATAAAGCGGTGAGGGCCAGGGAACTTAAAATCATCGAAAAGTTTAAGAGCGTGAGAAGTGTCACGAACATAGGTCGGAAGGGATTGAACAAGGGGGGATAAAACCGTGTCGAGGTATGCAGAAACGAGTTTGGTTGGGCAGGAGCAAGCTGAGACAATAGGTCTGCCAGGACAGGCAGGTTTGTGGATCTTGGGTAGGAGGTAGAAACGGGAAGTGCGGGGTGTGGGAACTATAAGGTTGGTAGCAGTGGATGGGAGATCCCCTGAGCGGATAAAGTCGGCGATGGCGTGGGAGACAATGGCCTGGTGCTCCTTAGTGGGGTCACGATCGAGGGGTAAATAAGAGGAGGTATCCGCGAGTTGTCGCTGTGCCTCGGCAAGGTAGAGGTCAGTACGCCAGACTACAACAGCACCCCCCTTATCGGCGGGTTTAATAATAAGGTTAGGATTAGTACGGAGGGAGTGGAGAGCAGAGTGTTCGGAAGGAGTGAGGTTGGAATGGGGACAAGGTGCGGTGAAGTCGAGACGGTTGATGTCCCGTCGGCAATTAGCGATAAAGAGATCCAGAGCAGGCAGAAGACCAGAGCGGGGTGTCCATGAAGAAGAGAGGGGTTGAAGACGGGAGAAGGGGTCATCGATGGGGGTGGAAGAGTCCTTGCTGAAGAAGTAGGCTCAGAGACGGAGACGGCGGAAGAAAAGTTCCCCATCATGGCGAACACGGAACTCGCTGAGGTGTGGGCGAAGGGGGACAAACGTGAGGCCCTTACTGAGAACAGAGCGTTCTGCCTCCGACAGTTGAAGGTCGGAGGGGATGGTAAAGACCCGGCACGGATGAGAGCTGGGATCAGAGGGGGGAGGGGGGAGGCTGGGGGTGTCAGTGGAGAGGGGAGGGTTGGGGTGAGAGGAAGATGAAGCCTCCGAGGGCCCAGGAGTTGACGGTGGGATCTGAGGAAGACGGGCTGCGGAGTGGTGGTGGGGGAAGGGGAGACGGGAGTCACAACAGCAGCACATAAAGACCTGGCCTGGAGTTCAAGGCTGGAATCTTGAGAGCTGGGATCAGGGTCAGTGGATGTTATTTATTTTGATTTTCAGAAGGCTTATGACAAATTGTCACACAAGGCTGTTTAACAAGTTAAGAGCCCCTGGTATTACAGCAAAGGTACTAGCATGGATAAAAGAATGACTGACTACCAAGAGTCAAAGGGGTTCTCTTCTGGTTGGCTGCTGGTGACTAGTGGCATGCCACAGGCATCGGTGTTGGCACTATTGCTTTTCATGTTATATGTCAATTATTTGGACGAAGGAATTCATGGCTTTGTGGCCAAGTTTGCTGACAAAATGAAGATAGGTGGAGGAGCAGGTAGTGTTGAGGAAGCAAGGTGTCCGCAGAAGGACTTCAAAGGCTCAGAGGTTCGTTTATTATCAAAGTATACAACTCTGAAATTCTTCTTCTCCAGATAGTCACCAAACCAAGAAAGAAGAGAACTGCAGCACAATCATCAACTCCCAAATCCCCCCTCCCCACACAAAAAAATGAGAACAATCTGATGAAAAACACAGAATATAAAAAAAACTGTAAGACTGAAAAAAATAGTCCGTTGTTCAAGTCTATATCTAAAATGCAGTAATAGCCTCCAGGTACAGTGGTAGGCTCTCCTCTCTCCAGCAGCAGAGCAATCCCACCAGCGATCTAAAGGCAGGCAGCTGGCACCCACCTTCTGCATTTGCCTTGATGTTTTGATCTCCCTCATCACTTTAATTGGTGAACAACAGAAGGTTTAATCAGCAAAACAGAGTTCAACATCAGCTCGCACCCCACCCTCCAGCCTTCGCACAAGGTTCACACATGCTGCCTGTCTTTCCGAATCCTCTTGGAGACGAGAGCACAGAAACATCCAAATGATCTCCCAACTGCAAATCACAGGCTCCCACAGTTCCAGGATCACATTCAAGATGAAAAACAAACATAAAAGAAGTGAAATGTTGTCTATTCAGAAGATGTTGACCATGGGAGTGTTGTACACAGGCGCTATCTTGACTGGAATGTCTTTATCCACTTGGGTGAATGGGCAAAGAAGTGACGGGTGGAATAGACTGTAGGGAAGTGCATGGTCATGTACTTTGGCAGAAGGAATAATAGTGTAGACTCTTTTCTAAATGGGGGGAGAATTCAAAAATCAGAGGTGCGGAGGGACTTGCAAGTCCTCATGCAGGTTAACTTGCAGGTTGAGTATGTGGTAAGGAAGGCAAATACAATGCTAGCAATCATTTCAAGGGGTCTACAGTACAAATACAGTACTACAGATAAAATGTTCAGGTTTATACAGCATTGGTCAAAAAGCACTTGGGAGTACAGTAAGCAGTTTTGGACTCCTGCTCTAAGAAAAAATGTGCTGGCATTGGGGAGGATCTAGAGGAGGTTTAAGAGAATGATGCCAGGAATAAAAGAGTTAACATATGAGGAGCATTTGATAGCTCGGGGTCTGTACCCACTGGAGTTTAGAAGAATGAAGGGGGAATCTCACTGCAAACTGTCAAATATTGAAAGGTCTGGATAAAGTGGACGTTTCCAATATTGGAGGACGTCTAGGACCATAGAGCACAGCATCAGAATTGAATTTATAACAGAGATGAGGAAAAATTTATTTAGCCAGAGGGTGGTAAATTTATGGAAATCACTGCCACAGATGGCTGTGCAAGCCAAACCTCTGTTTATATTTAAGACGGAAGTTGATAAGTTCTTGATAAGTCAGGAGGTCAAAGGCTACGGGGAGAAGGCAGAAGATCGGGGTTGGGAGGGATAATAAACAAGCCATGTTGGAATGACAGAGCAGACCCGATGGGCTGAATGGCCTAATTCTGCTCCCATGTCATAAGGTTTAATTACACTTGCAGAGTCGATTTTTTAAAAATCCGGGAAATCCTTTAAATTAAGTCGTAATTGCGTGTTTGTAACAAATGATGGCGCCGGCCGACAGTACTGTATATCAAGCCAAGTTTTTGTCATTGAACCACAATTCTAAGCCTACAAAGGATGTCTTTAAAATGGAAGGTGAAATTATGTTTATATGCTTTGTTAAAATTATTCCTCATCTTTCAGCTACACTTCAGGTGGAACTTGGGTCGATCTGCTGATCTAATGGTGCAGCGACCTCACGGCTTCAGAAAGCCAGTTTCATCTTGACCGCGATGCTGCCTGTGGAGGGTTTGCATGTTATCCCTATGACTAACTGGGTTGCCTCCCATGTCCCGAAGGCGGGAAGGTTGGTGGGTTAATCAGCCACATTGTGTTCTAGTGAGCGATGCGAATCCGAGAATTGTTTTTAATGGTTGGTTGATGGTCGGCGTGGTCTGGGTCGCCGAAGGGCCTGTTTCCGTTGTGTATCTTTCCATAACGACATGAATCCCAAATGTACCAACCTTTCATGACTGTATGGCATTTTCAGCCAACACAGACTTCAAACTACAGTCAGAAGCAGCAGAAATTACATATTGGTTGAGCAAAACTACTCAAGGCACATTTAAACCACCGCATCACTCACCTGCCCAAAACATAAAGTTGGATTGCACTGACCCGGACCCGGCTGAACATCAGCTTCGGCCATCCTCACACCTTTAAACGCGGGAAATTAACACATAGTGACACTCAATTTAACCGCCAAACCATTAAATCGCAAAGCTTCTCGCAATGGACGCCGGGAGGGAGGATAGGGCAGAGAACGCTGGCATCGCAAAGGACGCCGGACAGAAGGGCAGGATGGAGAAAGAATTTAGCATCGCAAAGGACGCTGGACAGAAGGGCAGGGTGGAGAAGGAATTTAGCACCGCGGAGGACGCCGGATAGGAGGTCGACTGACCCTTGGGAATGGGGACAATAGTGGAGAAGAGGAGCGAAGTTCGCGAAGCAGTCTGGGAAAGTCAGCAGGGGGAAAAAAAATCGACGTGGTGCTTGGAGGAGGGTTTACGTCAGGAAAAGCGCCTCGGTAAAACTGCTGTTTTAAAGAAGGAGGAGAGGGACAGCGGTAGAAGGAGTCCAAATTATCTTAAGTAGTGTTGGTTATAACTCTTTGATATCTCGTGGAGATTGTGTTAATGACAGGTGAGTATGTGCCGAGGATAAGAGCCGCGGGCGTCGCGCTTAACTGTCACCGAGGTAGAGAAGCGGGGAAGGTGGAGGGTCGGTATCTGCGGCTTAGTGCCTCAGTCAGAGGAGGGGTTCGGAGCTTTGGCTCGAAAGTGGGGGTGTTTTGACCTGTCAACTATCTTCTCATCGATGTGGACGCTACCTGTATGCCCTTCTGGTAGTCACATGAGGGAAGTTTTATCGTGTTTAATGGAAAGAGGAGCCATAGTACGTTTTTTTTTCCCTATTGAGAAATCTTAAGTGTTACACTTTTGGATTCCCGCTCCCCTCTCCCGTTTGCTTCTGCTGGGAAAATCTCATTATTATAGAAATTTTCTTCAAAAATGCGTCCAAGGATGGAGATTGTGCAATGGTCCCCCAACGGGTTTATGATTGAGCTAGTGAGGTGATGTCATAAACCACAAGAGTGAAGATGAAGTGATTTGAATGAGTCCCGTAACAAAAAAAAATCTATATATAAAACATTTTAAACGTCCCCGGGTATGTTGTAAAAATGTAACAGTAATCCCACCGAGAAAGGTGTTCTAAAGACTGAGTAGATATAGCTTTTATGAAATGCCTTAAATGTGAAAGGGAAGCCAGAAAGGAGGTCAGATTTCAAGAGGAAATTTCATTTTGTAGTTGAAAGCGAGTTGACGATAGTAAAAATTGGCTGGATAGTGTTAGAGGTTCATAAGTGATAATGTTGTTAATAGCCAAAATGCCAGAATTGGAGGAGTGCAGATGCCTTAGAGGTTTGGAGCCAATGGAGATATTAGAGGGACAAGGGTGTGCCCATATTTGATTTTTAAAATGATTTAGATTTTTAATGTACCCATTTTAATAAGCTACCCAATTAAATGTGAATTGGAAGAATGTTTGGACATGTTTTTGAGTCTGTGATTGGAACTAGTGTGGCTGGTCAGATTTGTGCCAGAATAGTGAACTTTAAAGTGAGCAAAAGTATGAATGAAGGTTTCAGCGGTAGATCAGGTAAAATGGATAGGATTGTCAGGGATGAAGAGAGAATTTGTAACTTGTAAAGATGAAAATTGACATTGCCAAAGCACGATCTATGGTTAGATATTAAAAACCTAGATAACTAATTAAATATAATTGCATGTGACTGCGTAAAGTGTAATCGATAAATTGTTGGACAAATAGTGCTTGGAAATAGGTGGGGACCTGATGGACAAATGGATTTTTATATGTCAGGTGTCATTTTGCTAAATGCAGTTAAGGCTTGAAGGATTTTGCTGATTCCTGCTTCCTTTTTCTTATAAGAGTGGTAATGGAAGAGTGACATTCACTTTTTGCTGGACAATGTTTTTCCAAAATTTCCCCAACATAGTGTACTCAACACTTTTGGTAATGAAGAGGGCTACTTTGTCTTTGTCTCTGTCTCTCTGTGGATTTTGTTATGTTAAGTTTTCAAGTTTACAAGGTATACTTCAGTAAAATAGCAGATGTGTGTTTTGAAGATGTGTAATTTTTCAGTTTTCACACAAGTAGTTTCTGTTGAATAATGGTATTATTGGTAGATATATTAGACACAATAGCTATGATATGTCATTTTAAAATATTACAGGGAATCTATTCTGAAGTAATATAGATATTGTAATCTTGTGCCATTTACAACTGGCAATTTAAACACAAGTTTGACTCCTCATCTTTTTCTTCTGTCCTGATGAAGAGTCTTGGCCTGAAATGTTGACTGTACTCTTCCTTTCATAGATGCTGCTTGACCTGCTGAGTTCCTCCAGAATTTTGTATGTGTTGCTTAGATTTCTAGCATCTGCAGATTTTCTCTTGTTTGTAATCTTCATGTTCCTTGGCTTTCATTCCATGTCCACCTACAGACTGACAGTTTGGGAATGTTAGCAAAGGACGTTGTGGGTAACATATTGTGATGTTTTCCTTTTTATTGTTTAAGGTATTGGCACTTGCTCTTGAATTTGCATGAATTATTTGTTGATTTCCCTACAGTTGGCTTAAACTCATGACCAGTGGTTGACAAATGTTTACTTCTGCGTCATAGCAACTATTTCTTTTAAATAAATGAATTTTAACTTTTTAGTCAAAGTTCACCAAATGCATGGACCTATTTTGATTAGAAATTGCTGAGTGATGCTGAAGAGAGAAAGATTATAAAGTGGCCTTTGTAAAATCGTGTATAGTTGGTTAAGAAATGAAAGTAATCCATATAAATTGGGACATTTGTGAATGTTGTTCAGTTCTTTCTTTTCTAATTCTTTCATCTCAGTTCCACTCATTTTGAAGTGCAATTCTATGACTACATGTTACATTGGTGCCTTAAGTGATGGTCATTTATCTGTAACTGGTCAAGTGGTTAATTACAGGAGTTTACTACTGGGCTGATTCCTGGAGCTCTTTGTTCGTGGATTTACTTCCAGCAACAATTGCTGCATATAGGAAACCTAGCCTATTTTCCACTTCTTCATGTAGGGCATTGTAAATCTTATGTAATACCTTGCATAATACTTAAATTCAGGAAATATTTGTGGAAAAGTTGCTGAATATTTCTGGCTCAAGTATTCATAGGATAAGTTTACTAAGCCTGATGCACTTTTTAAAATAAAAGATAGCTTCAAGTTGAATTGAGCAGTTTATTCTAAATGTATTGCAACACACATCTGGAGATTCTTGATGAGTTTTGGAACATGTGGAGGACAACAAAGGGTTGATGACGGGAGGGGTAGGAGTGGCTATGAGATTGGTTTGAGTCAGTAGAATGGGCCATGTTCAAGGACTTCTCAAAGGAACTGATTGTATATGTCACTGCTGTCACAGACTTCATAAGACGCTTCTGGATGAGTGTGTCCCTACAAAATCATTTGGTCTTTCCCAATAGGAAGACCTGGATGTGAACCAAGAGATATGTAATCTGCTGAGGGCGGGATTGGTGGGGTTCAGGTCTCACAACCTAGTAAAGTACAAGAAGTCCTGCTATGACCTTCAGGAAGCCATCTCTCATGTGAATTGGCAATTACAGACCAAACTTGAATCACAGAAGGATGCTTGACAATTGTGGCAGGGCTTGAATGCCATTACTTCCTACAAATCAAAATCAAGCAACTTAAATAACACAACATTCTGCTCCCAGATGAGCTCAGTGCCTTTTATACTCCCTTTGACCAACAGAGCATGGAGGCACTTTCACGAAGTCCCACACGCCCTGATGACCCTGTGATTTCCAGCTGAGGCCGAGGAGAGAGCATCCTTCAGGAGGGTGAACCCACGGAAAGTATCTGGCCCAGATGGTGCTCCTGGCTGAGTACTGAAAACGTGCTAATCAAGTGACTGGTGTGTTTTCAGACATTTTATCCTCTTGCTTTGGCAGTCTGAGGTACACACCTGCTTGAAACAGGCTCTAATCTTCCAAGAAAAACGTGGTAGTAGGCTTCCTCAACGACTGTCATTCAGTAACACTTACATCCACTCTGTTAAAGTGCTATGAGGGGTTGGTCATGAACCATACCTGCTCCTGCCAGAGGAGTGACTTGGATCCATTTCAATTTACCTACTGCCACAACTGGTCAACAGTAGATGCCATTTATGCTCTTCATTCAGCTCTTGAACATTTGGACAATGAAGATGCCTACATCAGCATGTTCTTCTCGTTCAGTACAGGTGCTGAATTCCCTGCTCTACTTGCCTTATAATTGTGTGGCTAAGAACAGCTTCAATGCCAAATTTAAGTTTGCTGATGATACCACCTCCTGAAAGGAATACAGTTATCGTTGACTTTATGAAAACAGATGTGGATGAGTGTATCCCTACAAAATCATTCAGTGTTTCTCAACCAGAAGTCCTGGATGAATCAAGAGATCCTCAATCTGCTGAGGGTGAGATTGGTGGCATTCAGAACTGGCAAAAAGGAAAATATAAGAAGTCCAGGTATGACCTCCTGGACTCTCCTGGACTCTTTTTTTTGCACCACTTATTTATTTTTCTAGTTTATAGACTTCTGTCTTTACAGCATACTGCTGCTGTAAAACAATGATTTTCATGTTGCGTCAGTGATGACTTGTGTATCCCTATCATTTTCTTTGTCTTTTTGTATTTCCAGCACCTGTATATTTGGTTTTTGGTAATTCTTTCAATAGCAATGTGAAATGCTCAGAATTGCCAGATATTATTATATGTATTACATGACATGTTTGAGCCAGAAATTTGAAAGGTGTCAGTTTGCTCCATTGATGCAGAATAATCTTTCTGCCTTTTTGATGTCACAGCATTACTTCATGCAGGAGCTGGGCAATCTACATGAGGGAGTGCATAAAAAGAGCTACCTTTCGTTTAGGTCCACAATCAAGATTTAAAAGGTAGAGCTTCAAGACAGTTCCTCTGACTTGGGAGAATAAGGAGGTGATAGATGGGAGCTACAAGGAGGTAATCACCCCTATACTGCAGGAGACAGGTGATTGTGAGGTGAAGGAGGAGAAATGCACAGCAGTGCAGAGTACACCTGTGGCTGTTCCCCTCCATAATAAGTATATAACTTTTAGATACTGTTGAGGGGGACACCTACTGGGGGGGGGGGGGGGAGAGACAGTGACCTAGTGCTATAGCTCAGAAGAGAAGAGGCGTGAAAAGGACTACAGTGGTGGTAGGAGATTCCATAGTCAGAGGAACAGAGATGAGATTCTGTGGGTGTGACAGGGACACCTGGATGATTTGTTGCTTCCCTGGTACCAGAGTCAGGGATGTCTTGGATTGGGTCCGTGGCATTTTCAAGGGTGAGGGTGAGTAACCAGAAGTCTTGGTATGTGTATATTGGCATCAGTGACATGGGTAGACAAGGTGAGGAGGTGCTGAAGAGAGATTTTAGGGAGCGAGGGAGAAAGCTGAAAAACAGGACCTCCAGGGTAGTAATCTCTGGATTGCTCCCTGCGCCATACGCCAGTGAGGGTAAGAATAGGATAATTAGGCAAGTGAATACATGTCTGAAGAGCTGGTGCAGGGAGCACGAGTTCAGACTTGTGGATCATTGGGATCTCTTCTGGGGAAGGTAATCTTGTACAAAACGGATGGGTTGCTGCTGAACCCAAGGAGGGTCCAATATCCTTGCGGACAGGTTGGCTAGAGTTGCTTGGGAGGGTTTAAACTAATTTGGCACAGGAATGGGAACATGAATGATAGTGCTGAGGATAAGATAGTTGGTTTACAAACGCAAGCAGTGTGTAGTGAGACTCTGAGCAAGTAGAGGCTGATGATAGGACAAGATTGCAGTCAACAGGATACGTGTAATGTAAAGGCAGACAAAATTGAAAAGGGCGAATACAGGACTGAGGATGTTGTATTTGAATGCACACAGTATACAGAATAAGGTAGATGAACTTGTAGCATAGTTACAGATTGGGATGTATGGTGTTGTAGGCATCATTGAATCATAGCTGAAAGCAGCTTATAGCTTAATGTCCAAGGATACACACTGTATCGAAAGGATAGTCAGGAAGACGGTGGGGGGGGGGTGTTGATCTGTTGGTTAAAAAGTGATCTCTTACTGGCTCTTCCTTCAGTTAGTCCTGACGAAGGGTCTCGGCCTGAAACATCAACTGTACCTCTTCCTAGAGATGCTGCCTGGCCTGCTGCGTTCACCAGCAACTTTGATGTGTGATGCAAAGAATAGTGTTATTTACAAAACAACTGCGAATAAAAAGTGCAATGGCACGCAAATATAAAAGTACTGAGACAGTACAATATGGGTGCAATACAGCTTAGCGCTGTGATGTGAGGTTCAGCAGGGTCACAGCCTCCGGGAAGAAGCTCTTCCTATGCCTGCTGGTGTGGGAGCAGAGGCTCCTGTAGCGCCTACTGGATGGGAGGAGAGTAAAAAGTCCATGGTTAGGGTGAGATACATCCTTGATAATGCTTTTCACCCTGCCCAGGCAGCGTTTATGGTAGATGTTCTCAATGGTGGGCAATTGGGTGCCGATAATCCGCTGGGCAGTTTTCATCACCCGCTGGAGTGCTTTGCGGTCCGATATGGGACAATTGCCATAACACACTGAGATGCAGTTGGTGAGTATGCTCTCAATGGTACAGCGGTAAAAGTCCGTCAGTATCCTGGGACAGAGGTGAGCTTTCTTGATGCTCCACAGGAAATAGAGGTGCTGTTGCGCCTTTTTGATCAGGATGGAGGAATTCAGGGACCAGGTGAGATCCTGAGAAATGTGGTCACCAAGGAATTTGAAGCTTGATGCACACTCCACTACAGCTCCGTGATGTAGTTGTGGATGTGAGTGTGGCTCCAAGCATGCCTGAAGTCCACAATGATCTCCTTGGTCTTCTGGGTGTTAAGGGCCAGGTTGTTGTTGGCACACCACGCAGCCAGATGCTGGACCTCGTCCCTGTAGGCTGCCTCGTTATCCCCTCTGATCAGGCCAACCACCGTGGTGTTATCTGCGAATTTGATTATGGAGTTAGAACCATGTACAAGAAGGAGCCTTGAGGCACGCCGGTGTTCAGGTTGAGAATCGGGGAGGAGAAGTTGTCTAACTTAACTGATTGGGGTCTGTTAGTCAGAAAGTCCAAGGTCCAATTGCAGAGGGATGAGCTGATACCAAGCTGACGAAGTTTGGCGATCAGCTTGGAGGGAATCACAGTATTGAATGCTGAACTGAAGTAATGAACAGCATTCTGACATAAGAGTTGGGACTGTCCAGGTGGGTCAGCGTATGGTCTACAGTTTACAACGGGAGATAGAAAATGCATGCTAAAAGAGCAGTGTTACAATAGTCATGGCGGATTTCAATATGCAGTAGATTGGAAAAATCAGGTTGGTGCTGAATCCCAAGACGGAATTTCTAGAATGTTGCCCACTATTATTGTGGATTGGGTGTTGTGCAATGAACTGAAGTTGATTGGAGAGCTTAAGGTAAAAGAAACTTTTGGAGCAAGTGAGCATAATAAGATCAAATTTACCTTGAAATTTCAGAAGGAGAAGCTAAAGTCAGATGTAGCAGTACTACAGTGGAGTAAAGGGAGGTACAGAGGCATGAGAGAGGTGTTGACCAAAATTGATTGGAAAAGAACTCTGGCAGGGATGATGACAGAGCAGCAGTGGCTGGAATTTCTGGAAGCAATTCGGAAAGCACAAGATATATCCATCCAAGATGAAGAAGTGTTCCAAAGGCAAGATGATGCAATCACTGCCAACAAGAAGCTAACATACAAGTCAAAGAGAGGGCATATAATAGAACAAAAATTAGTGGGAATTTGGAGGATTGGAAAGCTTTTGAAAACCAACAGAAAGCAACTAAAAAGCCATTAAGAAGGAAAAGATGGAATATGAAAGTAAGCTAGCTAATAATATTAAAGAGGATACCAAAACTTTCTTCAGATACTATAAGGCAAGAATGGATATTGGACAACTAGAAAACAATGCTGGAGGGGTAGTATTGAAGGACAAGGAAAGAACTGGGTAAGTATTTTGCATCAGTCTTCACTGTGGAAGACACTAGTAGTATGGTGGGAGTTCTAGAGTGTCTGGTCAGAATTGTGTGAAGTTGCCATTACTAGGGAGAAGATTCTTGGGAAACTGGCTGGTCTGAAGGACCAGATGATGCACATCCCAGTGTTCTGAAAGAAGTGGCTGAAGAAATTGTGAAGGCATTAGTAATGATTTTTCAAGAATCGCTAGATTCCAGAATGATTCTTGAAGACTGGAAAATTACAAATATCACTCCACTCTTCAAGAAGGGAGAGGCAGAAGAAAAGAAATTGTAGGTCAGTTAGTCTGATCCCACCGATTGGGAAGATGTTGGAGTCGATTGTTAAGGATGTGGTTTCACGGTATTTGGAAGCACATGAGAAAATAGATTGGAGTCAGTGTGGTAGCCCTCTGTTCTCCCTCAAGGGAGAATCTTGCCTGACAAATCTGTTGGAATTATTTGAAGAAATAACAAGCAGGATAGACAAAGAATCATTTGATGTTGTGTACTTGAATTTTCAGAAGGCCTTTGACAAGATACCACATGTGAGGCTGCTTAACAAGTTGAGAGCCCATGATATTTCAGGAAAAATGCTAGCATGGATAAAGCAGTGGCTGATTGGCAGGAGGCAAAGTGTGGGAATAAAGGGAGCCTTTTCTGGTTGGCTGCCAGTGACTAGTGGTGTTTTATAGAGGACTGGGTTGGGACTGTTTCTTTTTACATTATATGTCAGTAACTTCGATGATGGAGTTGATGGCTCTTATTGCAAGATTTGCAGATGATACCAAGATAGGTGGAGGGTCAAGTAGCTTTGAGGATGTAGAGGGTCTACAGAAGGATTTAGAACAGATCAGGAAAGTGGGCAAAAAAGTGGCAGATAGAGTACAGTATTGGGACGTGTATGGTCATGCACTTTGATAGAAGAAGTGAAAGGGCACGTTATTAATCTAAGTGGAGAGAAACCGCAAAAATCTGAGGTGCAAAGGGATTTGGGAGTCCTTGTGCAGGATTCCCCAAAGGTTAATTTGCAGGTTGAGTCTGCAGTGAGGACAACAAATGCGATCTTAACATTCATTTCAAGAGGACTAGAATATAAAAGCGAGTGTGTAATGTTGAGGCTTTATAAAGCACTGGTGAGACCTCACTCAGACGATTGTGAGCAGTTTTGGGTCCCTTATCTTAGAAAAGATGTGACACTGGATAGTGTTCACAGGAGGTCCACGAAAATGATTCCAGCATTGAACATGAAGAGTGTTTGATGGCTCTGGGTCTGTATTCACCAGAATTCAGAAGAATGAGGGGTGACCTAAGTGAAACCTTTTGAATGGTGAAAGGATTTGATAGAATGGATGTGGAGAGGATGTTTCCAATGCTGGGAGAGTCTAGGACCAGAGGACAGAGCCTCAGAATAAAGGGGTGTCCTTTTGAAATGGAAATAAGGAGAAACTACTTTAGCCAGAAAGTGGTGAGTCTGTGGAATTCTTTGCCACAGGTAGCTGTGGAGTCCAAGTCTTACCACTTATTTAAGGCAGAGGTTGATATATTCTTGATTGGTCAGAGTATGAAGGGCTACTGAGAGAAGGCAGGAGATTGGGGTGAGAGGAAAAATGGATCAGCCATGATGAAATGGCGGTGCAGACTCAATGGGCCAAATGGCCTAATTCTGCTCTCGTGTCTTATGGTATTATTGAATACCCAATTTTTCAAGGATCTACTGGAATTAATCTTTACATCTGGACAAGATTTGGCTAAGTTTGTTCAGCTTGCATTTGAACACTAACAAACTTCTACAGATGTATTGTTGAAATTATACTGACTGGTTGCAGACATCCCACCTCTCCCGGAAATTCTGGGAGTCTCCTGCATATTGATAGTGGCTCCCTGATGCCCGCAAATTATATACAGGTGTCCCCCGCTTTTCAAACGTTCGCTTTACGGAACCTCGATGTTACGAAAGATCTACATTAGTTACCTGTTTTTGCTAACAGAAGGTGTTTTCACTGTTACGAAGAAAAGCAGCACACGTAAAAAGCTGCGCGTGATAAGCAGCACGCGCCCTGAGCAGCCAAGCTCCTCCCCCGGAACTACATTCTAGCTGGCATTGCTTAAACATGTGCCTGTGAGCAGCTGTTAGCAAGATGAGTTCTATGGTATCAGAAAAGCCTAAAAGAGCTCGAAGGGGTGTTACACTTAGTGTAAAACTAGACATAATTAAGCGTTTCGATCGTGGTGAACGAAGTAAGGACAAAGTGAGTTTGGCTTGTAGAAGATGAAGATGATGTTGAAGAGGTTTTGGCATCCCATGTCCAAGAACTGATAGATGAAGAGCTGATGCAATTGGAAGAGGAAAGGATAACAATCGAAACTGAATGCAGTAGCGAACGGACCGAAAGTGAAGTCGTCCAGGAACTGAACGTGAAGCAACTGCATGAGATGACACAAAAATGCGTGAGGCTAAGCAGCCAAGTATACTGTCATTTTTTCAAGCCTTCCACATCAGCCACACCAGATGATGAACCTCGACCTTCGACATCAAGGCAGGCAGACATAGAAGAAGATGACCTACCTGCCCTGATGGAAACAGACGATGATGAGATGACACCCCAGTGTCCCACTACCCCAACCCCCGGGCCGCGGACCAATACATTGCCGCGGAGAATGCAGTGGTAGCCAGGTACCCAACACATCTTTAAGAAGAAAGCCGAAATAAGCATGCTAATTAATTAGGTGCAGCCTGGCACGTAATTAATTAGCTTGTTTATTTCGGCTTTTTTCTTAAAGATGTGCTGGGTGCGTCCCGGCCACCGCTGCACCCCTGCATGCTTCGTGGATTGGTATCGGTCGGCGGTCTGGAGGTCCGGGTCCACTGCACCACACCAACCTCTGACGACTCAGCCTAACACACCATCATTAGAGTGCTCGGCGCCGTCTTCCCTATTCCCGTAAGTGATACACTGTACATACATTATTTCTACTTTATATAGGCCGTGTATTTTTATGTGTTATTTGGTATGATTTGTCAGCTTCATAGCTTAGAGGTTACTGAAGAGAGTGTTTCAGCCGAGAGCACTTGCGTGAGATTTTCGCTACGGTGAACAGTGCGACAATGATTGTAGAAAAGTATTTCTACTTTATATAGGCTATATATTTATCATATCATTCCTGCTTTTACTATATGTTACTGTTATTTTAGGTTTTATGTGTTATTTGGTATGATTTGTTAGGTTTTTTTTGGGTCTGCGAACGCTCACAAATTTCTCCCATATAAATGGTAATTGCTTCTTCACTTTATGACATTCCGGCTTACGAACTGTTTCCTCGGAACGCTCTACCTTCGGATGGCGGGGGAAACCTGTACGATATCCTGGAAATCGTTTTTCTTAAAGGGAGTATCCTGCTTAGTCTCTCTTTGTGCTAAGTAGACCTATCAGTTTTCTCTGTGAGTGGGCTTTACAGTCGACCTCTCTCTCTCTTTCATTGTCCATCAGTTCAGTTTAGTGTCCTGCAGCGCCATGGCAGAGTGTTCCAAATGAGGAAAATATAAAATGTACTTCACTCCAGACTACACTGAAGTGTACGCCTGCCTAATGGGGGCCAAAAATAATGACAGTGTTGCTCACTGCACTGTTTGCAACAGTGACTTTTCTATTGCCCATGGTGGGTTAAATAAGTGTAAATAATTAGATTATTATAATTATAGTAATATATTTAGTTAATATATTACAATAATAATTGGAATAATAATAAGATTAAATGATCAAATGTCCTGAATATATACACCCTTGGAGGTCGACCGGGGGTGGGGTAGATATGGGGTTGCTGGGAGCGGGGGTGGTGGTGCTACCTCCCTGAAATGAGTTTTTGCAGGGTGGGATGTCTGTGGTTGCATCATTGTCTGGTGTAGAAAGCTGAATGCACAGGAACATAAGCTGCAGAGAGTCGTTGCTCTCTGCCTCCAAGAAAGCAGCATCCATCATCGAAGATCCCCACCATCCAGGGCATGCCATCTTTTTGCAGCTATCATTTGGCAGAGGGTACAGAAGCTTGAGTCTCATACCACTATGTTCAAAAACAACTACTTCCCTTCAAACTATTTTTGGTTCTGGAACCAACCTGCAAAGCTTTAAACTCTCTACAGTTTAGCAACATTGTAACCACTTTAATCATCCTACAAACCCCATTTCCAGAAAAGTTGGGATATTTTCCAAAATGCAATAAAAACAAAAATCTGTGATATGTTAATTCACGTGAACCTTTATTTAACTGACAAAAGTATAAAGAAAAGATTTTCAATAATTTTACTGCCCAACTTAATTGTATTTTGTAAACATACACAAATTTAGAATTTGATGGCTGCAACACACTCAACAAAAGTTGGGACAGAGGCATATTTACCATTGTGTTACATCACCTTTCCTTTTAATAACACTTTTTAATCATTTTGGAACTGAGGATACTAATTGTAGATTTGCAATTGGAAATTTTGTCCATTCTTGCTTGATATAAGACTTCAGCTGCTCAACAGTCTGTGGTCTCCGTTGTCTGATTCTCCTCTTCATGATGCGCCATACATTTTGTATAGGAGATAGATCTGGACTGGCAGCAGGCCAGTCAAGCACATGCACTCTGTGTCTACAAAGCCACGCTGTTGTAGCCCGTGCAGAATGTGGTCTGGCATTGTCCTGCTGAAATAAGCATGGACGTCCCGGGAAGAGGCGTCGCCTTTATGGCAACATATCTCTCTCTAAAATCCTAATATACGCCTCAGAATCAATGGTACCTTCACAGACATGCAACTCACCCATGCCGTGGGCACTGATGCACCCCCATACCATCACAGATGCTGGCTTTTGCACCTTTCGCTGATAACAATCTGGATGGTTGTTTTCATCTTTGGCACGGAGAACTTGACGCCCGTTTTTTCCGAAAACTAGCTGAAATGTGGACTCATCTGACCACAGCACACAGTTCCACAGTCTTTTGGTCCATCTGAGATGAGCTCGGGCCCAGAGAACTTGCCAGTGTTGCTGCATAGAGTTGATGTATGGCTTCCTCCTTGGGTAATACAGTTTCAAGTTGCATTTCTGGATGCAACAACGGATTGTGTTGAGTGACAATGGTTTTCCGAAGTACTCCCGAGCCCAAGTGGCTATAATTGTCACAGTAGCATGACGGTTTCTTAGGCAGTGCCGCCTGAGAGCTCGAAGATCACGCGCATTCAACAGTGGTTTCTGACCTTGCCCCTTACGCATTGAGATGTCTCTGAATTCTCTGAATCTTTTCACAATATTATGTACTATAGATGTTGAAAGACCTAAATTCTCTGCAATCTTGCGTTGAGAAATGTTCCTTTTGAACTGACTAACAATTCTCTCACGAATTTTGGCACAAAGGGGTGAGCCATGACCCATCCTTGCTTGCAAAGACTGAGCCTTTGATGGGCGCTACTTTTATACCCAGTCATGATACCTCACCTGCTATCAATTAGCCTGCTTAATGTGGAGTCTTCCAAACCGGTGTTACTTGAATATTCTGTGCACTTTTCAATCTTATTTTAACTCTGTCCCAACTTTTGTTGAGTGTGTTGTAGCCATCAAATTCTAAATTTGTGTATATTTACAAAATACAATTAAGTTGGTCAGTAAAACTATTGAAAGTCTTTTCTTTGTACTTTTGTCAGTTAAATAAAGGTTCATGTGAATTAACATATCACAGATTTTTGTTTTTATTGCATTTTGGAAAATCTCCCAACTTTTCTGGAAATGAGGTTTGTATGTTAAAATGGTCCTTACCTTTATTTTTGTTAATGCTATTTATGATGCTATGCGCTTATGGTGCTGCTCAAAGTAAGTTTTCCATTACAGCTCTGCAAGCATGTGCATATGACTTGTAAAATTGGCTGGATTATGAATGACATTTTAAAGTAGAAAGATGCAGGTCATTTGTAATAAGCAGTGAAGTTCTACATTCGTTGTCCTTGCTCTCAATGCTTTTTCCTAAGTGTTGCTCAAAGAGGGCATTTTCTAAAGCTAGGAGCAACAGTAGGATTTTTTTGCTGTAAAACTGGACTGGATTCAATGTTGATAACTCCCATAACAATTTTTTAAAGAGTCAAAGGGCCATTACACCCCCCCCCCCCCCCGTTTTATACTACTGTGCCATAATGGCTGGTGGGACAGCGTATACACAGGTACACAGGCCTTGTGATGGAGTAGCCTGAGATGTTGGATATAGGGTATGATTCCACAAGTAGTTATGCAAGGCTGCTATTTATCTGGCCAGTTCTACAACTCTCCTCTCCATTGTGTAGGCAACCATTTTAAGAAGCATTGAAGTGCTAATAACTATGACGTAGCCAGATGAGTTAAAGGAAGTAGATCTTCTTTCCCAAAGGATAATTGTGAACAAGATGGATTTTTATCATAGTCCAACAGTTTCTTGCTGCTATCACTTACATCAGTTCATAACTTTTCTATGTACAGACAAGGAAGCCTTGACCAGTTGTTCCTAACTACATTGCAGATGTTGCCCACTGTTGGAGTGAGTCAGTGATGTACAACAGTGAATGTAGGGATGACAGCACATAGATTATTTTGGCCTAAATGAACAGCACCAAATCAATTCATTGTACTTGCGATTAGATTTGCAACTTTTTTTCAGTACTCTGGACACAATTTTTGTAAACAGTAGAAAATAATTAAGCCCAGCACATTTGCAGTTGATCACTCTGATCTATTTGGACAAACTTGTATTTAGATTATGAAGACACATAGTCCTCTTCTACTGTCATTCAGTAATGCATGCATTAAGAAATGATACAATATTTCTTCTGGTGTGATATCACAAAACACAGGACAAACCAAGACTGAAAAAACTGACAAAACCACATAATTATAACATATAGTTACAACAGTGCAACAATACCATAACTTGATGAAGAAGTCCATGAGCACAGTATAAGTTCAGAGTCTCTCAAATGTCCCATATCTCACACAGACGAGAGCAGGAAGAACTCTCCCTGCCATGCCAACCACAGTCCGACTCTGAGTCATCGGAAAACTTTGAGCTCTGATCAGCTCTCCGACACCGAGTACTGAGTGCCATCTCTGTCTGAATGGTTTGACCTCAACCGCGGTTGCCAGCAGCAGGCAAAGCCAGGGATTTTAAGGCCTACCCTCTGAAAAATTCCCGACTACGCAGTAACGACAGCAGCAAAGGAGCGTTCCAGAAATTTCTCCAGATGTTCCTCTGTTCTTTCACGTCCCTCTCCATCAAATCAGAATTGTCCACGGCCCCTATTTAACATACGATATCATTTTTCACCGGAGGGCTGCGCAGGTGCACTGCTCTCTCTCCTCCTGCCTATTTGATCTGACAGCTATTCTGTTTGATAAGGAACAAAATATTTCATGCATCAGCTTGCTTCTGTTCCAACTGATCCAAATCAAAGTGTCCAGTGCAAACTTCCCTTTCACAATCAGAATGCTCTCAGGCAAGGCTGCGACCATTTTTATGTCACAAACACATACCGTTAATCAAGGGGTCCTGAACCCCTGGTCTCAAGAAAGATTCATGGTCATTGGCAGAGCAGCACAAGTGGCCACTTGCTTTAAGAATATTACTTCTCAGATGTCAGTCTAGAGTCAAAGTTGAATTTTATTGTCATATGGACAAGTACGTATATGCACAGATTTATTTAAAGACGCAGCAGCATCACAGGCACGATGCATTATTTGGGCAACATTCGCTGGCAAACAGAAATATAAGTTGTACTCAAAGAAGGACATAGTTGGAACAAAAAGCACCCACATCAGTGCAATGTGATCAGAGCAATCAGCTGGAGGAACTTGGCAGGTGAAGCAGCACGTGTGGTTGAAAGGAATTGTCAACATTTTGGATCAAAACCCTGCCAGATCCTGAATCCACTCAAAACCATCAACATTCCTTTCTACTCACTGGATTTCTTCAGTAGGTTTGTTGTACCATATTCCAGCTCTGCAGTCAGCTGTCTCCATAAACGTTCTTGTCTTGGTCTATTGACCAGTTGTAGGCGCATTGTACATGAACATATGGTAAAATGACTACCACACCATGCAGTGGGCTGAAGCCATGCTGAATGCTACAGGGCAGAAGTGGCACTTCGTAATCAGGCATTCATAAGCCTGCTATGGGCAATCAACAGTGACATAATGCATTTCACTACATTTTGTAATCTTAAGGCCTGGTATATCTCTCTACCAATGCCATCAAATAGACTCTAGTCCTTGGTTCAATGTGAGTTGTAGAATGAGAGCAGTATATAAAAAGAAAAATAAAGTGTCAACTTGAAGCTATAGCGTAATAATCAGAGGAACTGTTAAGTAGTAAAACTTGCATGTCGTGGAATGACCTAAATGGTCCCACTGAAAGCAATACTTTCATATCTAGTTGTGAGCAACGGGAAGAGGTGCTTTAAGAGTATTCCTCAACTTAATGAGCATATGAATACTAAAGTCAGGACTGAAACACTTGAACCGTCATCAGCAAGATGTGTCAAGTACATAATCTATCTTGGCTTCTCCTTGATGTCCTATCAAACAAATTGTGTTTGTTTCTGGAGATATTGCATTGCTCTGATTCGAGGACCAGATAAAAAGCCAGAACTGGTCTTGCCTCTAGTCAAAATGCTTTGGGCAGCTAAACTGGTGGTTTTAAATTGAGGCCTAAGACACCTGGGATTATGCCTCCTAATAGGAAAAATAAACTTTGCAGTTAGTAAACAAGGTTGTTTGCTCAAATATCAGGTGTTTCAGCACAAAGTAAGATTAATCCCAATATAATTACACTTTTGGGTGTATCTTGTACTACTTGGGTTATTCCTTGGTATTAATGGGACATGTTCCAGGAATGGAATGCAGTGCAGGTTAAGAAACTTTATAAGTTGGCAGCATTTATCACTGCTGTGCAGAAAGTTTAAAATTTAGGAGAGTAATGAAGAAATCTGAACCAAATACTGTGTTCATTGTAACTTGCCTTTCATAAGTCCATGATGACTGCCTTTACCTGACAAGTTGTACAGACACTATGATCAGCATTTCTCTTTAATCACTTTACAGTAGTTTTAAAGCCACAGAGTAAGAGGCTTTCACTTTATTTTTTTAATGGATTAGAGCATAAAGTACAATTCTACATGGGAAAAGTCATTTTTGCTGTGGTTTTTTCCATATAGCATTGTACTTAGTGCTCTAATCCATTTTTCTGGTCTGAAGATCTTTTGCTTTACATTTATCATATCTGTTGTCTTTAATGCCTAATTTGTCTGCCTGCTTCCAAACTGCTTTAATTTCAGTTGCTTTGACTCTGATAGTTTTCTTTGTCTACTACAACAAACATGAATTGTTGTTGTGACTTATATTTTCCCCATCCTTGTGTCCTCATTTGCTGGAACCAGACCCAACACCTATCATTCTGTGTTTTTAAAAAAAAATCAAACTGATTAGAAAGTAGTCTAGGACATATAGGAAATAATTAGTCCCTTCTGTGCTACATCTTTATTTCTATAACTGTTTATCTTTTAGCCTTTTCAATTTAATTGCTTTGCTTGTTCATGATACAAAATGGAGTTTTCTCCTTGAATTTTACATTGTGTTCTTCAGTAATATGGACAGAATGCTGATATAAATTGTCTTAGAAATGATCTTAAAGTTTTAATGCACGTTCATTGATTTAAGTACAGTTCTGGGCTCCTTATTATCTTTGTCCTACATGGTATTCTACTCTTGTGTCTAAAACCTGGCATGACAGTGCACTTTCTGCATCGGTAGGCTTGGTAGATTGAGCTAGCTATCTGATGTGGTCTTGTGTTAATTGTTGATTGATGGATTTTGGAAAATTACGTAAGATATTTGGAATTATTTTCATGTCAAGGGTTAAACATAGTTTGCTTGAAAGATTAAGGTGCCAACAACAGACACTTGAAGTAATTCTGTTGTCATAGTAGACGGTTGATGCTGAAATCTGAAGCAAAAACAAACCACTGGAGGATTTTTTGTTTCTATTTTGGATTTACCGTGTTGGTAGTATTTTGCTTTTGCTTTTCCACAGACCATTCCTATATTAGCCAGCTTCTGCCTACTGTTACATAAAACTCTAATTTGCTGTTAACATTAGGAATATGGAGCATATTCTCTTAAAAATAGGCTAATTGGATTTTTGATTGAACTACTTCATTCTGGATAGTGGTCATCTTGTGTTACAGAATCTTTGTTCCTCCAACAAGTGGAGAGTTCATCTATAAAAGGGACAAGTTAGGAGCATAATAGGATAAAGGTCTTGATGTGTGAGGGAGCACTTGCTACAGAATGTCTGGCTGCTCATTGGCTTTTATAACCATAATATTTATGTGGTTGGTCCAGCTGAGTTTCCGCTCTGTGTAGATCCCCCAGCAGTATTATTGTGGCTTTAGGTAAAAGTAATGCCATTGAATGTTATGGGTATGGAATTAGTCTGTTGTCAGAGATTATTATTGAACACTTTCATGGTATATGCCTAAATGTTGTCTAGATCTTAGAATATGCTGGTATGGCCTGCTCTATTTTTTGATTCGCTCTGAACAGAATTTAATGTTATTTAAAACTCTATACTGCTGAATTTACGGAAGGAAGCAGCTGAAAATGGTTAGAATTTAGACTGTGTTTTGAAATCCTGTGGTTCTAGGGCAGGTCACCAACAACCGGTACCATTTTTCACTGGAAGATGTGATGTAAATCATTGAAATAATTTTTCCTTGATGCCAATTGATTTCATTTATATCAGGGCACCTTGACGTCAAATTTACTGAAATGCTATTTTGGTGGCAAGACAGTCAAACATTTGTATTGAGGTCAAGGCTTTAATGAATCCTGGACCTGAGTAATCTTAACAAAACTCAGATTGAGCATCAGCAGGCCAATTGTTATTTAATGCTGCTGAATAAAACTGTATTACTCCTATCACTTTGCTGATACAGGTTTCCCCTGCTATCCAAAGGTAGAGAATTCCTGTGAAACCGTTTGTAAGCCGAAATGGCGTAAAGTGAAGAAGCATTTACCATTAATTTTTATGGGGAAAACTTTTTGAGCGTTCCCAGACCCAAAAAAATAACCTACCAAATAGCACATAAAACCTAAAATAGCAGGAATGATATGATAAATACACAGCCGATATAAAGCAATCATTGCAGCACTGTCAAGTGTAACGAAAATCTCACGCAAGCGCTCTTGGCAGAAGCACTCTCAGTGGAAGCATTCTCTCCAGTAACCTTTAAGCTATGAAGTTGCCGTCACCTCAAAAACCGATCAAACCACCCATGACTACCTTTTAAATTCCACTTTCGCAAAAATGTCTTTCATTTATAACCTAACCCGAAAAATAACCTACCAAATCATACCAAATAACACATAAAAATACACAGCCTATATAAAGATGAAATAATGTATGTACAGTGTAGTTTCACTTACAGGAATTGGGAAGACAGCGAGCACACTGATGATGATGTATTAGGCTGAGGTTGCGGTGGTGAGAGGTACGGGAGACTGGTCACTAACGTCTTCTGTGTCTGCCTGCCTCGATGTCGAAGGCCGAGGGTTGTCGTCTGCTGTGGCTGATGTGGAAGGCTTGACAAACGACAGTATGCTTGACTGCTTAGCCTCATGCATTTTTCTATCATACAGTTCTTTGTAGGCACTCAAGCCATCCTGCAAATATGCCCTAAACCTATGTGCTCTTTCAAAATTAAAGTCGTACTTTTCTGCAGTCATTGCAGCGCTGTCAATCGCAGCAAAAATCTTGCGTAAGTGTTTCACATTCAGTTCCTGGACGACTTCACTTTCGGGCTGTTGGCTACTGCGTTCGGTTTTGATTCATATCCTTTCCTCTTGCAATTGCATCAGCTCTTCATCTGTCAGTTCTTGGTCATGGGATGCCAAAAGCTCTTCAACATCATCTTTGTCAACTTCAGTATCAGCCAAAGCACTCTCTCTGGTAAACGTTAAACTATGAAACTGCCCTCGTTCAGAAACCGATCAAACCACCCATGACTACCTTTAAATTCTACATTTGCAACACTTTCATCACCATTGTCCAGTGCTTTCTGTTTCAGCTTATTAAAAAGGCTGACTGATTTCTCCTTAAGTATAAGGTAACTTAATGGAATACCACGCTTTGTACACCTGTCAATCCACTCAAGCAATAGACGTTCCATTTCATCCATTATTGGATGCCGACTAAAAGAGAGCACTTTGCTATGAGCAGAACCAATAGTAACATCGGCAGCTTTCAAGATTCTTTCTCTCTGCGTGTAAGTAGTGCGAATGGTGGACGCAGGCAATGTCCTTACTTCGTTGACCACGATCAAAATGCTTAATTATTTCCAGTTTTACGCTAAGCGTAACACCTTTACGAGCTCTCTTAGGCTTTTCCGATACCTTAGAACTCATCTTGCTAACGGATGCACAAAATAAATCGAGATAAAGCACAGATGCTCACAGACACGAGTTTAAGCTATGGTGGCTAGATTGCAGTTCTGGGGGAGGAGCTTAGCTGCTCGAGGTGCGCACTGCCTTTTTTCATAAAAGCGAAAACACTTCGGTTAGCAAAAACAGGTAACTAATGTAGGTCTTTCGTAACAGCGAGCTGTCATAAAGCGAACATTCGGAAAACGGGGGCGTCCTTTATTTGAAAATAAGTTGGTTTTGCTGTGTTATGTGATAGGATGTACTTCAGGCAATATTCTAATTTGTTTTTATTTCAGCACAGTTACAATACCAACAGTGTGCAGGTTAACAGCATTTACATTTTTTTATTGTTATTGTGCTGGAGCAGCTTAGCTGAAGGTGGATTTGGTTCTGGCGCTCTGAAAAAGCTGTTGTACCAGTGCCTTTGCTTCCACTGTGCCTGTATATGACTTGGTATAAAATTGGTACAAGATGGGATTCTGTGATGTTGGGAATGTGGAGGATTCAGAGATGGATCAACTATTTGGCATTTATAAAAGCTTCAGCCTTATCTGTGGCACTTAGACTTTGCTTTGTCATCTTTGAGAATAGGGATGTTTTTGGAGCTGACACCCCTCCTGCTAGTTGTTTAATTGATGTGATTGCTATCAACAGCAGGATTTTGTTCCACTGCAGTTTACAACATGACCTGGCATATCCTTTACAAACATGATGGGAGCTCAATGGAGAGTGAAGAAGGGAAGGCTGAGAAAAGAATTAGCAGACATATTTAAAAATTGAAAACAACAGGAATTCTGCAGATGCTGGAAATTCAAGCAACACACATCAAAGTTGCTGGTGAATGCAGCAGGCCAAGCAGCATCTGTAGGAAGAGGTGCAGTTGACGTTTCAGGCCGAGACCCTTCGTCAGGACTTTAAAAATTGATGTCAGTCTGGTGAGGCTGCAGTGTGTGCTAACAATAAAAAAAACTGATCTTGCTGTCAAAAAATTGGAGCACTTTTCAATAATCGAAACAGGATGAGGAGGAGGATAAACTTGAAGGATATCTGTCTACAATACGTGCGTACCAAATAAAAGGCTGAATCATTTTTAATCATCTTCAGCCAGAAATTACCATTTTCCTAGGGTACTCATTATAGAAGCCAGCCTTCAGCCAGTTTAAATTTCAACATGAATATCCATGGTTTTTTTTTTGTGTGACTTTATCAAAGCCTTCTAAATTGTTTGAAATACATCATGGAGGGTTCTCTTAAGATTTTGTTGCATGTGGCAATTGCTCAATGCTATGTAATGGCTTGCAAACTGATCCTTGCCATCAGATCCACCATAAACTTGGACTGGGATGAAGGAATGCTGTGTAATCACTCCTATCCTTCAGGTTTTAGCTGAAATATCTCAGCTCACCTCAACCAATTTTCTACAGAAGTGAAGCTAATCCATAAAATGTGATAAGAAAGTGATGGTTATCCTGGGGTTGTATTATAGGCCTACCCTAATAGTCCTTGGGAATTGGAGGAAGAGTTAGAAAGACTGCAGCTAGTTTGAACATAAGGGGTTGTATTAGTGAGAGATTTTATCTTCCTAATATAGGCTGGATCAATCTTGGTGTAAAATGTTTGTATAGAGTGGAATTTGTGAGTAAGTAAGCTTCTTTTATCACTAAATAGTGGGACCTTTTAAAGAGGGTGAGATGTTGGACTGCCTCCTGGGTAAGAGGGAGGGCAAGTAGCAGAGTGTCTGTTGGCAAGCATTTTGGATTCAGTGATCATAATTTTATTTTTAAAATAGTAATGGAAAGCAATATGACCCACTCGCAGGTTAGTGTCTTAAACTGGGGCAGAGCAAATTTAGGACCAATTAAGCAGGATCTTGCAAGATTGATTGAGTGATATTATTAGCAAGTGTAGGAGCATCTGCCAAGGAGGAGGCCTGTGAGAGTATGATGTCAAGAGTTTAAGGCCTGCAGGTTTCTTTCTGGGTGAAGGGCAAGGCTTGTAGGCTTCAGGAACCCTGATTGATAAGAGATACTGATTCCTGAGTTGAGAGTGAGGCATACACTGCATAAGCAATTGGGAACAAGTGAACTTCTTGATGACTACAAAAAGTGTAGGAGTGCATAAAGGAAAAGTTAGGCTGACAAAAGAAACGAGAAGGATCTGGCAGTCAAGGTGAAGCAAAATACTAAGAAATTCTATAGGTATATTAAGAATAAAAGGGTAACTTGTGATGGATTAGGGTGTTTGACTATGTAGGACATGCTGTAGTTATATAAATACCCTTTGTTGTCATAACTTGGGGTGATTCTTTTGGTTATTTTATATTTAAAGCAGGTATACCAAGATGTGAATTGTTTCTGTAACTATAATTAAATGCATCATGTCTCATTTTTCTTTCATTATCTCTAGCTTTTTGCCAATACCTTGAATTATTTTAAATCTCCAACTTTTGGTCATCTATGAACACTTTTCAGTAATAGTAATTATTTCAAAGCTATTTATCTTGATTCAGCTTGTTGGTGCTTTGCAGAACATAGTACAGGCCATTTGGCCCACGATGTTGTGCTGACCTTTCAACATACTTGAAGATCAATCTAACCCTTTTCTCCCACATAGCTCTTCATTTTTCTTTCATTCATGTGCCTATGTAAGAGTATGTTAAATATTCCTAATGTACTTGCCTCTCCCACTAACCCTAGCAGCATGTTCCATGCACCTACCTCTCTCTGTCTAAAAACAAAACAAATACCTCTAATATATTTTCCTTGCAACACCTTAAAATTATGCCCCCTCCCCTCGTTTTAGCCACTTCTGTTCTGGGATCTGTGCCTCTTACCATCTTGTACACCTCTATCAAGTTAACTGTCATCCTCCTCTCCAAAGAGGAAAGCCTTCACTTGCTTGACCTCTCCTCATAAGACATGCTTTCTAATCCTCTGCGTTCTCTAAAACTTCCACATGCTTCCTATAATGGGATGACCAGAAATGGACTCAGTACTCCCAGGTGTGGTCTAAAATACTTTGTGCATTCATAAGATGAATTTTTACTTTTTTTTTGCTCCAAGCCTTGGGGTAACTCTGCTATATTACATTATAATATTCTTCCGGTAAGATGGCGGTATGTGCAAACACAGCAGCCTCTTGGGGACCAACCAAAAGTGCTTTTTTTCTTCGTAAAATTTGTTTTTTTTTTACAATCCAAAGTCAATTCTACTCCAAGAACATCAGGCACTGTAGGCTACTCCATCAGTGAGCTGCTTGTTGATCGGACTAGCTGGGCTGGTGTTGGTGGCAGAGTTGGGGGGGTGTCACAGGGGCTGAATTGGGTTCGGAGGAGTTGACCTGGCTGCAGACCGTGTTGCTGCCTGCTACTTAGAAGCATTGGAATTTGGTGCAGTATAACCGTGGGAGAGTGTCTCAGACATTTCACTTGTGATTGCAAGACTTTGTTGGACAGTGATAATCTAAGTTGCTGCAAGCCTCTTTCCCTTGTCTAGTGGAGGGACAGCTGACATAGGAGTTGTGTAGCCTCAGTTGTAGCAAGACCTCAGGCTGCAAACCAGGTGAGAGATGTGGGATGCGCTACAGTGTGGTTGAACTCAGCCGGGGCCTGGCCTTTCCTGTCAGTACAGGTGTCGTCCGCTTTTTGAACGTTGGCTTTACAAAGCCTCGCTGTTACGAAAGACCCACATTAGTTACCTGTTTTTGCTAACAGAAGGTGTTTTCACTGTTACGAAGAAAGGCAGCGTGCAAAAAAAGCAGCGCCCGATTTAAAAACAAAAAAAGGCAGCGCGCGCCCTGAGCAGCTGCGCTCCCCCAGATTCGGAACGGCATTCTCGCCAGCATTGCTGAAACATATGCCTGTGAGCATCCGTTAACAAGATGAGTTCTAAGGTATCGGGAAAAGCCTAAAAGTGCTCATAAGGGTGTTACACTTAGCGTAAAACTAGACATAATTAAACGTTTCAATCGTGGTGAACGAAGTAAGGACAAAGTGAGTTTGGCTTGTGGAAGATGAAGATGATGTTGAAGAAGTTTTGGCATCCCATGTCCAAGAACTGATAGATGAAGAGCTGATGCAATTGGAAGAGGAAGGGATAACAATTGAAAATGAATGCAGTAGCGAACGGACCAAAAGTGAAGTCGTCCAGGAACTGAACGTGAAGCAACTGGGTGAGATTTTCGCTGCAATGATAAAGTACGACTTTAATTTTGAAAGGGTACGTCGGTTTAGGGCATATTTGCAAGATGGTTTGAGTTACAAAGAACTGTATGATAGAAAAATGCGCAAGGCTCAGCAGTCAAGCAAGCCTTCCACAGCAAGCCAGCCAGCCACAGCAGACGATGAACCTCGACCTTCGACATCGGGGTAGGCAATCATAGGAGAAGATAAGCTGCCTGCCCTAATGGAAACAGAGGATGATGAGATGACACCTCAGTGTCCCACCACCCCAACCCCCAGACTGTGGACAGATACCGATTTGCAGAGAATGCAGCGGTATCCAGGAGGCACACAGCACATCTTTAAGAAAAAAGGCGAAATAAACATGCTAATTAATTAGGTGCTGCTTGGCATGTAATTGTCGGCCCAGATCAGAGGCAATTGCCGATTGCGTCGCCTCTGATCTGGGCTGACAATTATGTGCCAGGTGGCACCTAATTAATTAGCTTGTTTATTTCAGCTTTTTTCTTAAAGATATGCTGTGTGCCTCTCGGCTACCACTGTACCCCTGCATGCTTCGCGGATCGGTATCGGTCGGCGGCCTGGAGGGTGGGGGCCACTGCACCACCCAAACTCCGATGACTCAGCCTAACACACCATCATCAGTGTGCTTGGCAAGCTGTAAGTGATACTACACTGTACATACAATATTTCTACTTTAAATAGGCTATGTATTTTTATGTATTATTTGGTATGATTTGGCAGCTTCAGAGCTTAAAGGTTACTGGAGAGAGTGTTTTTGCCAGCAGCGCTTGCGTGAGATTTTCTGCCGGAGCGCTTGTGTGAGATTTTTGCTACGGAGAACAGTGCTGGCAATTATTGTGGAAAAGTATTTCTACTTTATATAGACTGTGTATTTATCATATCAATCCTGCTTTTACTATATTTTACTGTTATTTTAGGTTTTATGTGTTATTTGGCATGATTTGGTAGGTTATTTTAGGGTCTGTGAATGCTCACAAAATTTTCCCATGTAAGTAAATGGTAATTGCTTCTTCGCTTTGCGGCATTCCGGCTTACAAACTGTTTCATAGGAACATTCTACCTTCGGATGGCGGGGGAAACCTGTACTACTCTCCTGTGTTCAAGCGGTGGAATGATAGGTTGGATTGTGTGTGTCTTCACACTCTTAGGAGACTGTACCATCAATTGCTGGACATTGTCACTCAGGGTCTTCGGCTGTATATGTATTTTTTGATATTTGAATTAAGTTCCTTGCTATTTTTGAATGCTTGCTTGCTATTTTGAAATTTTTTGGCACCTTGGCCCCAGAGAAGCACTGTCTCGTTCAGCAGTAGGTATGTATGGTGTGAATGATAATTAAACTTGATTTGATTGTCTTTTCACTTCAAACTTAAGTTTTCCTTATCCAAATACTGCCTTCCCTAGCTCAAATGAGTTTAAAGCAATGAGTAATTTCTTTTAAAATTAACCCAGATTTTGCAGAATAAGAATTTGATGTTCTTTTGTTAAATTGTCAAATATAATTTTCAAAACAAGCTCCCACTTCATTTATTAATATAATCCTGAAAGGAAGAAAGATAGTTTGGATGCTCCTTTTATAAATTTAAGGAGCGATTGGTTTATTTTTCTCTGGCATTAATTTGTTGGATGCTGATCGACTTTTAACATTGTGAAGCACGCTTTGCCTTTCAAAAAGTACAAAACTTAAGTTGTGTATGCATACTATTTTCACACAATATTTCCAGTTTTTATATATTTATTGTTCCTTCATTTATTAAATCCAGACTGTTTGGAAACAATTTTTAAATCTTTGTCGAAAACAATTAAGATTTAAATTTAAAATTGCTAAAGTAAAATGGCAGTTGATAATGAAGTGAGTTTGGCAATTGGATGATAGATTTACAATTAATCAAAATGTTACTAATATTTTAATAATAACTTGCATTTAAACATAAATGTCCCAATAACCCAAACTTTCAGTTTTTGCCCTTCCACACAAATTGTTACAGTTCTCACACTATGGTTTGGCAAATGATTTGGCAATAAAGTAACATCAGAATAGGCTTATTGGTACACCATCTCTATATAAAACCAGAATATGATCAGAATTTCATTTAATTTACTTGACTTCCCTTTATCTCCCTACTTCTGTGATCCATTTTAAAGTCATCTAATTTTGACAGTGGTCGTTTGGTTGAAATGTAATTGGAGAAGCCAGTGCACTTGCTGTCAAGTTTATTTTTGTTTCAATAAATTGAAGATTTATTCACATTTGTTATTCATTGAAAAATAACTTTAACCTTTAATTTCCAATGGAAAACACTTCACCTTTAATTTAAACAGACCAATGAAAATGGTTTGCCATTTTAGAATGGTCCAGGGAAGAAATTGCAAGTGTTTTTGGAAGGTCCCCAGGAGTTTTGTGTTCCTCAATCTACTACAGCATGTCTGTGGAAACATAAGCGACTTCAATTAGTCCATGGGAAATACAGTTTTCTTTTACTACTTTCTGAAATTTCATTTTGTTCAACCACCTTGATTAAGGAGCTCAGATTCAGGGATACCAAACTTGAGGAAAATTAAATTAAGTGCTATGTTGTCAGGACTTAATATAAATCACCTCATAACCCAAATTATTGGATTAATACTTTATTTATCTTATTTTTATAACTCCCTCTATGATTTCAGTGCTGAGAGATTCTGAAAGCATTTTTGAAGTTCATTTGTCAACTGACACTATATACAGATTTTGTTGCATAACAGGTATATTTCCAAATGGAAGAATTATATTTTCCATTGTTTTCAATTGTTTGGAGTGAGTCAGGTATTTATACCTACGCTAGTCAAAATTTGAACACTTGTTTTTAGACCATTAGACATAGCAGAATTAGGCCATTCAGCCCATCAAGTCTTCTCTGTAGTTTCATCATGGCTGATCTATTATCCCTCTCAACCCCATTCTCCTGCCTTCTCCCGGTAATCTATGATAACATGACTAAAAGAGAAATGGCCTCCAAAGCCATCTTTCACAATGAATTCCACAGATTCACTATCTGCTGGCTTAAGAAATTCCTCCTTATCTCTGCTGTAAATGGATGTCCCTCATTACTGAGGCTGTAGCATCTGGTTCTGGACTCGCTCATTAAAGGAAATAACCTCTCTACATCCACTCTATCTAGGCCTTTCAATATTTGATAGGTTTCAATGAGAACCCTCTTCATTCTTCAGAAATCCAGTGAGTAAAGGTCAGAGCCATCAAATGCTCCTCATACATTAATGCTTTCATTCCCAGAATCATTCTTGTGAACTCCTCTGGACCTTATTCAATGCCAGCACTCCTTTTTCCAGATAAGGGGCTCACTGTGTACATACATCTATTGATGCTTCTGGACATATCTTCAGTGATGTTCCTGGAATCATCAGGTGTTTCGGGTCTTTCAACATCATACACCTCCTCCAGGTGACCCAGCCGGGGCTGATCAGACCCCAGCTTGTGTCCAGATAGCTAGCTACTTATGATTCCGTGGCTCCCTTCTTTTGAGCCACAGCCATCTTGAAGCCCTCTCTGCCGCATCGATGGTACTGCGGATGGCTCTCCTCTTCCTCTCTCCCTCGATGCCCAAAATGCTGAAGGCTCTAACTAAAGAATGGGCTACGAATCCCCTACAACCACCCTTCACTGGGAGACTTCTCGCTCTCCATCCAGCCTGCTGACAGTTGCTGACCAGTTTGTTGTGGTGTCCATAGAGTGCGATGCTGCTCAGGCTCTTTGGCAGCCCCAGCCATCTCCTGAGGTGGTTGCTAGCCCTCCTCTCTAAGGTTTCGACTGTCGAGATCAGAACTGCATAGACGAGGAGGGGCCACAGGATTCTGGGAAGAATGCCATGCTGATGTACCCAGGCTTTAAACTTCCCAGGTAGGTCAGACTTGTCCACAGATTTCAGCCAGCCATCCAACTCAGTGCAGGTTGCCTGAATGGATGTTGTGTCCCTTAAAGAGCTGTCAAAAACTTTGCCTCAGCTCTTGACTGGCTTTTCTGTGATGGTTGGGATGGCTGTGCCTGCGATGCTGAACCGGAACTTGTTCTCCACCTTCCCTTTCCTCAGCATCATCGATCTTGATTTGGCAGGTTTGAAACGCATCCGGGCCCACTCCACCAGTTTTTCGAGCCCTTGCAGAATCCTCCGGCAGCCTGGGACTGATTCTGTGGTGACTGTGAGGTCATGCATGAATGCCTTGATGGGTGGTTGCCATTGAGCGGAATTCATTCTGGGCCCTCTGCACTCTGGTTCAGCAGACTTAGTGAGCACGTTCATGGCTAGGGAGAACAGTGTCACTGAGATAGTGCACCCTGTGATGATGCCGATCTCCACCTTGTGCCAGGTTGATGTAATTGCTCCTGAAGAGACCCTCATCCTGAAGTTGCTGTAATAATCAGCGATAAGGTCTCTGATTCTGCTGGGGTCGTGATATTTGGTCAGTGTGAGCTGCATCAGCTTGTGCGGAATGGAGCCATATGTATTTGCCAGGTCGAGCCACAACACTGACAGGTTGCCCTTGTTCTCTCTGGCCTCCCTGATGAGCTGTGTCACCACACCGATGTGCTCCAGACAGCCCGGCATCCCTGAAATGCCACCCTTCTGGACTGATGTATCAATATAGGTGTTCTTTGCTAGGTAGGTGCAGAGCTGGTTAGAAACTGCACTGAAGAAGATCTTCGCCTCAACACACAGCAGGGAGATGATGCAAAACTGATCTATCTGGGTGGCATTTTCCTCCTTCAGGATCCACACCCCTTCAGCCACTCTCCACTATTCTGGGATTTTCCCCCTTCTCCAAAAGGTTCTCAGGATCTTCCACAGACGCAACAGGAGTCTGGGGCAATTCTTGTACACTTTGTATGAGGTGTTGCTTGGTCCTGGAGCCGAGCTTACCCTTGCTTTGCGGACGACCTCTCTGACTTCCTTTAGTTGCAGCTCTGACATGTCGAACTGCACATCCGGTTCGGGTGGGTCTATTAGGATGTCACACTCTCCCACCTCCTGCTCTCTTTCAGGATCACTATATATCCTCTTCAGATGTTGGTCTATGTCTTCCTGCGAACAGACCAGTTTCCCACTGTGCTTCTCCCCAGCAACTCCTTGGTGAACTTGAAGGGGTTGGCAATCAAGGCAGCATGTTTTCGGGCCCTTTCACAACGCCGCCTCCGATGCCGCTCTGCCCGGCGGAGGACCCTGATCTTCTTTCGTAGTATGCACATCAGTTGGTCCAAGCCAATGCGCTCCTCTTCTCCTGCCTCCTTGTATTGGGACTTCAGCGCTTTCACCTTCTGCCTGATGTTGTGGATCCTCAATACTCTTTGGTTCTTCGAGTAAGATGTTTTGGAGCCTTCCTTCGCCTCTTCTCCGAACCGTTCAGCTGCGATACTGACAATAATTGTTGTCATGGCTTGCAGCTTCCTATCAACCCCTCCCTTCGCCGTTGCCTCCAGAATTTGGTTAACATCTTCATCAAACTGCTTCCACAGTGAAGTCATGTTAGCTGCAGGCCATTTGATCTGCCTCCTGTTAGACCTCATGTTCGAGGGATTAGTTTGCAACACTTGGAGGTTCCGGGTACTATGGGGTGACTCTGGGCCTGGCCCCTCCTTCGTCTCACCAGGTTGGACACCTGCGCGTTGTGCTGCTCTTGCTCCCACCAAACACTTCATCCTTGCTTGGTGGATCTTCAAGCCACGATCGTTCTTGCAGATCAAAACATACTCCAGGTGAAATGGATGCTAAAATTACATCTTCCTTCCTGTTCACCAACTCTGCCTGCAAGTTGACCTTCAGGGAATCCTGCATAAGACCTGCCAAGTCCCTTTTCACTTCTGACTTTTGAATTTTCTCCCTGTTAAGCAAATAGTCTACACCTTTTTTCCTTCTACCAAAGTGCATGACGATACACTTCGCTACATGATATTCCATCTGCCACTTTGCCCAATCTCCCAATCTTTTGCCCAATCTTCCAATCTGTCTTATGTTCTTCTCCACCTATCTTCATTTCATCCACAGTCTTGGCCCCAAGGCTATCAATTTTGTCATTGACGTAACATAAGCAGTACCTGTGGAACACCACTAGTCACTGACAGATAACCAGAAAAGACCCCCTTTATTCCTACTCTTTGCCTCCTGCCAGTCAGCCAGCCTTTTATCAATGTTAGTATCTTTCCTATAATATTATGGGCTCTTATCTCATTAGGCAGCCTCATGCGTGAAAGCTTGTCAAAGCACTTTTGAAAGTCCAAATATATAGCATCCACAAACTCTCCTTTGTCCTACCTGTTATTTCCTCAAAGAATTCCAACAGATTTGTCAGCCAAGATTTCCCTTTAAGGAACCATGCTGATTTTGGCCTATTTTATCATGTGCCTCCAAGTACTCCAAAACCTTATCCTTATTACTGGATTTGAACATTTTCCCAACTACTGAAGGCAGACTAACTGGCTATAATTTCCATTCTTCTGCCTCCCTCCCTTCTGAAAGAGTGGAGTGACATTTGCAATTTTTCAGTCCTCAAGAACCATGCCAGATTCCAATAATTCTTGAAGGATCATTACTGATGCCTCCACAATCTCTTTAGCTACCTCCTTTAAGAACTCTGGGATGTAGTCCATCTGGTCCAGTTGACGTAACTACCTTCAAACATTTCAGGTTCCCAAGCACCTTCTCCTTAGTAATAGCAACTACACTCACTACTGACCCCTGACGCTCTTGAACTTTTCACATACCGCCAGTGCCTGCCACAGTGAAGACTGATGCAAAATACTTCATCTACTGTTTATTTGTCCCTATTACTAGCTCTCCAGGCTCATTTTCCAGCATTTTGATAACCATTCTCATCTCCCTTTTACATTAAAAAAAAACTTTTTCATATTATTGCTAACTGACCTTCATATTTCATTTTTTCTCTCCTTATGGTTTTTTAGTGCCTTCTGTTTGTTTTAAGAGATTCGCAATCGTCTAACTTCCCACAAGCTTTTGTTATATGTCCTCACTTTTTCCTTTATGCTGTCTTTGACTTCTCTTGTCAAATGTGGTTTCATCATCTCCCCCTCCCTTAGCATGCTTCATCCTGAGCATGCTCCCAGAAACACCAGCCATTGCTGTTCTGCTGTCATCCCTGCTATCGTCCCCTGCCAATCAACTTTGGCCAGCTCTCCTCTCACGCCCCTTTAATTCCCTTTACTCCACTTCTTTATCTTCTCCCTCTCAATCTGCAGGATGAATACTGTACAATTGTGATCACTGCATCGTACCTTTAAACTTTACCCTTAAGGTCCGTAATCAAATCTGGTTCATTACATGGTACCTAATCCAGAATTGTCTCCCCCCAAGTAGGCTCAAGCATAGGCTGCTCTAAAAAGTCATTTCTTGGATATTCTACAAACTCTCTCTCTTGAGATACAGCACCAACCTGATTTTCTGAATCTCTGCATATTGAAACCCTTGTGACTATCATAACAATGCCCTGTTTACATTTCTTTTATACAGTGCTTATCACAAGTATTTACCACCTTGGAAGTTTTCATGTTTTATTGTTTTACAATGTTGAATCACAGTGTATTTAATTTGGCTTTCTTTTTTACACTGATCAACAGAAAAGGACTCTTCCGTGTCAAAGCGAAAACCGATTTCTACGAATTGATCTAAATTAATTACAAATGTAAAACACAAAATAATTAAATGCATTAAGTATTCACCTCCTTCAAGCCAGTATTTAGTAGATGCACTTTTGGCGGCAATTACAGCCTTGAGTCTATGTGGATAGGTCTCTATCAGCTTTGCACATCTGTGGACTATTCTTACCCATTCTTCTTTACAAAACTGCTCAAGCTCTGTCAGATTGCATGGGGATCGTGAGTGAACAGCCCTTTTCAACTCCACCCACAAATTCTCTATTGGATTGAGGTCTGGATACTGACTTGGCCGCTCCAGGACAGTAACTTTATTTTTAAGCCATTCCTGTGTAGCTTTGGCTTTATGCTTGGGGTCATTGTGTTGCTGGAAAACAAATCTTCTCCTAAGTCGCAGTTCTCTTGTGGACTGCATCAGGTTTTCTTCCAGGATTTCCCTGTATCTTGCTGCAGTCATTTTGCCCTCTACCTTCACAAGCCTTCCAGGGCTTGCTGCAGTGAAGCATCCCCACAGCAAAATGCAGCCACCACGCTTCACGGTAGGGATAGTGTGTTTTTGATGACATGGCGTTTGGCTTGTGCCAAACATAGCATTTAGTCTGATGGTCAAAAAGCTAAACTTTGGTTTCATCAGACCATATTACCTTCTTTCAACTGACTTAGAATCTCTTCAGAGGCTAGCCAAGACTTCATGTGAGTTATTTTCAATAGTTGCTTTCTCTTTGCCACTCCCATAAAGCTGTGATTGTTGTATGCACAGTCTCTCTCATCTCAGCCACTAAAGCTTGTAACTCCTCCGGAGTTGTCATAGGTCTCTTGGTGGCCTCCCTCACTAGTCCCCTTTCTTGCATGGTCATTCAGGTTTTGAGGACAGCCTACTCAAGACAGATTTACAGCTGTGTCATATTCTTTCCATTTCTAGATTGACTTAACTGTACTCTTAAGGGATCTTCAGTGACTTGGAAATTTCTTGTATCCATCTCTTGACTTGTGCTTTTCAATAACTTTTTTACGGAGTTGCAACTCCATAAAAATGTTATTGAAAAGCACAAGTCAAGAGATGGATACAAGAAATTTCCAAGTCACTGAAGATCCCTTAAGAGTACAGTTCTTTTGTTTTCATGGTGTAGTTTTTGCCAGGATACTGACTCATCAGCAGCTGGGCCGTCCAGATACAGGTGTAATCAACTATAATCAACTGAAACACCTTGACTGCACATAGGTCTCCAAAAACAAATCTCCATTTAAATAATTATGTGATTTCTAAAACCAATTGGCTGCACAAGTGAAGATTTGATGTGCCATATTAAAGGAGGAGGGTGCTGTATACCTACATCTACTGATGTCTCTGGACACATCTTCAGTGATGTTCCTGGAATCATCAAGTGTTTTGGGTCTTTCGATATCATACACCCTCCTCCAGGTGACCCAGCCGGGGTTGATCACACCCCAGCTTGTATCCAGATGGCTAGCTGCTTATGACTCCATGGCTCCCTCTTTTGAGCCACAGCCATCTTGAGGCCCTCTCTGCCACATCAGTGGTACTGCGGATGGCTCTCCTCTTCCTCTCTCCCTCGATGCAGAAATTGCTGAAGGCTCTAGCTAAGGAACGGGCTGTGAATTCCCTACAGCCAAACTCCACTGGGAGACACCTCATTCTCCATCCAGTCTGCTGACAGTTGCTGACCAGTCCTACGTACTTGGAGAGCTTCCTTTCAAAGGCCTCTTCCAAGCGATCTTCCCATGGGACTGTCAGCTCCAGCAGCACCACTTGCTTAGTAGACTCAGACACAAGGACAATGTCTGGTTGCAGGGCGGTGGCTGCGATATGGTTGGGGAACATCAGCTGCCGTTTGAGGTCCGCCAACAGCTGCCAGTCAGGATGCCTGCAGATGATATTTTGGCGGGTTGGCTGCTCCCCAGCTCTGACAAAGGCAGTGGTCTACTTGGAGTGAGGTGTGAACACTTGTGCAATTAATTATTTTGTGTTTTGTATTGGTAATTAATTTAGATCACTTTGTAGAGATCTGTTTTTACACGACTCTTTCTGTTGATCATTGTCAAAAAACCTAATTAAATCCACTGTGATTCAATGTTGTACAACAATAAAACATGAAAACTTCCAAGAGGGGTGTATTCTTTTTTATAGGCACTGTATTTCCAGTTGTAATTTGGACCCCCATTCTGGTTACTGTTTGGAGGCCTGTATATTACACCCATCAGGATTTCTTCAGAAAGAGCTTCCCTTTTGAGCACAAAGCCAGACTCGGTGCCGGAGACCTGACCACTATGGCTTTCCTCTGCGAGGTTATTCGTTCTCTCCCCTCCCCCCCAAAAAAAGTATCCAGAGCAATATAGCTGTTGTTGAGTCCTACAGCCACAGGGGTACTCTGCACGTGTAGATGTAGCCTTTGGGAACACTGGAGGTCTCTGCCTTCCTACATCCCTCAAGAGGAGTATTCCACTATCTTCCCTGGCATCCCCACTGGTCTAACTGTGCAATAAGGGAGGAAGAAATAATTAAATGAAAAAATTCTACCTACAACTTTTGCCTCTCCTTGCCAAAGTCTCGGCTTCCCACTTTTAACACTGGCCCACTCCTACATTGGCTACTCCATTTAAACATAACTTTTTATTGGCCCTTACCAAGTTTTAATTATGCACAATCCAATGGCTCCTCAGGATCTGTGGTGTGCAGAATGTCCCGACTGCCCACGCTCACTTTATTGAACTCTCTCCTGCTGTATAATCCAATGTCTCCTTGGAAACTTTTGGGTGTTTATGAGTAACCATGGGATTATTCTGCCTTTTTTTTTTTTTGAAAGATTTTGAAGGCTGTGTAAGTGTATGGGTGACTTCCTAATTTTTTTTTTGTTTCAAAATAGATGCAATTTCATTGGCCCGGCATGGATGTCCTGTCACATTTCAACAGAATACATTGAAGCTATTCAACTTGTAAAACTAAAGATAAACAGAGAATCTAATTCTATTTAATCAGTCAAGAAAGTATTTGAATTTTCTTCAACAATGCATGGAAGCTCACGGTCGATGAGTAAAGTAGAAGAAAGTAACCAGAGTCCTGGACGCTCGCCAAGACTGCCAAGGTCACCGCGCCTTGGTCACCGTCGAACAAACAGCACTGGAGGTAGTTCTGGTACCAGTGCTGCTAGTAGTGGTGGGAAAACCCTGTCCATGGAGAATATCCAATCACTCAATGCTGCATATGCTACATCTGGCCCCATGTACTTAAGTGACCATGATCATGTTGGTGTAGATTCCCCCAAGTCTACAATGACACTGGGTAGAGCTTCTGGACGCTTACCATTTGGTGTTAGGATGACTACGATGGGAAGCAGCCCAAATATTGCCACAAGTGGTGTGGCTAGTGATACTATAGCTTTTGGAGAACATCACCTACCAACAACAAGCCTAGCATCTACTGTACCACACTCATTGCGGCAGGCAAGGGATAATACAATTATGGATCTGCAATCACAGTTGAAGGAAGTTCTTCGTGAGAATGACATGCTTCGGAAAGAAGTTGATATGAAAGAGGGCAAGCTCAGCTCTTCTATGAATAGTATCAAAACCTTTTGGAGTCCTGAGCTGAAGAAGGAGCGAGCACTTCGTAAAGACGAGGTGGCTAAGATGACTGTTTGGAAAGAGCAATTTCGAGTTCTACAGGATGAAAATCAGGTGAGATTCAGCTTTGTTGAAATAAAATATTGGGAAAGCACAACGTCTATTTGCTTTTGTGAGGAGAAATGAATTAATATTTTGTATTGGTTTTGAAATTGATAAAAAATAAACTGTATAGTGTAATATAAAAGCATGAAATGCTGGAAATACTCAACACATCAGACAACATTTGTGAGAAGAGTAACAGTTAACAATTCATGTCAGAGACTCTTCATTGGAACTAAGATTTATTTCTAACATTGAAATTAATAAAGTGTTGCCCATGTGTAAATGAAATGTAAATTTGCAGAAAGTATCAAAAAAATTCTTATGAACTTATCATTCGATCCTCACAGATTACACTTCCTTAATCCAGATTAAGTTTCGGGAAGCTAGAATTATTTTTGGAGGGATTCAGTGTTGGATAAAAATCAAGTTTGTGCTGATAAATGTCTCTGTTGTTACCTGTGCTTTTAGGTGAGAGTATTGTTTAAGCATTTAAGCATGCTAAATCATTATTTTAAATAATAAACTGTATTTTCTGAATGTGCTATGATTTAATTATTAACATCCTTGTTTGTACTGGTCTAATTGTGCCCTGGTTTTGTAAGATGTACAGTACAGATTGGCCAGTGACCCAATCAATGCATGTTGATACTGTGCTCTATTAGACCCTTCTGTCTAGAAGTATAATCTTATATTTCCTTTTGCCCTTATAGTTTTCCAATCCTTCCTTAAATGATTTAGTATAATTTGATGTCTGTCTTGTACTGAAGGCTTCTATTTATGCTCATGCCCAGTTATCATTGTCTAGCAGAGCATTTCCTGCACATGGGAATGCAAATGGTTGCACTGAGCAATGGATGCAGCCTGGTCCATCATGAGCAAGGCCTTCCCAACCATTGATAGCAACTACAGGAGGTGCTACTTCAAGGAAGCTGCATCTATCATCAAGGATTTCTGCTGTCTAGCTTATGCCCTTGTTTCACTGCTAATGTCAGGCAGGAAATATGGAAAACAGAAATCCTCAACCCTCAGTTTTGGAATAGCTACTGTCCTACAACCATCAGGTTCTTAAACCAATGTGAACATCCCTAACCCCTACCTCAACAATGGAACTTTATGGTTCACCTCTTTCACTACCTTGTATTCGTCTCTGTCTTTTTTTTTTGCACTGTGGTGTTTTTGCACAATCTTTTCTCTCTCTTCACTGTATTGTATAGTTTACACTCTGTGTTTTCTGTACCTACGTACCTGTGATGCTACTGTGAGCATTTTTTTCTTGTACTTGTGAATTTGACTTGTTCATTCCTGCAATGAAAATATTTTCTCTGTTCCAACCTGTTATTTGTTTCTGTAATTTTTAAAACCTCTATTAGATTTTGCATCAGTTTGCAACAGGAAAAAATAGAAATAGAAGTAAATTGTTCAGTACCTTGGGCTTGCTCGATCATTTGCTTGAGGTATTAATTCTGTGCCACTATCGTATGTTAACCCCCATAACTTTTCAATCTGTTGATATTCAAAAACTCCCAGTATTTGAGAAATCTTAGGTACAGAATTCTAATGATTTGCTATGTTCTGGATGAAGCTTATTTCTTTGTTTTGACTGGACGATTCCTGTTGTGAGACTCCTGTTTTTACAACCCCTGCCTGGTGAATCATCCTTGAACCTATATATGCAAAATTTGTTTTATTAAAATCACCTGAATTCCAATAATATGGGCAAAGTCTGCTAAATCTTTTCTCATAATATAATTTCCCTATTCTAGGAATAAATCTGGTGAACCACTGTTGCACTTCACAAATAGACCTTTCCTTGAGTAGGGAGATTTGAATATACAGTTTTCTAGATTTCATCTCCACAAAGGCCTACATTCAGCATTTTCATTATTATACTTTATTCTTTTATAATCATTTTGCAATAAATTTTGATTTCTCTTCTGATGTACTGTATCTGTATGTAAACTTTCCAAGGGTTGCCAGGTTCCCCTGAGATGAAGGGAGAGTCCAGAACCAACGAGTTCTTTTTAGAGTGAAAGGCAAGGCTGACTAGAGTAGGGAACTTAATTGAGAGGGGTATTGAGGCTCTGATCAAGAAAGGAGGCATATACTAGGTATAGGCAGCTGAGAGCAAGTGAATCTCTTGAAATATATGACTTGTATGAGTGCACCTGAGGAAATTGAGAGGATGAGAAACATATGAGATATCCTTGAAAGATGAGATTTGTAAAAGATCTACAAGTACATGAAGGAAAAGAATGTTAAAAAAGTAAAGAGACATTAAGAGTAACTGGGGAGAAAATAGGTCCCATTTAAGAACCAATGAGCTTGTCTACATGCAGAACCATAGGAGCTAGGTGAGGTCTTTGAATGATACTGCTCATCTGTATCTACATAGCAGTAAAGGTAGGCCATCCGGCCTGTTGAGGCTTCCCTGCCATTCAATAAGATCATGGCTGATCTGGCCATGGACTCATCTCCATCTACTTGCCTTTTCCCCATAACCCTTAATTTCCCTACTATGTCAAAATCTATCCAACCTGGTTTTAAATATATTTTCTGAGGTAGCCTCCACTGCTTCATGGGCAGAGAATTACACTGATTCACTATCCTCTGGAAAAAGCAGTTCCTCCTCATCTCCGTCCTAAACCTACTCCCCCGAATCTTGAGGCTGTCACCTAGTTCTAGTCTCACCTACTAGTGGAAACAACTTTCTTGCCTCAATCTTATGTACCCCTTTCATAATTTTATGTTTTAATAAGATCTCCTCTCATTCTTCTGAATCCCAGCGAGTACAGTCCCCGGGGCAACTCAATCTTTCCTCATAGTCTAACCCCTCATCTCTGGAATCAACCTCTGCACCACCTCCAAAGCCAGTATATCTTTCCTCAAGTAAGGAGACCAGAACTGCACGCAGTACACCAGGGCGGCCTCACCAATACCCTGTACAGTTACAGCATAACCTCCCTGCTCTTAAATTCAAACCCTCTCGCAATGAAGGCCAACATTCCATTTGCTGCCATGATCAGCTTTTGCACCTCCAAACCAACAATTTGTGATTCATGCACAAGCACTCCCAAGTTCTTCTGCACAACAGCATCCTGCATTTTTTTAACCACTTAAGTAATAATCTGCTCTCCATTTTTTCTTGCAAAGTGGATGACATCGCATTTACCAACATTTTACTCCATCTGCCAGACACTTACCCACTCACTTAACCTGTCTCTATCTCTCTGCAGACTCTCCATATCCTCTGCACAATTTGCTTTTCCAATTTAGTGTCATCAACAAATTTAGATACGCTACACTTGGTCCCCTCTTCTAGATTATTAATGTATATTGTGAACAGTCGCGGGCCCAGCACTGACCTCCATGGCACACTGCTCACCACTGATTGCCAACCAGATTAACACCTATGTATCCCACTCTCTGTCTTCTACTAGTTAACCGATTCTCTATCTATGCTAATACATCACCCCCAACTCTATGTATCCTTATCTTATAGATAAGTTTTTTATGCAGCACCTTATCGAATGCCTTCTGGAAATCCAAGTAAATAACATCCATCTGTTCCCTCTATCCACTGTGCTCATATATCCTTAAAGAACTCCAGTAAGTTTGTCAAGTAGAACGTGCCTTTGCTGGACGCATGCTGCATCTGCCTGATGGACCCATTTCTTTCCAGGTGCCTCGCTATTTCTTCTTTAATGATAAGTTCAAGCATTTTCTCAACCACAGATGTTGAACTAACTGGCCTGTAGTTACCTGTCTTTTGACTACAACCTGTTTTGAACAGAGGCGTGACATTCGCCATCTTCCAACCCGCCAGGACCTGCCCAAAGTCCAGAGAATTTTGGTAAATCATCACCAAAGCCTCTACTATAACTTCTGCCATTTCTTTCAGTACCCTGGGATGCATTCCATCAGGATCAGGGGACTTATCTATCTTCAGGCCCACAAGTTCAGCACTGCTTCTTTCATGAGGTATTGAGGTTCTCACCTCCCATTGCATCCATAACATCTCTCTTTCGCGTGTTGAGCATGTCCTCCACCATGAAGACCAACACTAAATAGTCATTCAAAGCCTCTGCCATTTCCTCATAACCCAATATCAATTCCCCCTTCTCATCCTCCAAGGGACCGATGTTTACTTTAGCCACCCTTTTCTGCTCTATATAATTATAAAAACCATTACTACCCATTTTTATAATCTATCTTCCCTTTCTTTACTGGTCGCTTAGTGGCTCTTCGTTGCTTTTTAATGTTTTCCCAATCTTCCAGTTTCCCACTGCTCTTGGCAACTTTGTATGCATGAGCTTTTAAATTGATGCCGCCTTTTATTTCTGTAGTTATCCAGAGTTTGCTGTCCCCACCCTTGCTGTCTTTGCTTTTAATTGGAATATACTTTTGTTGAGCACCGTGAAAGATCTCTTTGGAAATCTTCCACTGTTCCTCAACTGTTCCACCATATAGCCCATGTTCCCAGTCTACACTAGCCAAATCCTCCTTCATCCCATTGTAGTCTCCATTGTTTAGGCATAATACACTGATTATAGATCAAACAGTTGCGCCCTCTGTTTGTATGAGAAACTCAGTCTTACTGTGATCACTCTTTTCACGAGGATTCCTAACTATAAGATCACCAGTTTTACCTGTCTCATTGCACAGGACCAGATCTAAGATAGCACACACCCTTGCAGGTTCAGTAACATGCTGTTCAAGAAAGCCATCATGGATGCATTCTATGAAGCCCTCCTCAAGAACCAACTTGATTCACCCAATCTATGTGCAAGTTAGTCCCCCATGATAACTGCTGTTCCAATCTTCCATGCCTCAAATAGTTCTCTGTTTATTGCCTGTGCCACTGTAATGTTACTATTTGGTGGCCGATAGACAACTCCCAACAGTGATTTTTCCCTTTATTCTTCCTAATCTCCACCCAGATTGATTCAACGTTCTGCCCCCTGGATCTTGTATCATCTCTCACTATTGTCCTGATCTCACCTTTAATTACGAGCACTTAATTAACCATGAAGAAGATCATGGAAGCTAGGGAGTTGAGGGAAGAGAAGAGCGATATCTTGAAACATTAAAATTATGAATGGGGGTTTGTTGGTGATCTTGAGGGACAAGAAGGTGAATAAGTTCCCAGGGCCTGACCAAATATTGATTGAAGATTGGGGCAGCAGGTATTGACAAAGTATAAGACAACATTGTAGGGTGGTTTAGAAAGTTGGATCACATTGGATCGAAGGTAAGCTAGACAACTGGATACAAAATTGATCTGATTTTCAGATCTGAAGGCCTGTGATCAGTGGCGGGCCCCATTGATCTGTTCTGGGTCCACTTATGTTTGTTCTATATATTAACAATTTAGATGTGAGTGTAGGTAGCATGATTAATAAGTTAGTAGATAAAGCCAAAATTGTTGCAGTAGACAGAGAAGAAGGTTGTCTGAGGATACCAAGGGAACTTACTAAACTGAGAACATAGGCCAAGGAAGGGAAGCTGGAATTTAATTTGGACAAGTGCGAAGTGATACAGTTTAGGACAGGGGTCCCCAAACTTTTTTGCACTGCGGACCAGTTTAATATTGACCATATTCTTGCAGACTGGCTGACGGGGATGGGGGGTTGTTAGTCAACAGTGGGCCTGATAGGGAATGAGGAAGAGTGCAGCTGACTCATATCGTTTCATATTGCCAAATCATATCATTTCCTCGCGGCCCGGTAGCACATGCTTTGCGGCCCGGTGGCTGGGGACCACTGATTGAAGAAGTTAAATCGGGGTAGAATATGCACAGTGTATGGCAGTGATTTGTAGCACCTGGCCTCTGTTCTACAATATTCATAAGCACGAGATTCTGCAGATGCTGGAAATCTCAAGTAAAACACGAAATGCTGGAGGAACTCAGTAAGACAGCATCTCTGGATGGGAATAAGCAGTTGACGTTTTGGGCCAAATACAAATAGTTGAGACCCCGTGAAGTGGAAGGTGGGGGAAGGAGCAAGTAGTTAAAAGCTGGGAGGAGTTAGGCATTTGAGGCAAAGGCTGAAGAACAAATTGAAAAGCTGGACTATGTAAGAAAAGAAGTGAAAATGGGAACCAAAGGGAGGTGATGTGCAGGTGAGGGGAAGGCGTGAGAGGGTAACCAGAAAAAAGAGAAAGGCGTGAACATTCAGAAGTTGGAGAAATTAATGTTCATGCTATCGGGTTACATCTCCTCCCTCATCACAATTCGGGGCCCTAAACAATCCTTCCAGCTGAGGCAATACTTGACCTGTGAGTCTGTCAAGATGATCTGTTAGCCAATGTTCCCAGTCTGGCTTCCTCTGTGTCAGTGAGACCCAATGCAGATTGGGGAACCACTTTGTCAAGCACCTTTGCTCTGTTTGACGCATAGGATAGAATCTCCAATCTGATTGCATGAACACTAATTTCTCCAACTTTCTTCTCCCCTCCACTCTCTAGTTCCATTCCCCATTCTGGTTATCCTCCTCCCCCCCCCCCCACCTTCTCTTCTCACTTGCCTATCACCTCCATCTGATTCCCCTCTTCCTTTCCTTCCGTGGTCCACTGTCATCTATTAGATTCCTTCTTTACCCCTTTACCTCATCTACCGACCTCCTTTCAGCTTTCAACTTAATCACCCTTCCCTCTCACCTGCCAGCATGTACGCCTCCCCCTCTCCCCACCCCCCCAACCTTATTTTGGCTTCAACCATCTTCCTTTTCATTCCTGATGAAGAGTCTTGGCCTGAAGCATTGACTTACTGAGTTCATCCAGCATTTTGTATGTGTAGACCTAGGGACTACGTTGTTCTCTGAAAGTTGTTAGACATAGTGAAGAATGAAAGTAGCATGTTTTCCTCCTTTGGTTGGGGTATTGAGTACCAGTATTGGGGTATCCTATAACTGTGCAAGGTGTTGGTGAGACTGCACCTCCATATTGTGTGTCATACTGTAGGAAGAATATCCTTTAGTTAGAGAGGAAAGAAAATATTCACAAAGCTGTTATGGGTTTGAGTCACAAGAAGAGAATGGGATTGTCACTGTCTTTTTCCTAGACTAGAGGAATCTAAAATTAGATGGCAGAGGTCTGTGGGGCAATTTTTTTACAGACAGATGGGTATATGGAATGCGCTGCCAGAGGAGGTGGTAGATGAAGCTATAGCCACAATGTTTTAAATAGACATTTGGACAGGTAAAAGGAAAGGAAACTTTTTTTTTTGGGAATATGTACTAAACATGGGCAAATGTGACTAGATCAAGTACCTTGGTTAATATGGAGATGTTGAGCTGAAGGGGCTGTTTCACTGCTGTACAACTCAGACTCTATGACCGAGTGTCATTTTCGATTTCCATTTGTTAAAAAAAGCTTTTTCACTTAAATAGGATGACGTTTTTTTTCCACTCTTATTTCATTTGTCTTGTTCTTATATATTCTCAGCAACTTGTTGCTCAGAAAAATAGCAATCTGTTTTTAAATCCCATCTCTTCATCCTTTGATGTGCACAAGAAACAATATCTTGAATTACTGGTATAATCCGTGTAAACTTCTTAGTGATTGTATTTCCATCTCATAATATGGTTATGAGAATCTTAAAATATTGTCCAAAGTCCAGTACAGGTTTAATATAACTTTCTTAACTTTTCAATTCTATTCCTTTCAAAATAAACCTAGTGCATGTTTTGACTTTTTTTCATGCCTCAGCAACCTATACTGAAACTTCTTAATGACATATTTGTGGTTTCTCTACCACACCTAGACTTAAATGTCTTCTTAATAATGTGACCTCTCTACTTTACCTACCAGCAGGTACTATGTCATTTTTAAAAAGAAACTGTATTAAGCATTATTTGCTAAATATTTGCCCATTTGTTGTAGGATTAGTCCATTTTAGTTAACCTGATTTATTTCACTCGGTTATTTCCAGAAATTTGTTTTGATTCTAAAGTGTAAATTTTCCATCATCGTCAATTACATTGCAGATAGCTTCTGTTAAATTTTGCTTTCTACCTTGGTATTAGCTTAGACATTCTATAATTGCTATAGATTCCATACTCTGACATTCTACTCTATAGTCATTTCCTGCTATATTCAGTTTATTTAAGGTCTTTTAAAAGTCAAGATGGATTACATCTACACAGTGTCTACTCTATTTCTATTTAGTTTTTGTTGAGCTATTTTTTTCCTATTGTACAGTCACTATTGGCTATCATTACTCTGGTTTGTATTGAGATATTTTTCAAGTGTTTGTTCTTCCCCTTTTTGTGGCAATTCCATTACTTTTTTCTGCCATTCCTGGACATGTTTTGGTTCTCTTAAAGATAGATATTCTTTTAGCTACTTGCCAGTCTTCTGCGTAATCCTTTGTCAGACAAATTATTAAATATATCATATTGCCTCTGACTTTCACCTGGGTTTATTTTTCCTTTTAAAATGCTTTATAAATCAATGTGAATTAAGTGTTGGAGTATTAATTGGAATGATGCCCATTGTCTGGAAAATCTGTTAGTCTTGCACCTCAAGTCTCAGGCATGCCATATTAATGAAACTTGTGTATTTTGTTTCTCTTGTCATTGTTCCTCTTGCCTTCCCATTTTAGATATTAAAATATCTTTTGCCAAGTTGCTTTGTAATCTCCCCTATCATGCACCCTTCTGCTAACTATGAACTTAATTCCTACTGTTCTCTTTGTATCTTCATTCATCCCACAGAGATTTAAGTGTTTACCATGTGTATTCCCTTTGAGTAGAATGTATTATTCTTGCTCTCTGAGCACTATAAATATTTTCCATTGTAACTCGCCAGTATTCTTGCCTATTTTATCTTTCTGAGTTCTATTTCAATCCTTCAAAACAAGCTTTTTTTTTTAAAAAAGTGATTAACCTAATTTTCCTTGGAATTACATCCTTCATAATTATTATAAAATAAAATTATGGTCACTTTTGCCTCAATATACTTTATTTTCACTTGCCTACTTTGGTTCATAGTCCATTAGTTTCTCTTGAGTTATAAAGGAGTATTGCACACATTGTAGTGCCTCTGTTTGCTTCTACCTACTATTTTGTTTTGTTATTTTTGGGTAAATTGAAATCCCCATGAATATCTGCTTTTATTCAGTCAGTCAGTGGGTGCCGTCCCTAATCTGGGGTTGGCGGCTGTGCATCTCCATCTTCTTCGATCTTGCACTCTTTTTCTGGCCTCAGCATAGCTCAACCCAGTCCATTGCCTTCACTCACTATTTAATTTGCCTGCATGGTTCATCCTTCATCAAACTTCCATTATTAGATAGTTTACAGACTACACCTGTTAGCATCATTATTTCTTTATTATCTCTTGCTCTGTTGGATTCTACATTTTTTTTTCTATTTAATCTCCCTCCTATTACAGTCAGCTTAACACCATTTATATTTTTGTTGTATGATGGATTGGAATTCATTATTGTCACATGTACTATTCTGCAGATCAGATCATTACACAGTGGTAGAACAAGGTAAAATAATAATAGTACAAAATAAAGTGTAACGGCTACAGAGAAAGTGCAGGTAAACAATAAGGTGCAAGATTATAATGAGGTAGAAGGAGGTCAAGAGTCCAATTTATCATACAAGTTATAGTCTTATAACTATTCATGATTAAGTAGAGTGCAGCTGTTAACCATCTGCTGGCAGCTCCATTTTCACTTCTGGTGTCTCCTCTGGTCCTGTTCTATGGTGTCTTTTGTTCTTCTGCTGTTTAAGTAAGGTCTATCTCTAGGGGTGTGTGCTTTTGCTTGGCCAAGTGTTTAAAAAAAAAAATAGCAGATCTAGCAGGTGAGTGAAAGTATTTTGTTCCATGTATTGCACGTATTTTCTTGTCATTAAACTAATAAAGAACAATTACTAAAAGTGGAAGAGATGTAACTAGTTCTGCCATTAATTGGAATGAATATGTATACCAAATATGGATGTTCATTCTTATGTAGGGAGTGTTCATTCCAATCAGGCATTCTTAACCAGGTACAGACTGTGCAAAATACTGCTCAGCTTTTATTTAGGAAGAGTCAGGGTTGCTAATACAAACCATTTCCAATGGCACACAGAAAACTGCATTTCTCTTTTAACCAAGGATAGATATTTGTATCTGTATTTACGTTTTTACTGCTCTTTGTCTCACCGTCATATTTAATGTACCTTTCTATCTTGTCAGTAATCTCAAGATCTTCAAGCATCCCTCAGGTTGGTGAGGGGAAGGGTTTTTATTCATATGGTCCATTCAAAAATTTCCAGTAGTTATGATTTGGAGTCCTTGTGGCAAGATAAATACCATACTATCAGTTCAAAGAACTGGAGTTTCTTATTGTTTGAAGAGCTATTGAATGGTGTTGGCTTTCACAATCAGGTGTATTATCACTGACATTCGTCATGGAATTTGTTGTTTCCAACTTTAATTACATCAGCAGTATAAGAGCACAGGTCAAAGGCAAACCTCTTTGCTCATGTCAACTTGGTGAGCATGGACATGTGGCTAAGGCAGGACCAGACTTCGTGAAGCTGTGAGGGCATTGGGAGTGTTAAAGGGCAACAAATGTGAGCTGGATGGTCCCAAACTGTGAGTTAGATGTGCACCACAGCGGTGCAAAAAGCTTGTTCTAGTATAAGGTGCTGACGGTGACTAAATGGTTTCCAAATGAACTTTAAAACAACGAAATGGCTTGTGAGTAGGTAAAAGAAGCCAGTTTTGTTGGCATTGGTCTTTAGAGGTACTTGTATTTTACAGCAATGAGTTGATGTAATCTTGGCTCCATATGTTCTGAGATATTGAAAGTTGCCATTTAGACAAATCTAATTTTAATTACCATCTACTTGACCATGCCTTTGGGTACTTGTCATTTTATGTTCTGTTTATTATCAGATCTTTTGTCTGCTGACACTGAAGATTTGGGATGCCTTCCTACTTTAATGTAAGTTGTTGTAAGGGAAAAAATTACGGTCGTGGTGTTATGGCAGCATACAAAGTAAAATTCTGTATATACATGGATTTTTGAGTTTCAATGAAAGTTAGGTTATGGGTGTGGAAATAATTAGATTGTTAGGCACAGTTTTAATGCTTATTTAGTATAGATTTAGGTGCGAGTTAGGTGTGAAACTAAACTGAAGGACTAGGACTTAAAGATATTTTAATTGAGTGATGATCTGATTGGACACATCTGGCCAATCCTTGAACTGTGTTCAGCAATGAAAGCACATCCAAGGATGAAGTGTAAAGTAATAAAGGAAATGAACAGTAGAGTGGGTTAATGGATGTTGAGATGTAGCGCATTTTCTAATCCACTGCAAAGCTCAAAAAATCAGTTAAGGATTGGACGGCTATGCCTTTAAAATTTTATATGTCTATGTGACAGGGTTTGAAATATGGTTTGAAACAAGCTCATGAAGTGAAATATTTTTTTTCACTTTGGCTGCATACCTCATGGAGATGCCAAATTAGATTTTTTTTGAATTTGCTGAAGAGACCAAATAATTTGTGATTTTGATTGAACTGGGGCTACTTAAATCACAGCTTCATGTATAAGATCCACTAAGTCAGAAATACAAAACCAGAAGGATCTAGTGCTTTCCTGGCGTATATAGCAAATAAACTCTTCTCAGGCTTCCAGCCGGGTACGAGAATCAATTTTAACCAACGTCTTGATGATAAACTCTGTCATCTTCGTCAGGGATGATGCCTGGGCATGTTTAGTCTGGTGGTGTTTATACCCCCCATAGTTTGTCCCTCCTGATTAGTTAGTCCTCATCCAATCAGGTTTCTCCTGTCCCATCTTGTTTACAATCAAATTCCAACTCTTACTTAGAGTGAGACCTTTTGTCTTTGTTAAAGTTCCTTTCCTTGAGATCTACTTCAATGGCTTCCTTCACTAGGTGGTCCCAAATACAATTGGTACAGTACAGTAGTTTTGTGCCATTGAAGTCGATTATATGGCCATTGCAAATGCAATGTTCTGCTACTGCCAATTTCTCTGGGACTCAGGATGACTGACATTTATTGGATGCCCTGTAAATGCAGAGCAGTGTACATTGGGCAGATGGGACTTACAGTAGAGACCTACATCAAGGAGCCCAGGAGTGTATCCATTTAGGTTACTCGGAGAAATTGGCGGTAGCAGAATATTGAACTCGCAATGGCCATTGGATTGACTTCGGCATAAAACTACTGTGCCGTGCCAATTGCCTTTGGGACCGTGAAGGAAGCCATTGAAATAAAAGTAAAGGAAAAGAATTTTAACAAAGCTGATGGTTTTGCTCTGAGTAAGAGCTAGAATTCAATTGTAAACAATGTGGAACAGCAAAAACCTCATTTTTGGATGAGGTCTAACCAATCAGGAGGGACAGAGTATGGGGGTATAAATACCATCAGATTAGACATGCCCAGGCATCATCCCCTGATGAAGATGGAAGAGTTTTGTCACTGAAACGTCTCTAGACCTGTACCTAAACTCGAAGAGTTTATTTGGCAAAACCAGAAGTTAGCATATTTGAGTTTGGGAGTTGTTGGTTGTGTGAACAGTGGGATCTAATCAAGAGAACCTGGTAATAAGTAAGGGAGAATTAAGTTAAGGCTACCAGGCCTGATAGGCAGTTCACAATGTGAGACCTGTAGAGGCTATTTCTAAGTATTTATTTTTTGTAGTCCAAAAGCAGCAACAAGGTGATTGTATCTGTGAGAGAACCTATAACATGAGAATTGTAGTCCATGATGAAGTTGGTCTGTTGGTAGGGAAGTAGCTTTAAGGTTTTTATTGATCCAGAGAGACCTCTAGTGACTTAAGTCCACAGCTGCATATTGACATTTAACCTAATAAGCACAACAATAAAAGGCATGATTAAATGCAATTGCATGTGTGTTGAGATGTGCTCATTTTATGTATATGTGTATACAGCTGCCTGTATAGAGTTTACATTTTCTCCCTGTGAGTGCATGTGTTTTGTCTGGGTTCCTTGGTTTCCTCCCACATCTCAAAGGTGTGTTGGTTGGTTAATTAGCTACTGGCGATTGCCCCTGGAGTGCAGAGAAGTAGTAGAACATAGGAGAATTGATGAGAATGTAGGGAGAATGAAAAATAGGATTCATGTAAATTCTGCAGTTGATGGTTAGCATGGACTTGCTGGGCTGAAGGGCCTATTTCTGTGTGGTACATATCTCTCTGACACTTAACTCTAGCTATGACTATTTGAAGAGTCACTTGGTTTCACCTGTTAGCAATACTTTACAACTTTAACTGTCACTTCTGTTTGCACATTCTCTTCTGTTTGGACTCTTGTACATACTTGGGCATAGTAGGGAGCTTAACTGGGTAATTTACAACCTTGTAGAATCGTACAATAATACAGCACAGATATAGACTCTTCAGACCGCGGGTCAGGATGTGGGATATAAATTTCTCCAGGAAGTAGAAGAGGCATGTAAAAAGGGCAATATTAGAATAGTTATGCAGGATTTCAATACAAGACCATAAGATATAGGAGTAGAATTAGTCCATTTGGACCATTGAGTCTACTCCACCATTTCATCATGTCTGATCCTTTTTTCCTCTCAGCTCCAATCATCTACCTTCGATTTTCCCCCACCACCTCCTATCCCTTCATGCTCCAACCAATCAACAATCTATCTATCAACATCTGCCTTAAAGATTTGGCCTCCATAGCTGCCTGTGGCAACAAATTCCACAGATTCACCACTTTCTGGCTAATGAAATTCCTCATCTCCATTCTAAAAGGACGCCCCTTTATTGGGGCTGTATCCTCTGGTGTTTCACTGCCACCATAGGAAACACCCTTTCCACATCCACTCTATCAAGGCCTTTTGCCATTCGATGGGTTTCAATTGAGTCACCTCTCATTCTTTTAAATTCCAGTGAGTACAGGCCCAGAGCCATCAAATGTTTTTAATATAACAAGCTGCTTTATCCTGGAATCACTTTTGTGAACTTCCTTTGAACCTTCTCCAGTTTCAGCACATCCTTTCTAAGTTAAGGGGCCCAAAACTGCTCTCAGTACTCCAAGTGAGGCCCCACCAGTGCTTTATAAATCTATCAAATAGTAGTAAATCAAGGCAACTGGACTTGCTGTGTTGTCTGGAAGACATTTTGCCACTCACCTAAGAGGCTTATTCAGTTCTCATCCATGGTAGGTAGTTTAATGGCTTATAAACTTTTGTGAGTTATTTAAAGCAGGGGTCCCTAACCTTCTTTGCACCGCGGACCGGTTTAGTATTGACAATATTCTTGCAGACTGGCCGACCAGGTTGGGGGGGGTGGGTTGTTCAAGTAGGGTTAAACTCACCTCAACATGTCTTTTACAGTTAGGGTTGCCAACTTTCTCACTCCCAAATAAGGGACAAAAGTAGCAGTCAAATCCCGGGGCACTTTACCCCAGGAAAGACTACCATGACCATGAAGCCTTGCATGGGCACCTGTGTGCGCATGCGTGACGTGTGCATGTGATGTGCGCGTGCGCGTACGTGCCAATTCTCCCCCCCCCCCACAAATTGGTTTTGCCTTCATCTTCCCGACTATATTGTACATACATGATTTCTACTTTATATAGGCTGTGTATTTATCATATCATTCCTGCTTTTACTGTATGTTAGTGTTATTTATTTTCGGTTTTATGTGTTATTTGGTATGATTTGTTAGGTTATTTTTTGGGTCTGGGAACGCTCAAAAATTTTTCCCATATAAATTAATGGTAATTGCTTCTTCGCTTCATGCCATTTCAACACGAAAGGTTTCATAGGAACGCTCTACCTTAGTGGGGGAAATATGGGACAAGGGCGGTCCCCTGTGGGACAAACCAATTTAGCCCAGTATATGGGATGTCCCGGCAAATATGGGACAGTTGGCAACCTTATGTTCAAGTTCAACAGTGAGTGACAGGGAATGAGGAAAAGTGCAGCTGACTCATATCGTTTCCTCACGGCCCGGTAACACATGCTTTGCGGCCCGGTACCGGTCCGCAGCCCGGTGGTTGGGGACCGCTGGTAAAGGTATAGCAATCACGAGGGTTGTTAAGAATTGTAGAGGTAATGAGAGGGTCATTTGTCTTATCTTTGCATGAGTGGAGGTGTGAACTGTTGGAACTATCAAGGAACTAACTATGTTTTTAGTAAAATAAATAGTTTTGTCAGAATCCCATCATCCTTGCAGATGTCAACCTTTGCTCAGTTACTGGACAGTTTATCCACCAGTTCATGTGTGTTTCTCCAAATGTTCTACTGTGCATTACAACCAGTTGTAATCCTTAAGGAATTATCAGGGAGCTTTTTTAGAATTTTGTTTTCAGAAGTGTGGGTTGTGATGATGTAAATTCTAATATGATATTTCCCCTTGTATGTAATTTTCCCCTCCCCCCCCACTCTTAATAAAGATGTTCCTGCAGGCAGATGGTGATGCTTAAAGTATAATTAACACACAGTGGCCTTTGTCCACACAGCTGATTTTATGGGACAGGTTACCTTTGGTACATAAATGTTCGCTCTCGTCCTTTGGAGTTCTACATTAAAAAGCAATATTTTAGACATGCAAGTAGATAATATTTGTGTGAATAAGATTGATTTGCAAAGAGTAACTTAAATGACTACACACAGTATTGTACAAATGTAAAGTTAAGCTGCTTTCAAAAATAATAGAAAGAAAAACTTCTAAATATAAAAATTATCAAGAGCAGTAAACAAAAACTAAATCAAATCAATATTTGGTGTGACCACCCTTTGCCTTTAAAACTGCATCAATTCTCTTGCAGTTCTATCAGAAAATTGGCTGTTAGGTTGGAGAATTTGCCACGGTTCTTCTGCAAACTTTGGCTATCTTGCTGTTTTTTGTTTTTCCAAGTAATCCTAGACAGACTCAGTGATGCTGTGATCAGGGCTCTGGAGGCCATACCATTTGTTCCAGAACTTTGTTCTTTTTGCTGAGGATAGTTCTTTATGACCTTGGCCATGTGTTTGGGGTCATTGTCCTGCTGCAGAATGAAGTTGTGATCGATCAGACGCTCCCTGGTATTGCATGATAGATGAGAATTCTGCTTGTACTACTTGGGTTTAAGGATGCCATTAATTCTGACCAGATCACCAACTCCATTTGCAGAAATGCATCCCCAAACCCACAGGAAATCTCCCCCATACTCACTTTTGGCTGCAACATTTATGTAGTGCTTTCTGGGTCTTGTAGAGACAAGCTGCCTCCTGTTTAAGCCAAAACTTCCTCCCTACTTGAGGCAATGCGGAGGAGGATCACCAGGTTGATTCCAGAGATGAGGGGGTTAGACTATGAGGAGAGATTGAGTCACCTGAGAGTGTACTCACTGGAATTCAGAAGAATGAGAGGAGATCTTGTAGAAACAAAATTATGAAAGGGATCGATAAGATAGAGGCAGGAACTTACACATCCTTCCTATAATGAGGCAGTCTCCACTGGTACGTGAGACTAGAACTAGGGGACATAGCCTCAAGATTCAGGGGAGTAGATTTAGGGTGGAGATGAGGAGGAACTGCTTATTCCAGAGAGTGGTGGATCTGTGGAATTCTCTGCCCCATGAAGCAGTGGAGGCTACTTCAGTAACTATATTTAAGATACGGTTGGATAGATTTTTGCATAATAAGGGAATTGAGGATTGGGGGGAAAAGGCAGGTAGGTGGAGATGAGTCCATGGCCAGATCAGCCATGATCTTATTGAATTGTGTAGCAGGCTCGATGGGCCAGATAGCCTACTTTTGCTCCTATTTCTTGCGTTCTTCCAAATCTTAAGTGGTGAGTCTAGAGCACTTGTTGCCACTGTTCAGCATCCCAGTTCTCTGTTTTGGTGTGTAGGTGAGTCGGTCAGATGTGTTTCCACTTTGGAGGAATGGCTTTTTGGCAGTAACTCTTCCATGAAAACCACTTCTGATAAGACTTTTCAGGACTGTAGAGGGGTGTACTTGGGTTCCAGTGATAGCAGTGCTGGACTTCTGATTTAGAAGAGACATCAATTTGAGTTTCTCTCATCTGCTGCACTCAGTTTCTGTGGCTGGCTACTGGTTTTCCGGTCCTCAACCTTGCCTGTTTCTTTATGCTTCTTCAGAAGAGCTTGGACAGCACATCTTGAAACTCCTGTCTGCTGCAAAGTTTCTGCTTGGGGGAGACCTTGCAGATGCAAAAATGACTACCTTGTTGCTGTGTTCATTCTTGCTTTGATGTAAGAATTGATGATTTGAAGGTTAAGCTATCATATCTGTCACAACTCCACCTATTAGTTTGATTGTTTGATTCCTTTTACACCCGTTTCTGTTTCACAATAGGAATAACCCGAACACTGTCATTGATCATTAGTGCCTGTTTATTATCTTGTTTAATCATGCACTGGGCTATATACCAACAAAACAATTAAGTTTTTATTTTCAAAGTGGTCAATTAATGTTACGTTAGTGAAATACAAAAATTTCTCCAACAACTTTTTGGAAAATATACAATTGGAAATCTAAAATTAGCTCTCTTCTACTGACATACTAATGCAAAATTTAAAAAAAAACACATATAAAACAAGATTTGTATAAAAAATCTAGGGTGCCTTAAGACTTGAGCACAGTACTGTATATCAGAATGTAGTTACTCTGTGCAAGTACCATCCATTCAGGATATGTATCAGATACATGTCCTGATATATGAACTGAATGGGGGTGGGGGGGGGAACAGAAAGAGACCCCGGTGATATTTTCAGTAATGTGGTAAAGCTTTGCAATTCTGTCTCTCTTTCTCTTTAACTTAATTCAAAGTTCTGAAAATGAAGCTGACAGTGTAGTTAATAATTATAGGCCAGTTTGTCTGTATCTAGTATCTGACTGCCTTGTCGCCACTTTTTTAATGGAAGCTGAGATTGCTTGGAGTGGAGGGATTTTTGCCACTTCAGAATCCTAAAAGCATCTAGTCTCCACTTCATTAAATTACACTGGCATTGTTTTGAGTTGTACTTAAACCAGAAATTCTTAAGTGTGCTAACCCTAATCACCATGCATAGTTTTTGATCTACGGGTGTTCTCCACTTTTTGAACATTCGCTTTACGAAACCTCACTGTTACAAAAGACCTATATTAGTACCCTGTTTTCACTTTCAGAAGGTGTTTTCACTGTTACGAAGAAAGGCAGCGCGCGAAAAAATCAGTGCGTGATAAAAGGCAGTGCGCACCCCGAGCAGCCGCTCGCCCCCAGATTCAGAACGGCATTGCTTAAACACGTGCCTGTAAGCAGCAGTTAGCAAGATGAATTCTAAGGTATCGGAAAAGCCTAAAAGAGCTCGTAAGGGTGTTACACTTAGCGTAAAACTAGACATAATTAAGCGTTTCGATCGTGGTGAACGAAGCAAGGACAAAGTGAGTTTGGCTTGTGGAAGCTGACGAAGATGATGTTGAAGAGGTTTTGGCATCCCATGACCAAGAACTGATAGATGAAGAGCTGATGCAACTGGAAGAGGAAAGGATAATAATCGAAACCGAATGCAGTAGCGAACTGAACGTGAAGCAACTGCGTGAGATTTTTGCTGCAATGATAAAGTACGACTTTAATTTTGAAAGGGTACGTAGGTTTAGGGGATATTTGCGGGATGGTTTGAGTGCTTACAAACAACTGTATGATAGAAAAATGTGCGAGGCTCAGCAGTCAAGCAAGCCTTCCACATCAGCCACAGCAGATGACGAACCTCGATCTTCGACATCGAGGCGGGCAGTCATAGGAGAAGATGAGCTGCCTGCCCTGATTAACGATGAGATGACGCCCCCATGTCCCACCACGCCAATCCCCAGGCCCCGGACAGATACTGTACCGAATCGCGGAGAATGCAACGGTAGCCGGGAGGCACACAGCACATCTTTAAGAAAAAAGCGGAAATAAACAAGCTAATTAATTAGGTGCCACCGACACGTAATTGTCGGCCCAGATCAGTGCCGATTTCCGATTGCATCGCCTCTGATCTGGGCCGACAATTACGTGTCGGCGGCACCTAATTAATTAGCATGTTTATTTCGGCTTTTTTCTTAAAGATGTGCTGTGTGCCTCTTGGCTACTGCTGCGTTCTTCACGGCAATGTATTAGGTCGGCGGCCCGGAGGATGGGGGCCACTGCACCACCCAACCTGCGACGACTGAGCCTAACACACCATCATCAGTGTGCTCAGCAAGCTGTCTTCCTGATTCCGGTAAGTGATACTACACTGTATATACATTATTTCTACTTTATATAGGCTGTGTATTTTTACATGTTATTTGGTAGATTTGGCAACCTCGTAGCTTAAAGGTTACTGGAGAGCGCGTTTATGCCAACAGCGTTTGCGTGAGGTTTTCTGCCGAGAGCGCTTGCGTGAGATTTTCGCTACGGAGATCTGTGCAAGCAATCATTGTAGAGAAGTATTTCTACTTTATATAGGCTGTGTATTTATCATATCATTCCTGCTTTTAGTATATGTTACTGTTATTTTAGGTTTTATGTGTTATTTGTCTTGATTTGGTAGGTTATTTTTGGGTCTGCGAACGCTCACAAAATTTTCCCATATAAATAAATGGTAATTGCTTTTTCGCTTTACAACATTTTGGCTTACGAACCGTTTCATAGGAATGCTCTACCTTCGGATGGCGGGGGAAACCTGTATATCAATTATTTTTGAGAGATCTTTATTTTGAGAATGAAATAATGCCATTACATACAGTATGGCATTAGATGTTTTATGGATATATTTTCTTAAACTATATCTTTCTGGGTTACAGCACCTTCAGATGACCATTCAGGCATTGCAGGATGAACTGCGCATTCAACGGGATCTGAACCAACTCCTCCAGCAGGATAGCAGCAGCAGATCAAGCGAACCATTTGTTGCTGAGCTGACTGAAGAAAATTTCCACCATCTTCATGCCGAACATGAGCGTCAGGCCAAGGAGCTATTCCTATTGCGCAAGACTTTGGAAGAAATGGAGTTGCGCATTGAGACTCAGAAACAAACCCTCAGTGCTCGCGATGAGTCAATTAAAAAACTCCTGGAGATGCTACAGAGCAAAGGACTCTCCTCAAAGGCAATAGAAGAAGACCATGAGCGAATACGGAGTCTAGCTGAAGCAGAGATGCTTGTGAACCAGTTGGAAAACATAATTGAACA